>NC_086158.1:17172063-17897063 GCF_035149785.1 Candoia aspera | reverse complement strand
CTCGCCCTGGCAGTCGTGTCTCAGGGAGTGGGGCTGGTGATAAGCTTCTGGTACCTGGTTCCAGCTCACCCCTTCTTACTGATAGCTCATGCTGTAGAGTCGGGTGACCTGTCGCCGGTCCTCTGGTAGCCACCTCTTCGTGGGTTGAATCTTTCCATCACCAGCTTGGGTCCCTCACAGATGAAATCTGGAATGGTGCTGGTGGAAAAAAAATTTTTTGATTCCCGTCTTTATGTGATGGTTGCCTTATTCCCAAAGAGACACAGACTCAGTCAGGGCTAAGGATTTCCGGTTTATTAGAAATAGAATGCATACACAGAAAAAGACAAGAATGAGCACATGGCGTGCGAGGTAGCCAGTAAATACCCGTGGTGCGGACCTGGTCCTTCTCCACCCCCCATTGTCCCAAAGTCCTGATCCGGAGTCTTGATGGGCGATCAGGGTGCGATTCCGGAGTCTCAATGGGTGATCAGGGGGATTAGCACTGATCACCTCTGTCCTCTTCCTCTGTCCGGCGCAGGTGTGTCCCCCGGGGTAATGCAGAGATGTCAGGGAGATAGGATGATGGCTTCTCGGGTCAGGGCAAAGGTATGGCTCCTTTGTCCTTTATTGGTATTTGTCTTTTAGTGCTTAAAGGATTATCACTAATTCCTTCCTCTTTCCTTCCCTTCTCCGGAAAGGCATGTTCCCTGTTGTGATGCATGTATGCATTGCAACGGGGGACATGACACATCTTAAGTAAACCAAAAATACCCAGTAGCCCAAGAAGGAAAAAAAGGAGTCTTCTACAACATACAGTGTAAGGACAGTAACAGCCATTATGTAGGATAGACAGGCAGAAGACTAGCAGAGCACATCCATGAACACCAATTAGCAGTCAGAAGATATGATGAAAACCCTTTACTCTCACAACACATGGACAGACTCAACTACAGTTTCAACTGGGAAATTGTGAGCATCCTAGACCAAGCTAAATCCAAATACACTAGGGAAATCCTGGAAGCTTGGCATTCAGACAAATCAGCCATCAATAGACACATAGAAATAAACCATATTTACACACCATTCAAAAGAGACAATAAAAAAGCTAAGAATGAAACGAAGATATCAGAAGACATCCTCTCCAGCAACCAACACCCCAATAAGCAGGGATTAACATCAGACAAACGATATAGCAGAAAACAATACCCTAATCAAGGAACTACCATGGAGAAAGCCACACCCCCACCAAAACTGGCAGGGCAAGCTACAGCATATAGACAGGCGACAAACCCCACACTCACTTGCACTGATGATGTTACCTAGTTGGGTCGTGAAACGTCTGCAAGCAAACAACCAAACTCAGAAAGCACCAAGGACTCCACAGTTCACCCCTGAGCTACATATATTTTCTTCTATTGGGATAATCTACATTATTTTTCTCCCATGTTATGAGAATATACTGGTTAATGATTATTCTCTCTTTCTTCTCATATTGCAAAACACTGCTGCTTCAGGCAATGCAATAAAAACATCATATATTGGATATGCCCCTGGCATGGCAGGTGATACCACAGCTGGGGAAAAGGGGAGAAAAAGTCTATCTCTCTAAATTACTTCAGGTGCCAATGGAACATTTTTCAATTGTCAAAAGCATTTTTTTTAAATTTCCCAACTCTTTCCACCCACGAGAGGATGAGAGGAATGCCTGATTTCTCTATGCAGACTACACTAGATTGTGCAGCTCTCTGAATGTTCAGAGAGATCCACAGCCACTGATGCAATCAGGGAGTATTTAGTATATTCCTTGCTCAGTTTTCCGGTCCCATTTGGATTCCTGAGAAGCAAGTAGAAATGGGAGAGGGAGGGAGGGGAGGGGAAACTGAACCACCACCCCCACATCTTCATTTAGGCTTTGTTAGGGAGAAAAAGTAGTTTCATGCCCATTCATTTCCAACACACCTGTTTCTCAGTAGTTTGAACAATACTTGTTTTACATCTAAAAAACAACAGTCTTATTAACATGAAAATGGAACCAAAAATCAGAAATAAAGCGAGTTTGTGAGTAGGAATCTTTTTTTTTTCCTATCTGTTGTGCTTTAAGAGAAGAATGTTTGATGGGGAAAAATAGTCAAACTAGAGAATTATTATTATTATTATTATTATTATTATTATTATTATTATTATTATTATTATTTTATTATTATTACAAGGTGCTTTTATGCCCTTTCAATGAAACCTAAGAGATTTACTGAAGCTCTGTGAACAGTAATACCAACAGAACATCCACGTCACATACAATCAACATCAATAAAATCATAATATTCAGCACCCAAATACATGCCAAGTACAATCACTATTGATTTCTCATTCCCAAATGCCCATCTACATAGACAGGTCTTAACAATTTTCCTGAATGCTACAAGTGAGGGCACGGGTCTTATTTATGAGGGTAAGTGATTTCACAGGAGGAAAGTTCTGGAAGAGCATGCACACCTCTGAGTCACTCCCACTGCATTTTTCAGGGAATATGGAATGTCAGCATGTCCTCTTTGCCAACAAATCTTGGCCGTACAGAATCTCCTTGGAAGAAGCAGTATCACATATACCCCAATCCCAAACTAGGGATTACAAGTACTTTGAATTGCACCTACTGCAGCTCCTGTAATGCTGGTATTATGTGACAGTATTGGGATGTTCCTTGTGGTCTTCAAGGGCAGTTATATACTTACTGTATATTTGATGTGCATTTTATCAATTCTTCTTTAAGTAGCATCTCTGCCCAATGTAGATCAGAACTAAGACACATGAAGGAAGAAGGTCGAGGTTTCATTCCTTCCTCCCCTCACCCCCACTCCCCTCATCCTAATAAACACCTCTCCATAGACAGCTAGAGATGGAGATGGAGATTATTTAAAACAGTTATATGGCTGCCGAACTCTATTAAGGTGACTCTGGGAGTCAAACAGAAAATACAACAAAACTTAAGAAAAATAATACAAAACTGCAATACATGTACCAACAAACAATGATAAAACAATATATTTTATTGTTTATTGTTCTTTGGTATGGGTGGATCTCCCACAGGTTGCAATAGGATGTTTGGATTAGGAAGGAATAGGTATGGTATGGTATGGTATGGTATGGTATGCTATGGCAGTTATTTAATTAAATATACACCTCATTTTTTCATTTAATTAACTGCCCCTTAATTTTCTATCAGATATGGTGCTTGTGCCTTGCACCTCCACATGATGTTAATACCTCTGTCCTCTGTTTTATTCCAAGGAGTTAGTTCATAGTATCCTAACCCTTTTGACATTTCTTTTAATTAGGAGAATTTCTAAAATTAGTTCTAGGCTTGGAGCATCATTTATTTAGCTACAACTCTTAGAAATTGCTCTTCATTTGCATTATATTGCCTTATTCTGCTGGTGTGATATTTTACTGATGTGCACATTTGTTCACATACATTGCCCATCATGGCATTAGAAATGTGCTAATTTCTGTAATAAAAACACAAGGCCAATAAATAAACCATCTGACAGAGCAAATTGGATGGTCTTTGTCTTTTTCAAGAAAGCTGAAATGCTATGCCCCAGGTTTTTGTTTTTGTTTTAATCAACCCAGAAGAGCAGCTCTATCCTGCCTGCTGACCTTTTCAAAGCAACTGCGTTTGAATCGTTTTTAAGAGTCTTTTACACAACTTTTATTCATCAACAGATTGATAGAAGCAGTACCAAGTCTGAGAATAACCCTGACAATAAAATTACTGTGTCACACTATTATTAGCATTAGTATCAGTCAGCTTGGATGTTTTAAAAGAAATCTGAGCACTGACATCTTGTCAGCAATACACTAATGATGCCAATTCATACTCACCTCAATCACGCCATAGGACTTGATATTTCAAGGTAAAGTGTGTGCTTTCAATCTGTTGTCTTGGACTTGGGTTTTTAGCATTTTGGCCATGGAGTTATTATTGGCACAGATATGCTTGCACTCCTTCTCTGCAGTTGTCAAGTCACACAATTCTTTTCTATCAAGGAGAAACCAAATAGTGCCACTAATTGGGCTGCCAATCTAGTTAAAACCAACATTGGAAAGCATGGCTGCTTTTATCGGACACGGGTGACTTTGGGCCAGTCACTCTCAGTCCAACCCACCTCACAGGTTGTTGTGGGGAAAATAGGAGGTAGGAGTATTGGTATGTTCACTGCCTTGAGTTGACCAAATATAAAAGAAATGGGATAAGAATCTAATAATAATAATAATAATAATAATAATTATTATTATTATTATTATTATTATTATTATTATTTTACCTAAGCAGCTGTGTGAATCCAGCCCAGGTACCCCTCTTTTTTTTCCTTAGTACCCCTCTTTTTTTTCCCTTCAAACTATCTTGTATGGTAGTTTGCATTGAGAGAAGGTACCCCCAATTAAACTAGCAAGTTCTATGGTTGACAAGCAACACAAACCACGGTCTCCCTGAACCCAGCCCGGCACCTTAACTACTAAACTGGCTAGTTGATTAAATCATGGTTGTATGGACCTAGCCAATGAGATGGTCTATTGTACAGTTGAATTCCTCCTTTTGCTTTCTTCCTTTCATAGGGAAGTATACATGAATAGACAAACCTACTGAATCTATTGCTCCTAGTTCTGTTGTGGGAGTTCATTTATTCCAAGAATTTTTACTACAAAGCTGACTCACACTGCTGATACTTTGCTACACTGTTGCTAAGCCTCACCCAATACTTCAACTCTGTGTCTCTGCTAATGAGTTAGTTGGGTAAAGAGCCTTTTCATACTTCACATTGCTTCTCTGATTGTTCTTCTCTTGTCAGGATGGTGGCTTTTCCTCTGCCAGTGGTTTCTAAAACTCCTTTCTAGTGGCTCTTCCTGACTAAAACAAGTGAAATCAGCACTGCCCAGCTACCTCCTCCATCTTGACAGGGAAAGAGCAGCATTTAGCTCCTATATAAGTTCCTTCCTTCCCCAGTTCTCAAAATTCCCATGTCTTGCCAGATCTTTTGCTTGCCTGGCCCCAACAGTATAGATAATGTCTTTGATTGTGCAAAGATAAGAGTGGGATGCCTGATAGGGAGGAATATTTGCTGTTCTTGCTAACAATTCGCTCTTTCTTATGCTTGTTTGTTTGTTCCAAATTGCCCTGTGCAGCCTTCCAAATATATATCTGCACTTCAAGTGTAAGAATCTGTCTTTATTTGATTCAAATTTCAAACCTGATTTTGAAAATCAGTCTGTGCCAGTTTGGATTCCTGATTCAGTTCAGAAATCAATTCAATCTGTCCTTTTAAATTGATTCAGATAAAGTGTTGGTTTTGAAAATTTCCCCAACCATATCTGAGGCATCCAATTCAATCCAATATTGTACATGTTTAGAGATTCAGAAATTCAAATTCCATCATCAGATTAATTGAACTCCCTTTGAACTGGGTCTTTGAATGAAATATGCATAAAAGCACAAAGACTGAGCTTCTTAAGCAAGTGTTGTCCAGACTTGGTCTACATTAACTGAAGCAAAATCTCCAGATCAAAGAAGTTATATTTTGTGTTGTACTCCTGTCAAGGAGAATATGAAGCACACTATCTACTCCTCAATTGACTCATTTTAAACTGTAACTGAAAACATATTGCTTTATCCGGGCATTTGCAGAGTAAGAATTGTTCATGACTAAGCTGCCTTTTAGGAGGGCATATGGGAAAGTGTGGGATGAGGTTTTTGGCTTATTTGAGAAAAGACATTGTATTCCCAGTGTGAAAGATGGGGAAAGAAAGGGTTTCAAAAAGACTCCAGCTTAATTAGCTCACTGTAACTGAAACTGAGAACTTACTCTTACACTTTTAAAGATCTGCATTTACCCCAGAGTAGCATTAAAACTAGACTGTCATATTTGCTTCTTTGGTTTACCAGCTGTATGGAGATTAATACCTTCAGTCTGTGTTTTCACAATGAGCATTATTTTAATTGTTGTTGTGTGCTTATTCTTTTTCTTATCTTCTTTTAAGATAGGTGGCATTATTCTTGATAGATTACATGGATATTGTTGTTTGGTACACCACTCTGGGCTCCTATAAGACAAAGGATGAGCATGACCATGAGCATACCCATTTTTAATACCCCCTGTCTTGTGACTGACTACCTAACTTGTATTTTTCCCCTTTCCCCTTTTTACCTTCCCAAATGTCTTCCCCTTGCAGAAGGGAAAGATTGCTTCAACAAGCTTTCTCTTCCTGAACTGCTTTTCTTTGTAGCACTTCCCCAAAAGTGACAGCTACAAGTTAATTAGCACCCTTGGTGGCTTGCTCTGCTGTCTGGAATTGACAAAGACCCAATCAGTTTCACCCTAAAGGCTTTCTTTAGTGGCTTCGGTCAGCATAGGGCACCAAGGCATTCCTTTCAATGTGTGTTCCCCTATTGTGTACCTGAAAGTATTCCTGTTAATGTGTAGCCTCCCATTGTGTACTTGCTTACTTTCTTGTAATCTCTTTTTCTGCAATGAATGTGAATACAAACAGTAATTTCCCCTCAATAATTATAGTGAGGATGCCAAAGGGCGGGGAATGGGGAAAAGGGGCTGTAAGATTCATCCCTTTTTCCCAGCTTCCTGGTGAGTCGAGTTCCGGAACCTGAACCTTCCCCACCATTTGGGCTCATCCAGTTGTTTGGGATCGTATCCTCCTGACACTGTAAGTATTTGGGTGCATTTCTTAATAAACCTTTCTTAAGATTTACCACCAACCTGGTGTCTCCTTTGGTGTTCTCTTTCTTTGGTATCCAACATGCAAATTCTAAATTAAGTGTCGACATGCAGATTAACAGAAACACCCCTTTTAAATTATCCATATAATAATTATGTCCAAAGGGTTAGATAGCACTAACAAGTTCATCCAAAGAGTTGTGCACACAAGCCAGGATTCAAACGCTGCTCTCATAAGTAGAGTTGTGTCATTATATTACAGTGGTAATTTACTCTGAATTTGACTTCACAATGATGATGATATCTAATGCTTCAAATTATAATGTGAGGTTCCCAGCAGAATCTATTTCTGCAAGAGGTGACAAAAAGGACAGAAATGTATGGACAGATATACTGATATTGTACTACAAGACTTCTTTACAAGCACAATGGGCAAGGTGAAGTTAATTAGCTCACAATATACTAACAGTTTTCATCTGCGAACTCAATTTCTAAATTTGAAACATTAAATTGCTTCTCATTTTTAAATCAAAGGCAATATTCCTA
Organism: Candoia aspera; assembly: GCF_035149785.1. Lineage (NCBI taxonomy): Eukaryota > Metazoa > Chordata > Lepidosauria > Squamata > Candoiidae > Candoia > Candoia aspera. The sequence goes on along the minus strand of NC_086158.1, from coordinate 17,889,810 downwards.
ATGTAAGAAAAATCAAGTCCCATTTTCAAATCAGTGATCTCAGTAAAATGGATCATTTCATTTTAGAAATGGTTTTGATTCTTCATAACCTTAACCTTGACATCACTTCAGTTACTTAGGAAGGATATCACTCTTGAAAATGGCCCAGTGGAAATTCAGCCTAGATAAGTGGGTCCAATTATGTATTTGGCAGTTGCTTCCCTCCCAATCTGTAAATATATTCCTTAATTCAAAATTGAATTATAAGAAAATATTAATATTAACAGAAGACCTGCATAAATAATTTTTAAAATGTTTTTGGTGGTGGGATGGACTATGTTATAATAGGAATTGTCATAGCAATTAAATCATCTTTGAAACAGCAGAACCTTTGTATGGAAACAGATTGGAAGAGAGTTGGCTGAGAATCCTGCCAAACTAGATCAATTGTGCTTAGTTCTATGATAACAGAAGTCACTAAAGGTGGTAATTAACTTTCTGGATGCATATTCATAGAAGTTTGTCAGTTAATCTGGGTTTCTTGTGATCACTACAGCTTTATGAAACAATCTCCATGTTTTGAAATTTTCCTATTTTGGCAGATGGGATACATACAGTACATAGTCAATTATTGTTGTTCCATCCAGGAAAAGTCACTGTTACTGAACAGGACCATTCATTAGCCAAGCTCAGCTAGAATAATTTATTGGACCAATACAATGTTTGATAATTTGTGTGACCTTTTTCCCTGTCTGCATAAGTGAATCAATTAGATTTCATCCCTACCACCTAATTGTCCACATAGGAACTAACACTGCATGATGTCCATTTGGCTATTATTACCTTCACCAATTGTCCAATGTATTTTGGACAAGTTTCTTTGCCAGAAATATACATGCAACTACAAACCATATGTTCTACCAATGAACTGGTCACCTTCCTCCTTGTATCATGATGTTCTTCTGCTTCCTTACATTGAATTTGCAGAAATCCAGGATTGTTACAGAAACTCTTTAAAAACAAAGTGAGGCAATAACAAGCATGGTTGTGGAATGTTGGCTTCATGCTGATATTTGTGTTTCCTTATTGATCAATTGGAGAAAGCATTAGTCAGATCATGGGGAGTACTGAATAAGGATTGCAAGGGAAATAGTGGTGAAGACATGTGAGGGCATGGCAAAAATGTTTCTGAGAGTTTTTTGATGGGGGAATAAAAAAGTGGAAATATTCAAGGTCAGGAAAAGTTGCCCCATTGCTTTTTATCTTTTCCACCAAGCCATTTTCCTCTTTAATCTTCTCCATCCTGTCCCATTTGGCTTTTTCTGGGATCTTTCATTATGATGAATACCAGATTTAGTGCCCCCAGATTCATATTTTTTTATGGTACCTGGCCATGCCTCCCAACCCTCCAACTCTTCAATTTATTATTCTGCTGTATCAACTCCTGCTATCTTATCCGATAGTTCTAGCAATTGATGGTGCATTATGTTTCTGCAAAGTCAGCACGTTCTATTTTTTTTCCTTTCTTGTCTTATGACCCTTCTTGTCATCTGCAGTCAACAGTATTCCTTTCTATTTGAAGCAACTAATATTTTATAAACATTTTATCTTCATTCTTTTGGCCTTTTTATACATCTGATGGAAAATAAATGTCTTTCAATTTTGAAGGGTGCAGACAAGGTAGCCAAGGCCTGTGCCTATGAGTATTCTGTCTTTTCATTATGAAAACATATTTTTAATGGTGTACAGACTAACCACTTTCCATGCTTCAATCTAGTCTCAAGACTCTTGTAGAATTTTTCAGGGAGAATTGCAGTTGTTGTTTTGTTGTTGTTAACTTGACGACCAATTCTCAAGTTGGAGAGCAAATTGTGATGGGCAAGAATTCTTTGCCATCAGAATAGGTAATGCCTAGACCAGGGTTTCTCAACCTTGGCAACTTTAAGATGTGTGGACTTCAACTCCCAGAATTCCCCAGCCAGACATCCTGTCAAAGAAAAAAAAAATGAACAGTCAAGCTGGACCTAAACTCTTTATTGTCACTGTAGGGGGAAAATAGAGGAAACTGCACACACAGACACACACAGTAGGGTGTAACATTCAGAGAAAAGTGTATCACCCAGATTTATTTATCAATTTATTTATTTATTTTGGGGAAGACAAGAAACAAAGCCCTTTATTATATTATATACTTGTTACTTCTATTTATATCTGATCTCTCAATTTCTAAGATACTCAAGGAGGCTAACAAATAAACAAACATGCAAATTGTTTTAAGGAGTAGAATGCTATTTTTAAAATATTTTTCCAGTATATCACTTGGAGGTCACTTTAAAGTTAAGTGGTTTACCAATTTTTGAAATAAGGGTTTTCATTGCTAATGGTAATTCCAGCTTAGCATCTCCTGATATTTACTTATAGAAAGAAGACATATATTCAAATATCAGGGCTTATTTTCATCAGTAGACTAAAAAATACTAGTAAGAAAGGCAAAGAGAAGCTTCGGTATGTTTACTATTGGTGAAAAGTACACAGATGATTTACAAAACATTTCTCCTTGCAAACCTAGCAAGCTTGGAAATTGTTCATTCATAGAGATTAATTATAAAGTAATTTAAAGGAATGTGTTAACACTGAGCAGAAGACCAATAAACAAAAGGAACAAAGAGAAACTATAAATAAATAATTATAAATAATAACTATAAATAATTTTCTAAGTCTTCAGCCAAATCATTTTATCATTCCTGTGGCAACTGTAGTAAACCAGCTCAACCTTCCTTGGGACATGCTGAAATAACTTGGCTGTTTATTCTAGAAATTTAGTAGTGCATATGGCGGAAAAGCAAAGGAGCCAAGGAAAAATTGCTGGGATTATATGCAGTTTACACTGAGGCTATAAAATGTGTTTATTTAGCTACATTTATTTAAGTTATTTGCAGCTTAAATGTCAAATCCAATGACTCTAGAAGAATATGTACTGTAAGGAAAAAATCATGCTGTTTCTAGGCTGTTTGAGTTTGTAAAGCTTCTCAGTCTGCTTCAGAACTGAATGATGCTTGAAGAAATACACTCAACACTCCATTCCCATAGGAATATGAGTCATGTAATAGCTTCGTTAGTATACACAGGCAAAGTTCATATTAAGCGCTATGGATCCACTTGATTATTTTTAGGGAAGTATTGGTAGAGTAACTGCAGAGTTCAACTTCTTACTGGCAGAAGATAAGAACTGTGGCACATCACTTTTCCCTACATTCATTTTCAGTTTTTTTTTAAAGTTATTTCTATCATGTTTACGGAAAACACCGAAAATCATTTTTTTAAAGAAGAATCAACTTATTATTTAACATACCCAAATATCCTGAATCCAGATATCCACCAACAAAATGGTTCCTTTCCAAAGTGATGCTATTCCTAAGACACCTCTGAAGGAAAGATCCACTTGGAGGTGAGGAAGGAACTCAGGTGTCCTAACAACCAGGAAACACACTGAGACAAGGAACTGGTCTCTAATATTTATTGCTAGTACTTAACAGGAATCCTAACAAACTGAAGAAGTGTGGGAAAACCCAGACATATAACCCCCAAGGGTTAAGGCGGTCCTGATCTGTGTCTCTTTGAATGGCTGAACAATTCATCAGTGCTACGCATGCGCTTGACAGTCTGGATGGGAGCCCCCTGCTCGCCATCCTTACTCATGACACAGGTTAGGAAAAGAGTAGAAACATCAGACAAGGAGAAAATCAGAATCTGCCTTACATGAAGGCAAATAATTGATCCATATAATTCCGTACTATTTACCATGCTTGACAGCAGTTCTCTAAGCTCTGAAGCCAGTGGCTTATTTGATCTACAACAGAGAATTATAGAATTGGAAAATGCCATTTACGCTATTAAATCCAATGGTATCCATCCTAAGGGCAGGTCTTCCACAGACATGGAAAAGTGTTTAGGATTCCCTGCTTTACTCCTACTTCCGGGACTCCAACTCCAACTCCTCCTCCCCCATTTCCCATTTTGCATTTTCCAAATGATTAAACAGATGAGGCTTTTAAACAGAGATATACGAAGAATATAAACCATTTATAGATTTCTTGGCAGGAGTTCATTGAAGTTACTTTACATGCAGAAAAGTTGCATAACATTAGTATATTAGGCTGTTTCATTTAAATAAATCATTTATAAGAATTCCTACTGGGGTAGTTGAATAAGCAAAAGGGTTGGTAATGAAATGGTCAGTTGAAATGGATTTTGAACAGAAAAATCAATTTTAGACCTGCATGATTACACTGGTTCAATTTTAGGCAGCTGTGTGTTGGGGGTGGGGTAAAATTCATTTAATTTAAAATATGATAGAACAGAATAATATATGAGTAGATGTAGCACTTAAGGGGTAGTTTTACACAGATCCACACATGCTTAGTTTAACACAGAACTCATGTTGCCATCATATTTAGTGTCATGCTCCCCGATCAAATGTTCCCAGAACATCTTATCGTACTGACATCCATCTTGCTGCAATGCGTGTCAACCTGCAAGTCGACCAGCAGGGAGGGGGGACATGGTTGGAGTGTGAATAATTTTGTTTGGGCTAGCTCTTCATGCCAAGGTCATCTACAAAGAGCTGTTACAACCATCTGCTGGCACAAGAAGGAGGAGACACATACCTAAGGGGGCAGTGGGGTGGGAATTTGCAGTTACTGAGGTTTTAATTGTAGAAATGCACAGGAAATTTCATTCACAACTTTTCTTCTGTACTGAAATGCTTCGCACCATTAAAATAGATTTATAGGCAAAAGCTTAGGAGTCGTAATTAATGAGTGCCTGAGTGTTGCAGTCATCACATTTAGTTTGATTCTCAGGAAGGAATGTCTTGTCTGAGATGGACATGCACTGAAGTTTTGGGGTGGTGCATAGATGAATAGAATAGAATAGAATAGAATAGAATAGAATAGAATAGAATAGAATAGAATAGAATAGAATAGAATAGAATAGAATAGAATAGAATAGAATAGAATAGAATAACTTTATTGTCATTCCACTATGCACTATACACCAAGTGCATAATAAAATGAAATTTTGTTGCAGTTAGCTCACAAACACAATCAGACCCTAAAATAAAAACTAAACTAAATGCAGATTAGTCCACACTATCATGTTTCCCATAGCTACCTGTAGTTGTGAAATTTGGACCATGAAAAAACTAGATAGGAGGAAAATCGACTTGTTTGAGCTCTGGTTTTAGAGAAGGTTCCTGCACATTCCTTGGTCAGCAAAGAGCATAAAACAACTAAAAGAAGCCGTAGAAGATTGGAAAATGTGGAGAGAGCTGGTCTACAGAATCTCTGTGAATCAGACACAATTGAACGAATAGCATCATCATCATGGATGTCTCACAGAAAAAAAGCATCTTAGAAAAATCTTTATATACTCCATATGAGAAAGATAGATGTACATACTAATTACAGAATGTGCTGGCCTTGATTTTATAAGTACTTATTTAAAAGTGATTTTTTTTTCAGGGGTGGGGTAATTGTCAGCTACATTTCATTGGGAATGACCTCTACATCAATGAAACACTTTTAAATAGCATCCTCATTAATCAATTCATTGATATGGTGTATAAAATAAATACAATTATATTCCTCCACCACCACCTCGAGTCCTAAAAGTTATTGAAAAAAGGAAGTCTGTAGCCACTTTATGTATGTGTACTTGTGTGTGAGAGAGAAAAAAACAGAATAACTTGCCACAAGGTTATTTTGAAAATGTATCAGCTCAGTTCTGTTTTACTATTGGGTGAAAATTAGCAGAATACAAAACCATCTGGTCTGGAAACTTCTGCTTGGCAGATGCAATGCTTTTGAAAAGCAGCACATTCATTTTTATTGTGTACTAAAATTAGATTTAAAGTGTACTCAAAAGCATAACTAAAACAGATTGCCCCTTCCAGCATCCATGCTACAGATATCAACAAGAGACTGTATTTGCAAGTGCTTTGCTCGGAAACCTTTGATCTGCTTATTATGACTGTCAAGATATTAAATGGGAAAATGTCTTTCTTTCATCCAACTGTAACTCCAGGTAATCACGTAAATTGTTCCCTTGAACTTGTTAGTAGTTCAAAATGGTCCCTCTTGTTAAGAAATCACATCCTTCTGCTTTCAAATTCTTCCAGAGGAAATTTATTGGTTTACAAAGAAACCATCCCACTGGAAATGAGACATTAAAAAACACAAAAAAACCTTGAGGTTACAGAATCAAGAAAGTAATATTGGTAAGAATTTTTTAAAAATCATTCTAGTATATATTATGTTCTCTTAAAGTCTATTCTTTTATAACTTTGATATCCAAAAGCATGGGTTAGACTAACAACTGTGGATTTCAGCTGTCTTTTGGGGCTCTTTACATAATGCCACCAGTTACATCCAACTTGCATAGGTGTAAATAAATCCAAATATAGTGAAATTTCCCTGCAGTGACTTCCTTCCAAGGATATTAAAACTAACACTTTCTGGATCTCTGGGAATGCTCAGAACATGTGGTGTGCATGAGTAGCAATAACATTACTGTGTAATTTTTTCACTGAACACTCCTGCATTCAAATTCTTGATGAAAGGGGCTTTTCAAATAGAAACACTACAGAACAGCCTCCCCTCTAATATTTGGATGGTCCCAACAGATTGACCTTCCAGAAGTTTGTTAAAACTTAGCTTCTTCCTTAAGCATTAGGGCCAGGATGTTAGGGGAGCCCAACATACAGTATGTCTGGGTTTTATGGAACTGTTTTGTGGTGCCTTGGTAATTTCTTTGTTTTTTTTTTTTCCATTGTACGTTATTATTTTATTGGATTATGTGTTTTTATATTATTTTTGTATATATTGTACACCACCCAGAGTTATGTACTTAAGTTGGTGGTTGTTTATTTGTTTAGTCACTTCCAACTCTTTGTGACTTCATGGACCAGCCCATACCAGAGCTTCCTGTCGGTCAACACCCCCAGCTCCCCCAGGGATGAGTCCGTCACCTCTAGAATATCATCCATCCACCTTGCCCGTGGTCGGCCGCTCTTCCTTTTCCCCTCCACTATCCCTAGCATCAGCATCTTCTCCAGGGTGTCCTGTCTTCTCATGATGTGGCCAAAGTATTTCAGTTTTGCCTTTAATATCATTCCCTCAAGTGAGCAATCTGGCTTTATTTCCTGGAGAATGGACTGGTTTGATCTTCTTGCAGTCCAAGGCACTCTCAGAATTTTCCTCCAACACCACAGTTCAAAAGCATCAATCTTCCTTCTCTCAGCCTTCCTTATGGTCCAGCTCCTGCAGCCATATGTTACTACTGGGAACACCATTGTTTTAACTATGCGGACCTTTGTTGCCAGTGTGATGTCTCTGCTCTTAACTATTTTCTCGAGATTTATCATTGCTCTTCTCCCAAGGATTAAGTGTCTTCTGATTTCCTGACTGCAGTCAGCATCTGCAGTAATCTTCGCACCTAGAAATACAGTCTTTCACTGCTTTTACATTTTCTCCCTCTATTTGCCAGTTATCAATCAAGCGGGTTGCCATAATCTTGATTTTTTTGAGGTTTAGCTGCAAGCCAGCTTTTGCACTTCCTTCTTTCACCTTCATCACAAGGCTCCTCAGTTCCTCTTCACTTTCAGCTATCAAAGTGGTGTCATCTGCATATCTGAGATTGTTAATGTTTCTTCCAGCGATTTTAACTCCAGCCTTGGATTCCTCAAGCCAAGCATGTTGCATGATGTGTTCTGCATACAAGTTGAATAGGTAGGGTGAGAGTATACAGCCCTGCCGTACTCCTTTCCCAATCTTAAACCAGTCCATTGTTCCGTGGTCTGTTCTTACTGTTGCTACTTGGTCGTTATACAGATTCTTCAGGAGGCATACAAGATGACTTGGTATCCCCGTACCACTAAGAACTTGCCACAATTTGTTATGGTCCACACAGTCAAAGGTTTTAGAATAGGCAATAAAACAGAAATAGTTTTTTTTTCTGAAACTCCCTGGCTTTTTCCATTATCCATCGGATATTGGCAATTTGGTCCCTAGTTCCTCTGCCTTTTCTAAACCCAGCTTGTACATCTGGCAATTCTCGCTCCATGAATTGCTGAAGTCTACCTTGCAGGATCTTGAGCATTACCTTACTGGCATGTGAAATGAGTGCTACTGTTCGATAGTTTGAACATTCTTTAGTGTTTCCCTTTTTTGGTATGGGGATATAAGTTGATTTTTTCCAATCTGATGGCCATTCTTGTGTTTTCCAAATTTGCTGGCATATAGCATGCATTACCTTGACAGCATCATCTTGCAAGATTTTGAATAATTCAGCTGGGATGCCGTCATCTCCTGCTGCCTTGTTATTAGCAATGCTTCTTAAGGCCCATTCAACCTCACTCTTCAGGATGTCTGGCTCTAGCTCACTGACCACACTGTCAAAGCTATCCCCGATATTGTTATCCTTCCTATACAGGTCTTTGGAATATTCTTGCCACCTTTTCTTGATCTCTTCTTCTTCTGTTAGGTCCTTGCGATCTTTGTTCTTGATCATACCCATTTTGGCCTGGGATTTACCTCCCATGTTTCTAATTTTCTGGAAGAGGTCTCTTGTCCTTCCCATTCTATTGTCTTCTTCCACTTCCACACATTGCTTGTTTACAAATAATTCCTTATCTCTTCTGGCTAACATCTGGAATTTTGCCTTTAATTGGGCATATCTCCCCCTATCACTGTTGCCTTTTGCTTTCTTCTTTCTTGGGCTACTTCTAGTGTCTCAGCAGACAGCCATTTTGCCTTCTTGGTTTTCCCTTCCTTTGGGATGTATTTTGTTGCCGTCTCCTGAACAATGTTGCAAACTTCTGTCCATAGTTCTTCCGGGGCCCTATCTACTAAGTCCAGTCCCTTAAATCGATTCTTCACCTCCACTGCATATTCCTTAGGAATATTAGTGAGCTCATATCTAGCTGATCTGTGGGTCTTCCCTAATCTCTTTAGTCTGATCCTAAATTGTGCAATAAGAAGTTCGTGATCGGAACTACAGTCAGCTCCAGATCTTGTTTTTACCGACTGTATAGATGTCCACCACCTTTGGCTGCAAAGGATGTAGTCAATCTGATTTCGGTTTTGTCCATCTGGTGAAGTCCGTGTATAAAGCCGTCTCTTAGGTTGTTGGAAGAGAGTGTTTGTTATGCAGAGTGAGTTGTCTTGGCAAAATTCTATCAGCCTATGTCCTGCTTTGTTTTGTTCTCCCAGGCCATGCTTACCTGTAATTCCAGGTGTCATTTGACTGCCCACCTTAGCATTCCAGTCTCCTGTGATGAAAATAACATCTCTTTTAGGCGTGTTGTTCTGTAGGTGCTGCAGATCCTCATAGAACTGCTCTACTTCAGCTTCTTCAGCATCTGTGGTTGGGGCATATATTTGGATCACTGTGATGTTAGATGGCTTGCCCTGAATTCGAATTGAGATCATTCTATTGTTTTTTGGATTGTATCCAAGCACTGCTTTAGCCACTTTACTATTAATTATGAAGGCTACTCCATTTCTTCTGTGGTCCTCTTGTCCACAGTAGTAGATCTGGTGGCCATTTGATGTGAAGTGGCCCATTCCTGTCCATTTCAGTTCACTGATGCCCAAAATGTCTATCTTTAATCTTGACAGCTCACCAATAACCACATCCAATTTGCCCTGGCTCATAGATCTTACATTCCAGGTTCCCATGGTGTGTTGATCCTTAGAACATTGGATTCGCCGTTCACCACCAGCACCGTCGGCCGCTAGCCGTCCTTTCGGCTTTGAGCTAGCTTCATCATCATGTCTGGGGCTAGTTGAGCTCATCCTCTGTTCCTCCCCAGTAGCATTCTGACCATCTTCCGACCTGCGGGTCTCATCTTCCAATGGTATACCGACATATCTCTGGTTGTACTGATCCATTTAGTTTTCACGGCAAGAATACTGGGGTGGGTTGCCATTACCTTCCCCAGGGATCGCATTTAGTCTGACCTCTCTGTCATGACCTTCCCATCTTGGGTGGCCCTTCATGGTTTAGCTCATGGCATCATTGAGGTGCTCAAGCTCCAGCACCATGACAAGGTAACGATCCTTTGCTGAAGTCATAATCTTGTACTTGATACTTATCTGAATATAATAAGAAAGATTTACAACAAAATTTTGCAGGATAGAGTAATCTGGCCCATAATTCCAAATAGGGCAGCATGTCCTTTCCAGGATTCTCAGTTCTATTCCTTTCTTCCCACCCCAGTTTTATTGTTATAGGCCCTGTCCTCATTTAGCTGTTTGGGCAATACCTTTTGCCATTAAGGTTATCCTCCTACAGATCTGAATATCTTTTAAACATCTGCAAATGTTGCTCCTCCCCCAAAACTCCTCTTGCGCATGAATAGGATTCTGTAATCTAGGTAAATATCAGAGAATGAGTATATATGAAAAAGTGAGGGTGATTAGGATAATGCTCTCCCAGACTAGATTACATAGTAACTGTAATGATTGCCTATTCCAATAAAAGGAGTCTCATCAGTAATTACTAGAGAAAACTAATTTATTGAATGAATAGTATGCAAAGTACGAAGAAAGCTGAGAATGAGCAAAAGCGCGCCAATTACAAACTTAAAAAGCCTTGCTCCCGTTGCGAACCCTCCCCTCAGGCTAGCATAGCAACCACCCACCCCAGATGCTAGCAACCGTTAGAATCGGCCTGAGAAAGTAACCTTGAACAGCAGAGATAACCCAAACATACATTCCAGAAGATCACAAGTCAGCACAAAGGAAATTTACCAGCGTGGCCAGGCAGGCACGCAACTGCAGATATGACATGTGAAACGTTACGAGGAACCATAAACATCGGAACGGGAACATGACATATCGCCCCCCCACAAAGAAAAAAAACTTAATTGTTAAGGCGCAGGTTTATCAGGGTAAGCAGCATGAAACTGAGCAACCAAGTGGGGAGAGCGCACATGTTGTGCAGGGACCCACTCTGGATGAGAGAAATGCTTCCAGCGAATCAGATATTGCAGAGTGGAATGGAAACGTCTAGAGTCTAGTATTTCCTTGACTTCGAAATGTTGTTGACCATCAATCATTATGGGGGGAGGTGCAGGCGGCTCAGGATGCCAATGGGTGGACTCCACGAATGGTTTAAGCAAACTGCAATGAAAAACAGGGTGTAAGCGCTTGAGATTGTGAGGTAAGTCCAACTTAAAGGTAACAGGATTAATCTGAGCAACAATAGGAAATGGACCTATGAACTTGGGCGCCAGTTTTTTGGATGGTTGAGGGGATTTGATGTATTTGGTGGAAAGGTATACTCTATCCCCTATTTGAAAAAGAGGTTGTGGTGCCCTTTTTTCGTTGGCATGTCGTTGATAAGTGGCTTGAGCATCGGCTAAAGCTTGCTGTAGTTTTGGCCAGGAATCTGCCAGTTGTGAGGCCCAATCGGTCGGGGAGGTGGGCGAAGTAGACGGTGGAGGCAATTCAGGAATAGGGACAAAGTCATGGCCAAATACAGTACGAAAGGGCACCGCCCCAGTACTTTGATGCACAGCATTATTGTAAGCAACTTCAGCAAATGGCAGGAGGTCTACCCAGTTGTCTTGTTGATAATTAACAAAAGCACGTAAATATTGCTCCAACGTGGCATTAACCGCCTCAGTATTCCCATCTGTTTGGGGATGAAAAGCCATGGATAGCGCCTGTTTAGTGCCCAATAGTTTCATAAATTCCCGCCAAAAGCGTGAAGTAAATTGTGTTCCTCTGTCGGTCACCAAGCGGGCGGGGCTACCGTGTAATCTGTACACGTGAACTAGAAAGAGGCGTGCCAGCTGTTGTGCAGATGGTAGAGACGCACAAGGGACGAAATGAGCTTGCTTCGAGAAAAAATCCTTAACAACCCAAATGACAGTCTTTCTCTGGCTAGGAGGTAGATCCACAATAAAATCCATAGAGATTTCCTCCCAGGGGTGGGAGGGATTGGCCACTGGCTGCACAAAGCCCTGGGGTTTCCCCCCTTTTTGTTTTGCAGTAGCACAGACAGGGCAAGACTTGACATAGGCTTTTACATCTCGCCGGAGGGTTGGCCACCAGAACTGTCGACGCACTAGATGAATAGTTTTTGTAAAGCCAAAATGCCCAGCTGTTTTATCGTCATGAGACCTGAATAGCACGGTTTTGCGCAAGGTTACAGGCACATAGAGGCGATCATCTTTCCATGCCAAACCTTGCTTCAAAGTAACCGCGCTCTGATTGTTTTGCAACCAAGTATCCGATTTCAACTCTGCCAGAAACCTTTGTTGCAAATCTGCAGGAACGGATACATGTATCGCTCTAGGACCGGCAGGGGTGTCAGGTTGCTGCGCTCATGTCTGACTGCGAGTGACTGCTGCTAGTGCCATTTGGGAATCTGTCCAGAGGGTTCCCACCACATCTGGGGCTGTTCCTGAATCCTGGGGTTGGCGCGACAGTGCATCAGCTAAAAAGTTTTTCTTTCCCGGAATGAATCTGAGTTTAAAATCAAAGCGGCTGAAGTACTGAGCCCATCGCACTTGCTTAGGGCTGAGCTTACGAGAGGCAGTAAGGGACTCCAAGTTTTTATGATCAGTCCACACTTCAAAAGGGTGTGCCGCCCCCTCCAATAGATGCCTCCAATTCTCCAAAGCGGCTTTCACTGCAAAAGCCTCCTTCTCCCAAACATGCCAGTGTCTCTCTGTCTCAGAGAATTTACGTGACAGATAAGCACAAGGCTTTAATTGTCCTTGCTCATTGCCTTGCAATAAGAGGGCACCAATAGAAAAGTCTGAGGCATCGACTTGCACCACAAATGGTTTGTCAGGATCAGGGTGTTGCAAGATTGGTTCAGAGGTAAACAGTCGCTTGAGTTGGTCAAACGCCTGTTGACAAGCAGGCGTCCATTTTAGGAGTGCCCCTGGATTCTTTGATTTGCGGGTGTCTCCCACACCCTTTGTTTTGAGTAATTCGGTTAGGGGTAAGGCAATCTCAGCAAATTTTTCCAAAAATGGACGATAAAAATTCGCAAATCTGAGAAACGATTGCAGCTGTTTGCGTGTGCGTGGGGGCTCCCATACTAAAATAGCCTCAATTTTGGCAGGATCCATTTCAATGCCTTTATCTGAAATCCTATACCCCAAATAATCAATTTGTGTTTGATGAAATGCACATTTGGATAGCTTGGCATACAAGTCAGCCTTTCTCAATTTGGTTAACACTTGCCTAAACAATTGCACATGTTCCCTCATGGTTTTTGAATATATTAACACATCATCTAAATAAACCAAAACCCCATTGAACAAGTGGTTGTGCAAGACCTCATTTATCAACTGCATAAAAACCCCAGGTGCCCCAGCCAATCCAAACGGTAACACTTTATACTGAAAAGCCCCAAATGCACAATTAAAAGCTGTTTTCCATTCATCCCCCTCCCGAATGCGAATGCGATAATACGCCTCCCTTAAGTCCAATTTAGAGAAGATTTTCCCCCCCGCCAAGTGGGCTAACATTTCCTTGATGACCGGGAGGGGAGATTTGTTTAATAGGGAGACTGCATTTAACCCACGGAAATCCGTGCATAGTCTTAAAGTTCCGTCTTTCTTTGATCTAATGAGTACTGGAGCACCCACTGGTGAATTGGCTGGTTCTATGAAGCCCCGCTGTAAGTTTTTGTCTATGAATTCACGAAGAGTAGCCAATTCCTTTGGGGTCATTGCATATACCCTTGGTTTGGGCAACTTGGCATTGGGAAGAATTTCAATGGCACAGTCAGTTTTCCGATGAGGCGGCAGCCGATCTGCCTCCTTCTCCCCAAACACATCGGCAAAGTCCTGGTATTGGTCCGGTAGCCCTTCCAATGGTACAGCGAGGGTATGCAGCATTGACAGTGCTGCCCTCCCCACATTGGTATCCTCCTCCTCATCATCCCCAGGAGGGGCTTTATAGAACCCATCTGCAAAAGTAACAGTTCGGTGTACCCAGTTTATACTAGGGTTCTGTTGAACAAACCAAGGCATCCCCAGAATGACCAAGGGACCACCCACCGGTGCAACTACAAAGGGCAACTTTTCCCAGTGGCTACCCAGTTGCAAAGCCACTAACGCTGTAGACTGGGTGACTGGTTTTCCCCCCGATATAGATCCATCCAATTGGGTGAAAATCATGGGACGTTTCAACGGGAAGGTGGGTAACTCCAAAGCAGCTACTACATCAGGATGCATTAAGGAACGTGAGCATCCAGAATCAATCATAGCCCATAGTTCCACAGTTTTTGTAGGGGAACCGAGCTTAAGTCTCACGGTTAACGTTGGGAAATTTCCACTCACCGAGACATGATCGCGCCCCTCTTCTTCCACCTGCTCTTTGGCGCTTTTTAGAGCAGGTGGCTGGAGTTTTCCGCTGGTTGGGAGGCTTCTTTTTCGTCTTGCCCACCATAAAACAAGTCTGCATCCTCCACCAGCTCTGCTACTGTCGCTTTCAGCTTCCTCGGTGCCACTGGTGATTTCCCCCCCGATCTGTCTCTCCATTCCTCTGGCTTCCTGCGGGGACATGCAGCTGCCAGGTGCCCCTCCTTACCACACCGCAGGCACAATCCTTTGGCAAAACGGCTTTCTTTTTCTTCTTGCCACGACCGTCTCACTGGTTTGCTAGCAGTAGCTGCTGGCCTTGTAGGTTTCCCCATCGCTTGTTGTTTGGGACCTCTTTTAGTTTGAGTATACTTAGCTTGGGCTTGCTCAACCTTCGCAGCCAATTGTATCCACTCATACAGCGTTGCTGGGTCGTCCCGTACAACCGCCCATCGTAGTATATCTGGTCTTAGTCCATCTTTGAACATCTCTACAAGGGTGGTGGCAGACCAATCCTGTACTTTGCCGGAGAGTGCTTGAAACTCCAGCGCATAATCCGAGACTGATCTGGAGCCTTGAACCAACTCCCTTAGGGCTACCTTTGCTTTTTCCTCAGCTAGAGGATCACCAAAATGCATTTTCATTGCCCACATGAAATCATCAAAGCAATCCAACTCCAAAGCGTCCATGTCAACCAGTCTCACGAACCAGTCTGCTGCCCTCTCCTCTAATTGGGTCGCGACAGCATTAATCTTAGCCCGCTCAGAACGAAACACGCTCCCAAACTCTTCCATATAGCTGTGTGCATTCATCAAAAAAAATGACAGCTTTGTGGGATCCCCATTAAACTTCACATTAAAGTCTCGATATCGGACCCGGGTTGGGCTATCATGTCTCTTTTTGTGCTTAGCCCTTCGTGGCTGTGGTGGCTCTTCCTCCTGCCCCTCTGGCGCTATTTCTTGAGCCTCTGCCAGTCGAAGTTTCACACGTCTCCCCCCCTCCCGGCTCCGTCCTCTCTCCTTCTGCTCCCTACTTGGGGAAGGTAAGGAGGCTTTCTTTGGAGGCCTGCTTGGCGGGGGCCCTCCCCCCCAATATTTCCGTTGCTTTCCCTGTTTGTCTACGGGGGGAGGGGGGGTTGGGGACGCGGAGGTGTCAGGAGAGTCACTACCTTCTTCACCTCCCATCTTTTCCTTTTTCTGAGTGTCCCTGGTAAAGGTTAACTTTGCCAACAAATCCTCTATGGATTTCATCCTCGCCTCCAGCTGCTGGGATTTCTCCGTCTCCATCTCCGTTGGTGTCACTGCTCTTGTCCTTTTGGTGATCTGCACGGTCGGAAACAGCGAGGAATACACCGGCTTGGCTGGGGCTGGTGGCGACCCATACAAAGGTCCCTCCGTCTTCTTGAATACCACTGGAATCCGTTGCGTCGGAGAGGTCATCCGACCCTGGCGTGAGAGTCCCCTCTCTCCGCGGTCCCATGGGCTCTTGTTCCCCACCTCTGGAGAGCTGACTTTCCCCCGAGCCGGTGGTTGAGGTTGGGGCAGTTTCAGTCATCGCTAATTAAACTCCTCACAGGAAACTGGATGGATGCTAGCAGACTGATATTAAAGGATTCTCAGCTTTATGTAATGATTGCCTATTCCAATAAAAGGAGTCTCATCAGTAATTACTAGAGAAAACTAATTTATTGAATGAATAGTATGCAAAGTACGAAGAAAGCTGAGAATGAGCAAAAGCGCGCCAAATGCAAACTTAAAAAGCCTTGCTCCCGTTGCGAACCCTCCCCTCAGGCTAGCATAGCAACCACCCACCCCAGATGCTAGCAACCGTTAGAATCGGCCTGAGAAAGTAACCTTGAACAGCAGAGATAACCCAAACATACATTCCAGAAGATCACAAGTCAGCACAAAGGCAATTTACCAGCGTGGCCAGGCAGGCACGCAACTGCAGATATGACATGTGAAACGTTACGAGGAACCATAAACATCGGAACGGGAACATGACAGTAACACAGGGAGAGTTTGACTTTCCAACTGTAAAGTCCCAAAAATTCCTCAGTGATCTTTTATTCTACTTCATTTTCCAAAATGTTGAATAAATGAGAAGGGAATTGGCTCCCCTAGATCTGATACTAACAAATAGGGAACAGCTGATTGAAGAGGTAAAAGCAGTGGGAACCTTGGGAAGAAGCAGCTACATCTCCTCATAATTCAAGATACTATCAAAAGGGAAGCTGGTACAAACCATATATATGTAGAGATAGATAGATAGATAGATAGATAGATAGATAGATAGATAGACAGACAGACAGACAGACAGACAGACAGACAGACAGACAGACAGACAATGACAGATTTTTTTCTCTATATCTACCTACCTACCTACCTACCTACCTACCGGAGGCCTAAATCCAATGGCACTGACTGTTCAGCACCTCACGATACACTGATCACAAGAGGACAGTGGTATGTAGCTAGACAGTTAAGGATTTATTCTGTGTCCCCTCTTTGTCTATTATTCTGCCTAAGAGTCTGCTCATCTGAGGTCACATCCTTCTGCCATGTATTTACAGTATTTAATCAATTACATTACATGGAAATTCTGGGTGTCTAACATAAGAGTGAAAAACAGAACAGCACCAACACACACACACTGTCCTAACTGCCAGGAAACACGCTGAGACAAGGAACGGGTCTCTAATGTTTATTGCTAGTACATAACAGGAATCCTAACAAACTGAAGAAGTGTGGGAAAACCCAGACATATAAACCCCAAAGGTTAAGGCGGTCCCGATCTGTGTCTCTTTGAATGGCTGACCAATTCCTCAGTGCTATGCATGCACTGGATGGGAGCCCCCTGCTCGCCATCCTTACTCATGACACACACACACGATAGCCTAGCTGAAGCCATCCCACAGTCCTTTAATTTCCACCTACCTCAGAAAGGTTCATCTACCATCCTGACCCAATCAGGGCATACCCATGGAACAGATGTTCTCTGACTCTTCTCTTGGTATAATGTAGTTACACCAAGGCACTAGGCTTTGCCTATCCATATCATACATTTCCTATAAATACATCTCCTTTCTATTATAGTTATAAAACCAGTGTCAGTAATCATTGCTCAGGGCAGATTCCCACTCTCAAAAATGCTTACCAGCACACACATACTGCTTAAACAATATATCCAAGGGGTCATGACTTTGAGAAAGCATCCAGTCCATTAATACAAATCCAACCAATTAATTATCCAGCCCACTTACCTGATTTCCCCCTCTTCTTCCTTATTTTACAGCTAGTCTGTGAATTTGTCAAAGCACATCTACTGTATCTATCTTGCAACCTGTATTACTGTAATACACATTTCAGTTCCCACCTATATTCCTGCAAATTTTGATTCTGTCTGTCTGTCTATCTATCATCCTAAATTCCTGATCTCCAGGAACTGAAATTTCAGAATGCTATGGCCAAGTTACTTGCTGCAGCTTATGATGAATATGGGCTATAAAGTATTCAGATGATGCTTTTGGATGGAGGTGAGTAGATAAAAATGATTGCTCTATATTGTCCATCAGGAAAAATCTCTTTGGGTGTACAACTTCATTTTGCACAGGCAAGAAATCTTTTTAACAGCATTGTCAGACTCCCTTCTCTGTGTCAATCTTCCATTTGGCTAAAATATGGTAAAAATATAAAGATTCCCCTAAGCTGAGTTGGACACCTGGTGACTCTCTGGACAGATCTAGATAGTTTTCTTAAACAATAAAGCAAAAGTTATTTGCTACTGCCTTCTGGGATGATGATGATGATGATGATGATGATGATGATGATGATGATGATGATGATGATGATGATTTTACTTCTCAGTCTAGTCTGTAGGCCTAGAGTTTTCTGGTGGTCTCTCCCCAAAGTATTAATCAGGTCTGACCCTTCTTAGTTTTTTTCAAGACCAGCCAAGTGCTGCAAGATGGTGAGACCTAAAATGCAATACTAAATTTTAAATACAGACTCCCTGCTCCTAATTTTCCACCACATTTGGAGCCATCAAAAGCACCTTGGATTCACTTTGTTTTTATAGGGCAGGAGTTATATAGAAAGAGTCAGTACAGGAATTAAAGTCATCTCTCTTGTACAGGAATGAAAAAAGGAATATTCCACAATGCTATTTATTGGAAAGGGCAAGAGAGGCACACAGGCTGCTCATTAACATGCACTGTTGGTCACTTCTTATTGCTTAATCATAGCTTGTGGACCATTAAACCAATGGAGCAGCCTGACTTGCTGAATGCCGCTAAGTGCTTTCTAAGGACCATTCATGCGCGAGCACTTTTGGCATTTTCGTCTCGGCTTCTTACCATTTCAGATGCATGGTGCTCTTTCCAAAATTATATACATTTTATGGCATTGGAGCCAAATCCTTGGAAAGTCTCTGTCTTTTTTAGCTGTTTTGATATATCAAAATGGGGTAATATGGTAAATAGTGCAGTTAGTGGATGTTGCAGCTTTATGTCTGTTCGGATCCCAAAAGATTTTCTTGCAAGAACGCAAGAAGTAAAAAAAGAAGTTGTGTTATTCATAATGATACTGCTTAATTCTTGATTACAGTTACTGACCAGAATTCTGCGAGTTAACAAAATAAATAAGTAATTTCTATTTCAAATGAAATAAAACACAAATGTAAAATAGAATTATATATGTGTTGGGGATCCATGCTCAACAACAAAATATTGGTTCACAAATAGTTAGCAGCAGTCTAGTTCACCAATGCCACTAGAATATAAGCAGTTTATGACTCATGCTGTCTCTAAGCCTAGCTCTGTATTGTGGTTTGCCAGATACAATTTGCCCAGTTGCAAAGAATATGGTATCAATAGTTCATGGAAATCATGTCTGCTGTTCTGCTTTTCTTTTTCCAGCAATTGTCTGAAGAGCTGAACTGGTATCTCTGTTACAATTTACCTTGGATGAACTGACCAACCTCTGAATTAAAAAAAAAAAAAAAGCTATAAACCCTCCCAAGTTGATCTGGCCATCTGGTAACATATCCTGTAGTTTTCTTGGCATTCTATGAAAATGATTTGGCATTATTTTCTTCTATTCCCCCCCCCCCTCAGTTTCCCAGTCCAGCCTTTTTAAGTTAATGGACTTCTGGCTGTTCTTTTCCCAGCCTTGTAAGGTGGAGACATCTGCTCAATGTTTACATAATAGTTTTGTCTAGGGAGAGAATGGCTAGTTCCCATTCACAGCTTCAGCCCTTGTAGTATGAGATTCTCAAACTTCACCTCAACAAAGAGCTTTCTGCTCTGGAGGCAGTATGATTTGCCTCATTGAAGAACTTCTCATCCAAGGCCTTCTCCAGCACTCCTTAGAACATCTGCAGAAAGTGCTTCCCAACCTGCAACTGCCAGATGAGTTCAGATGGTGTGATGCAACACAGCCTCTGCCAATTTGCTTCATGACCTTCAAAGGGCTGCTTTGCGTCAATGATGTTTTAGTGAAATATTCAATATTCTTTTGAAGCTTTGCCCAGTCCTAAGACCAATCTGATACTAGAAATAGCAATATCCTAAAAACAGCATGGGAACATTTTAATTTCTTAGGATATTCTCAGGGTACTCAGATGGCCACCCTTGAGAAAAAATTAAAAAGAGCATTTTTTACAGAGCTGAACTAGAATTTATCAGAGGTTTTAACACCTTGTTTATGGATTAAACAGAGACTAAAATCAATATTCATCCTATCTAACAACTTCTTTGCTATCTACAAGTAACTCAATTCTTATCTTCTTCTTTTTTGCCTTTCTCAACAGCTGTATTTATACTCCTTTTTTGGACTATGCTTCATGCAGCATCCTGAATGTTTAGTATACTGTGTATGGCTCCTACTTGTAGGGATGCAAGCAACAATATACTAAGATTAGAGATCTTACTTTGCATAGGATAATGTGAGCATGCTTAAGATAAAATTAGGTTTGTATTGTACTTGCATCCTACTAGCCAAATTGTGCCCTAACTCACCAACATTGTGTTCTTACCAATAACTGGTAATAACATGCTAGTAGTGAGAGAGCCAGTATGGTATAGTGGTTAAGGCTCCAGGCTAGAAACCAGGAGACTGTGAGTTCTAGTCCCACCTTAGGCATGAAAGACCTGGGTGACTTTGGGCCAGTCGCTCTCTCTCAGCCCAAGAGCCAATCAGGCATAGCAGGAGAGTTCTTGTCCCACCTTAGGCATGAAAGCCAGCTGGGTGACCTTGGGCCAATCACTCTCTCTCAGCCCGTGACGTCAGGCTCAAGCAACAAGCCTGTCAGTTAATTCCCATTGCAATCAATGGATCAATATTTGGTTGATCCAAAAAGCAGATCCTGCACCTGTGGGAAAACGCTAGGAAGAAAAAAAAAAAAACATGCTAGGAATGCTTCTTGAACATGGCTATGAAGCACTATGTAAAAGTTGACTAGCCAATGCCATGAAAGGTGGCAGAGATCAATGTCTATGACTCATTTGCAAAATTCTGAATGAATTCTCTGGAGGACAAAAGTATTCAATTAGTTGTCAGGCAGAATCAAGAAAGTAAATGCCATCTGCCATCCTATAACGTGATCTCCCAGATATACAAATTATACTTGTGGTGATAAGTCAAGTCTGGGAAATAACTGAGATGGAAATAAGTTATGGATTTTTATGCAGAGAAGTTATTTTATGAGGAAGGAAATTTGAAATGGGATAAAGAGCTGGTAGGAAGTAGTAGGTTTGGAGCCAGACTCAGAGCAGATAAATAAGAAACATGGTTAGCAAGCAAAGGTGGATTTAGGCGGTCTTAGATTGCTGAAGAGATACATATTTGGAGTAATTCAGAATCCCTGAAGAGGAATCAAATATTCAGGGAGAAGAATGAAACAGCACGGGATTTGTCTATCAGCACAGATTTACAGAAGAAAAGGAACCAGAGATGCTGAAAAGATCAACATTGCACTAGCCAGAAAAAGTGGCCATCTAAGTTTGAACTGAAGACCTTGATTAACTCTTTGGGAAATTTAGTAACAAATAATTTAAGAGCAGGCACACTATTATATTAGCAGAAGCAATAATACTGCAGGTAGGAGATAGTTAGAATAGTAGAACAATTAGGCCATATTCCTCAACAATTCCTCTGAAAGCAGAAACCAGAAGGGAGGGTTGAAGCTCCGTTTGAATGCTTTAGCTAAATGCTGCGTTCATAATCATTTGGCTGAAAAAAAAAATCATTTTTATAGATAAATGGATTTTTTTTTCTAATCTTGGTAAGTCTAAATCTAATTCCTCTTCCTGACTTAGCCTAAGTCCTATTGCCCAGACTTATTCCTATTAACCTACTGACTTTTTTACAGATACGTTTTCTGTTCAGGAACATAAACATCTTATGAATCAAGCTGATAAAGTCTCTTTCAAAACTTGTGACTGTGTTTTTAAATGCTGCTGAGGTCACTTCAGTCACCTAATTAGTTTTCATTTTAACTCCCAATTTCCCAATTTTTTCCTCCCTGTTTTTATCTATTATTCTGTGCAAATTCCTTTTCTGACTCTCTGCTGGGATAGATGAAGCTTCAATTTTTGCCAGATTGTCTATTCTTCACTGGTTGCTTTCTTTGCTAAAAAACTCTCCTTCTCCTTCTCCTTCTCCTTCTCCTTCTCCTTCTCCTTCTCCTTCTCCTTCTCCTTCTCCTTCCCCTTCCCCTTCCCCTTCCCCTTCCCCTTCCCCTTCCTTTCCTCATAGCTGCCTCTGCTTGTCTTTTTCATTACCTCAATGCTACAGCTACTCCCCATCCCTGCCATACATTGTGTTATTTCCTTGGACTTCAGTCATCTTTCTTCCTTTAGAGAAATACATACACCTGCCTTCTTCAGCAGCAATTCTCCCCTCTTCTCATCTTGGTTCTGTCAAAGCCATTTTAATCAGTTGGCTATGGGGGTGGGGGGAAGTACAGAAATTCTTATTGTGGAGTCCTTGGTGCTCTCTGAGCCTTGTTGTTTTCTTGCAGACATTTCATTGCCAGACTAGGCAACATCTTCAGCATGACAAGAATGTTTTGGATGTGGAGAGTTGTTGAGAGAGAGCTGAATTTAAAGAACAAAGGCAAGGGTTGATATGGATAAGAGTCACAAACTTGGGTGTAAGTTTCCAATGAAATTTCATCAGGAAAAAAAAAGGGAGGGGGAGTAAAAGTGAACAGGAGAAAAAATATGTTCTTGTGTTTAAGCCAGATATCCACCAACCTTACCTGAAATTCTGGAATAATCTACAAATACACAACCTGTCTCCTATCAAGGAGAATGGGTGTTAAACAATACTTTAAGAACAGGGCTTTATTTTTTTCTGAAAATAAAGGAACAGCAATTATTTGCTTCTTTTCTTTGCCCAGTAAGCCTTAGTCTTCCCAGCAAAGTATTGTTTCATGGTAGTGTGGCTGATCTCACTGTGTTACAGCTCTTAGTGGTTGCACTGGGCAAAACTGGTTTGTATCTTTTACATAGTCTATGCAAAAATAAGTCTGGTATGATGGTTGTTTCTATTTGTTTTATTTAGTTTATTGGTTGTGTGAATGAGAAGCTTTGGCCATATCTATTCCCCCTCTCTTTTAATTTGACCAAACAACAGGACTAATGAAAGGATATATCATTTAGCTGAATGCAGGAATCCAAATTAAGTCTTCCTTGACAAATTAGCTTAATAGAAGAGAGTAGGGAGCTGTTAATGGGCTTCTGCCAATAGAGATGCCAGTATGCCCTCATCCCAACTGCCAGAAAGGTAAAAACTAAAAGCAACACAAATCTCAAGTCACCACCATTTTGGCCCAAAATGGCTAGATTCATGCCCCCTTATTCCTCTGTCCCCTCTATTATTATTCCATCTTTTTAATTCTGAATGATTAAATAAAAGCTAAACAGGGTCAGACCTAGTTAATGTTTCCTCAAAATCACCAGGAAATCCAGAACTGTAGACTGGGAAATCGAAAACAGCATCCAGAAGGAGGTGATGGTGAATTGTTTCTGATTTGGGGAAGAATGAACTCAAAACAAGAGCCACCCTTCTTTCCATCATCAGGCCTCCCTTTTCTATCTTTTATCTAGCCCAAATGCCTCACCCTGGCCAGGTCATCAGCAATAGAAGAGCAAAGGATCTTCTCTGATCCTTCCAACGCTCTCCAGTAGGTTAGTTGCTCCAAAAAGAAAATTCCTGTTGGCCATTCAGATTCAAATTCTTGTAGCCAGTACCATGATGTATGAAGGTCATACACTGACAATTTATAGCAATATTCCTAGTTTATGGGATGGCTAAATGTGATCAATTAGTTATTAACAATGTTTGAGACTCAAGGAAGCTCAGTCTTCTCCAGTCTTCTCTCCAAATTGGTTAGATTGTTTCGTCTGAATAAATCTCCAGATTTGCTTCAAATTTTACTGTATTACTATATTACAAAGCATGTACCTTCTCTGTCTTTTCATACACGTGCATTATGATCATGAAACTGCTAGCAGAAATTGGCTCCAACCATCTTCCCGCTTTACAGTTGAAATTTTCTGCACCTTTGAAATTATTTTGGGCTAACCAACTAATAAAATAGCTCCTCCCTTGAATGGTGAGATAGAACATGTACAGTACAATAGGTCACTTCAATATTTTTGGCACAGAAAGCATCAGGGAATAGAAGTGTGTTTGTTTAGCTTGCACGTATTTCAAACAATTTGAAGGGTTCTGCCATTCTACTCCAGGTCATGAGTTACTTTATTTCTTTGAAAGAAAATTGGCTGCACAATGAAGCCATCTTCATTTTTCCAGCCTCATAGAGAAAGATACCAGGGCAATGAGTTAATAGTTGCGACAATCATTCAGCGACAAGGGATTGTATATGTCAGAAAGGCCAGCTATCTCAGCAGAGAGGGATTGGAGAGCCCAATTCTTAAGACATTCTCTGTCAGGTTTAGAATTAATTAGATGCTCCTTAATGCACCTAGTCGTTACCACAGAATTCACTTTTTTTCCCCAATGACAATGTTCAGAAGCTTTTAGCAATCATATTTGTGATGCAATCATTGAAAATGTATTCTTTCAAGCAGAAAGAATGCCAACTCATAAAACAATAATCTTTTCAAAATTATTGGCAGCCCCCATTTTTTCCTCTTTTACTATGTAGTAAATATGTGCATATGCATATATTTATTGTAGGAGGAATGGAAACCAGAACAGCATTCAGTTGATTTGTATTTATCACAACAAAATATCTCCAGATGGACTCAGAGAAGGAAGAAGAATCATAAGTTAGTGACCTATTTTGCTTCTAAGTCTGCTCCAGATGGTCACTGTTTTCAAAGTTCCAGAAGATTCCTTACACTGCCGTCTATCCATTTAAAGGATATACTATTTGGACTTACAGACCTTTTCTTTATCTATGAGACCAGATATACCATATTTGGGCTGGAAAATTTGGGGGACTGTTAGATGGCACTAGAGGGCTACAGAAAACTCCTTGCTGCCATCTAGTGGCTACCTGGATTTGTATTGTCCAGATATGGTAGGAAAGGGAACATTTGGCTCTCTGGATGTTGCTAAACTATAACTTGCAGCTTTTCTAGCCTTTGACCATGCTGCCTAGGGTTGCTATTGATTATAGATTAGCCATATCTGGGGGGACCAACATTTCCCTACATCTGTATTATAGCAATGCAATTATTTAAATTTATGAAGAAAACCACTGTCTCAGGATGAGTGAATTTCCAGGTTATCATATCCCTTAAGTCTGTCTGTCTGTCTCCCTGCCTTCTCACTGCAACAATCCTGATCCAGAGCAAACTGCAGACAAGGTGATTGCAAATCAAATGTAAATGTTGAAAGATGGTCTGCAAATTTATTCCTCCAGAATTCCAACAATATAGATTCTATGCAAGATTAGAACCTAAAATTGATCTTGGGTTCATCATAGTGCAAGGATCTCCAACTTTTTTAGACAGATGAGCAAAGTAGGTATAGTCAGTTACAAAATACCCCTTTACCTGAAGGCAGATTGATGAGATTGTTCTCCATCATCCTCTCTAATCTTTTAGGATATATGTAATCCTAGGGAGTAGATGGGCACAATTCCAAATTCTAGTTTACTAGAAAATAACAAAGGTATATACACAGTTATGGCTTTTCTTACTGGAATTTCCTTAGAATAGGCATTTGTACCCTTTAGTGTGTCATTGTAGTGGCAATGAGGAAGACCACTGTTATTCTGAGGAGTTAAGTGACATATGTTGATTTTCTCCCTCACACAAAGAAGATTAGAGTTTATGTTGAATTATGCTGATGTTTAATTTCTGCTTGGCATGAGGAGGGGGGAGATAAAACCACAAGATTGTTTTTTGTAAGCACAACCCCACTCCTCCAACAGTCCTCCAGAGAGTATGAAGTAGGAGGGGAGAGATAAGAGAAAAACCCCAGATTGTTTTCTTAAGCACTAGCTTACCTGTAAAACTTCCCAGGCTTTTGGATGATGTTATAGACAGGGGTTTTGGGGCCTTGGGAAGCTTCCTAGTCAAAGTCAGATCTCATAGCCTGTAACCATAGAAACATGGTCATGAGGTTTGAGGGCCAGACTTTGATAAAAACTCCTGGGCTCACTTTTGTGGTTTGGGAGCTTCTGTACAGATCCAGTGCACTGGGTGCTGTAGAACAATTTTGCCACCCTAGGGACAACCCTGTTGTCTTGGTCAGGAGGCTCCTGGCAACATAAAAGGGATTGGGTATCAACTTGCTTAGGTATGTTATGATTTATTTCTTTATGCTATGCTTTTTATGCTTTGGTTTAATCTGCCTAAACTGTGTTTCTGGTATAAACTGTGTTTCTGTTTAACTCTGTTTGCTTAAGTTTATGATAAAGCTTAAAGTTTCTTTATCCACTGGCATGCTTATTGTCTCTGGATCTAAAAGAACAAATTGTCTGAGCACCTGATCACTGCTTGGACACTTGGCAGAACAGTCATGCATACAGATAATGCTAGATAAATAATAAATTAAAATAATTACTGCAGCCTGTATGTTTCAGGCACCTTGGGAATACCCTGGGTCAGCTTTAGTGGTCAATGAGTCAGCACTCATTCATGAGGAGGTAGCATTTACTGTATATAAACTGTGTATCAACATTTTTTTTTTTTTTGATCAGACACCTTCATAGAGTTTTGTATGATGGCTTGGGTAGCCTATCTTTATTCACTGAAACAACACACACTTTTCTGTAAGAGTTCTCGCAAGTTGCCAGAATCTAAGATTTCAGTGTCATTATCTGAGATCATTTTTAGTTTTGGCATTATACAAAATATCACCAATTCTTTAAAAAATATATTCACAGTTTCAGAGCATCTCAGCCCTTGGTACAGTGTCTTGGCATCCGCAAGTTCTGATGTAAATCAATACAGACTTTACACAGGAGCTTTGGAAAACATTTGTACATTAATCAAAAGGGTCATGCAGCCTTCATATGAAGGTGCTCAGTCACAACTCCTTTTGATCAGGCATTCACATTAGGACCACAAAGAATGGGAACCATAATTATTCCTGATTATCAGTATTTTTCCCAATCCCTTCTACAATGCTAGAATTCAATTTTAAAAAAAGATCCAGTTGTCTAAACATGAAAATATTGTAGATGATACAAACTTTCTAACTGCATGGTGTTATAAAATATATATCTGCTATAAGATTTCTTCAAAAGCATTCAGAGTAAAGAATAGAGAGCTATCAGCATTACAAACAGATGACCATGTAGCCTTTAGACCTGCGACTGTTAAAAGGAGGCATGTCATATTAGTATCAAATATGGTGTTCCAGGACACTGCACCATATGTCATCTCTTAAGTGTCAAAACAGTAACAAAGTAATCTCCCAAAATCTAATTGTAGGTGAGTAAACTTCACTGTTGGTATCTTACAGTGGAAATGGTGAAAATTATGGCCCCCTTCTAAACAGATAGTCACAATTTTGTTTTCCATAACAATAAACTAGGGTTACAGTCAGGAAGAAAACACTAGGCAATTGCTCACCATAAGTAAAACACCATCTAGAGAAAAAGAGATACCAACAGAGTGTTGAACCCAGGAATGTTCAAAATATAGCAATTTCTAACAGCTAATAGTTTCATGATTCTGAGTATATAACATCTCACATCATTACCATACCAAAGGCTAGTGTGATGATTCATATGGATAGTTCATGTCCAGTTTCAAATGATCAGGTGTCAGCAGCTCAGAAAATAACATCACAGTTGATGCCATTGCTGGATATATTTCCAGGAGAAAAAATGTCCAAATATATGCACACATATATAGGTGCTTGATACCAAGTCAGTTCACTGGTGTACCAAACCAATCCATTGAACAGAGTGGTTAGAGCAGTGTTTCTCAACCTTGGCAACTTTAAGATGTGTGGACTTCAACTCCCAGAATTCTGGGAGTTGAAGTCTACAGATCTTAAAGTTGCTAAGGTTGAGAAACACTGGGTTAGAGCAACCTTCAGAATGTTGGCCCAGCTTTCTTGTAGAGCAAGAATAAGTGACCAGTTGTGGGTAAGTAAAACATTTGGAATGTTGACAGCATGTCCAAAATGGCTGCCATGGTTTGTATGGCCAGTTACAAAACCCCATTTACCAGAAGGCAAACTTGGTATGGTTGCTTCCTGATACCTTTTCTATGACTGCTCTCTACTACTCCAGCCTTTTTTTTCCCCTGAGACTGATAGGGAGCTCAGAGTCATTCCTGTAATTAAGATGATCCTAGCACTTGTTGTGAAGTATGACGGTGTCACATTTTGCTTAAGGAAAAAAAAGCATCTTCGAAGAAATAAATAAACATGTGAAATTAGATGGCTCATGGAGTTTGAGGGCCAAACAGTCCCAGTTCTGTTACTGCCCACAGATACAACATTGCCTTGATGACAATTCCTGTCATTGAGGCAGCCTGAGTATTTTGAGCAAGATGTGAAGAGATTGCATTTGGGAAAACATAGTGCAGTATCCCCCAACTTGGATGTTCTCTAGATATCTGGGCTTCAGCTACCAAGATCCCCAGCCAGCATGGCTGTTGTCTACACACCTCCAGTTTGGAGAAACTGTTCACAATATGATCTGGACAGTGCATTGAGATAGGCAGCAGTCACTTTCATAAATTACAAGCCCACCTTTTTTCCTTGCCACTATAATCTCTCTCATAGTTGTCGCTGTGTTCTTGTTCAGCAAATTCTCCTTAGGGCTATTAGAAAACCTATTGTTCTGAATCACATCATTGGTCCATCTGACTTGTTTTTGTCAGTACTGGCTGGTTGTCCCTTTCCCAGGTCTCAAATATGAACAGTTTCCAACCTTACCTGGTTTCTCATGTGATTAATGGTGTACTCGTGGCTTAAGATGATGCAGTTAATGCTGAGGTGAAATGCCTCCTCAAAACTTCATTAGCTCAATTGTTTAGAAAGTTAATGGACCACCCATCCACTTATGCTCCCTGGATGGCATATACATAAAAGAATAAAAGTGCACAATAAAGTTCAACAGTGACATGTAAAACATAAATACTAGCAGGGTCCATTTAATGAACCAGTCTGAAACATGAAACAATTTCATTAAAACCAGCTCTTTAACAAGCTGAAGCCTAGTGCCAGAAAGACATCAAACTAAAAGCAATGACATGTCCAAGGTTAGTTCCAAATTTAAGGATCTTTTCCTCTGTTAGAAGGCCTTGGCAGGCTTACTTAGTATGCTGGCAGTGTTCCAAGGAGAATCAACTATTCACTCCCCCACCCCACCACCCAAGAAATTCTAGCCAGGTCCTTTTTATTTTATTGGAAATAAAAATGTTAGATGGTGATAGCCTCCTGATTCTGCTAAGTATGATGAGTGAGAAAATGTAAGCAGGTTATATAGTGACTTCTGCCAGGGTTTTGGAAGCTACTAGTCCTAGATTGGGGCACCATATTCTCTATTTGCAGAAAGGGAAAGAATGCAATAAGATCATCTTTTCTCAGACAAAATATGCCAGCAATAGTCAAGCATCTGTACAAGAATGAAGGTGGGGGAGCTTATCTATAGGAAGGCATTCTGCTTTTTTGCATACTCCAGAAATATTTCTTTTGGGCTATCAGAATGAAGAGTATAAATGGATAGTGTCATTATGCAGTTGAGTAACTAGGTCACACTAGAATATATTTTATAAGTGGAATCAAGAGTTTCCTTTGTTTGTTCTATTTTTGTTGAGGAAAGGCAATACATTTATTGTCTAGCTTCCATCTGATAAAACAGTTCTTTAGCAATCAGTACATGCAGCAGAATTTTTTTTTTTTAATGTCCCAGTGTGGTATTCAGTTGCTCTCCAATTTTTACATGCAGGTGATTTTATTTAAGATTACTGCACAAATGTGCATTCCAAACCCAAATTACTTTAATTCTACATTTCACTGTATCACTCCAAGTTCCTTAAACCTCATTTGACTTCATGTACTGTATCAGTATGAGTGGGAAAGCAAACGACATATCCATGCTTTGCCTTAGATTGCAGAACCAACCAAAATTTCCTCTGCAGATTTTCAGTGAAGAAAGTGGGAGACAATAAGGTCTGATTAGTTATTAACATTCAGACATCATGGGTCCAATAGGTTGCAGTAGAGTTGAAAAGTTAGAAAATTAATTTGGATGTAGGGTTATGACTAGAAAATGTCAGAAGTAGGATCCTCAGAAATGCTAAGGCAAATACACACTAATGAAAGATTGGGCAGCAGGTTTCATAACTAACAAGTAACTAATTAAACTGCTAAATAAAAATGTACTAAACTAAATGACAAACAGTAACAGCATCACAATAATCAGCAATGAAATATAGCATCTTCTCACTTAACAGGTGTTCTTCACTTCAAAGAAGGGAGGTCCTACTAGCCACTTCTCCTGTAACAAATGAGTTGAATGGATCAATTATGGTTCATGTATGTGGTCCTAAAGGTAACTAAGTATCAAAGCATATAGGGATATATAGGATAAAACCAGAACTTTGAATTGTACCCAGGAGCCAATGCAGAGCCCATTACACTGATGTAATGTGTTTATAGCAGCAAGTACCAGCAAGCAGACAGGCTGCTGCAGCTTCTGGGTTGGGGCAGGGGCAACCCCATGTACAGAACTTTGCAGTAGTTCAATGTGTTAATGATAGTCACTGTAATAAGGGCCTCCCACTCCAGCAGGGCTGCAACTGGTATACCAGGTGAAGATGGCCAAAGGCTTCCCTGGCTGTAGCCTTCATCTGTCCAGCTAGTCAGTCCAGAAGGACCCCAAGTCATGGATATGCCCCTTCAAGAACAATGCCCCCTTCAAGAACAATGCCCCCATCAAGAGACAATTAAGTTTCATGCTTGTATTCAGCTTTAATCTGTTTTGGACCATCTAGTCACTGGGACCAGATGTTAACAGCATTTAGTCTAGTGGTCTAGTGGTTAAGGCAACAGGCTAAAAACCAGGAGACTGAGAGTTTTAGTCCTTTGTTAGGCATGAAAGCCAGCTGGGTGACTTTGGGCCAGTCCCTCTTTCTCAGCTCAACTCATCTCACAGGGTTGTTGTTGTGAGGAAAACAGGAGGAGTAGGGAGTATTAGGTATGTTCGCCACCTTGAGTTATTTATAAAAATAATAAAGGCAGGATAGAATATTCATTCATTCATTCATTCATTCATTCCCAGGACAACCTAGAGTAGTGACTTAAAGATGAGTATCATCAATATATTAATAATGCCACATCCCAAACTGACTGATGACTTTGCTCAGTGGCTCTCAGGAACCAGGCCAAGAACCACGCTGAGTGGAATCTCCAACTCTAGTCCTTTATTCTTCTCACCATACAGACAGAATCTTGCCAGACTAAAGCTACTCTAACTGACCTAAGTGCAAATAACCTGGGAGACTCTAGGGTGGGGTGACCCTGAACCTCTTAGCTTTCCCACAAACACTTTCCAGACTGTGAATCATCTTATCTCTCTGGAATGTGCTCCCCTCTTTCTGAGAACTAGTGGCAGCACCACAATCCACCACATCACTCCCCCTTCAGGAACACATTCCATCACATCGGCTTCATGTAAATATTAACAGAAGGAAGCATAACTCTGAGATAAACCTCAGAGAAACAGCCACTAGTTTGACCTCTTCTCTTCCCCAATCAGAAACTGCGACCATCCACTAAGGGAGGAGTGGAACCATTGTAAAGCCCTCTTATCTCCAGCCCTCACAGTTGTTTCAGAAAGATACCATGGTTAATGGTACCAATAGATGCCAAGGGGTCTAGTAGGAGTGGGAGGCACAAACTCCTCCCACTTAAGTCCTGACAAAGGTCACCCACTAAAGCAACCAATGCTGTGGTCATCTCATGCCCAGGTCTCAATTTGACTGAAAATTTGGCTGATCCACTTCTTCTAGGGCATGCTGTGACTGTTCCCTCCACCAGTGTCTCAATAACCTTCTCTAAGATGGGGACTTCAAAGGCAGAGCAATAGATGTCCAAAAAGAGAGATCCAGAGAGAGTCTCTTTAGGAGAGGGTGTACCACAGCATCTTTCAAGGTCTGAGACATCACTTCTGCCTGGAGTGAGGCATTAACAATCTCCTGGATCAAGTTACTCATGTCCCCATCAGCCATTTGAAAGAGCTTGGAGTGGGATGTGCCCACTAATAACAGGGGACATTCTAAAGGGCACTTTATTTATTTTGTTAAATTTTACAGGCTTAAAGAAATTCAAAATAATATGGATCAGGACCAAATAACAGCCACAGTCACCTTATTGGATTTCAAAAAAGAGTCAAAATTTTGGCAAATCTGAGTAACTGTCTTGGCAAGGTGCTATGCAAGTCAGTTATATTGATCTTTCTAGCACATGCACTTTGAACATCTGAATGCATTTTATATGTTATACTGAGGTTCAGGTAGGTTTTCTCTTATCATGATCTCACTTCTCCCTTATTCATATATACCATTTGATTGTTTATATATTGCATTTGTCTTGAATGTACATGTGTTGTACAGGGGTTGGGGGACAGACATCGTGGAAAATTTATTACTATATTACTTGCTAGTTTTGCAAAAGGAAAAGCAAATCTTACCAAGTGTTTGGTTGCTGTGCTTTTAACCAGTAGGTGAGGCTATGATCTCAATATTCTAGAGGAATGAAAAATGTCCTTAATCTTTGTATCAAAGAATTGATAACAGTCCAAAGGGCAGAGCAAGAGGAGTTCGATAAGTGTGTACATCACTGCAGAAAGTGTCGTGTCACACAAAATATGAAGATGAAAAGCAAAATCTCATTGAAGGAAACTGACTATAGGATGCAATTTAGAAGATTAGAATAAGGAAAGATATAATCAACCAGCCTAGCAATTAGGATCGATTTACTGCCCTCTCTTGTAAAACCTATTATTATGGCAGAATATTCCTTCAGATAGTACTTAACATTCTCTTTCAAAAAATGCTATTGTTTAAACTCTTTTTAATGGAAAGTTTTAAACAACGATTTAATTGTCTCTAACCTAAAGCTTCCTGCTCACCTAGCAGTTCGAAAACATGCAAATGTGAGTAGATCAATAGGTACCGCTTTGGCGGGAAGGTAAAGGCGTTCCGAGTCGTCATGCTGGCCACATGACCCGGAAGTGTCTATGACAACGCCGGCTCCAAGGCTTAGAAACGGAGATGAGCACCGCCCCCTAGAGTCGGACACGACTGGACTTTACATCAAGGGAAACCTTTACCTTTACCTTAAAGACCTAGGAAGGATCATGCGGTCTTCTCATCTATAAGATCCTTGAAATACAAATGGAAAGAGAAAGCATAACACTATGAATAGTGCCTGGTGGGAACTTTTGGTGAGGACATGGCGAACTGAAGTCCCTGGCAGAGAGGGACAATATTACGGCTGAAAAATGGAAGCTGGATGCTGGATCCAGACTACTGAAATCTCTGCGGAGAAAGGAGAGATCTTGAGGTTGCCCACATGTACTCCAGACAGCTGTTTTTTCATGAGCAGACAGCAGGAATCAGCTTGCACATGGCTAGGAGTTGCAGGATTCCATCAAGCTCATATCTATCAATGTATATGGACTCAAGGTTTGACTGAGCCTTATCTCTTCATCACTTTTGATTTATTTTTTTTTACTTCTTTTTGAAGATTAAGAACCTTTGGAATGGCGAATTTTATTGAATTCACTGGATGAGTTTTCTTCAATCCTTGAAGAAAGAAGTGTTAACTGTGAATTTAAGGATTTGCAAAGAAAAAAAAATCAGAATATACAGCAAAAGGTGATTAGAATGTTAATTTTACAAAGTTTAAAATGGATTAAGGGTCCAGATGGACTTGAATTAAGACTTTGAAATTAACTATAAGAAACCTTCCCAAGGGAAACTGTCTATGTTGATAAATTTGGGGAAAAAATAACTGATAAGATGACTTTGAAAGTTGGACTCTGGAGGGCACTTGAAGGAAATAAATGCATCAATGGAACCACTGAGAGAGATTTATGAATATGAGGCTTGGAAATTAATTTTATAGTTATCTGCTATTATAGATAGACTAGATGGTGTCAAAGAAGAGGAACCAGTTTCTTCAGAAAAGAGTGAAATTGATTTAAATGTGGATTTAAAAATGACAGGCTATAAGAAGGAGATGGAAAAAAATGAAATATTGGATATACAAAAAGATGAAATATTGGATACAAAAATTAAACTGGCTGACAAAGACATGCAACTACTAAACCAGAAGAACAACATGGATAGCCTATTTATTTGCAGTAGGGGCTTGTTAAAGTTGTCACTGATTTTGTGAGAAGAGAAAGAGAAAATGAAAAGAAAGCAGATATAAGGACTATTATCTGAAGAGACTAAAGAATTTTGGGAGAAAGGGGAAAGAATATAAAGTCAATCTATTTGATCAAGGTTAAAATAGATGGTTTGTTATCTCTGGTCATTTTTAATGGATTTTTGCTGACTGGAATGGAATGACAATGTTTTAAAGGTTTTGTTTATCTATGGATGAGATATTGGAAAGAGAGTTCATTTGTTGCATTTTAAGTTTATGTGATTAAGTCTAAAGTAGTATTAAAATAATCCTGTTATTTCTGGTAATTTTTATTGTATTTTTACTGACTAGGTTTGAAATATGAGATTTGGGGGCTTTCATTCAAGATAGCCAGATATAAACATAAAAGGAAGGATTTTAAGTGGGTTTATTAGATTTAGTTTGTTATTTCTGATAATCCTTAACAGACTTTTGCTGATTAGGGTGGAGTGATGAGGCTTTAAAGATCTGTTTATAGAGAATGGGGTGGGATATGGGATGAAGGGACAGTTTGCTATATTTTAAGAGACACTGATAAATTGTTAAAGTTATCTATACTTGCTGGGACAGAGAAGGAAAACCGTTTCTTTCTTTTCTTTCTTTTGTTTTTTCTCTGCACTTTTTCATTTTTAAAATATTTTTATCTTTTGTAGTTTGTATTAGTTTTATCTGTATAATGTAATTTTTAATAAAATTATCATAAAAATACAGAGAGCATAACGCTCCAAGTGAATGACTGGCTACACAATGAGAAGGCAATGTAAATGTAAATTATCTGAACTGTGAAGGACTTGCAGTTATTAAAGATATGACATTTAATAGACACCAAGTTAGTAGCTGGAGATTTGTTGTGTACCTTTTGAGTTACAATTAAGATGAAAATAAAATAACAGAATGTCCTCCCCATTTTATAGTTGTATGTTTGAGGTATCCTCACCCCCACCCTGCAACCTGTATTTAGTTATTACATATTCTATTATGTAATAATTCCTTTGCAGGTGTGTAAAGCCAATCCAAAGGATTATGTTTTTTTTTTCCCTGATTCCTTTTGTTTTCTTTTAAAATCAGCAACAAATTATGCTCCTACAGTTTAACAGCTTTCCATCAAATTTAAGCAGTCCAGTCCCTGGGACTTCTGACAGCCTGAAAAATGGAGTTGGGGATTGATTGCAGATTCCCAAATAAGGGAATGAACAAAGGAGAAGATGATGTGATTGTTCTATTTCACACTGAATTTGCCAGTCTCAAAAGCAAATGCCTACTGATCAGAATGTTTCCATTCACTAACAATTATTTCAGTACTTTTCTTTTTAAAAAAGCAAAAATCAATCAGCCAAATTTTAGTAACTCACTTTTGGGGACTGGAGGTGAGCATGAAGCCATAGTTAAAGGACATAATTGTGGTTTGATCACAGGTTTTATTTTTCAGATAAGGTTACTTTCTGAAGGAGTGGAAACTTAGTTGCAGCCCATAATCAGCGACAAGAAACTGGGGGGGGGGGGAAATCTTTTGTAACTATTTCTTTACAAAGATCCAAAATAATTATTCTGAATCCTAAGTCTATCTGCACAGACTTTTTAATTCTCATTCCTATGATTGAGAAAGACTCCATAGAGCAGTGTTTCTCAACCTT
Source organism: Candoia aspera (assembly GCF_035149785.1). Classification (NCBI taxonomy): domain Eukaryota; kingdom Metazoa; phylum Chordata; class Lepidosauria; order Squamata; family Candoiidae; genus Candoia; species Candoia aspera. The sequence goes on along the minus strand of NC_086158.1, from coordinate 17,853,952 downwards.
TGCCACTTTAAGATGTGTGGACTTCAACTCCCAGAATTCCCCAGCCAGCTAATGCTAATACTGGCTGGGGAATTCTGGGAGTTGAAGTCCACACATCTTAAAATGGCAAAAGTTGAGAAACAGTGCCATAGAAAATTTGTTTGTTTGTTTGTTTGTTGTCTTTGCAATAAATCTAAATGCTGAAGGAATGCTTTTCACTTAGAAGGATTAAATTTCCAGTGCTTAACTCCCAATTCCTGGAAGAAATGCAAAATTCATAGGTGATATCTGAGGATGGATATGAGATTATTTTATTTGGATCAGACATGATTTATCTGGTGAGATGCAGGTCTCTGTTGCTGCACTTTGGACAGAAAAACACTGTGATGGTTTACATTCCTAAACATAGCCAAAGCTGTTTCGCAACAATGCCTTGAGAGAAAACATGACACTGCCTGAAGTAATTACATAAAGTGGTGATTAATTTAACTGTTAATTTACAGTTCAGCATTGGTTTCAGAAGAGCTGTACCACAAAACAGCTTCAGATGGGGAACATGTCTCATTTTTATAATTGACTGTGACTAATTAAATCTAAATCTTTAAAATGATATGGAAATAAATCCCATCATTGTTTCTCTGTAGAGAAAAGGGTGGAGGACTAAAAGATAGGATGATTAAAAATAGAAAAAAAAAATATTTTCAAGAGTTGCACGATAAAGTAGCAGAGGGGGAATCTAATTATTTGTGTTCTACATTTAGGTCTTCACAACATGTTAAAGCAACAATTTATGGAACTTACATCCAGTAATGTTACTATCTTGCTGTTTGAAATAATGCCAACATTGATTTGATGTTTTAAAAAAGGTATGGAATATGTTTGATCCCCAGTTCTAATATATATGATTCTGGCTATGTTTTTACAATTATTTCTGCAAGTTCCCCATGCCCTGGCACACACCTTTTTTCATTCACTTGACAATCGTAGTTTTAGCTGACAGGCAGTGACTAATGCAATACCTCTGTTTATGCTTCCTGAGTGAATGCAGCTATGAAACTGGCTCTCCACAGTCATATGCTGTGTGTGTGTGTGTGTGTGTGTGTGTGTGCATATTCTGACCCTTCATCTAGCTCCAGATTGAGGAACCTGCAGACATCCTGATGTTTTTGAACAACAATTCTGAACTTTCTTCACCATTGTCCATGCTAGCCAGACATACTGAGCGTTGTGGTACCTTTACCTAATCACTTTTCAGCACTGGCTGTTTGCAGCTGGAGACATGCGAACAAAGGTATTTAATTTTAATATATTTATATACCACTTTTCATACTAAAACATCTCAAAGTGGTTTACAGTAAGGACAGCAATAAAATATCCACAAAATATTAAAGCAATACAGATCATCCTCGCTTAATGACCCACAGTTGGGACCAGCAACTTTGTCCCTAAGCAACATGGTCATGAACTGTCACATGTAACTGTGATGGGCTTACAACCTCACTTCCACAATCATAAAGCAAATCACCTGCAGTCATTAAGTGAGACATCATGTGACCATGACTTGCCATTTTACTGCCAGCTTTTCCATTGACTGCTTGTTGGAAGCCAGCTGTGAAGCATGCAAATGGTGACCATGTGGCCATAGGATGCTGCAATGGTCATAAATACCCACCAGTGGTGAAGCACCCACATTTCAATCACATGACCATGGTGACGCTGTGATAGTCACGTGTGAGGACCAGTCACAAAGTTACTTTTTTAGTACTGTCATAACTTTGAACAGTTGCTAAACAAGGCATTTGTTAACCGAGGACTACCTGTATAAACAATGTTTAATTCAAAACATATTCCTGAAAATAAAACATATATGCTTCCCTCATTCATACTGGGTAGACCTAGATGAAAATGTGAATTTTCAGCAAAGACTACTTCAAAATATGGAGATCGTTCTTTCCATATTTCACGTTAAGTTCCTGTAATGGCATGGATACACCTGCAAAAGTACATTTTGGACATTCCATTCAGTAGATGTAATGTTTGAACATAAACTGTAAACTAACTTTAAAAAAAAGAGAACACCTTCAGATTTATCTATATAGGAGCAAAAAAACCCTCGTCTTTACTTATGTGAAATAAAACTGGTGTAAATCTGTGCCAAGTTCCAAGCACAGCTGCACTAGTTCTCATGCAAAGTACCCATCCAGATGTCTTTGAAGCGGATGCCAGAAGCCATTGTGTTCATAAATCCATGGCAATAGCCCAGTGTCGCAGGACCACTGCCTTTCAGTTGAGGTAAGAAAAATGAGCTTTTCAGATTTTGCTATGACATTTATGCAGGAGCATAAAACCTGAGACAACTGCCCATTTCAGAAGCTCACAAATGTTTTCCAGAATGTGGAAGTCACATTTCAATACATAGAGTGTTCCAGGGCTGCCTCTTTGCTGCTTGACAATCAGGTTGCGATTCCAACTGCTTTCCCATTCGTCGTTGCCATTATTGCCTCTGACCTAAAGCAGCATTTGGCAGGAAAGAGAGAGAGAGAGAGAGAGAGAGAGAGGGAGGGAGGGAGGGAGGGAGGGAGGGAGAGGAGTTACAGTACAATGCCACTCAGAGATGTATGATGCTTGGGTCTGATGAAAAATGATCTTAGTGTAGAGAAACATGCTAAACCAACTAGCTTGGAAGGAACAGCACTCATGACATCGATATAGGTATTGCTGCTGTATACTAAAAAGATGTCTCGACGTATTATAAACCTTCATGTTTTTATCCCGCTATGAAGTTTCCATTTACATGATTCTTCCCCATTTTAATGGTACAACAGATCCAGGTAGTAGATTAGGGGGAGTGATAGTTGACCAACTAAAAATGTGCTTTAGGAGGGCTGAGGTAGGGAAATTGTTCATCTGCAGTCTGACTTGATTCACACCTTCTGGACTAACAGCTACATCAGAAGCCAGCTATCCTCTCAAGTTTGTACTGAGGTTGAATCTTGCACTCAAAAATGTGAGTATTTTTTAAAAATGAACACACAAAACTTCTGCAGTGGCTATGAGCTTTTGAGTATAAAACTGCAGCTTGAACTAAGTACTGATGTTTATGCTCATTCCCTTCCTCTTTAATATGGGAATGGTAGTGTTAGCCTATCTTACAAGACGCTGAAAGACTTATTGAGTTATAGTATATGAGAAGTGTAGGTACAACCTCATATATCAGGATACTGTTATATAAAACAATAGTAATATATTTTAAAAGAACATTAGATAATGCCATGGTGGTGACAGGAGCAAAAATGGTGACATTTTCAATCATATTAGCATTGGATATGGGTGTTTAGAAGATGCATACCAGAAACTCACATAGAATGATACACCGAGTATTGGGGTGGGGGGCATGATAGAAACCAAATACTGCTGGCTGTTTTTAATTTAGATATAAGCTGCATGCACTTAGTTAGATGTAACAACTGTTGACTTGAAGATGTTTATCAAAACAGTTCTAGTCATGTCAAAGGACTTCCATGAGCAACAATATAACAGACATGAGAATGTGTGTTTCTGGGATATTTGTCTTCTAGAGCATAAACATCTTTGCTACATACTGAAAACAGATCAAACTTTATCAAAACTAATGATGTCCAGGAAAAGATGTACTTGTTCATGGAAGAAAATAAACATGTTTGTATTTTTCCCATGGATAAAGATGTCAAAAGCATTTTTCTTTCTCTTATTTGCTCAATTGAATGTTAGTGGTTAATATTTTTGGAGTACGGTAATAAGTTTCATTTCTTCCAATGCTAGTTCAAAACATACACCAAGGTCAGCTGGGAAGACCCTGTTCGTAGTCCTACTGGTGGGTTTAACCCATAGTCCAGTGGTAAGGAGATGGGTTTTCTGAGTGATGGCACCAGAATGATGGAATTCTCTCCTGAGGGAATGACAGCTGATTTTTCTGCTGTCATTTTTCAGATGCAGCTAGGAAGCCATGCCAGCTGATCCAGGCATTTGTAGAATAACAACTGTTCCAGGACCACATTGCCTTCTAGATTGTCTTTTAGATTTTTTTTTAAATTAACATTGCTTTTTGTAGTTGTTTAAAGTATGATTTTCTTATGGATCATTTACTTAAGATTTTATTTAAGTGTTTTTTTAAAAAAAAATATGGTCTTGTAAACCATACTGGGCTCCTACAGAGGAAGATCAGTAGTGTGTGTGTGTATGTGCATGTGTGTGTGTGTATACACACACACACACAATTATTTTGAGATGACATTCCTTTAATATTCATTGCAGGTTTGATTTTATTGAATATACCCAAAGCTTTCAGTATTCTAGCATGCAGTTTTGCCTGACAAAAGACTTTCTGTTTACATTTATTTTATTTCGTTAAAAAAAAGAAAAAAGAAAATGAGCCAAGGTCCTATTTTAATGCCATTTGTTTATGATGGATGAGTAATAAGCCATAGCATTATTAAAGGAGATGGACAGATGACAGCTATAAAGACAATAGACATCATTTTTTTATAAGGCTGATGGAGCCAACAGAGCAGGTAAGAAACATCTGTCTATCTCCTTAAGCAGTTGAAGAATCCATATACAAGCAAGCTAATTTACAGCTTCTACTTTGGGGCTTCCTTTCACACTCAGGCAGAAACAAAAGTTTATAACAGACCTGTATGGTTAACTGATTGATTGTCCTCATGCACAGCCCCTCCCAAGAAGAGCCCCAAGCAGTCCCACCTTCCCTTTACTTCTGGGCTTTAATTCCCCTGCTGTTCCCCATTCCCTGCTGCATTGACCCAAACTTGTAATTCCCTATTTCCTTCCTGACCTCTAATTTCTTTCTTCCTTATTATCAGGGTTGTATTAAGGCCAACTGATGCCCTAAGCACAGCACAGCTATGTATATCAAAAAGGAAATAAATTAAAATGCCAAGTATTTGGAAAACATGAAAGTGGGTAGATAACTAAGTTCTAATATTTGCACTGGTCTGAGTTTCTATCAGAATTTGCAAAGCTTCTTATCATTTCTAAGTACACCATACAGGTTCTCTGAAATAGATGAAACCTTTTTATGGTCATTTCCCATCAAAAAATGGCCAAGTAACAATAAGTCAGTTTAGTCTGAGAAGTCTTTAATTCACTTTCTTACAAAAAACTAAACTTGCTGATTGAACAATGCACCATATGACTACCACATTAGAGAGAGAATAGAAACTAATACTGTCAATATTTTTTTTTCCTCCTGGGTGGCTGATCATTGGTTCCTCAGAGAAGATCTCCTCTCACTGACAAATGGTAACTGCTCAAATGAGGCTGGTTTCATTTCGTTTTCTAGCATGGGCACTTCCATTCGCCACACTATATTCTGCATTAGTTTCATTACCCTTGCCATTATTTCATATTTCTTCTACCAGTCTGTGTGTGTGTGTTTTATACAGTATATATGGTTGCTATTACTAGAATCAGAAGGAAAGGAATTAAACAAATCAGTGGCACATTGATGAAGAATGGTGTAATAATATGACTTTGCTCTCATAATTTCACTCTATTCCTGGGAGACAATAACTCTTGCATTTAAAAGAAACAAAAGGGACAATAAAATGCAGAAGATAATGCTCTCATTCCTCTGCACAGAAGTCTGAGAAATATAGGACACAATGCAATTTACATGCAAAGTACTATTATAGTTCTTGATATCAAAAAGATTCACTGAGTGTCTTTTAGTGAATCTTAGGAGTAGACAAATTTCTAGGACATGCAAAGAACAGCAGATGCTACCACTGCACCCACTTGAGCCTACACAGAAAGATGCTCTAATATATCTAAACAATTCTCAAAACTGTGCTTTATTCTGTTGCATTTCAAGGATGCTTTCAGATGCCTATCATGTCTATCTGTCTATCATGTCTATCTGTCTATCTGTCTATCTGATCTGAAGAAATATTTGCCAGACTACACTTTGTAAAAATGTATGGGCTTTTCTTTCAGAATTCTATAATTTTGAAAACAAAACAAAACTTTGCATGCTTACAGCAGCAGCAGATTATTGCCACAGAAAATTCTTCTCTTAAACAGTACTTTGTTGCCATACCCTTGCATGGTCATAGATGTCTGAACTAGGCATAAGGACAAACCAAGAGACACAAGTGTTATTCTGCAGCACTACATTAATAAGTAGAACTGAGCTGGGTGATGGGAACTTTTCCTGGCCTAGATTGTTTCAGCCTTTTTTTCACGTGTAAGGACTATATGGCCATTATTTTGTGATCTGGGAATTTTTCTGCTGAAGGGAAATATCCTTTACCATACCAGAGGATTAGGCTGTGAAGCACAGAGTCACTTACAACAGATGTGTCTGACATCTAAAGCCTCTACCCCAATCCCTACTTCAACGTCTGCTGCTTGAATTAGCAGTCTTACTGTGCCTAATGATAGGGTCAAACCTACCAGTTAGAGTCCCTTGGCTTCCAGTAAGTTTCTGGGTACAATTCAAAGTGTTTTTTGACTTTTAAAGGTCTACATGGCTTGACTCTCAGGTATCTTCAGCAGCACTTCCTCCACTTGGATTTGCCAGTCCTCTGTGCTTGACCCATTTGGATATGCTTAATGTTCTTTGTGTTCTTGAATGGGTGCAGGGAGGAGTTTTGTGATAGCTGCCATTTTGTGGAACAACCTCTCCCAGTGGTTTATCTGGTACCTACCCTGCCTTCATTCCAGAAGACTGTTAAAAAAAGAATTTTTGGTAACACTTTTGAAATACAGTGTTGCGTTATCATACCGGGGTTGTATCTATGTCAATGTATTATTTTATATTTTATTTTATTTTACTATTTTATATTTTATTTTGTTATTTTTGTTGTGTTGTTATCACTGTGTTGCACATTTGAAAGTTTTTTGTTTGTTTGTTTGTAAATTACCAGGAGTCATTATTGATTGCATTGATATACAAGTAAACAAATAAATATATATTTAATAACATTAATTCTATAGACAGGAAAGGAGAATTATGCCAGGAGAGGTTAACTTCTCCACTATCATCTGAGGCATTAAGCCGCTGATGTTTTACAGCAGGGGAGGGCTACCTGAAGCTTCAAGGACATAACTAGTTCCAGAGCTCCATTATTAAACCTCTAAAGTTCCCCTGAATGCACCACTGAACTTCTGTTTCCCATCATTTTGAGACTGAAAACATATGAAAAAAAATTGCATAAGCCTATTACAGGCTTAACATACTTAAATAAAGAAAAAGCAACACTAATTTCCCCAGATAGAAAACTCAGATCTTGTCCAAACACATAAGGACTTCAGCACCTTCATTAAATGTGGCCCTGCTAAGATTGCCTATTCCTGTCATGAAAATCATTATTATAAAGGGCACTGAATTATCTTTGATAGCCTTGACAATGTGCTTTGCAGTCATATCCAGTGAGCATCAGAAGGAGCTGTAGTTTCTCCTTCCTTCCTAATTATTTTGAGTGACTTAAACAAAATGGCTGCCACTCCACCCAGCCCTCCATCCAGTAAAGATTTATTTTTAAAAAAGCGTTTAAATTTGCACATTGTTCTCAACATTCTCGTTTATTTAATGATAAGCCTCTGAACCTCCCCACATCCTTCCAAATAGATAGAAAGCAAAGCACTAATCATAACTAATAGCCAGTTGGCAACTCTCAGGAGGAAGAGAGAGAATTCCATTGAGTATAGTTTGGATCAATATGGCCACTTGAATGTGGTTACATTCTTCAGAGAAAATGTGTGGGAAAAAGAGAGGGATTGTATAGTGCTTTGGATCTGATTCCAAAAAGGGTGCTTCACAGAATTCAAGAGCATGAAGATAGCACCTCTGGCAAATATTTAAAGCAGCTATCTTACAGCTGCTGTAGAACACAGCCAGACAATCCTGTAAAAACACACAATTGCTTTAAAGTATTGCAGTTAAACTGTTGCTAAATTCCTACCCCTGCAGACTCTGAAGCACCTTTCTGCAATTAAAACTGAAACACTGCACAGCCTTAATAAAAATGTATACATTAGGGAAAAGTGCATCTATGGAAACATATAAAATTAGGGTTATATAAGGAAAAAGCATTGAGAAATGCATATAGTAGGCAAAAAATGGATGGAAGAATGCATAGAAGTGTTTATGCAGACGTTTTCTTAAAAGAAGCCACAAATGTCTGTGAAATGAAGTGGAATGAACTAAATAAAAGAAAGAGGCAGATACATTAACTGATTTCATCCTTAGCAATAAATGGGGAGGGTAGGGAAGGAAAAGGAAGGAAAGGGAGGGAGAAAGAGAGAAAGAAGGTTCAATTTTGTTAATACTTCAGATTATCTGACAAGGAACTGAAGATGTAAATTGCCAAATTTCTCCAGGTTGAATTTCATTCTGGTAACTTTGATAATACTGCCACCATGAGTTTTGAAGACATAAAAGGCATGCTGTCAACCATTGTCAGTGAAGGCAATGAACACTGGCAGATATAGCCAAGTGTCAAGCATGACAAATCATAGCAAGCAAAAAAGAAGACAGAGGTGCACCCAACTTCAAAGTGAACTAACACATTTGGAGTATTTACAGGAATTTGCCAACCAGGCAGCAAGATTAGTAGTAAATGTTACAGCTATCTGAATGATCATTTGTAATATGATGTAATCATTTGCCTTTTCATGAATAGGAATGTTCTGAGTAATCTTCAAGCAAAGCTCTTTTTACACAGTACATTTGTGTCCTCTTGTTCTCCTGTTTTTTTTCCTAATTACAACCCTGGTAGATGGAAGGGTTAATGCATTGTTAAAGCTTTCCCCATTGCCTGATAGTTGAGTGAAAATTTGAACCCAGGTTTCCTGAATGATTACTAGAATCTAATCCATTCTTTTTTAATGTCATACAGTCCTACCATTAAAGAGTTGAAAGAGTTTAGACCATAATATCCAACCAATTCTGTATTCAGGAACCAAAATGTTTTAACTGATTAGTCTGCATGTAAAGACATCCAATGAAGGGGAGTTTATCATCTCCCTCAGTACAGTAAGTGGTTCTTAGATTATTTTTGCTAACATTAATTCAGAATGTGTCTTCCCATAATGTTAATGCATAATGCTCTGTAGGATAATAGAAAGATGGTATTTATCTTTTCTGTGTAACATCCTTTCAGGTTCTTGAAGAGTTCTTTCATATCTCCCTTTAGCCTTCTCTTTCATGGCTAAAGATTTCCAGTTCCTCCAATGTCGCTTCATAGGTTTTTAATCCCATGGTGCTCCTCCCAGTTTGTCTGCATCTTCTTAAATTTCCAAGTGTACCTTAAAGTGCCCAACACTGGGTACAATAATTGAGATGGGGATGTACAAATGCAGAATAAGTAGAACAATTCCATCCCATGATTTGGTAACTATTCTTCTATTGATGCAGGCAAAACTGAAATTTGCTTTTTTTTTCCAAGTGCGGCAAATCACACTGCTAGCTCATACTTCATTTGTAGTTAACTACTATTGCAAGGTCTTTTTCACAGGTATTATTCCTAAGCCAGGTATTCCCTTCTAAACCTGGGCATTTGAATTCTTTTTTCCTAAATGCATAACTCTGTGTTCATCACTGTTAAACTTTATTCTATTATTTTCATCTCATTTCTTTGACAGATCAAGATTTATTTGAGTATTATTACTATCTTTTATGACATTAGCTATTCCATGTTTGTCTTACCTGCAAATTTGAGAATCATTCTCTCCATCTTTTCATACAAGTTATTAAAAATATGTTGAAGAACAGGAACCCCAAGACTGAACTTGTAGCACCCTGCTCAGTACCATAGTCCAGCTTGAGGAGAAACTATTGAACACTTTCTGACTATAATTTTTGATCCAGCTACATTTTTATTCATTACCTAATTTCCAACCCATACTTAACTAGCTAGCTAATCAGAATCTCATAAGGTACTTTATCAAAATTGCTGAAATTAAGATATATCATTTCTATGTAATTCTCACAAAGTATTGAGGAAGTCATTCATCATGAAAAAATGAGATAAGGTTAGTCTACTGAAATTCATTTGTAAGAAATCCATGCTGACTTCCAGTATTATTCATGTTGTTTTCAAGGTGCTTGCAGATTGAACTTTTAATGATCTGCTGTAGAATCTTTCCAGATAAGTTCCTACACACACACACACACACACACACACTTTTTTAACAGACAAAATCTTCCAAGAATCTCTTAAAATGATTTTTGTCCTTGTTTGGTAACAAGGAACCCATGAGTTGGTTGTACTGTGTGTGGGATTCTGACATATTCTCCCACAGTATTGTTTATATTTATATTTAATTGTTTTTAATGGTTATTTAAGACTCTTTTAATTGTTGGTTTTATTGTGTGCTACCCAGAGTCACATTCATAAGATGGGTGGCTATATAAATTTGATAAATAACAATAAAATAAAAAGTAAATGTTTGCTCTTGCCTAGTCAACTACCATTCACCCATTCTCCAGGAGATGGATGGATGGATGGATGGATGGATGGATGATAGATAGATAGATAGATAGATTTTAAATAATAGAAAGAGGTTTGACTAAAACAAAGAGCAATTTTTTTTCAGTGTCTTACGATACCCTTCATCTGTCCCTTATGATTTAAATGCTTGCAAAATAGATGTTCCATGATTGTCTTTCAGTTAGTCTCAAGTTTCAGTCTTGCCCTTCATACTGGTCCACAACTGCCTTGTGTGGCATATACCCTCTTACTGGGGAAAATTGAGCTAAAGCAGACTTACCCAGTTCTGCCTTTTCTTTGTTAACCTGATAGCCTTTGCCATTTTAACTGAGCAGCAACTACATTGGTTCTTTTCTGTACCTATTGTTCTTTTTCTATTGTCCTTGGCATCTTTTGCAACCTCATCTCATTATGAGTTTTAGCTTTTCTGACACCATTTCTGTGACTGCAGGCTATCACTGTGGACTCTTCCTGGTAGCCTGTTCCTCTGTTCACCTCTTCAGTCCTTTGTTTTGTTTTATTTTCAGATTATCAGTAAGCTTATTATATGCCCATATCGACATCTTCTGGTGTCCTCATTTTTTTTTTCTTTTCTTATTGGAATTGTTGCAATTATTCTTTTACTATGTCCTGTTTAAGGAACTCTTCACATCTTGAGTTCTTTTCCCCATTAGCTTAGCTTCTCCTGACATGTAGTGCTATTTATAGGTTGAAACTCCAGGTCTAAAGTAACTAAAGCTAAAGAAAATATGTACTTATATCTTCTCTGTGCTTTAATTGGTTGCAGATAGCTGTGAGATCATGCTGAAGTATGACTCAGGAGAGATCAAGTTTATGCTGGAAAAATAATCATAAAATCAACATACTGAGAAATGTTTGCTGCCATATTACCGTGAAAGTTTCAGACAATCATGAGATAAAAGATACAGGATAATACGGACAATAATGCTTTCTGATACTAGTGGGAATACCTAAATCCATTTGTTGCTTTGCTGAGTCTATCTTTGCAAGGGTTTATACAATCCACTTTTCTTTCCTGAAGCTCCCAGGCCAGAGAGATATAAATATTGCATATGTTATATCTGTTCACAGTTGCTTTGGAATCAGGCGACACCAAAATCAAATCAAATAAATAAATACACTTACGAGGTTTTACATTGCTATATACACCTTCCTGCAGTACTGCTGAGCACCAGGGCCTGGGTACTTTCTAAAGCTAAGGCATTTGATATAGCCCAAACTAATTCCTAGTAGATGCATTGAACCACACAGAAAGATCTGTGACAACACACACCTGACAAGTCCCAAGAGAAGATGAAACTGGTTGTGTACTGTCTCCCAGTAGACAATATAAGTAAAAAATAGCACACAGGATATGCATTGTGTAAGATAGAGAATTTCCCCTAGAGGATTCAGGCAAACCTCATAGATGAGGGTATGACATATATAACATTTGTATCCCTCTGGTTTGAAAGCTTAAGAAATAGAAGGTGGAATGTACATTGTTTTATTATTTTTTTTAACCTAATATTCAGAATTTCCTTTTATTTTCATATATAACACATGGACATCAATATACGGCTACCAAATGGTTTGGGAATAGTACTGGGGGGAAAGATTTCATAAAATCATGGGGTTAGAAGGAACCCTGGAGGTCTTCTAGCTCAACCTGCTGCCAAGGTCAGGAACCCTTGTACCATCCCAGACAAATGGTGGTCCAATCATTTATTGAAAACCTCCAGTGATGGAGCACCCACAACATCAGGAGGCAAGCTGTTCCATTGCTTAATAGTGCTCAAAGTCAGGAAATTCCTCCTTATTTCAAGTTGTGATCACCTTCTGGAAAGCTTCCACCTCTTGGTACTTGTCTTACTCCCAGGTACTATGGAGAATAAATCCATATCCAAGTACCTTTAACTGTTCTTTGTAAGATTTAGCCTCCAAGCCCTTTGGAGCCCCTTTGTTCACTACAAACTGAATATGAGTCATAGAAATCCATATAGGTTACAGCTGCAAAAAAGGCAAATGAAAGTTTAGACTGCATGAATAGAAGTTGTTGTTGTTGTTTATTCGTTTAGTCGCTTCCGACTCTTCGTGACTTCATGGACCAGCCCACGCCAGAGCTTCCTGTCGGTCGTCAACACCCCCAGCTCCCCCAGGGACGAGTCCGTCACCTCTAGAATATCATCCATCCATCTTGCCCTTGGTCGGCCCCTCTTCCTTTTGCCTTCCACTCTCCCTAGCATCAGCATCTTCTCCAGGGTGTCCTGTCTTCTCATTATGTGGCCAAAGTATTTCAGTTTTGCCTTTAATATCATTCCCTCAAGTGAGCAGTCTGGCTTTATTTCCTGGAGGATGGACTGGTTGGATCTTCTTGCAGTCCAAGGCACTCTGAATAGAAGTACAGCTTCCAAATTATGGGAAATAATTGTTCCAGCATATTCCGTATTGCTCATATCCCACCTCTAATATTGTTGGAGGGGTACACATTTTAAGAAGCCCAACATGGTGAAGGCCTGGTTATGTAAAGGATCACCTGTCTCCCATGGTGTCTGCCCAGCCAGTAAGAGCCAACAGGTTTGATGCACTCTGGGTCCCTTCAATTAACTGTCATTGATCAGGACAGAAGGAAGGGTGTATTCTGGAATGAGATTCCCCGAGATCTGTGTGGCTTCCATTCTGATGGAGGCCTACAAGGCCTTGAAGACCTTGGACTAAGGTGGTCAGGGCCTGTGATAGGAAAGACTCATGTTGTTGGTGTGGGTTTTCCTTTCTTATGGTTTCATTTCCCCTGGAACTTTAAGAAAGAATCACAGATGTACTACAGACAGGTAAAAAGCAAAATGTGGAAGGCACAGGGTGTGGGTGCAAGAGAGAAAGGAAGCTGAACTGGAGAGCTGAAGGAGAAGACAATTTTCTGCAGAGAAGGCAAAACTGAACATCAATAGTTTGGTGGAGTGAGCAATGAGACTCTGAAGCTAACCTAGCGGAATAAGAAGTAGCACAGCCTAACAGCCTCACAAGCCTTCCAAAGAAGCAGATCAGCTACAACCAGCCAGCAACAAGCTACTATTTTTCTTCTTCATACAAACTGATAAGGACTAAGGGATCGAGAAGCAACTCAGTAAAAGGAAACAATCACTAGGCTACTTCAACCTATAGCAGCATCTATGAAATATGGGGGCTGGAAGATGGAGGAAAACATAAGGCTAAATGTAGGTTAAAAGAACATTAAGTCCTGGGTGAATAAATTAATTAGTGGAATTCCCAGTCCTTAAAGGAAAGGACAAGAGAAAGAATTGTGTTACTACTACCTTTATTGCTGGGAAAGTAGGGCAGTTAAGAACATGGGAAAAGGAAACGTGTACTGTTACTTGTCACTTACAGAATTAATTACAAATAAGTAGATGAGTTGTATATAATAAGATTAACAAACTAGGAGTGTTGTTTGTTTTCCTAGAACTCACAGTCTCCCAGTTTCTAACCTGGTGCCTTAACCACTACACCAAACTGGCTCTCAGGAGTGTATAGTTTCTATAATAAACTTACCTCCAGTAAGTACCAAAGGTGAAGCATTCAGCTTCCAGGTCTGCAGTTTATACCATTCCTTAAGAGCAGCCCCACCACAGGGCTTTCTTGGATAGTCTGTATGAGTTGCTGGCTGGATTTGCCATCTTGTTTCCTTTTTCTACAGTATCTTATATTAAAAAGTACAATGTAAGATTTAAAAAAGTAGAGAACAAGATGGCAAATTCAGCCAACACCACCCATAAATATATTTCTTTTGTCATGTCTATACTGGGAGCTGCCCAGAATCAGTCTGGAGCCAGGCGGCACCTTAATTAATTGAATGTAGAACTTTAAGAAGGATTCAGACAAACAGGAACAGGCTCAGAGAAGAGCAACAAGGTGGATCAAGGGATTAAAAACTAAGGTCTACGAAAAGACATCGAAGGAACTGGGAATATTTAGTCTTGAGGACAGAATATTAAAGGGGATATGAAGTATGTGAATGAATTTAAGTCCCTGAAAGGATGTCAAACATATGTTCTATATCAGTGTTTCTCACTTGGCAGCTTGAAGATGAGTGGACTTCAACTCCCAGAATCCCCCAGCCAGTTGAAGTCCACACATCTTCAAGTTGCCAAGATTAAGAAACACTGTTCTATATAAGGACAGAAAGCAAGACAAGGATCATGGATTTAAATTCCAGGAAAGAAAATTCTGTTTCAATGTTAATCTTAAGAGGGAAGCAGTGAACTTCCCTTCACTGGATATTTATTTTTAGGCAGATGCTTGACAGCTTCCTGTTGGGGACGATTTAATTTGAATTTCTATATGGAGCAGAGGTTGCACTTCTTTTTAGTGATTTTTCTGGCTCATATTTTTCTGCCATCTCTGCATGGTATAAAATATAGAGAGAGCTACCAAGTGATCCAACATGTACTATATATTGGGTCTAGTTCTTTACCTATATACATAGGATGTTTCCCAGTTTTTATACTCCTCAGTCCCAACTCCATCACATACCCAGCCAAGTCTGGAAAGATCATTTCTATTTGACTCCATAAACCAGTGCCCAGGAGATAAAAAATAACTCTTACATTCCTCTGTAAATCTATCAATTTTGTCCTCATGCTGCATTTGTTAACCAGCAAGCAAGCTTCCCTGAGCCATGCAGCTATAAACCTTGATATTTCTCTACAATACTACTTTTTCCTCCACAGCTGATTAATGTGTTTCTTCTCTCTCCATACTTCTGTCCTTAGGTAAAAATATTTATTAAAATGGGTGAGTGCAAATCCTAATGCTGCAGGGTAGACATGCTATCTAACCATTTCTCCTCTATAAAAGTGAATGATCATGATGATTGCCCTTATGATTCAGCCACAAGACCACATTTCTTGTTTTTCACTTACGTTTGTGTTTCATTTACGTTTGTAAAATAAAAGCACTAATCTTTTCAAATGTTCATACATTCCTGAATTAACTTTTCATTTACGTGGGCAAGTGTTCCTGTTAATCTCTTTTTATTTCCGATTGTTCGTGAGCTTTGCCTGAAAGTTTTCCTAAATGTGTCAGAACTGACTATTTCCCCAGCCACCAAAACCTACCGTGCATGTCCTTACTTCTTAAAATAATTAGGGATGTGCAACACTTTGGATTCAGTCCCCAATAGGTTTTCACCTGCTTGGTCTCATATATTCAGACTGCACAGACAAAGATGCCAGGCTACATGTAGTTACTGGTTGAACAAGGAATGGAGCAAGCAGAACTGGCACAGAAGATGGTAGCAGATGGGACCTTTGCACTGAGTAGAGCACAAGGAGGGAATCTGGGGAAGTGGGGAGGGTGAGGGAATGAAGCTAGGCTTGCTGTCTGCATTTGGGAGAAGCAGCAGCAGCCAGGCAGAAACACTTCCCACCCCCACTTCCCCAAGGCTAAGCTCATGCTTTTTCTCAAAGGATCCTAAACCTTCACAGCCCCAAAAACTTGAGAGGAGATGGGTTCAAGCATTCATTCATTCATTCATACCCCACCCCCTCAAGTTTACTCACAAGCATCCACAAGGGCATTGCAGGTATCTGGCTAATTGAGCCACACCCTGGCATTTACAGGAATGAGCCAATGTACATAGGCAGCCTCACCCCACCCAGGCCCTTAACCTACAAAAGTGCAGAAGTGTAGGAGAAGAAGACAACAAGCAGACAAGGAAGCAGGAAGCGACATCTGGGAATTTACAACTATTACAAACAAGCAAGAGAGCTATCCATCAACTGTCAGGACCACAATCTACAGTAAGCAGCCTATTGTGGTGTGATTCCTGCCTGGAGCTTGGATTAGAACTGGCCTGGAGCTCAGCAGCAACCAGAAGAGTAGCAACCATGCTGGGGCAGCACCTAATCCCAACAAGTGCAAGAACGTTTGGAGGGAGGCAAAGATTGTATGCCAGTTTACAAACTTTAAGACTTTTTTTTAAGGATTAAAGACTTAGTTACTTGGCTACATCAACTTGCAAAGCTTAGGAGGGTGGAGTTAACCCAGGGCAGTTTATTGTTGGGGAAAGTGTGTGTTACAATAAAGCATTGGGTACAGTTATCTTCCACACTGTGGTGTGTCTGGTTCTCGGAAAATAAAGAACCCTCACAAGGAGATAGCCTGCTTAGGAGCCCTTCTGTTTTCTGAGGCCCAATATAGCTTCATACACCATGATCCATTTCTGTAATCCACTTAAACTGGCCCTGACTCCAACAATCATGCTTGCTCAAACACCACAGAGAGGATAAATGGAGACCTCCTTCACAGAGGAAAATAGTTTTAATGGCAGATTTCAGCACAGCATTAGTTAGCATATCCTTCTAGATTATTTTCAATCCAGAGTTCTCACTTGAGGCACAAATGACCAAGCTCAAATTATCCTACTTTGGACACACCATGTGAAGACCCAGCTCTCTGGAAAAGGCTCTAATGTTGGGAAAGGTGGAAGGAAAGAGAAGATGAGGATGACCAGCAGCAACGTGGATGGACTTAGTTACAGCAGTGATGAGTGTACCACTGGGAGACTTGAAAAAACAGGTTATGGATAGATTATCATCAAGAAAATGTATTTATGTGGTTGCTAGGGATGGAAAACGACTTGATGGCACATAATCAATCAATCGAATCTAGTTTATTTGGGGATGATTTATCTCATGCCGTTAACTGGGATGAGTTACCAGATGTATTGAGTGGTATATGCTTGGAAAAATGACTCTACCTCTAAAAGATTTGTTTCAGTTTGTTTGAAAGCTGGGCTTAGGCAATACTAGAGTGCAGGAAACCAAGTTTGGGAATAAGGGTAAAGATCTGAAAGGAGTCCTCAAAGGGATAAGGGAAAAAAGGCATCTTGGAGATTTTGTGGAGGCTTGTCTCCTGCTGTTGGATGATGTTTGCCAGAAAAAGAAACAGAATCAAGAGGAAAAAGCAAACACATAAACTCACTCCAAGGGGTCCAGTGTTAAAATGTGGAAGGACTTCAATTTGAAGATAGACCATTCAAAAGAGTGCATTCTCCCTAAAGATCATTTGGAGAGATTTATAGAATACCTGGAAAATAGAAGTTGCTAGGATGTGAGTCACAAAATATTTCTTAAAAGCTCAAAATAGGATCCCTTTCCTGACTTCCCTTGGCTGAGATTTACAACATTCCTTTGTACTGTAGCCCTGGAGAAACTTCCTTTCAATCCTATCTTAGCAGCCCTCTTTTCTCCTCTAGGAAAAAGGAACAAGAGCTTGCCTTTTGGTGCAGGAAGTAGCTATGTCTCTGGTGAAAGAAGGAGGATTTATCTCTGAGAAAAATGGCTTTTGTCTGGTTTGCCACCAAGGCTTCACTGAAGGCAGTGGTCTGGGGCTTCTGTCTGTCAGTTTTCTCTAGGTTCCTATAGGAAGTTTTGGAAAAGAAATGGAAAGAATGATGGAGCACTGGGACATTAAATTCTACTTCTCTGGAAGGAAGGTGATGACTGGGGAAGACAATGGCAAACCACCCCACTATGGTCTGCCAAGAAAATGTCGCAAAAGTGGTGTCCCCCCAAAGGGTCAGACATGACTCAATGCTTGCACAGGGGACCTTTCACCTTTCACATCTGGAAGGTAATGTTCCCCAAATAGAATAGGTATGCAGATGAACAATTGCTGGTCTTGGGGGCCTAGAGCACATTTTAATTGGATTTAGCCCATTCTTCCCAAAAAGCATTCTGGAAGTATAATATCCTTGACAAGGAAGCTGAAAAGGGAAGGTTACTATTCAAAAACTTGTTGACCTTAGCTTGATTGTCCCATTAGCTCTGAAGCATATAATCATATGATCAGGAATATTTATAAAACAGATTTATAAGATTTATGGTTGGCCAGGTGGTCTCCTGGTATACATGATCATAGATTCCATTATTCTACAGTATTAATGTCCATTCACCAAGTCCTATTTCTCTGTCTGCATGTCTATGCTTAAGTTGACCTCAGCAAGACTCTGTGGTATCTGACATTTTGCCCTAACAAAGAACAAAATAGGAGATGTTGCACAGACTGCTTCTCATGACAGATGCAGACTCTGGGCCAGTGGAATACACGAACTGACTGTGTTGACTTTTTACCTCCAATCTAGCTATGAAAAGGAGTTATGCATCTCCAGCCCTTGATATGGTTCTGATTTCTATCATCTTCCAATGGTCATTTTCCCTCATCCTGTCTGCCTAGAGCTCTGCAGGTATCAGGAGGAGTTATTCCAGCATGAATGGATAAGAACATGGAATGTGTTTGTTTTTGTGGGCTTTAAGCAACCAGTAATAGTTTGGCAGTTATTCTTTAGCAATGCATTTTCAGCCCTGAGGTCAGAGATGGTCAAGATGAAGTTTCTGGTGGTTTCTGAATGAGCTTTCTAATGGGAATTTGCAAACTTTTAGACAATGATGTTCTGGATACTGACCTTATTTCTCAGTTTCTCGCTATGTCTTTTAAATGAAAGTGTGTAATTTAAGGTCACTCAAAGGCATATTGAGTTTGTATTGTGATTCAACTATGTCCCTTTCCAATTAATGTTTAATTCCTGGTTTGTTTTTTTGCAAATGGAAGAAGCTGACCTGAGTCCTACTTGCGTTAGGTTCACATTTACTGGCAGAATAATACTTGATCAGACAGTACCTTTCCAATCTGGATAATGTCCCTTGCCTGCTTTTTTATGTTTAAATGATCAGCACAAATGATCATTTAAGGGCTGAGGGCTGCTAAGATAGGATTGAAAGGAAGGATTGGGCAAGATTGGCTGATTGTCCCTATATAAATGTTAAACAGGAATGCTACTGGAACATTTTTCTTGAATCAAGCCATTCTGCTAAATATACCACTAGCTGTATATACCACTAACTTGGAAGCATCAATTGCAAGAATGTGGAATTGGGTCTAAGAGCATCTTGCTGCCTAGTGATGCCGTATTACTGCTGATAAAGATCACAGCTGGAGTTTACCTTATTTCTTATATCAGTATAAAAGAATCTTGGAAGCTTAAGGTCATGTATGAGGTTCATTTGGTTTACTTCTGCCACTATCCTCATTTATGGAGTTAGATTGATTTATCACTATGGCTACTGAGATTGCCAATTACAGGTTGGATCTTATTTTTCCATGGTCACTGGCTCTGTAAAATCTATGGTCATATTTAATGGGTTACACAGAATGGTTATCAAGATCTCTCCATACATATACATATACATATACATACCGTATGTGTATGTGTGTGTGTGTATGTGTGTGTATGTGTATTCTCATATTCTTGAAATCATGATCAACTCTTATTGATGAATTTTCACATTTTTATATGAGCTTTCTATCCCTAGTTTCATAACTGTATCTAAGTTCAGTAATCAGTTCACACTGTGTGTTGTTTTTTTAAAAAAATAAAGTACTTGATTTATTTTCTCCACAAAGTCACTCTGGCAGTTTGGAAGCCCTCAACATTAACTTTTGTAGCTGTCATTGAAGAGCTCAAGTGGGGGTCTTATTACATGTATAATTTCCTTTTTATTACTTTATTAGTGAATTGAACAAAATAGATAAAAATGATACATCAGTGATTATACAAGGAAAAAAAGAATACATAATAGTGATAAAAATAAACTAAAACTTTAAAAAGTGGAGAAGAAAATATATATAAAATATTTCCAACTATTTGTAAATTAGTATGCAACTAACTCATTTCTTTAACATGTTATTAAACCTTGACTACATGGAAATAGAAGAGCAAGTCTGGTGTAATTATTGAAGGCACAAGACTAGAAACCAGGAGACTGAGTTCTAGTCCCACCTTAGACATGAACCAGCTGGGCGATTTTGAGCCAGTCACTTTCTCTCAGCCCTTGGAAGGAGGCAATGGCAAACCACTTCTGAAAATGTTGCCAAGAAAACTTCTGGAGTGTCTTTTTTCCCCCCTATGTACATAGAATAATTCTCTTAGTGGATCCCCAGACTTGAAAAAACTAGAGTTCTACATACCAAATCAAATTCTGTATTTTTCTGTATGTTACATCTTTGTCAACTGCATTTTCCCCAAAGTTGTGTTAATGTATAAGATAACATGAAACCAGAAAAGAAGCATCTTATTTATAATCTCTAAGCATATTTCAAATTCTTAGGTTAACTTGGTGAAATTGATGAGATGCGTTAGTGGGATTAGTAGCCAGCAGTTAAAGAAAAACTCTTGATTCCCAGGAATGAAACATGAATGCTCCTGCTGTGGTCTCATAGATCCAGTTAAGGTTTGGATTCCTCCTTTCCATTCCCAGAAGGAACATTTATAAACATTTCTGTAAAATCCAAATATAATAGAATTAGACACTTTATATAGAACATATTGTTGGACCTCTAAGACTCAGGGAAAAGTAAGGATAGGAGGAAAACTACTTTTTACAATCCGTGCCTTACATTTAGGTGTTGTTGTTTAGGTGCCGCTGAGTCAGATTCAGCTTTTGATGACTGCATGGACACATTTTGACATATTGATCTATCTCTAACAATAATCTGAAGTTCTTCCAATGATATTGCAGTGATATCCTTGGAATTATATGTGTTGTCTTCCCTTTCTACAGCTTTGCCAGGCATAATCATTTTTTTTTTCTTTCCTAGTCCATCATCTGCTTGCATCACATTACCCAAAGTATGTGAGTTTCCTGATCCTCTCTTCAGGGGAGCAATTAGCCTTCATTTGGTCCAGGACTAATTGATTGGTTCTTCCTTAGTGACCTTACCTGAATCCATAGTTGTACATACATTAGAAAATAATGCTCAGAAAGAGAGCATGCCACCTCAGGTGAGGATTTGCGAGCCAGTGGATGGTGATGGCCAAAGGCCAGCTCGCTTACCATCTTCTTTACTCTTTGCAAGTCACCTTGGAATGAATTCAATAGCCACGATTGGATCTCTGAGCAGGAATTGTTGCTTCCCGACTGCTCCGTATTGGCATGATTGAGAGGAATCATGGAATGTCTTTTGTTAAATTGGTTTACAAGTTCTGTGCACAACTGGAAGGCAATATGCTCAATTATTTAATAGACTGCCTTGATAAGGACTGGTAGAATATTCATGATGAGAGTCTGTGAGGTTTGAGTCTGACCCGGATTCCAAAAATGAAACTTATCTTGAGCCTGAAGGGGAAAACAGAACTTATTCAGAGGGAATTGGGGAAATAGAAACCAGGAGTGACTTAGAAGAGCGGGAGACATCGGAGACGTTGATTGGACAAACTTCAGTGGGAGGTTTGAATCCTCCAATCAGTGCTTGAGAGAGAAGAGCAGAGAAGCAAAAGACAGCCTGATTGACTGCAGAGGAGAAATGGCGCAGAAAGGATCACTTAAAAAGGCACACGTGCCAAGAGCAAGCTGCCAGAGACAACCGATCCTTCAAGCTCACAGCCTCTGCAGAAGAGTATTTACTGGAGTTGGGAGCCTTGCCTGTAGCTGATGCAGAATCAGAGCCAGCTCCTCCTGACATCACAGACCTGCTTCTTTCACATGCTGCTCCAGTCAAGCCTAGTCTTGCCATTCCAGCTGAGCGCAGCCTCACTTCCAGTTACAAGCCTTGTCTCGCTGTTCCAGCCAAGCCCAGCCTTACCTCTAGATTCAAGCCTTGCCCTGTCACTCCAGCCAAGTCCAGCCTCACTTCCAGTTCCAAGCCTTGCCTTGCAGTTCCAGCTGAGTTCTGTTTTATCTCCAGATCCAAGCCTTGCCTTGATGCTCCAGCCAAGTCCTGCCTTGTCTCCAGATCTGAACCTTGCCTTGATGCTCCAGTCGAGCCTTGCCCAGCCACCATTGTCAAGCCTCATCTAGCCTCCGTGCCAAGCCCGACACTAGTGCCTCAAGCCTCCTCCTTGCCACACATTCTAGCTATGCCTGGTCTTGCCACCTCATTGAGAGGATTAGCTGAGTTCTGCCTTGCTGTTTTACCACAATCTCCTTCTATTTCTGAGTCTGTAGCCTTGCCTTGTTATCCTCCACTGCCTGGGTGGACTTGATTGAACTGAACTGTCTAATCTATTCTGAGGACTTCCATTGTTATAAATAGTTAATTGTAAATAAAGAATTTGATAGTAATTCTTCCTGGCCATCTCATAGTCTGAACAGGACAGATTCCTCAGCAAATTCATGGGACTGGGGGGGATGGAGTCTTTAAGTCTTCTTCCTGTTGAATACTAACAAGAGGGTGAAGAAGGACAGCATTAATATTGGAAGTAGAATTACTATTTCCATTTGAGTTCTAAGTTTATCTTCAGAGGCCTCATGAGGTGTGGTGAGTAGCTACTCTAAAGATGGCCTTCTTATGATTAGGTCCCTCTGAAGTCTCCAGGCATGCATTCCAGACAGCTACTGAGCTGTCTTTTTCATGCAAAATATCTTTTTTTTTCCCTAAGAGTTGTTGCTTTTAACTGACTATTATGTTATTACTTACTTTTAACTATGTTTTTATTGTGTGATGTCCTAAGACCTACTCTTTTAGGGCAACTCTTAAGCAAGCAAGCAACCAAATTATTATTACTATCACTATCACTATCACTATCACTATCACTATTATGTATATGCCATCCAACTCCCAGCAACTCTGGGCAGTTTACAATTTTTTAAATGTTTTAAAAAGACAAAGGGACTATGATGGCAGAGGGGAACAGAAAGGAAGAAAGGGGCATCAATCATCCTCTCCAAAGGCCTAGGTGAAGAGCCAGGTCTTTAATGCGCTTCAAAATAGATAATCTGTTTCCTCCAGGGTTCTCCTCAGCTGCAGACTGACCACCTTCTTAACAACCTTCTCTGAGAAGGGAAGGTTGGAGACTGGTCAATAGTTATCAAAAACTGTTAGTTCCAAGGATGGCCTCTTGAGGAGGGGGCACACCACCCCTCTTTCAAGGCCACAGGTATCACCCCCTCCATCATAGTGGCTGACATTATTGCATGGACCCAACTCCAGTCATCTTCCTGGCCGCTTTCACAATCCAGGAGGCATTCATAACCCAGGAGGTGCCAAGCTGACAGCAGAGAGAGTTTTCCACTTCCTCAAGAGTTACTGGCTCAGACTCATCACAGATCACATCATCAGACCATATCTCTAGCACCTCAGCTTGCTCTTCCCAGTCAGTCTAAGAGCAAATCTGAGCTACTTTATCCTCCAGATAACCTGAATAATCTTCACAATGGCCTAGCAGATGTTCCAGGGGCTTCTCCCTACCCAATAGGAAATGGGTCACCCTAAACAGGGCCACTGCATGTCCATCAGCAGTTGCAATAAGGGCAGAGAAAAATTGACATTTTGCTGCCCTTATCACTACAAGGTAATCCCTAATATGGTCTCTTACCTGTGTCTACTCAGAGTCGCTTTGATCTTCCTCCAATGGTGCTCCAGGTGTCTCTTCTGGAATTACATCGCCCAGAGATGCTTGATAAACCAAGATGCACCCAGGGATCAACACACAGGGAAAGGCTGCATAGCAGCAATGTGATCCAAGGCCCCAGCCTCCCACCCATTCAAGGCAGTAACTAGGACCTCAGGGAAAACCTCAAGCTCTCTCTGGAACTCCACTGGGTCCATCAATTGTCTGGGGCAGGCTGATCAAATGGGCCCTGTCTCTCTACAGGAAGGATTGACATTGGTGAGCTTAAAGGCAGCCAGTGGGTGATCTGTCCATGGCAACAGACTGATATTAATGTCCTCCACTGCCGGATCACATCTCAGCTGCTGGAGACAAGAACCAGAACTAATGTGTGGCCTCCAGTACACATCAGGCCATGGATGACTTGGGAAAGGTCCATGGTTGCCATGAAAGCCATAAATTCCTGAGCTACCCCAGACTCCATATCACTGGGTAGCAAATTGAAATCACCAAGAACCAACAGCCCAGCCTTGAAGACTCTACTGCCACCCCAGCAACAGAATCCAGCAACTCATGCAGGGAAGACTAAATAAATAGGCATACGTTATTTTGCTGCTTAAAGTCAAGATGATGTCATCATACCCTGTAGTGAGACTGGAATTTCTTCTCTCTGTCTCTGCAGTTCAGCCATTGCCCATTTCTTGATGTCTCCTTTTTTCAAGTAGGCTTAATGAAGATACAGCCTAAATCTCATTCTCTTATGTCTCAACTATCTCTTGATGTGTTATACAAACAAAGCACACTCTCATTATACCATACAGATTGAAATGTAGAGAGAGACCATTATTCAGCAGTAAAGAATGCCAAAGCTCCTAGATTCCATTTTTGACCACTCCAGTGAAAAAAACTGAAGTAGCAGATGATAGGAAAAACTCTCCATTTACTATGGAACAGAAATTTGTTCATGCTACATTATATGTTATCCAGTTAAAACAAGCTCCCAAATCTGTACACAATTCACAATATCCTGAAAATCATTTTTTTCACCATTTTGGGAAAAAAATATATTAGAAAAAATAATTTCCTAAAGAAAATACATATACAAAACAACATGTATATAAGAATGCTCTTCTAGATCACAAAAATGCAGACACTTTTTTTCTGCATACCTTTTCCTGCTAAATATACGTTTTAAGAAGATGTGAATTTTGAAACTCCAAAATCAGCACATCTCCTTTTTCTTACTTCCCATCTGGAGATCCAGTCAAAATAGACAGCTCTGAGCTACATGGACGAAGTGTGTTCCCTAGGATAAGGCAGCTTCCGATGCCACATGGTGAGACCTTATGGCTTGATTGAATAATGTCTCTATATAAACCCCTAATAGATCTGCATTCTGTTTTCTAGTAGCCTTCCCGTTTTAGCTCAATGGTACATACACAGAGTGGCTATTTATTGACTTTGCCATACACTTCTCCCCCCTCCCCCATAAAAGGAAAATACTTCATTAATAGTAGGTCATTCAGAGCACCCTGACAACAAACTATGTCAGCATGTTTCTGGCCATCACCCACTTTACAATGCTAATGCTAATGGAAGGGTTCTGTTTTGCATATTCAGAGATTTATATTCAATGTAGTCATTAAGTCTAGTCAAGAAGTCAAAAGAGCAATTCCCTAATGAAGAAACTAATACGTTAAAGAAACATACGGGACCATCATATTCACCTACCTTCCCCAAAGTTACCTTAAGTCTATTAACACTGTTAAGTTTGTTGTAATTGTGCTCAGTTAAAAGTTTCAGAACTGGCAGGGGTTTTTTAGAACAAAGGTAGTTCAAATGGTACAGAAATAGAACTACATGGAAACTTTTTGAGACTACTTGCTTAGGAACAGAGGAGTGTTCTCTCTCTCTCTCTCCCTCACACACACACACACACACACACACATACATCTGAAGCATATTTTTATTTAGACGTTAGAAGCATATTTTATTTAAATGAGAACTCATTAGGTTGAGGTTGTTAGATGCCTTGAGAACTGTACAGGAATAGCATCTGCCATGCCATACTAATTGCAGTAGGATCTGTCATATAACATGCATGAATATTCTTGTCTGAATAGATGTATAACACAACAGTTTCCTCTGAAATGCCACGGCATTCCTGAAAATTCCAGATTTCATGAATTCCAAGAAGGACCTAGCTCTACGATGTTCTTACTTACATGACATTTGTCAAAAGTAATTGTAAAAAACCTTGTGGCTGTACCTGGCACCTGTCCTTTCTCACTTACGAGTATCCACTGCTACTTAACAGTTAGGAGTTAACACTGACATGTGTATTTTGGCTGATGTCAGACACTTCTAGCTATTGCATTTAGTGACCAATTAGAAAACTCCTAATTATATTATTAAACCCTTAATCAATAACTAGCCAGGGCTACTTTAAAGTTTGACTAAGAATAGCCCTGATATTGTTGTACCTTGGATAGAAACTGATACCTCCAGGAAAGTCATTAGTAGAGGAGCAGAAGCCCTCTGCACATTACAGGTATAACAGCAATTTGAAATTCTAGAGCTGCTGTTGGCAAAGTTTCCTATCCTGCTGCATTCAGCAAGCTGCTGTTTGCTTTGGGAACTATTGTCACAATGTCCAGGTTAACTCACAGTTGGATATGCTAATGGTTATTGCCTGAAAATTGCACTTTTACCACCTGCTACTAGTATTTGCATAGTGGATACACAATATATTCCCCAGTAACAGTCATAGGTATGTTCAATTTGGCATCATTTCTGGAATTAAAGTCTATCTTCCTGTGATCGTCAGCTTTAGCTCTCATTAATATTTCTAGCAGGATTCACATTGACTTTAATAATGCAGCAACAGCACCCATATATGGGGATGAGAAATGAGGATGAGAAATGAAATGGCATGAATGTAACGAAGAGGAAAACTCAAGTATTCTTTAGTATTATTGAAACTAATGCCAGTCAAGTAACTACAAGTTTTCAGATACTGTAAAAGGAATAATAATCACTGGCTTACAATTCAATAGCTAAAGTTCAAGTACTAGGACTGTGCAGTGCTTTAGATTCAAAACTACACATGCTTCAGAGTATGCATCTATCTGCAGATGTGTCTTTTCCTGGGATCACACCTTAGCCACAAAGGGCATCTGCAGAAGCTAGGAAAAAAATCCAACTGCTGTAAAAATGTGCAGGGAGGTGCTATTCTACCAAGTAATGACATTTTGAGAGTTTTTGTTCTTTTATTATTGATTTTATTCTAATTTCTGTAATACTGTTTACAGAGTCACTTGTTGTGCAACGGGCAGCTATATAAATCAGATAAATAAAATAAAATAATAAAATAAGATAAAATGTGGCTCCCTTCGGGACATAGCTCTGCGCAATGTTTATATGTCTTGCCTGATTTCAGTTCTTAAGTATTCTGAAAAGAAGTCTTGGCATCAACATATGGACTGTGAACAGAAGAGGAGAAACATGGCACCCAAACACTGCATGTGGATAGATAGTCTTTTCTTCTTTTTTGGCTGCTGTAGCTTAGTATCTTACAGGTTTTTTGTTAAGTTAAGGGTCAATCAGGATTTCTTTTACCATCCAACATTTTGATGCAATGGCCCCTATTCACCTAAGAGTCTAGGTGTTGGGTGTAATGTTTTGTTATGTTCACTTGCTCATATTCTAAGTTACCTAGACATGTGAAGAAAAGAGTATTCATTTATTTTAAAGATTTTTAAGGCTGCCTAACTCTAACAGAGTGACTTAGGGAAGTGTACAGCATAAAAACAAACAATAATGAATAAAGGAGAAAAAAACCCAAACCAAATAACAATAAACAATGCAAAATATAAAAACAAAATATAAAATATAAAATTACAACCAACCACATAACAAAACAAACACAAGGGGATTTCTACTCAGCCGGGCCCTATTGCCTGGGGGAAGAGCCAGGTCTTAATGGCTTTCCTAAAGTTGGGGACTGTGGTATACTGGGGAGAGATCATTCCAGAGAATAGAGAGCAACCATGGAAAAGACACATTTCCTAGGTCTCATAAGATGACAAGATTTAAAAGAAGGAACCTAGAGTCTGCCATGCATGTGGGACCATGTGGGGCAGACAGATGTTCTTCAGAGAAGGTGGTCCCTCAAGTAACCCAGTCCTATGCCATGTAGGGCTTTAAATGTAATCACCAGTACCTTGAATTGCATCTGGAGGGAAACTGGGAGCCAGTTTAGCTTGTGTTACATGGACATAACAAGATGCACCCATAACTACCCACACTACTACATTCAGGACCAATTGAACTTCTCAAGGGCAGCCCCATGTAGAGTGCATTGCAGTAGTCCAATTGGGAGGCAATCAAGGTGTGAGGGACCATGAGCAGGTACTGAGGTAGGTGGATGAGACATCTTTCTAGTCAAGCTCACTTACCACCAGATACAGAACACTCAGTGGAATGACCTCAGAAGTCCCTACTAATGTTGAAGATGAAAACTTGACATGGGTATTCATACATTTATAATCTGGGATTATCATTCTTCTTTCCCAGAGCTGAGAGTTGGTACCCACAAGAATGTCTTTATAGATCTTCTTTGTTTATCATAAATATGAGCCTACTATTTTCAATTCAAGGGACGCGGTGGCGCTGCGGGTTAAACCGCTGAGCTGTCGATCGGAAGGTCGGCGGTTCGAAACCGCGTGGTGGGGTGAGCTCCCGTTGCTCGTCCCAGCTCCTGCTCACCTAGCAGTTCGAAAACATGCAAATGTGAGTAGATCAATAGGTACCGCTTTGGCGGGAAGGTAACGGCGTTCCGTAAGTCATGCTGGCCACATGACCCGGAAGTGTCCTATGGACAACGCCGGCTCTAAGGCTTAGAAACGGAGATGAGCACCGCCCCCTAGAGTCGGACACAACTGGACTTTACGTCAAGGGAAACCTTTACCTTTACTATTTTCAATTCAGTAGTGCCTATTTATTCACTCCATTCACATAATAGGATTAATTAAGCAAATATTTACTGAATATTCAACCATTCTTTGATACTATTTCTAGCCGCAGACCATACTTGCAATATAAGGTGAAGGGATTTCTCCTTGAAAGCAAATACCCTAGGTTAATATAAGGGAATAGTTGTTGAAATCATTAAAAACATGGGATTATTTTTTAAATGACCCCAGAATAAATTGACTATGTTTTATTTTTTATTATTTTCCTTGCTTTTATGACAAAAATGAAGAGGGAAAAAAAGATAAACAGAAAAAAACAGAAAAAAATAATTCAGCAGATTTTTTAAATGCACCATTAAACCTTGATTGTGTGGAACATTGATCACTGTTCCCATCACACTGATAAAGAATTCATAAACTGAAAAGATAGCATTGATCTAAGATAATAATTCCAGGATCTTATTCTTTTTCCAACACTGAAAAAAATATTTTTGTTGTACTCAATGCTCAATAATTCATATACTAATCAATTTTTATATTTCTAAATTTATGAATCATTTTAGTTAAGGTAACTGTACACAAATAGTTCAAAAATACATTCATGTCTTTAAACCATATTGATATTTGTAAGATTGTAGACATTAAACCAATGTTGGGCAATTGTGGCTTCAGCAAAGGATCGTTACCTTGTCGTGGTGCTGGAGCTTGAGCACCTCAATGATGCCATGACCTAAACCGTGAAGGGCCACCCAAGACGGGAAGTCATGACAGAGAGGTCAGACTAAATGCGATCCCTGGGGAAGGTAATGGCAACCCACCCCAGTATTCTTGCCGTGAAAACTAAATGGATCAGTACAACCAGAGATATGTCGGTATACCATCGGAAGATGAGACCCCCAGGTCGGAAGATGGTCAAAATGCTACTGGGGAGGAACAGAGGATGAGTTCAACTAGCCCCAGACGTGATGACGCAGCTAGCTCAAAGCCGAAATGACGGCTAGCAGCCGACGGTGCTGGTGATGAATGGCGAATCCGATGTTCTAAGGATCAACACACCATTGGAACCTGGAATGTAAGATCTATGAGCCAGGGCAAATTGGATGTGGTTATTGGTGAGATGTCAAGATTAAAGATAGACATTTTGGGCGTCAGTGAACTGAAATGTACTGGAATGGGCCACTTCACATCAAATGGCCACCAGATCTACTACTGTGGACAAGAGGACCACAGAAGAAATGGAGTAGCCTTCATAATTAATAGTAAAGTGGCTAAAGCAGTGCTTGGATACAACCCAAAAAACGACAGAATGATCTCAATTCGAATTCAGGGCAAGCCATCTAACATCACAGTGATCCAAATATACGCCCCAACCACAGATGCTGAAGAAGCTGAAGTAGAGCAGTTCTATGAGGATCTGCAGCACCTACTAGACGACACGCCTAAAAGAGATGTTATTTTCATCACAGGAGACTGGAATGCTAAGGTGGGCAGTCAAATGACACCTCGAATTACAGGTAAGCATGGCCTGGGAGAACAAAACGAAGCAGGACATAGGCTGATAGAATTTTGCCAAGACAATTCACTCTGCATAACAAACACTCTCTTCCAACAACCTAAGAGACGGCTTTATACATGGACTTCACCAGATGGACAACACCGAAATCAGATTGACTACATCCTTTGCAGCCAAAGGTGGCGGACATCTGTACAGTCGGTAAAAACAAGATCTGGAGCTGACTGTAGTTCAGATCACGAACTTCTTCTTGCACAATTTAGGATCAGACTCAAGAGATTAGGGAAGACCCACAGATCAGCTAGATATGAGCTCACTAATATTCCTAAGGAATATGCAGTGGAGGTGAAGAATCGATTTAAGGGACTGGACTTAGTAGATAGGGTCCCGGAAGAACTCTGGACAGAAGTTCACAGCATTGTTCAGGAGGCGGCAACAAAATACATCCCAAAGAAAGAGAAAACCAAGAAGGCAAAATGGCTGTCTGCTGAGACACTAGAAGTAGCCCAAGAAAGAAGGAAAGCAAAAGGCAACAGTGATAGGGGGAGATATGCCCAATTAAATGCAAAATTCCAGAGGTTAGCCAGAAGAGATAAGGAATTATTTTTAAACAACCAATGCGCGGAAGTGGAAGAAGACAATCAAATAGGAAGAACAAGAGACCTCTTCCAGAAAATTAGAAACATCGGAGGTAAATTCCAGGCAAAAATGGGTATGATCAAAAACAAAGATGGCAAGGACCTAACAGAAGAAGAAGAGATCAAGAAAAGGTGGCAAGAATATACAGAAGACCTGTATAGGAAGGATAACAATATTGGGGATAGCTTTGACCGTGTGGTCAGTGAGCTAGAGCCAGACATCCTGAAGAGTGAGGTTGAGTGGGCCTTAAGAAGCATTGCTAATAACAAGGCAGCAGGAGATGACGGCATCCCAGCTGAACTGTTCAAAATCTTGCAAGTTGATGCTGTCAAGGTAATGCATGCTATATGCCAGCAAATTTGGAAAACACAAGAATGGCCATCAGATTGGAAAACATCAACTTATATCCCCATACCAAAAAAGGGGAACACTAAAGAATGTTCAAACTATCAAACAGTGGCATTCATTTCACATGCCAGTAAGGTAATGCTCAAGATCCTGCAAGGTAGACTTCAGCAATTCATGGAGCGAGAATTGCCAGATGTACAAGCTGGGTTTAGAAAAGGCAGAGGAACTAGGGACCAAATTGCCAATATCCGATGGATAATGGAAAAAGCCAGGGAGTTTCAGAAAAACATCTATTTCTGTTTTATTGACTATTCTAAAGCCTTTGACTGTGTGGACCATAACAAATTGTGGCAAGTTCTTAGTGGTATGGGGATACCAAGTCATCTTTTATGCCTCCTGAAGAATCTGTATAACGACCAGGTAGCGACAGTAAGAACAGACCATGGAACAACGGACTGGTTTAAGATTGGGAAAGGAGTACGGCAGGGCTGTATACTCTCACCCTACCTATTCAACTTGTATGCAGAACACATCATGCGACAAGCTGGGCTTGAGGAATCCAAGGCTGGAGTTAAAATCTCTGGAAGAAACATTAACAATCTCAGATATGCAGATGATACCACTTTGATGGCTGAAAGTGAAGAGGAACTGAGGAGCCTTATGATGAAGGTGAAAGAAGAAAGTGCAAAAGCTGGCTTGCAGCTAAACCTCAAAAAAACCAAGATTATGGCAACCAGCTTGATTGATAACTGGCAAACAGAGGAAGAAAATGTAGGAGCAGTGAAAAACTTTGTATTCCTAGGTGCGAAGATTACTGCAGATGCTGACTGCAGTCAGGAAATCAGAAGACGCTTAATCCTTGGAAGAAGAGCAATGACAAATCTCGATAAAATAATTAAGAGCAGAGACATCACACTGACAACAAAGGCCCACATAGTTAAAGCAATGGTGTTCCCCGTAGTAACATATGGCTGCGAGAGCTGGACCATAAGGAAGGCTGAGAGAAGGAAGATCGATGCTTTTGAACTGTGGTGTTGGAGGAAAATTCTGAGAGTGCCTTGGACTGCAAGAAGATCAAACCAGTCCATCCTCCAGGAAATTAAACCAGACTGCTCACTTGAGGGAACGATATTAAAGGCCAAACTGAAATACTTTGGCCACATAATGAGAAGACAGGACAGCCTGGAGAAGATGTTGATTCTAGGGAGAGTGGAAGGCAAAAGGAAGAGGGGCCGACCAAGGGCAAGGTGGATGGATGATATTCTAGAGGTGACGGACTCATCCCTGGGGGAGCTGGGGGTGTTGACGACCGACAGGAAGCTCTGGCGTGGGCTGGTCCATGAAGTCACGAAGAGTCGGAAGCGACTAAACAAATAAACAACAACAACAGGGCAATAGTGGGACAAACCAATATCAAATTAATAAGTGTCCCTCACCCATTTTACATTTCTAGCATAAAAGGACTGACAGTCAATCCTTTTAAAGGATCCCCCATGTGGGGAAATGGGCAGTGATAAAAATATGATAAATAAATAAAGCATTCCTGAACCTGGAATTTTTTTTCAATCAGTATGCAGGGATAAGCAAAACATAGACTTTCCTTTGACAAGGTATGGTACTCAAATTTCTGTCTTGGATCTCTTCTGGGTTGAGATCATTTTACCTTTTGACTTTTTTATTGCTTATTTGTTAATAGAAAATTTCACCTTTTTCTGACTAAATCTTCAGCTTGTGATGTTTCTCACTTGTTCGTTTGTTTGTTTATTATGGGTCTGAAACTGAGAAAAGAAATAAGTCTTCTCTTTCCCCTCTCCTAATACAGAGCATCCTGATGAGCTGGCAGAAGATCAGTTAGCGTCAGATGAATGTAGTCTAAATCCTTTTACCTCCATAAGTGGGGCAGGGGGCAGAAGAAAATCAACCTGAGATTCCTACTTTTTACTGAATGTACATAATCCAGGCTTCTTTTTACTGTATAAATTATAAATTTCAAGACTAATACTGTGAATCAATACAGATCTTCTTGGAAGACGAGATTTTAAGTGTGATGCCTGTTTATCAGAAGTCACTAGCAGCATTATGATTTCTGCTTTTATACATCTGTTGTTCCTTTTTTGACTCCATCTCTTTTTTATCATCCTATCATGAAACAACAGAATAATTATCTTGTCTGCTTCAGTGGCACCCGACTCATTCAGTCATTGTCCAAAAGAAAAGATATGTTCAGGTTCTATATATACAAAAGCTTTGTTCTGTCTAATACTAGTGAATCTGTCTGTGGAAATTCCAAACCATTCTTTTTCTCTGATGCTTCACTACCAGGTCCTTCAATAGCCTAATTCTCTCCTTATTTTCAAAATCAGACAGCTCAGCATTTCAATTATGTTCTGAGTATGTTATCAAGTCAGTATTCAGGATTCTTGTTGCTGTTCATATGTTTCCAACTTGGCAGCTGTTCACATTTGGGTTTCTATTGTGTTTGGTAGTTCACAGGGCCATGTTACAACAGCATGTATTGAATTATACAATGAGCATAATCTATTGCTTTCCAGAAGTGATCTCTTATATTTTCCCCATTAAAGGGGAGAGGGACAGGATGTCTTTTAAATTCTGTGGCATTATTAGGTATGCTAGCAATAGGCCTTGTTTTGAATCTTGTGCATAACTCACCCAGTAATTTCACATTTAATTTAATAAAAGATAGAAGATGAAAGCAAATTAAGACCATAAAACACTCTTAGCCTTAACTGAGTTCCTTGCACCCGGCCTTTGGCAAACATTTTCTTGCAGCTTAAAAAAAAGAAAAGAAACTAATGTTATAGGGATGTTTTGGATTGCCCAAAGGCACTCTCTATTGAAAAGTGTACTTGCCATTCTGATTGTGCATAAAAAGGTGTGTTTTCCTTTAAGTGGAGTTCAGCTTCTGGTGATTACATAGGCCCATCCAGGTTTCTGGGCAAAAATACAAAATAGTATTGTCTTTGGCTTATTCTGGGATGAACATCTCAGAACATCCCAGTCTGGCCCATAGACTTGGGGCTTCCTGATGGTCCAGTTACTAGCTTAAATACTTGCTTAGATACTTGCTTAGATCAGCCAAGATCAATCAAAGTTAGGACGTTGTGCTTATTATTTCCCAGAAATTTAATCCTTTATTATATTCTCCTCTGTTTGTGTATGTGTGCATGTTTCTTTTTGCTCTTTAAGTCAAGCATCCCATTTGCCATTACAGAAGATTTAGGATTTTTTAATGCTGTAAACTACCTGCAGCAAATCATCCTCTCTGTACAGATTATCCAGCAGTGAATAGATAATACATATAATCACTAGTTTATAGCCTTTTAAAATAAAAGAAGTATCAGAAACATGAAGAAAATTTAGAATTTCATGATACATGAGTGGGAACAGACAAAGAAAGTTAGCTATTATCCCACCTACTGCTACCACAAAAAAGGAAGAAGATTGAAAACAGAAGATTTTAGAGGCTTCTCTTGAATAGTATTACCAATAGTCTGAATGGATTCAGTGGTTCAAGGGGGAACTTAATTTTTGAGTATGATTATGACATTTATGAGTTACTTGACTCTCTCATCATCCCAACTGATAACAGACTTTGAAGGTATTTATCTCAAGAAATAATAAGGAATGCCAATATCTCTTCCTTCTACTCCAATTTACTGACACATTCTGCATTAGCTGTAAGACTTAAATAGATCAAATTATAGTGTTTTGGTAGTGTGGAAGCTAAGAGAAGTGCCTTAAGCCATGCCAGTTTGACTATGGAGCAAGATGATGAAGCAGCTATTTTAGGCAGTGATTGAAATACGAAGATATGTTGATGGTTATAATTGATCTCCCAAATGTATACAGAAAGCCTTATTTTAAAAAAAAAAATTACCTACAAGGAAGTGGAGGGTAGTACCATTTGGTGGTCTGTTTCAGATTTAACAAAGTGTCTTGTGGAGCCAACTTAGCATAATCAAATCCTAACTAAGCCAAACTTAACTTTCCTTCTTGGAAAAAGATCTTAAATTATGAATGCAGGGTATTGCAATGATGTGTCACAGACCAGAACATTAACTGTTCTGCCAAAGGTAAGATAAGGGCTCATAGATAAATCTTGGCAGAAATCTGGGTAGAGAACAGAGCACAGGCTACTCAACTGAGTCAGCAAAAAATCAGCCAAAGGCAAAGGCAGGCAAGCCAATCTCCAGATCATCAATCCAGTAACTCAGTTCAAGGCAATTAAAGGCTGTTCTCATTTTATATATTCCATATAGTATCAAAATTGCCATTCCATTCCATTCTATTTCCTTCCTTCCTCCTTCCCTCCCTTCCATCAGTACATTATGCACCTTTGTACAAATATATAGTGAGAATTGGTCCAGGTTAGGGTAAAAATGGAATCCAAGAATGAGGCTGACTTAAGAACCAAGAACACATGTTTTCTAGTGCAGAATGAAGTGAAGAGGATTAAAAAGCTTCATTAAAACATCCATATTGGATCTCTAGAATTGATGTTTCTGGGTGGTACACAGCAGGCTATGAGTTTTATAGCAGCCTCGTACTCATGTTCTTCAGAAATTACTCTTGAACCAAAACTGATATTGAAGATATAATCATCATGACCTTTAACAACTGTCAGGCTTCTCTTAACCACCTAAGCAAGAAACTGGTGCAAGTAGATTTCCAAAGACAAAAGTTCTGATAAGGAGACTTACTATAGAAAAATGAATGAAGCCATTATAAGGAATTCCAGTGACTGCTATGTATCAAACACAAGCCCAATTTATATAAAAATCAAAGTTCAAATTCTTGTACCTCCTTCTCCTGCTCACATAATGTAATACCCTTGAAGCCACTATATTTTCGGTGGGAGGGCTATTTTCCATTAATCTGTTGTTTTGGTTACAGGCTAGCTTGGCTTTCATGACCTTTTGAGAACTGGCTATCACACCAGATTTATCCTGCATTTTTTTTCTGAATCCTTCCAAGGGATTCCAAGCACTACATCATTGTTAAACTATGAGCCGCATATAAGGTTATTTGGGATTATTTTTTACCCAAACCTACAACCATTGTGTTTTGTTGAAAGACCCCAGGCTTTGGCATTGTGAGAAAATGGGGGGCTTTTTCCATTCCTGTTTGTCCACTCAGTGCATATTTTTATACACTTTTGTGATGTGCTTTTACACCTTTAAAAGAAATATGAATCAAAAATGATTGCCATTGTCTGTTGATTGTTTTAATTTATATCTTCTATATTTACTAAATAGTTTCTGTGGTGCAGCAATGAGATCTGTACAAGTGTAAACAGAACTATTCCAGGAGTAATTACACCATAGATCTGAATAAAGGTACTATGGTACTGGCTGTGCTGGCTTATGAAAATTGGTGTGCATAGCATAAGGAGGACCCCAAATTCCTAGTCTTGGTAAAGATTTAGCTTAGTTCAGCAGGATTCATCTGATGATTTCACTATTAACTCAGAATGTTCTGCAAGATCTACTAAATCCCCAAAGTAACAAAGGCACTGCTTTCACAATTCTCATCCACATTAATAAGCCAACAATGCTTACAGACTTTAAAAAAGAAAACCAAAACCAGGAAAAGGCTCAGAAATATTCCAAGGCCCATTTAGATTAATTATCCTCTCCCCACCTGCTACCATAGTATCTTCTGCCAGTGGCTATTGCCTACATTGGTATTAGCATGCCAATTCCTTTGATGCATTGCAAAGGGGGAGCAAATTGAAGAAATGCCTCTCTTGATTCCCTCTCCAGCCTCTATCAGTGATTCAGAATGGAAGGACTAGGCTTGATGTCATGGTCTAATTATCTAGGGAGCTTGCCAGCTCATTTACCAGCACGATATAGGACCCTGTTGGAGTTTTTCAAGCTCAGTTCAATGTACTGATAAGACTGAAACAACAAAGATTGGAGCCAAAAGCTATCACTATTTTATTATTCTCAGCAACGGACAGGCTCATTTAACACAGAGAAACCAGAGAGAAATCAGCACCACCTCAATCCACGTTCTTACTGTTGTTCATTACAGTGATGCAATAGTACATTTTGAAGTCTGTTCTAACCACCATAGGCCAGCCACCCATAAGAATCCATGCTGATGTTATTTATGACTGGGAGTGGGGTCTGGATATGAGTATGTGCATCCATGCATATCACACTAAAACCCCAAAGATTTCTCAAAGTTTTCTTCTTCTGTACAAGTCATCCTTTGGTGCACCACATGGCTTTTACTGGCACTTTAACCATATCCTGTTGTTGTTTTAAGGCAGAAGAGCGGAGCCCGAGGCTAGGGGCCACATACAGAGTTCTCTAAAGTTGTTGCTATGTTGCAGTGTTTAATGAGACACAAGGCTAATTTTATTAAACCTGTAAGTCAGATAGATAGATAGATAGATAGATAGATAGATAGATAGATAGATAGATAGATAGATAGATAGATAGATAGATAGATAGATAGATATTCCGTTCAATTGTGTCCAATTCTCTGAGACTGCCTGGACAAGTCCCTGCAGTTTTCTTGGCAAGGTTTTTCAGAAGTGGTTTGCCATTGCCTACTTTCTAGGGCTGAGAGAAAGTGATTGGCCCAAGGTCACCCAGTTGGCTTTTTGCCTAAGACGGGACTAGAACTCATAGTCTCATGGTTTCTAGCCTGATGCCTTAATAAATGAAATTAGATTTTGTTCTGTCCACACCCACTACCTTTTGAATGATGGCCAAGCACACCACTTCAAGATCAAGTATGGTCCTCATCCCATAAAAAATTGCATAAACTTTTATAAGTGATCTCATATACATCTTTGAATTTTAATTCCACTGATGTGTAAATGAAATCAGCATAAATTGCTAGCCCTAGTTTCCCTTAGAGGGGCTCATATCATGGAACAACTTGCCTTGACACTAAGGCCAGTACCCGTGTGCCATAGTTAAAACACCAGTTTTTACCAGATCTTTCAATCTCCAGTGTTTCTGGTGTTTTAATAGTTGTTATTGTTATATTGAATTTTAATTTAATGTTTAGGTATTTGCAAGGTGCTGAGAGTCAGAAAATGAGAGTGGGCAACCTGTAAACAAACCAATAAGCAAAGGAATAAATAAATATTTTTTTCCCTTGCTCCCATCCACTCTCCACCCATCCCAGCATGCCACCCTTAGGCCACTGTGAACTTGTGGCCAAAAAAAAAAAAATGCACTTTTTTTTAAGGTGAACCCATGCTGGTTCTAAACTACAGATCTATTGTTAGCCAGCTTTAGTTTATAACTGCCCTACCACTTCAAAGGTGAATCAAAGAGTCCCTTCTTGGGAGGGAGATGGGTGGTGATAAAATTTGATAAATAAATATTTATTTATTTATCGGATTTATATGGCCACCCATCTCACAAAAAGTTACTCTGGGCAGCATACAACAATTAATTAAGACAATAAAGACATAAAAAACAATCATTATTAAAAAATATAAAAAACCACAAGGCACAAGGAAGAATGAATGTTAACCACAGTGATGGAGCTATCTCAGGACTTTCCCGGGCCCCTGGGACTCCCAGGCCTGATTACATAGCCAGGTCTTGAGGGATCTCCAAAACATTAACAGGGATGGAGCATTAAGCCCTTCCATATTTTATAGTTTTCCTTCCAGTTACCATTTGATTCTCTGAAGGCCAATGGCTGTTCCCATCTTCACTGTCTCTAGCTGGTTAGGGACTAGTGGTTCAATGCATCCACAGCACTTCACTGTTAGTGAATAGAGATGTTTGTCAGAGTAATTCCTCAGCTGATGTGTGTGGCATCTGTATTACCAATCAGTTATGATCAATATGTTTCAATTAACCAAATTAACTACTCAATTTCACAGTCAGAGTAGGCCAAAAAAAAAAAAAAAAGTGGATCCAAGGCCAGCTGAGCACAGCAAAAGAGTTTTATTTGGGTCTTGACAAACAATGACCAGCTATTTCTGCACTTCCAGAGATGCCAATAGAAGAGAATATATGGAGCTAGGGTTGAACTGTGGAGTCCATGGTGCTCTCTGAGTTTGGTTTTTTGCTTGCAGACATTTCAATACCCAACTAGGTAACATCATCAGTGCACTGTTGATATTACCTAGCTGAGTAATGAAACATCTGCAAGCAAACAACCAAGCTCAGAAAGCACCAAGGACTCCACTTCCAGAGATGCTTTAGTTTTTAGAAAAGTGACTTCATGGTGGGCCAGATAGTCTTAGAAAGTCAATAGCCTATGTATTAAGCTACATCCCAGTCCCAGAGGTGCATCTGAACCCCACATATCTTCTTTTCTTCCTTCCATGGGTAGAGAAGGATGAGAAAGAACTATGCTTAGAAAAGCCAGGACAGTTTTTCTTTAATAGGAAATTGATTGACTGTCTCATCCATGTATTCCAAATGTTCTAAGCTTATAATGTATGATGCAAAATAATTCTAGACTATTTGCATGATACCTCTAAGAGAAAGAAACCAAGAAGTTTTCTTTCAGGAAACCAAGACCCATATAAAAGCAATAGAAATTTGCAAATTAAGTATTTAGCTTTTTATGGTTTTTCTATAAGCTAGGTACAGCATATGCAAATGCATAGATGTTATGTATTTTAGATAGCATATTATAGCTTGTTCTATCATAAGACCAACTTTATTTCAACAGCTAATGTTGTCCACTACTTATGAACATGTTTTTATGTGCTGTTAGCAAATTCCTTGGAAAAAGGAAAAAGCAAGTGGCAGACCTGATAAAACCAAGATCTCCTTTATAACCAATAACTGTGAATAAGATTAAGGAGGACGATAAATAAACTCCCTGGTCCCCAAGGTAAACCTTTCACCTGAGCTGTAAAATTTGGGACAAGCACCAGGTGGCTGCAAAGAGATTTTACTATATCTTTTCTAATTTGCATGTCCTTCTGTCTGTCTTTCTATCTATCCAACCTACATTTTGGGGCACCAGTTTGAAATACTTCTTTTTCTCCCAGTCTGACAAATGACTATGATGATAAAAGGAACCAACTAACATTTAGACATTTGAAATATTACAAATCCTGCCAAATCCAGATAAAACACCTGAACACTAAAAAAGAAAAAACTCAATCCT
This sequence comes from Candoia aspera, assembly GCF_035149785.1. NCBI lineage: Eukaryota > Metazoa > Chordata > Lepidosauria > Squamata > Candoiidae > Candoia > Candoia aspera. Next base: position 17,813,500 of record NC_086158.1, on the reverse strand, counting down.
CTCAGGCACACCAGTCAATTTTTTGCTAGCAATAATATTCAAAACAGATGTCTAAATATATACTGTTCTCCAAAACAAAATAATCTGAGAGCTTGTTTGTAAAGAACTGGCTGAATTATAGGCAAAAAGATCAACCAGTAAAGTGTTCTTCTTCCTTACATGGCTTGGCAAAGCTTTATCTGTTATTTTTCTACCCATCACACAAGTTGCTAAAGGTACTGAGGTTCAGATACCAAGTGGCAGCTGCTACATGGTGCCTCTAGCAGAATTTGAGTTTGAAATTAGGGGATTCCTGTTCAGCCAAAACACAACAATGGAATTTTGCAGACTATTACAAAAATTTACAGCTGTACAGACTTTGTGGTCAGATTCTCCTGGCTTTGGGAGATTAATACAAAGATCTTAATCAGATTTTATGCAGATGTTTCATCTCATGTCTCTGTGAGATTTCCTTAGTCCAATTGCTCAGAAGAGGGCTTTGACTTGTGGTTTTTGAAGTCCTCATAGGATTGGAGTTCAGAAAACCTCCAGTCACCAATAGTAACCCCAGCACCCCAAGTTCAAGTCCTATGTAGACACAGGGTGGAACACCTGCAAAAAACCTGATTAGTATCTTGGTATAAATCTCACAAAGCTTGGAGCACCTATCAACAAGATATATACAACAAACCTGGGCTACCTCTATTCCACAAAAATCTATCTATCATCTATCTATCTATCTATCTATCTATCTATCTATCTATCTATCTATCTATCTATCTATCTATCTATCTATCTATCTATCCGGTTTATATAGCCATCCATCTCACATATGTGATTCTGGGTGGGTTACAATAAAATAGATTAGAAACAAAATATATAATATGAAGTAAAAACACATAGCAGTCAAGCATCATAAAATAATTGCAATTGACCACCGATGTTCATAGAATCATAGAGTTGGAAGGGGTTATTTAGATGATCAAGTCCAGTCTGAGCCTCAATGCAGAAATCCAGATTAAAGTACCTCCAACAGGTGACTCTGCAGCCTATGTTTGAACACATCTGACAAAGAGAAATCCATCACCTCTTTGGGAAATTAGTTCCACTGTTACACTGTTCTTCCTGTTAGTAAATTCTTCTTGGGATTTAACACCTATGGAAAGGTTTTGAGCCTCTCCCAGAAATGGCATGTAGGGTACCCTGAAAAACTAACTGGAACAGGATTGCTGGCATTTCTCAGCCAAACTCTTTATTCTGCCAACCAGCTCCTTAGCACCATTCCCTTGTAATAGTGCTTCAATTATAGCATTTCATCTGAGAGCAATGAGGCTGAATTAAACCTGGGATGCCTGCCAATGTAGTTACATCTTTTTGCACCAGGGCTCAATTTGAGCCTCCCTTATGTCCCATTAAGTTTAAGATCCAATTGTTAGGTACCTTCTTTATGCTTCATTAAAAACAGCATTTGGAATGAAGGTCATCTGGACCAGTACCAAGTGGATGTCCCTGGGAAGTAAGGTATATGTATATGTACATGTACATGTACATATACATGACAATCATGTGGTGCCTAAAAATAAAACAACACTTCTTCAGAGTTTTTGAAAAAATAGCTCGTATAATGCAGACAATCAGGCAACTCTCACCTATGAGCAGATGTATGCATGTACAGTATTTATCTTTTATTTTGATTTCTAAAATGTATGCATCATCCTTCAAATCTCAGTTTTTCCCAGGGCAGCTTACAACAGAATAAAATCACATAAAATTCTAAAATAATTGAAATGAACAGCTAAAATGCCTAACATTAAAACAATAATGCAGCCCAACCCATTAATTAAAATGCCTGATAGAACAACAAGAACAACAACAACAACAACTGTTTTGCCTGATGCTAAAAAGGCAATAAAGTGGTACCAGGTGTATCTCACTAGGGAAGAAATGCCAGGGACCACTTTAGTCTTTATACAGCAGTGTTATCTAACTGTAGGAAGTACTTTGAAGAAACTAGTTGTTACACTTTGTCTAAGTTACATCTCATGTAATTGATATTTCATGCTACATTAAATACAATGTTCAATTTCTGTGATTGTGGTAAAGCACACTGCTGAAGAGGGGGATAGATCAAGAAATTAGGCAGCATTAGCGGGAACAGGGCAGGTCAGCAAGAAAATGCTGAGAAGATGGGGATGGGCCATCTGGAATATTGGTATTGGCAAAAGGGATGGGGTATCTGCAATGGCCGTCACTGGCTTCAAAATGGCAGGCACAACTAGGTCAAATCATAGAGCCAGTCTGGTCTAGTGGTTGAGATACTGGGCTAGAAATCAGGAGACTGTGAGTTCTAGTCCCACCTTAGGCATGAAAGCTGGTTGGGTGGCCTTGGGCCAGTCCCTCTCTCTCAGCCCAACTCACCTCACAGGGTTGTTGTTGTGGGGAAAATAGGAGGCGGAAAGAGTATTTGCCGCCTTGAGTTATTTATAAAAATAATAAAGGCAAGATTGAAAACAAATAAATAAATAAACATAAATAAATAAATAAATAAATAAATTCATGTAAAAGGAAGCAAGGATGCGATTGCCTGGTCATGCCCACCATTATGAAGCCAGTGACCATTGCTACATAAAGCCCTGAGAAAGATGAGAGGGATATATCCAGATCAGTTGTTAACTAATTTAGATAATACCCTGCCATTATATATCTTTTTGAAATATAGGTATCAACTGCATAGTTCCACATGGGTTCATCTCATATGGTTTAGCAACTCAGAAATCAGTTCAGTAAACAGCAGTTTGTTCAAAGGACAGAACAGGGTCTCAAGATTGCTTGGCCAGATACTTCCAGATATGGATCCAAAACCAGAAGGAACCCAAGTCATCTTGTGACAATCCATTGAGGTATGATTTGTGCTGATGTCAAGTACTTTGTCAATGTATATACAGAGTTTTTTCAGTGTTTCCTGCTGATAGATGAAATATCCCTCGTCACCATACCTGCATGGAAATATTAAATGGCAGATGGGCTGATAATATAATCAATCTGTGCTGTAGACCAGTGCTTACCTGGATGGTTTGTGGGATCCTAGATGTTCTGTTTGTCTTAGATGTTCTGTTTAAGGTCATATTGGAATATGCAATCCCAAAAGGTAGGGTCATTTTTTTCTTTTTTCTTTTTCCTGAAATGTTATTTCAAATCAAACCACTAAAATCCAGTTTAAGCCAAATTTTAAAAAATGTCTCTTGTAATTCATTCCAGATTTCACTGAAAAAGATAATCCCACTGGCTTCTTCATGACATGTGTGCATAATGCAGGCATAATGCTGAAAATAATTTACTATGTCCAAGACAGAGCTAAAGTAAGAGGCAACAATCTTCCTGGGTAAGATTTAACAGTAAGATCTTACAAAATTTCATGTGACTATAACTATTTTAGTGGACGTGGTGGTGCTGCGGGTTAAACCGCTGAGCTGCTGAGCTTGCCGATCAAAAGGTCGGCGGTTCGAATCCACGTGACAGGGTGAGCTCCCGTTGCTAGTCCCAGCTCCTGCCAACCTAGCAGTTCGAAAACATGCAAATGTGAGTAGATTAATAGGTGCCGCTTCGGCGGGCAGGTAAAGGCTTTCCGTTTAGTCATGCTGGCCACATGACCACGGAAGTGTCTACGGACAAACGCCAGCTCTTCGGCTTTGAAATGGAGATGAGCACCGCCCCCTAGAATCAGACACAACTGGACTTAATGTGAAGGGAAACCTTTACCTTTACTATAACTATTTTACAAGATTTCAGCATTCTCATACGAAATTTTAGCATTTTTGTGGGACATCTTGTTTGATAGTGCAGGAATTTTATGCACAATTGTGTCATGAGTACTGATGGCGAGCTGGAAGGGGCCTCTATCCAGGGGGGAAAATGCATGTGTAGTACTGAGGAATTAAAGAGACACAGATCAGACCCGCCTTAACTTTTGGGGTTTATCTGTCTGGGTTTTTCCCACGCTTCTTCAGTTTGTTAGGATTCTGTTTTATGTAGCAGTAATAAACACTAGAGACCTACTCCTCATCTCAGCATGATTTCTGACTGTTAGGACACAAATCCTGAAATCCCATGAAATGTCAGAGCTTCTTTATTACTATTTTTGAGAGATTGGAGGTATCTCTTGAATTTACCAGGCCTTAGTGCCCCTACATGTAATGCTGCTGACTTCTGGCTTTCAATGGCTGTCCTAGGAAGCCTAGAGAAAATGCACAATAATTATGGGATTATTTCTCTTTCGCTCAACTGCCAGCATCATGTGAGCATGGTAATAGATTGAATGGATATTTGCACCCCTTCCCTGTTTCCTAAAAAAGCCACTAAAAATTCCAAATAATAGATTTTTCCTTTTGTAACTTCACACTCCATCGCCACCAAAAAAAAAAAAAAAATCATCACACCACACTTAGTTAAAGATTCTCAGTGACCTTTCATTCTAGTGCAGCATTTTCTCTCTGTTCTTTAAGTATCAAAACTGTCAAACTTTTAAGATAGTTATATAAGGATGCAGTAAGAATATACTATATAGATGAGCCATTCCATACATAGAGCATGCTAAGACAAAAGTTGGAATTATCCATTCCAAGATGCAAAATGATTGTGCTTTTGAAAGAAGGCTGCAATGCTAGAAGTGATTATGCAAATACAAAAAGATCTGCTGACAAGTTTTCCTGTTATAGAAGAATGTCTAGAAGTTCTAGCCCCAAGCAGGTGAAAAGCAATGATCAGATCTGAAGGCAGTTTCCTTGGGGCTTTGCACCAAACCTTCTTTTCAAAGACAAGGAGGGATAGAAAGTGGAACAAGGCAGATGGAAGTGTTGATTTATTGCTTTTGTCAGCCTTTCTTCTCCTGGAATATAGGGAGATCCTGCATAAGTTAGCTCTTTGCTTCTTTCACATATGCAAATTATGATGCTTAAATAAAAGTTTGTATAAAAGTCACAAAAGTGAAACCCATGAAATCAACCTACAGCTGATGTATGGAAATGTTCATTTTAAATTCTGCCCCATTCACTGAATGGGAGTTTCTCCAAAGTTGTATGAGTAAGATCACCTATAACAATATAGTGCAAACTCAGAGAACACTTGGTAAAATGATCCTTGTTTTAAGGAGGGTGGGAAAAAAGCTCTCTAACACTTTCATTAAGACAAAATATAACAACAACAATAATAATAATTTAAGAAGCTTACAATGAGCCCAATTAGGATATCCAGATTAAACTTTAATTCAGTTCAGATATTCAGCTAAATATGCAAAGGCTCAAACTGGTAGAAAAGGGGTCACATTTGGTGATCCTGAGCCTTTCTCTTCCAGCCTTCACACACAGTCTGTGGGTTTTCTTGAATGCAAGTATGGTTTTATTAATGATGCTTTCCAGTTTTCCTGTCTAGCCTAGGGCCATCTTGATTTCCCATCCAAGTGTTAGGCACCCTTACTTAGCTTCTTCAACACTAGCAATGATCAGCTAGGTCTATCCAAGAGTCCAGACCATAATCTTTGAATCACAGTCTGTTTTCCATCTGTTCCAAGAAGCCATGAGAATATGCTTCTGAACAGCAGTGACACAATGGTGGATTATTAAGACCTTAGTTTCTTCCTTTTTTATTTTAATGCAACTTTTGGCTTCCCTCATCTAGAGATAAGGAAGGGAAGGGAAGGGAAAGGAAGGGAAAGTTGATAGTTGCAAACTGGAGAGACCCTTCTGTTGATGGGACCAGAAGTGCTTGCTTGTCACAAAACTATATGAAAGAACCCTAGAGACTATCAGTTCGTATTCAATATAATACCATATGCTCCTGAAATATCTTTGAAAGCTAAGGAAAATGTGGATGAAATTGTCATGGGTCAGTGTTAGGTATGAACTGTATTATTCTTACACTGATTTATTTTTGAGATATGCAAGCGTTATGTGTTAATGAATTAGCTTTGGATTTAATTTCTGAAGCAAAACTTTGTGTAGCAGTTCTAATTATATATAAACCAGGCTTACTAGCCTTGAACGCTGGTCTTTCAAATTGAATTCCAAGATTGGGTTGATTCTCATAATTGTTGGCAGAATGCTTTAGCCCAGGAGAGATCAGAAAAGTCACACACACCAGGCATATCTATAAAAATAATTTATTTACAGAAAGCAAAACAAAAGCAAAAACATATTTAAAGGACTTAGCTCTCATTGAGAGCTACCTGGCTTGCTACATGCCTGCACAAAAAGAAAAAGAGGAACTGAAACAAGTCCGGGCAGGTTCCTCCCCCCAGGTGCAATAATTAACATTTGAAAAGGGGGCAGTTGAATTCAACCTCTGCACCGTGCCAAAATGATTAGATACAATAGCACCTTAATCTGTTAGTAGGAAAACCATTAACACTCCCCTTTTTATACTATAGATTAAGATGCAAACCAATCTTCTCTGACAACTCTGTATGTCTTTCCATTCACATTATTTTACCATTATCTCCCCTTTCGTTTAACAGAAAGCTACCACCCTTCTTCCTGTGTTTTTCCAAACCTAGGTTGTTCTAATTCCAAGGCTTTTTAATGTGAAATGGCTTTTCATGCAGGCTTCAAAATCAAGCCTTTGTTTTTCTGTTGATGTGAACAGCAGCAAATCATCAACATAAATGCACAGATACATACAGCCTTGTTTGTCCTTCTTCATATATACACAGGGATCTGCTTTTCCTTTTTCAAAACCAAAACTCTGCAGTTTTTCATCTAATTTTTGATGAAAAACTCTGCAGTTTTTTCATCTAATTTTTGGTTCCAGGATCTAGCAGCTTGTTTTAACCCATAGATTGACTTCTGCAGTTCACAGACTAGATTCTTCCCTTTTTCATAGCCAGGGGGTTGCTGCATGTATAATCTGTGGTCTAAATCACCATAGAGAAATGCAGTTTGAATGTCATAGTGGTGAACTGACATTCCTTTCAGTGCAGCGACATTTAACAGTAATCTAATTGATTCACCTTTAGTAACTGGTGCAAAAGTCTTGTCAAAATCTAAATCTTTCCTTTGAGTGAACCCTTTTGCAACTAACCTTGCTTTATATTTTTGGATTTTGCCATCAGCATCCCTTTTCAGTTTGAAAACCCATCTACAACCCAGACAGCATTCCTTGGGAGGTAGATTTGCCAGTTTCCATGTTTTATTTTCTTTCAAGGATGCTAATCCTGTTGCATAGCAGAATGCCAATTTTGTGCAATCTCAGGTGGTAAAGCATTCACTTGTTCTAAAGACTCAGGTTCTGTGAATATGTGAAAAGCCTTTACTGTTTCAGCCTGAAAACGTGATGGAGGAACGCCTTTATTACTCCTCTGAGATCTGCGAGGTAATACAGGGCTTAAATTTTGACTCCTATCACTTTCCTGAGAAGCATCTGTCTCATCAGACAGATCTTCAGTTTGCTTTTCTGGTTTAATGTCCTCATCAGGCAAAAAATCACCATCAGAGAGTCCTTGCTGTTCTCTTGTGGTGGTCAGATCAACTGGAGAGCTAGACTTTAATCTCCCCCAGTTCTGTTCAGCAAAAGAAGTGCTTTTGCTAATTATTAATTTCTCTCCCATTATGAACCTATAGCTCTTCTGGCTTAGTTCATAGCCAACAAAAATGGCTTTCTTTGTTGTGGGGCCTCCTTTCCTTCTCTGTTGTTTTGGAATTTGAACCCAAGCAGTGCTACCAAACACTCTAAGATGGTTTAACTTTGGTTTCACACCATAAAACAAATGGAATGGAGTGTCCTGAATCACAGAGTTATACAATCTGTTTTGTACATAACAGGCAGTAGATATGGCCTCTCCCCAATACTTAGACGATAAATACGAATCTTTTAGCATGCATTCCATCGCATTTTGCAAGGTTCTGTCCTTTCTTTCAGCAACACCATTTTGCTGAGGGGTGTAAGGGTTAGAAAGAATTTGTTCTATCCCCTTTTCCACTAGGAACCTTCTGAATTTGTGAGAAAGGTATTCTCCTCCTCTATCACATTGGAGTGCAGATACAGGCCTAGAGAATTTTCCATTTGCCCATGTCACAAAACCTTTAAATTTCTCAAATGCCTCATCTTTATGTTTTAAGATGTAGATAAATGTGTATCTTGAGAAATCATCAATGATGGTCATTGCATACCTTGCTTGTCCAAGACTTGGAGCAAAAGGACCAATAATGTCAGAGTGTACAATTTCCAAAGGTCTAGTTGTCACTCTGTCACTGTGCTTACTCACAGGAGCTTTTAGTGTTTTGCATTCTTTGCAAACTACACAGTCTAAGTATTTATCACAGGATTTTATCTTTAGGTCAGCACACAGCTGTGGCATTTGTGCTATATACTTGAAATTAGCATGACCAAATCTCCTGTGCATCAGGTGTATACATTGGTCATGATATGGAGTGTTGCCAACTGCAGCCTTGCAGCTTGGCTTCCTTGCATTTTGCACAATGTACAAGGAGTCTTTTAACATACCAGTAGCACACAATTTCCCATTTTTTCGTATCTCACAACCATTTTTCTTAAATGTTATGATATACCCTGTTGCAGCCAATTGTGCCACAGATAAAAGGTTTGATTGTAAATTTGGCACATACAACACACCTTTTACAGTTTCTCCTAAGCAGGATAAATACAAGTCACCTTGTCCCATAATTTTGGTCACAGACCCATCAGCCAAAGATACACGTTGTCTTTCAGTTTTAGACAGTGACACAAAAGAGCTTTTACAATTACATAAATGACAATTGGCCCCAGAATCTAACACCCATACATCAGAATTACCCTTCTCAGCAACCTGTGCAATTTGGTTGTCTGAAGAGCCTTCTTCTGTGTTGCCCTTGTATCCTTCTTCTCTGTCTTTCTACTCTTGGGTCTCAAGGCACAGTCTTTCTGCGAATGTCCAGCTGAACCACAAGTAAAGCATCACTGGCTGGCTAGCGCTGTGGCCTCAGGTTCCTTTCCCTTCTTTTCCCTCATTTTCTGTTATTGCAGCTTTCCAGAAGAGATGGGGGGGGGATCTTTCCTCTCTCTTCTCCCATTCAGCGAGTAAGCGCTGTGTAACATACGATGGGGTGAGGTCTGCTTCAGGCATAGCCTCCAGGGTACAAATCAGTGTGTCCCACGTTTCATTCAGTGAGGACAGGAGGATATATGATTTTGTGAGAGGTGTAAATTCCATTCCTCTTTCCTGCAACTCAACACACAGCTGCTGAATATAATGCAGGTGCTCAGGAAGGCTATTTCCTTCTGCAAGGTAGGCTCTGTACAGCTTTTTCATCAGGGTAACTTTACTCCCTGCTGTTGCCTTTACATACAAGTCTCTCTGAGCATCCCAAAGTTGCTTTGCAGACTGCATGCCTCACACATGGACTAGCTGATTGTCAACTCCCAAGATAATGGTGGCTCTAGCCCGCTCATCCTGTCTCAGCCATTCAGCACTGGGATTTTGGGGGGTTTGCTCACCAATTGGCAGCCAAAGATTTTCTCTGCGAAGATACATCTCCATCTTCAGGGCCCAATTCAAATAGTTGGTCTCTGATAGGCGCTCCAGAGGCATCGCTGAGGGCTGGGAGGTAGCCATAGCTTCTTCCTTCTTTTGCAAGTCACCTCAGCTAGCTTCTTTGTCCTGTAGACCGGCAGTTGCTCTAAAATCTCCAGGCGGCTCCAAAGAAAATCTTCACAGGTCTTTGCTACCTGCCTTTAAATTGTGCATGAGGTGTGGAGCTGATCTCTCTTTTCTCTCTGGTTTTTACTGGGCTTACTGGGCTGTTTACTGGGCACATAACCTGTTGGCAGAATACTGGGAACGCGTTTAGCCCAGGAGAGATCAGAAAAGTCACACACACCAGGCATATCTATAAAAATAATTTATTTACAGAAAGCAAAACAAAAGCAAAAACATATTCAAAGGACTTAGCTCTCATTGAGAGCTACCTGGCTTGCTACATGCCTGCACAAAAAGAAAAAGAGGAACTGAAACAAGTCCGGGCAGGTTCCTCCCCCCAGGTGCAATAATTAACATTCGAAAAGGGGGCAGTTGAATTCAACCTCTGCACCCGGCCAAAATGATTAGATACAATAGCACCTTAATCTGTTAGTAGGAAAACCATTAACAATAATCACCTTGATTCAGAGTTTGAGTGAATGTGGATTAATGGAATGGTGATCATTTAATAATTGTTTAAGATTCTAGCTTTGGATTATTCAGCAGACAATACAGCCTCACATTTTCCCACTTTCCCATGCTATCTCTAACATTGTTGTTGTTTATTCATTCAGTCGCTTCCGACTCTTCGTGACTTCATGGACCAGCCCATGCCAGAGCTTCCTGTCGGTCGTCAACACCCCCAGCTCCCCCAGGGACAGGTCCATCTCTAACATGGGAATATAATAAAATTTAAAGGGAAATATGTCTTGCCAATCTCACCTGATCACCTCAGCCTTCTTTCTTGCCAAATATATTTAACAATGAGGAATATCCAAATGGACTTTGTATTTTGTGAAATTATTTCCATATACTCACCCCACAAAGTGGAGACTGATAATCTAAGAAAAAAACAAAACAAAAGTAAAAAAAAATGTTGCTCCATTGATGCTTGCCCACTTAGAAATAATAGATAGATTATGAGAGCTGAATAAAGAAATGTTTGTCTGTATATGTTGGATGTATTACTTATTTATATGATTAAGAAATCACCCCACTTCATAGGCTCTAAGCAATGTACAAAATCAAAACACAATACTAGAAATAATATGATTTCTTTAAAAAAAATAACAATTGTAAACCATAAAAAAAGTATCATTGGCAAGGATTTTCCTGTAGCTACCAAAGGCCTTCCAGAGAAGACACCTTTTAACTATCTCTGGAACACCATAAGAATGGGAGTCTTTCTTTGCTTAGGGATCAACTGTCCCGAAAAGTCCCCTTTCAATAGCTATTGAAAATGCCAACCTCTGTGCCCTCTCCTGTCATACTTCCTGAAATATTCTTGTTGGTAGAGTGTTCTAAGATTTATTTAGGTATGAGATAGTGTATTTGACTACCCTGTCTTACAATCATTCTTCAGTGATCAAGATCCTCCCTGAGTTCCCACATTCAGTTAAATCTCAAGGGAAGATTTCTTGATGTTGAGAGGCAGGGTGGTTAATGTTTAAGGTACTGTATTAGGAGCAGGGAGACCTGGGTTCCAGCCACAGAAACTCACTGGGGGACTGTCACTTTCTCTCTCTCCCAATCCAATCTACCTGATGGGATTGTTATGGTGGGGACAGATATGAGGGGGGAGGCATTGCATTTGCTGCCTTGAGCTGCTATACCAAAGATAAGATAGAAATCTAAGACATAAATAAATTCCTATTGGGTACTTTTAGTTCTGGTGTTAATTTGTCAATTGGCCTTTGGCAAATTGCTGGTGAAATTCTCCTGCCTTTGGAAAAATCGTTCCGACAATTTTTATCCTCCAAATGTGGTAGAGAATTTTAAAAAGTTATTTGTGCCCACTTCTGTAGAATATCATGATCCCCTTAAAAAGTGATTTCTTCAAATGCACCTGCAAAAATGGAAAGAATATTTGGAGCATTTGTCATTATGAGTAGTTTTACAGTTATCTTAGTTACAACTCTTTTTTTTTATCTTCTTCCCACTTAAGCAATGGAAATAGCCCTTGCAGGAAACTATGATTGGCAGTCTTTTGGTGTCACAGGAACTATCACAAGGTCTTGTGAGGTACCATGAGAGGTGGTGAAAATCTCAGATTTCATTATTCTCAAACATGATCTCATGAGATTTGGCTTTCTCATGCAAGATGTCATATAATTTCAACATTCCTGGATAAGATCTCCTCTGTGGTGGCCAAGGTCTTATATTGGAATGTGAAAACCTTGCATGATTTGAAATCTTACAAGATTTTGGTGATCTTATTTTAATTACTCAGGCAACTCTGTCTTTAGAGGTTTGATGGGTGACCACATTGCCAACTACCACATTTACAGTTTACACAGTGCATTATACCAATATGTTATCATTGTTATTAATAATTTTAATAATAATTACTATTAATATATGTGTTATTAATAATTACTATTAATATATGTGTTATTAATAATGATTTAATAAATAAATAAAGAGATGCAATTGTGTAGATCATTTCTCATGTTTTCCCTTAGCTGAAACACCACACAAGCCCACTGAAGTTATCTTTATACCTGAAAGCACTGTATATTTTTAACACCTACTAAAATATAAGATAGTTGCATGGCGATGCTTTATACATTATTCTCTATAAAGGAAGGAAACATATATGCATCAGAAGAAAATATGCTTGTTTGTGAGGAAACTGCACATAACAGTCCTTTTCATAGATCTGCATTTCACTGGCAAGGCTTAAATTGTGATGAAGATCATATGAGCAGAGTTTCAGTCATTCCTATTTACAGTCTGAATTCTCATTATAATACTTTTTACCCAACTATTGGAAAACTATTGAACTCTTCATAAATGCCAAAGGAAGTTCCCCTTTGGAGCAATGAAAGGAGAACATTGCTTCTTAATAACTGCCTGATTCAACATCATGTCAGCCATTGAAATGGAACCTTTTCATTTACTAAGTGAGAAGCACTTCTGGGTATCATAGACAAGCATAATTCTGTTATCCTCTGTAGTGAATCGTGCAGCAAGCATCTCAAATTGGCTACCCTTTGGCTAGTGCCTTTGGTCACTTGTAATGAAAAATGGTCCAACATCTTACCCATTGACAAGAACAATTAAAGCATTTGTGCACATTCTAGTCTACATGGGCTTGCATGGGGGTTAATTCTGAGAAAAGAATACTCAATTCTCTCTGTAGTGCTTGATTTTAAACTAATGCTAAAGACCAAACTGAGCTTGACTCTTGGGTGACCTCATGGACACATCACCGTAGTTTTCTTGGCAAAAATGTGGAACTGATCTGATTCTTCCAGATTTTTTTTTTACTTCCTAGTCTAGCCTGTAGCCCAGGGCTCTCCTGTTATTCTCATACCCAAGTTCTAAACAGGCCCAACCCTGCTTAGTGGTTTGTTTGTTTTTTCCCATCAACCAAAGTTAGTTATGTGGTACCAAATATTGTGAGCTGTTTGTTAGTCCTATAACTGTTGGACAGTTTTGTATTTTAACAGAGACATTATCTTTTATTATAACATCTCCAAGGCTGCTTTCTCTGAGTAGAGTCTGCCTGTCCAGTAAAACCCAGCAGGAAGAGCTTGCTTCAGGTCACCGTCAGGAAACCTGTGGATAAACCTTTTCCACTGCAGTCCCTTTCCTCTGGAACAGCATGCCCCCAGAGATAATGGGTAGCCCCTTCCTTGCTAGTCTAGTAAACCAGAAAATGAGCAATAGTTTTGGGGATGATGTGGTTACTTGAACTGTTCCTATTGAAGAGGTACTATTCAATTGCAAAGAACTGTCATGTTGTGGGTTATAATTTGTATTGCCACACATTTCAGTTTCATTATTTTGAGTTCTAGAGTGTATTTTTAATCCAAGTACTTTAAAGATGCATATAAGTCACACAGAGTTGTTTTCTGACTGGAACAGAATCTAACTTTAAATCAATAAATAAAATGTCTAAACCTATGGCTTGTTTCCCATGCTATATATATGAATAGCCTACATAGTAATGTTACAATTTTTTAGAAGTTGGTTAATGTTCTTATGTCCCTTGAAGAATTCAAAGAAGCTTTCCTTCCAATTTCTTTGTCCATCCATTTGATGGAGATTTTAAAGCCATTTGTGCCCAGCTCTTCTGTGAATGTCAAGTGCCATAAATTCATAAGTCCTTATGGCTGATACAGAATTATTCCTACCTTTTCAGATATTAATAGGAAACTAAAGAAATGGGAACCATTACTGAGTAAGGCTATCAAACTGATATCTAAACTTCTATATGACCACTAGATGGTAGCAAAGAAACAGAAAACTGAGATTGCCATCAAGTGGTTGACTGGAGTTTTGCAGAGCAGATCTGGTAGCCCTATTTTAGCAGCTGTAAACAGCAGCCAAAATGGGAAAACAGCTCACTTTAAATTACATTCACAGCCTCTCATTGTCTGCAAGATGGTATATTGTTTACTTATATTCTGGCTGCTCTCAGTTAATGAATTATATATTATTTGTTCTGGCAACTTGACTGTTTTACTAGAAGAATGAATATAATCCCAAGGAAAAGATACTTTTACAACAGCTCATTTCCTACTGCCAGCAGTGTTGCTTCAAAGGTTTAAGGCACTTACGTTATAGAAAATGAAACAGGCTCATAAATAAATAAGCTCAGCAGACTTGGTTCCTTAGGTTTTAGAAGCTAGGAATTCTGCTTGAACAGCCCAAAGGAAATCTGATAGGAATCATAAACTCTCTCATCTTCATTTATTATTCCCAAGAAATGTTTGAAAGCTAGGCAGTGACTTTTACTCTCATTCAGCAGACTCTTAAAAAGACACATAGGTATCATGTGTCAATGGCTGACATGATGTTGGCTCCATGTCGTTCTGATAATCATAATAGTCTATAGACTGGTATCCACATTGTTTAGTGACACCATAGGTCAGCCTCAGTTGTACTGTTCTTCTTCTCTAGGGGCATATGGAGTCTTTATAGCAGCACCCAGGAATTTTTAAGGCAATATGAAGCCTTCCCACCTTATTGTTATATCAGCACAACAATGGTAGGAAGATGCTAGAAGACACTAGCAACTGTAGAAGAATCAGGGAGATGACCTTGAGAGAAATATGCAAAGAAGCCTGAAACATTCCTTGAGCCCTGGAAAACATAGTATTGGGAAGAGACAAAGGCAGGCTCTTCCCTAATTCACCAGAGAATAAGAAGGAGAGGAAGTAAAGTACAATTAAGCTTGCAAGATTCTGTTATCAATGCCTACCTCAATGAAGTATGGTTCTAGTCTTCCTGTGGAATCTGTTTCCTGATTTGGTCTATCCTGAAGGGCTGACTGAAACTAATAGTGAGGAAATGATCTTGGCTAAGTGAGTCAGCTGTATCAAGTGTCAGATCTGGAGAGTGGGGAAGGCAGTATTAAGGTTCTGAAAGATAGCGCTGTGGGTGATGCCTTGTGCCTCCTGAGTGTTGGAAGGCCCAGCAAATCAGCATGCCTCATTAGCATGTGGATGAGTTCATTCTAGGATGCAATTCTCTATGTGCTTCTGGAGGAGGCTGTTTGTTGTCCCTCCCACATTCCTTTGTTCCTACCTTCTTCCACCATCTGAGAAGGAAGCATGCTGCTGCTGCTCATTCCATCTGGGGGCCATGCATGGGCCTAGAGTCAGGAGGTTCCGCCTTTCTGCATGCAGCCTTTAGCAGCAATAAAGGCTAAAGGTTAATTCAGTTTAGGGAAAGGAAGAAGAACAAGAATCATTTTTCCCGAATGGATGTAACTGGACCAAATAAATAAGACCATTTTTTTTGCTTATTTTTGAACCTACTTTGTCTAAGTGTGTAATTCTTTTTGCTTTGGTAGGCTAAGTGTGTAAGATCAATAACCTATATTCCTCTAACGTGCTTATTAATGCTATTTTAGATAATATTCCTCTCTGTGCACATCTTTTCACTGTATTAAGCTCTGTTCCATTCAGTGGTCCTAGCTGTCCACTAATGGCTTCACTGAGCAAACAAGTTATCTTCTGTAATGGAAGAGGACTCTGTCTCAACTCAAATAGTGAAATAAGATTCAGCATTCTAATTTACTTCTCCTTGTGGGATGGGGTTAGATCTTTCATCATGGGTAGCAAAAGGTCTTGGTTCAACCCTGGAAAGATCACACAGACTGTCTTAAGAGTGTGAATCAAAATGCATCATTAGCAGAAAGATGTTACTGATGAATAAATATTAGAAGTTGGAAAACAATGAAGTGTTCAGACTCAAAATAAAATCCACTTAACAAGGAAAAGTCAGGCTTGATTATAAGGACATATACATATCATTTTCTTGGCAAAAATGTGGAAATGGTTTGCCAGAGCCTTCTTCCACATTTTTTTCCCCTCAATTTTCAGCCAAGGCTAAATTCTCAGGGTTTCTGGTAGTTTTCCTTCTAAGTATAAATAAGGTCTGATCTCCTTCGTTTTTTTCAAAAACTGGAAAATTCAGTTAGATGCTGGCATGTGGTGCAAATAGACACAATTTGCCAGTAGATAAAGAGAATGATATAAAGCAAAAATAAAATATTTTATATTAAAAGAGGAAAGAATGTGGTATATTTATTAAGTTGTTACTTATATTACCCAATATCACAGAAAAATAGCCAATATTAGATTGTTTTGATCTAAATGTAACATCTCTATTGGACAGATTCTTATTGTCTTAGAAGTGACAAATCTTTTTGTGCTAATAAATGATCACTGATCAATACTTCACCTTGTGTTAAATTTTCAACAAAATCATATCTAGGTTTAATACCTAATTCATCTCTTTGACTTCATTTTGACTGTGATTATATTTATCCATAATCCTTTATACAAAGTTGCAACACTATGCATGTTAAACAAGAGGCAACCTATGCTATCTCTTTGCTACAGCAATCTGACTTATTCCGAAGTTGTATGTAGATGCAGGTGTGTGGCTCAACACGTACATGTAGCATAATAGTCAACTAATGACTCTTCACTGGTGAAAGACATAGGTCAGTATTTAAGAAAGGAACCAGTTTAGGATAGCAAAGATGAGATTGCTAAAAACGACTTCATTCCCACTGTACAGACAAGCTCCTACTGTTGTGAGATCATCAGTTGAACAGCATTCTCACATGTAGATCACAATATATTGCAATTACTTAAAGTTAAGTATTTCATAAAAGAGTTAACTTTGGACATAAAACAAGTAAGCCAAGGAATGAGAATCCAAAAGCTCTTGTTAATAGTGTCTGTATCTGTGTGTATTAGTATAAATAACAGTATTTACTAGAAGGGGCGTGGGGTGGATACCTGCCTCTTTGTAAAGAGAGAAAGGGAATTTATATCTGTTCCCAGTTTTGATATCTGTCAGCCTTTTCATAAAAGTGAGAAGTAACTTTCAGACTGCACAGTCCTCCAAGTCCTCTCTTCACTATCCTCAGCGGAACCAGGAGCCTCTCTTCTCTCTCTCCTATCCCCCTGGCAGAGACAACTAACTGATTAAGGATATCCCTCTCCATCTTTTTCCAAAGAAAAATAAACTTTGATTTCTTCTTGAGAAGACGTCTCAGGCAGGGTTCCTTTCCCCCCTACGCATACACCATTCCAATGATCAGGCAGTTTGTCCAGATCAGTTCAAATACTGATAAGAATGAAACCACAAAGATAGGAGCCAAAAGCTATCACTCTTCTATTATTCTCAGCAAGGGACAGGCTGATTTAGCACAGATTTAACCCATCTCACCAGGCTCAGGTGGAGGAGGCAATGGGAGGGCATCCAACTAGGTCTGAGGATCAAGAAAAGAACAGAAAATGAACATCCAGTCCAAGATCAGCGTTAGGCAGATACTTGCAAAATGGCCTTTTACTTAACATGTAAGATACTTCACAGTCCATCTCCAGTGTGGAATTTGAGCACAGCAATCAAGTGCAAAAGTCCAAAAGTTCCACAATACAAAGACAGAGTGTGTGTCTGCACTCCTTTTCCACAGCAGATAAATGTGGTCTGTGAAAGGTGAAAGGTCCCCTGCACAAGCATCAAGTCATGTCTGACCCTTTGGAGGGACGCAGCTTTTGTGACGTTTTCTTGGAAGACTATAGCGGGGTGCTTTGCCATTGCCTTCCCCAGTCGTCACCTTCCCCAGCAAGCTGGGCACTCATTTTACCAACCTCAGAAGGATGGAAGGCTGAGTCGACCTGCGCCGGCTACTCGAGAGAGAGTCCAGCTTCCGCTGGGATCAAACTCGGGTCATGGGGAGAGTTTCGGTTGCAATACTGCCACCTACCACTCTGCGCCACACGAGGCTCAGTGTGGTCTACTTGCTCCAAACTGCATAGGCTCAACTTCTGAAGATTCTGATTAGCAAACAAGAAAGTATAATGTTGCTTCTTCCTCCCATAAGAAATCTCCCCCAGCTTTTTAAAAGATAGTTTTAATCTTTGCTTTGTATTTTATTATTTATTATTTATTATTCAAATTTAATTGCTGCCCATCTCCCCCAAAATAGGGACTCTGGGCGGTTTACAATAAAATCAGGCTCCAAATATAAATTTTACTTTTACTAAAGTCTTTTACACTTCTGAATTTTCTGTTCGTGGTTTTCCATGTTTTCTTTTTAGTTCTTAATAAAATAAAAATCCTTTTCTCTTTTTTTTCTTGACCTACATATTTTTTTATTCTACTTGTAGGGTTTATTTGCTCATTTTTATTTGGGTTGCCTTTAGTTGTTTCCTCAAATGTAAAAGGCCTTCCAAAAATAGACAGATACTAATAACCTTCTACACAAGAAAGATATTTTATCCAGGAGATTGGTTGGGCAATTATATATTGGTAGGAATTCAAAACCTGCTAGGAGTATAGTAACTTGGATTAACAAATCTTTAACATTTGTATAGAACAACAAATTAGTGGTCCAGGGGAAGGTTTTTTTTTTAATGTTGATGATTAATGTTGTAATAATCATACTGCATCCATTAATTACTATGACCTTACTAAGGACCATCTAGGTATTTTACATAAATAATTTGAGTATCTTTGAGTATCATGAGTATCTTTAACTACAGCTCAGATAATTATGGCAGGAGATTTTAATCAAGTTTCAGATTCTTAATTAAACTATAATACTGTTGCAGTTAAACTTAACTCTTGTACATAGAAAGTTCTATAAGCCTTTATGGTGGAATTTAATTTTGTGGATATACAGTGACTTTTTAAATAGTTCACAATAAGTATACTTTTTAAAAATCCTGTATTAGACAAAAATACTATTTTTAGTATCTTGATCCTTAGTTGATTTTTTTGGATAGATGAAATGAATATTTGAAGCCCACCCCCAATAAAAACAATGTACGAATGTAATGGTTTAGGGGGTATTTTTAAGGCCTATATTCATGATGTATTATTGCATATGCTTCTTTGAAAATGGAAAATCAAAAATTTAAACCAGAGAATTTGGGAAATAAAGTTACAGAATTTTTGAATAGATATGCAACACAACCTGTACCAGAATTATATAATCCTTTAATGTTTGCTAAATTGGAACTTTTACAAATTTGGTTTGGAATATTCATTGAATTGTATAAAGCAAAGATAATTGAAGCGAGGAAACAGATTATTAGCATCTTGACTGAACCAGCAACCATGAAGAAATATAATTTTTTAGAGTTAAGGATAAGTAAACCAAAAATACCCAGTAGCCCAAGAAGAAAAAAAAGGAGTCATCTACAACATACAGTGTAAGGACAGTAACAGCCACTATGTAGGACAGACAGGCAGAAGACTAGCAGAGCACATCCACGAACACCAACTAGTCTGTAGACATGATGAAAATTCCTTAATCTCACAACACATGGACAGACAGATTTAAATCCTGCATCAGTTAAGCCTTCTCATGCAGGGAGCTACAGCTCACAGAAGGTTGTCTTTTAATAAAATTAAAATTGTTAGTCAGAAATGATCCTTCAAGCTAGCACATATTGTATGGTTACAAAAGTGGCAATATTTTACTGCTATCCCAGTATAAACCCAGCATGATTTTCCTTAGAGTTCATTTCATTGAGTCTTCTGAAGATAGACTTTCCATCTGTATTTCTCAGGGAAAAAGCATAGTGATAGTCAAGACACAATTGATGTAATGGCTGTCATCTCCAGAAATATGTATCAATATTTAAACAGCAACAACAACAAAGTTTAGTCACACAGAAACACCCTTACCTCAAAAAAAAAGAAAAAAAAAGAAGTAAAGTTGCTCACAAAGCTGAAATAGCTTTAAAGTTATCGAAAGTCAGCAGCGTGTTTGAAGAAACAGACTGAATCTGATGAGTCAAAAATCAAAATTGTCCAATTTTATTTACCTCAGAAACAAAGCAGAAGTTTTTAAGCAGAGTATCCTGAAAGCCCAGGAACAGGTGAGGGCAAGCTTAAGAGCAACACAAACACAAACACAAACATAAACACAAACATTATTGGAACACTTTATAGGATGGCTTTAGTCATAAACTAAACATGGTTGTTCTGATTGTTTTTCATGAAACCAATCATTCCTGGTGGGCTACAGTAAATGATATCACAGTCACTTATTTGAAAAAGATCCTCTCTGTACATTCACCATTTTCATTGGACCTTCCATCTTCAACCCCTAAAATAATATTTTTTTTTCCTTGAGAAAGCACATAGCAAGTAGTGGAGGACTACATTGGGCATTTCTGTAAAATGCTTGAAAATCACTTTGATGGGAATATTTGCTAGCCTTGATTTTCAAGAAAGCAGCAGGCTGTTTGCCACTCATCTGTCAAGTGACAACATAACCTTGTACTGTCTACCTTCATCCTCATATACTTAGGAAGAATGTTGTGCAGGAGTAGCATCACAGGGCATTCAATCAACAGCAATGGAGACTTCTCCCACAACTAATATTTCATTCTTCTCTGAGCACTCATTGGCATAAGTCCCCATAGATTCCAGCATATGGAATTGTCTCTAGTGTGAGGACTTCAAAAAAGGAGACATTAATCTGGAAGACCATATTGCTTAAATACAAACAACACAAGTCACAATTAAACTCCTTAATCTCACAACACATGCACAGACTCAATCAAGGTTTCAACCGGGAAACTGTGAGCATCTTAGACAAGCTAAATCTCAAAAACACTAGGGAATTCCTGGAAGCTTGGCATTCAGACAAATCAGCCATCAATAGACACATAGAAATATGTGTATTTCTATAAATATGTGTATTTCAAATATTTTGAAAAGAGACAATAAAAAAGCTAAGAAGGAAACAAAAAACCAGAACACATCCTCTCCAGCAGCCAACATCCAGATAAGCAGAAATTAACACCAGACAATCAAGCAGAAAACAATCAAGGAACTACCAAGGAGAAAATGATACCCCCACTGGCAGGGCAAGCTTCTGCATATAAACAGGAAGCAAATCCCACTCACACGCACTGATGATGTTACCTAGCTGGGTAATGAAATGTCTGCAAGCAAACAACCAATCTCAGAGAGCACCAAGGACTCCAAGTGTAGTTTGTCATGATCTATGAATAAGAATATTGTTTTTTGTTTTTTTTTTAAAGACATTTTAAAGCAAACATGGTAATGGAAATTTTATATTTCTATGTCTTTTACTCTGTTACATTCTGTCAGATTTTATTCTGGTTATTGTAGTTTTAAGAAGAAAAGCCACTTCTTATTTGCCCTTGTTTTAATTCATAAGCCACTCCTGACGAGGGGAGGTAGTGATGAAAAATAACAATACAGGACTCTTTCAAGGCCCTGTAATTGGAATGAGACCATATTGTTTTGTTTTGTTTTGTTTTTAAAGATAAGTCTACCTCTATAGTTTCGTCCTTCCTATTCATCTACCCTTGAATTTCCTTTCATGCTTTTCCACTGTTAATTCCAATGCATCCTCAGCATTACTGTATTTTCCCACCTTCACTGAAGAGGTAAAGTCTCGCAGATGAGTTCAACTAAGACTGACCTTTATCTGACCACAAACCTATATCATTTAAAATTCTTCCTGTTTACATTCAATTTTTCTGTTGAGTGCCTATCACTCAATAAGGATTGTGAATCAGTGTGTCTAGCACTGTTCTTAATCACTAATAGCTGAACCTTATTGGCATGTCCTGTCTGTCATCATTGCTTTGATTTCCCTTCCTTTGTTTATATTGTCTTAGTTTTACAGCTTTCTGAAGAATAAAAACTGATATCAAAATGCTGTACAGTGCTGAGAGTCTAGATGGACAAAGGGAGAGATGGCTGTGCTACCCTTTTCCCAATTTTGGAATTTAAAATAAAGTGTAATTGGGTTTTTTTGCTAATTTTCTTAATAGCATTTTTGAAGCACTGGGTAGAAAAGGACCCTTGATATGAATGTTTTAGGTTTCCAGCTGCATAACTGTCAAAGAGTCTCAATATATAAAGATTATATTGTTATGGCTTTTTGGCTATACAATCAAACTGTTTATTAACTGGAATGGTCCATGTTTGTATTGGGGGCAGATGGAAGTAGATAGCAATCCTAATGTATGATGTTGCTCCCTAAACTGGCTCTGTGGTATGAGCATTCACTTCCCCATAGTAGTACAACATATTGATGCTTCCATCACAAATTATATTTAATCTAGAAAACAGGAGAGTAAAAGGAGCAGGAAACTATCCTCCAAATACCTGAAGGTCTATTGTATAGCAGAACATTAGAAGATGTATCCTCCAATACCCAAATGAACTAGCTAAATAATATAAGAAGGGCTAATTTGTAGAAAGTTAGGAGAAGCTTTGCTATGTTAAGAACAAGTCTATCATGGCAACTATTACTTGGAGGTGTAATAGGTTCTCCCTCTTCGGAAATCTTCAAACATCCATAAAAGATGCTTTTGGATTGCCTGATTAATCCAGAAGTTGGCATAGATGGTCTACAAGACAATCAAGATAAGCATAAAAAATAAAGACTCTCTGAAGTTGAGCTCATTTTAGTGACTTCAAGAATATGTCCATACAGTTTCCTTGGCAAAAATGCAGAATCCATTTATTGTTGTGTTTCTCCAGATTTTTTTCAACTTCCCAGTCTGGCCTATGTTCCTGGAAAGTCTTGCTAGTCTGTCATCCATACTATCCAGGTCTGACTCTGCTTAGCCTTTTTGAGATCAGCCAAAGGTTTAGCTCACCCTCAGCTTTAGCAACGTCAAGTAATTGAATATGTTTAGGTGATATGCAGCAAAATGCTAAGTAACCTTAATTTGCAAATTAGTGATCCCTAGCAAAGTCAATGCTAGTTTAATCCTTCATCAGACTGCACTGTAATGGAGCTTTGCTGCTTGAGAGATTTCCTGCTATTGTTCTTGCTTCTTTGTTTTAGGAAGGGTCAAAATCAGAAATATGTGCCTACAGCAAAATATTTATGAGATTGGAAAAGGTCATAAAACTCTCTCATCCATTTACAGAACAAAAACAATCAAACATGCTTTATTTTGAATTAACTATACATGTTTCCTTATGGTTTTAAGCATACCACCAACAAAGAACAAAGCAGAAATTAAAATATCTAGATATCAAATATATTATGAGCCATCTTTTTGTTTCTTTTTTGGAAGACAATGTTGTTACTGCTATCTCTTCCAAGCCAACCAATCAAGCATTTTACCCAGAAAAATGTTTGAATATTGCTAAATATAAAGATACATCAATTGTTTTCTTTTTAATGGTTGCTTTTATCCTGTTTTTCTTTTGTTTTTAATTGTTAGCCATCTAGAGTCATATATGTGGGCTGGGTGGCCATATATATTTATTAAATCAATCAATAAACATAATTGGCCTTGAAAATAGATAAAAGGACAGAATTTTAGGTTTTTTTCAGTGGGCCTGTGTTCTGAATAACTAGAGATGCTTGCTTTCCACACAACAACAGACAAAATTATGTAGGTCAATATATATATTAATTGTTGTGTTGCACATGTATACTGTTCAGTGCAATTGTGTTTACCATCTTATAAAAGTATACATATCCTGATGCAAAAATAAATTAATCTTAGTGGCAAGTGAAGAAAATATGAAGTAGTTCTCTGATTCTGAGATATATATTGTATTATATATTATATATATTATATATTATATTATATAGAGAGCCAGTTTGGTCTAGTGGTTAAGGCACCAGGCTAGAAACCAGAAGTCTGTGAGTTCTAGTCCGGCCTTAGGCATGAAAGCCGACTGGGTGACCTTGGGCCAGTCACTCTCTCAGCCCAACTCACAGGGTTGTTGCTTTGGGGAAAATAGGAGGAGGAAGGAGTATTAGGTATGTTCACTGCCTTGAGTTATTTATAAAAATAATAAAGGCAGGATAAAATTAAATAAATAAATGGATAGATAGATAGATAGACTGCCAGTATCTTATACTGTATTCAGAAAAGATATATGCACTGTATTCATTCAGTGTATTTCATTCAGTGTATCTGAGATCCAGATGGTCCCCACTCTGCTCTTGTGTAAAATAGCTGTGAAGACCTAGTTCTTCACTCAGGTCTTTGGCAAGGGAAAGAGCGACCCCTCACTTCACTCATCTGTGCTATCGTACTGGCCATCTTTTATCTTTGATTTGTTTGATTTGTTTGATTGTTACGAACTGCCCTGAGTTGTTGAAAATTATATAATTCTCATGGGTTCTTTTTTAAACCGTACCCGGTTAGATTGACCCAGACTCAAGAGAGACACAAAAAAACTGGACCCTGGACAGGTAGTTTCTTTATGTATCTCCCTATAGGGTTGGGGAGATATTTATTTTTTAAAAAACAATCATAAAAAATTGATATGTGAGTGCTTCCTATACTCTGTTCCATTGCTATCTCTATACTATTTCTATGATAATTGCTATTACAATTACTAAGCTATTACTATTCAATTACTATTACTATGACAATATTTATACTATATACTATTACTATTCAATACACTATACTCTGTCAATTACTATATTACAATTACCCATATACTATGCTCTATACCACTGTTTCTCAACCTTGGCAACCTTGGCAATCTTGGCAACTTTAAGATGTGTAGACTTCAACTCCCAGAATTCCCCAGCCAGCCATACTGTACATGCTGGCTGGGGAATTCTGGGAGTTGAAGTCCACATATCTTAAAGTTGCCAAGGTTGCGAAACACTGGTCTGTACTATTACAAGTATGCATCAACATTTCTTTTTTTAAGCTTGTTCTCTCTTAAGTCCCCTCTCTCTGAGATTTCTTCTTCTTTTTCTGTTAATGGCCAGCACGTAGAGTCTTGCACCTTTTTACGTTGTGCTTTGTCTTGCCAGGCAGCTATACTTATTTTCTTCTCTTGAACACAGTTTAAATGTCACCAAATTATTGATGCAGTAAATTATCATAGTAAAAATAATTGCAGAGGGTAGGCATATTAGACTTTTGCAGCAAAATCAACAGAATCTTGTAGCATTTTGAAGACTAACACATGTTCTATTGCATAAGCTTTTGTGGATCCGATCAGATTCATGGACTATAATTTTGTGAAAGAGCACTGTGTCTGTCTGTCTGTCTGTCTGTCCATATACCCATATACGTAAAGCAATTCTGAATGGATAGTGAGAGAAGGAAAGAAAAGTAAGAGACAAAATTGCCATACAAGTAAATCAAAAATAGTGTTCAGTGTGATGCTGACATTCTTGCACTAAATAGCTAATTAATCTATACCTCATAATAAGAAATCTTTGTTCTCCTTTAAATATTCTAATGAATTGTTCTTTGGCTGTTTCATAATTATATCAGTCTTTCTCAGTGTCCTTTTAAAGATTACTACCTTGAAATCAGAGCTAGAGATTCCCAAGGTGTCGAAATCTTTCCCTTTGACTTTTTAGACCTTGCTGGTTCTGATACCAGCAAAACTGTATCCCTTTATTGTTTTTTTGCTTTTGTGGATAATGTTGCTTGGGTATGTACAGTATGTTTGAAAAAAAGAGTATGTATATAGACATGAGTCAGTTTAAAGTGTATTGGGGCACTGCTGATAGATTATGTATGTTCTCTTTTTTCATAGAATCACAGGATTGGAAGGGACCTTGGAGGTCTTCTAGCCCAACCCCTATTTTATTTTATTTTATAATTTTTACTAAAACTTTTAAACAAGAAGATAAAAACTAACACAAACTAATATAAAGTAAGGAAGAAAAAAGAAAAAGAAAGCAAGCAAAGAGTAAGCAAAAAGTGCAAGAAAAAGAAGTTGAAGAAAAACAGAAAAGAAAGAAAAAAGATATAAAGAAGTGGCTTCCAATATTCTTCACAGTAGTTATAAGTACAAATACTGTATATTTTAACCTCTCTCTAAAGCTACATCATATTACTCTTCTTTCTATAATCTATCTTGTCCAATCATCAAAACCATAAATCACAAGTTCATATTTTTTTCATTTTTACACAAAAAGTCCTTAAGAGGCTTCCACTCACCAATAAAGGTAGATAGGGTCTTTTCTCTAATCAAACAAATCAATTTATCCATTTCAGCAAAATCTGTCAGCTCCACCAAGCATTCCTCCATAGTGGGTAGTATCGAATCTTTCCATCTCTGTGCATATAGTCATCTTGCCACAGTAATCATATACTAAAATAATCTTCCAGGGCTTTTTTCCTAACTGTTTATCCATTAATCCTAAGAGGAAAAGTTCTGGCTTCAATTGGATATTGATCTTTAAAACCCTTTATATCAAATTATGTATCTGAATCCAAAGTTTTTTAGCTTTTCCACATGTCCAAGCATGATAAAATGTTGATCATGTATGTTCTCCAGATGTTATAGATGAAGTTATCTAGTTCTATAATGGAGTTGCCAGAAAATCATGGAGACAGAACTGGCACATGAAATGTTCATAGGT
Source organism: Candoia aspera (assembly GCF_035149785.1). Classification (NCBI taxonomy): domain Eukaryota; kingdom Metazoa; phylum Chordata; class Lepidosauria; order Squamata; family Candoiidae; genus Candoia; species Candoia aspera. The sequence goes on along the minus strand of NC_086158.1, from coordinate 17,786,960 downwards.
CTGTCCTGTATTTCTGTAATTAGTAGCTATTTTAGGTCACCGTTTAAACAAGTACAGGCATACGATTCAAAGCCCAGGCAATCCTCAACAGGTGAGCACAGGTGACAATAAGGCAGGTGCAGCCAGGGATTGAAGCCCTATCCCCTTTTATTAGAAAAAGGGAGGGCTTTGATCTGTGATGCACCCATCATTTTAGCCCCCTTGCTTACCCCTCTCTTGTAGAAAGCCTCTGAAAGGAAAGCATCATTGCCCAGAATTGTTTGATTGGTTATGAGCCATCAGGATGGTGTCATTATAGATTTTCTCCATAATGATCTGTCCCTAACCTGGTCTCTCAGGTTTTTCAATGGTGCATTCATTGCCATGTCCAGAATAGGTTATACTGTAATTAACGATACGCGCTAGAGTACTTTAGCTGTGAGTTATTGGTGGCAACAAGAGGTGTTCTGTTGTCGTGTCTTAGGGGTCTATCTTGCAACAGATTATTCCTGGAGAGACCAATTTGGCCCTGTTAAACTACAGTTATTGTAGTTTGAGAATGGCCTGTTTAAATCCCTTAGTTGGGTATTTCTGTCACACTGATCTGAATAGATATGATTGCATCATGGGGTCTGGCTGTACATAATGGATTTACAGTGTCAAAATATCTCTGTCAAAATATTGTAAGAAAAGTAACTGTGAAGGAATGGGATTTTTTTTTTTAAAGAAGGTTCTATTTGCATATATCTGTGAGTGTGTAGGTCCTCATCACAGCAATCTCACATTCCCTTGGTGAACAAATTTGTTGTGAACCACACAATGTAAAATATGCGTTTTGCTCTCCTTTCATTTGTATGGATGTATCTCATATTATCATACAGGGTGGTCCTCATTTAACAACCACTTTGTCAATAACCGTTCAAACTTATGATGGTGGTAGTTATGATTGGTCCTTGTAGAACAAGGTAGAACAAGTGATAGTTATGATTGGTCCTTGTACTTACAGCTGTCACAGTACTACATCCCTGCAGTAACGTGATCACAATTTGTGACCTTCCCTGACAGCTTCCCACAAGCAAAGTCAATGACAACAGGCAACAAAGCTGGCCTGTCAGAAGCTGCAATCACACATGGTCCTCCCTTAAGCAGGACTACCAGAACAGCTGTCACTAAGTGGTGTGGTCATGTGGTTTTTCAGCTTATGATCATGTCACTTAACAATGGAGTTTCCATCCCAATTAGCATTGTTAAGTGAGGACTACCTGTTTTAGCTAACATGCTGAAACTTGTTACCAAAGTAACCAGTTTCCTGGGTTTCTCCAATACACTGAACATAAACTAAGTGGGTATACACAACACACTGAGCTACAAAACTAATGAAGATTAACACTAACCAAGCATACCATGTTGTGTGCATGAATCTGTTATTCATGGTATCTGATTAAGTATGTTATATGAACACATCCATTGTGTGACTGAGTTTGTAACTATCCTTTCAAATGTCCTTATGATAACTTACACAACATAACAATAGAAAAGGCTAGTTCCCTGCTGGTATTTTTCTTCTTAATAATGGCTAGACTGATGAGCGTCTTAATCAACCACAAAGTATTTGGAAAATGTTAATATTTTGCCAGTGTATTCCATTCTGTTTGACTGATTGTAGGGAAGGGAAGGGAAGGGAAGGGAAGGGAAGGGAAGGGATTAAAACTCCATTACTTGGCTTGACCCAGGTACAAATGAGCAAAACTCACAAATGCTGGCCAGTGTTACTAATTATGTTCCTTTCATGTTCAGAATTGTCCACCATTTTCTAAAAGGTACACATACTGAAAATTAACAAGTTCTGTGTAGCAGCACATGATGAGGTCTGACTTTGATCCTATCATACAGCTGACAATGTAGCTAATGATATATGTCAGAGAGAAACCTTTTTACAGCCCAAGCAAGAACAGCATGATTATTTGATTATTGTTTCTTATGATCCAGGGTAGTTAAATAAATAAATAAACAAAAAGTTTAACCCATATTTATAAATACTGATGGATTTAATTGCCTAATTTAAAATATTTTTTTATCTCCTCTTCAATTAACAAGGCTACCAAAGAGGCTTACTAATGATTTGCTATTGTAACTAAAACACTAATTGCTTATCACAAGAGTGGAAAGGGTGTACAGTTTTCAAACAGACAATTTTAATGGGTTGTGTTAATTAACTTTATCCTCTCTGCTTTTTTTTATCCTCTTCAGAGGGTGGCTGTTTGTCAGTGAAGGAAAAATATCCCTCCAAAGATCAATACATCCCCTAATCCCAGATGTTTCAGAAGCTAACATGCTCCCCCTGCCACATGGCCATGGGACCTATTTTGTAGAGTAATGTCTTCCCTTTAAGGCATCTTCAGTTTAAATTTATGTTCTGTTCAAGTTAAGGAACAAGCATCACAAGAATGGAAAGCAGGGGTCTTCAAATGGCCTTTGGAAATGTAGGCAGCTCCTAATCACAGTTTTACCTATCATAGTGAGATGTTTTGTATTTCTACTTAACTGCAGTCATGATTTCAAAATGCATTTGTATGCATGTTAAAATATTCACATTCTATGCAACTCTTGAGTCTTCTTCATGCTTATATAATCTGTGATGCATAAATGGCTATCTTCATGATTAGAGTACTGAAGGGAAAAAAAGAAAAACAGAATGCCCTTATTCAGATTTATTGTCGGTATTAGCTCTTTGTATCTGAGAAAAAGTAATTGTACTGAAACTGTTTTGGAGGCTGACCTATAGACAACCTTGGATCACATCTGGCATGTTCAGAGTCTAAGAATATATTGAGATGACATTTTTGTCTCTCATTACTTAATAATGGCCTTCAGCTAAAGTCTAAATCATGCATTATACTTGTCACAGGAGTGATCTTCAGGTATTCTTCTGAATTTGAACATGGGTAGAGGATGGGGCATGAATCCTAGCTCCACACTCTTTACTCCATCTGCTCATGTTCAGCCAGGAGATCTATGGGGAAGCTGTCTTCTGGTTGAATCTGAATAGAGATTTCCATGCAATGCTTCATTAGGGCACCAAGCTGCATGGAGAGATGTACTCATGTTTGAGCACATGCAAATCAAACTCCTCTTCAGATCCCCCAGCTGAATGTGTGGAGGTCAGGAAACTAGAAGCAGAACCTGAAGGCACAGTCCCCATCCTTATCCCACTTTCCATTTTGGATGAATGCCTGGAAAGGATTGTAGATGATGCCAAAATCCAGATGTGTAAATACCATAGAGGTAGTTAACAATGCTTCCCAGTTGAAGTGCTGGATTGAGGACCTGAACTCAAGGTTTTTTTGTACATTCTACAGAAACTACAAAAAAGGAAGCATAGATGAATCTTGCTTCATTTTGTCTTTTTTTAATTCTTATTATTTTACCCAGAGTGAAAGCATGCTTCCCTTTGAGAGCTGATGCCCAGATTATCTTCCTTTTAGGAGACAGATTTCCTCCCCTCTATGGACTGCACCCTCTGCTCATGCACTTGCTCCTCTCCAAGTCTGGCCCCTTAAACTGTAAGGCTTGAAGACAGAAAGGGATCTTTTCCCTTCTCCTTTTCCTGCTCTTTGCTCAGCAAGACCAAGTAAATCGATAATACTGACCCTGAATACTGACAGCTAAAGGCTTAAATGCCAACTATGGCACATTGGCCCACATGTTTTCATGAGATCTATAAGCATTGGGAAAGGAACACCATTTACTCATGCTGTGTGGTTTGCAGTCCCTATGGTAAGTGCAAGTAAGTTTTGAATATCTGCCTGGATTGGAATATTCCTCTGCACATGTAGCATCTCACCTGTAAAGGCACACAGCACCAACATTGTTCTGAACTAGAATCTGAAGTCTTGTGTGGCACCAAGCATACCATATAACTTTGGTGATATGTTTTGCAGTACCTCTGAAAAAATAAAGATGAAGTGTTTGGTCATTTTTTTTTTTTTTAGTTTCCATTGAATGTACTCATTCTCCCCACCCCCAAAGTTATTATTAGGTAACCTGTTCTCTTCTGTAAATCCTCCCACAATTCCCAGCTGGATACCAGTTTCTTGGCACTATGAAAGAGCCTGGAGGCTGTACATCTGTTCTGGAACTGTCAAGTAATGTCATGAGTGAACAAGCCCATAAATCTGAAATGCTTGACTTAGCCTAGGCAAAAAATAAAAGTCTATTCCTTTGCAACACCCAAACACTGTACTTCTTGATTTTACTATGTACTTTTTGCAGACTGGCAACCTAAATCTCAGATGGATCCAGTGAATCATTAATTTATCTACCTTCAGGATGAGTAATTCACACATTAGCACAGTCTAAATCAAAGCTAAAGCTGGAAACAAATTGTCTTTTGATTCTGCACTAATTTTCTAGATCGAGAAATTAAACGTTTTCTCCAGGGAAAGGAGAAATCCTCCAAACATTATTCAAGGGCAGGACTCACCCTTCACGACAATAGCATTGTTATCAGCAAAGCCCAATGGGAGAAGTCCGCTCAAATGCATATCTCCCCTTGGATTTAATGTAATTGTGGGAAGAGAGATGAGTGTACTATGAAAGACACAATGTTCACAAACCTCATAGCCACTTCATGATTAAATAAGTGCAAGAGCGCCGCATTCTTATTTATTTATTTATTTGTTTGTTTGTTTGTTTGTTTGTTTATTTATTTATTTCTCTTTCTCCCTGTTTAGACAAAAAACTAAATAAAATCCTACTTTGTCAGACTGAATGAAAAGGACTTTAAAATGAAGGAGAATACCTTTGTCGAGAATTATGCAAAACTTTTATTAAAAAAAAAAAAAGGAATTGGATCATATTGTTTCTTTTCTTAACATACTGTGGGATCTTCTGTATTTCCTCAGGTGACATTCATAGATATAGGATTATGGAACAACACCATAGATGAAACAGTTACCCTGGGTCTTTTCTATGCTAGCATTGACCTTCCAGATGTCCACAGTACTGGCATATTGAGTAGCACAGTTGTGCAGTGCAGGCTTAGCATGCAGAAGCACCCAGGATGACACATATTATTTTCAGGTATGGAAAATTCCTGCTTGAAACTTTGTGTAGCTCAACATCAGCAATACTTCATAGATGGACCAATGGTCTACTAACTATAAGCCATCTTCTCATATTCCCTATTATTTATGTCATCATTATGCTTTCGAGCACACCATATAGAAGAGGTAACTATACCACTTGGGCAATATCCATGACAATGCCCTAGTCACAAACAATAATAATAGGCCATGGAGGGGAACACTTCCATGTCAACACTAATTATGTGCAGTAGACTTTCCCAAGTTGATAGACATACAGATATTTTAAATGGAATTCCCACTGGCCTGAGCCAGTGGTAAAGAATTATGGAAGTTGTTGTCAAAACATCTGGGAGGCATCATGTCACACAAGACTGCTACAACAAAACCACTAGACTGTATATGAATAGGTAAGAGAAAAATGAATTGATTTTCAAGTAGAACACAACTACCCAAAGACTGGAATAATTTTTTTGTAACCAGTGTACCAGCAACAATAACAGAGGCAAGAAGAAAACATTAAATCATTTTAAAAAACTGTTTATGATAACTTATTTTAAATTATTTGTCAAGCAAACAATCTAAACAGCTTATTTAAAAATTGACATAGTATCATGTTGTTGTTTTTTCTTCTGAAAAGTGAGTGTTGTAGCTATGGAAATTGTGCCTTGTATCTGTAATTACAGTTTTCTCTTGGTAACAACACAGATAAGTGACAATGACAATTACTTTAAAAAGCACCTACTAAATAGAGTTATATTTGTTCATTTTCAGGAAAGAATGTTTTAAACACCCATTCAGTTCTCTTAAACATCAGTGTCTGTAATCTGTTTGTATACTGGTTCCCTTACACTGTGGCTGCACAAAAGGGATATTCAGTGTACAGTCCTTTTATGTGAATGTATCCAAACAATCCACATTTCTCACTTCTTCAGTTACATTTCATGTAATCCAGCTTTTAAAAAATGAGACTACGAGATAGAATTTATTTATCTAAAAAATAAGAAAAGAAAGAGAATTTTGAGTAGAATATGAATGATACGCCACATATAACACATTAAAGTTGTGGAGCATGAGATAACTTCCATGTGTGTATTTTAATTCTATGTTAGGATACCCACCACTGAAACAGACTGGGCATGTTGTTCAATACAAGCAGGAATGAAAGGAAAGCACCTGCCCTTTGGAACATCCCCCCCCCCCCCGCCCCAGAGTTGAGACAGGCCCCTTCACTCCTGGACTTCTGTGAGCAATTGAAAACCTGGTTTTGCCATCTTGCCTGGGTCAGGAAGGAGAGCAGTCACTCTTGGGGATGGCTAGCTTCCTAACCAACCCTGTTTTACTTGCAGATTTATAGAGAACTTTTGCCATCAGGTTTTTATTACATTTGTTTTATTGTGTATCTGCATTTATTGTATAGCTTTATATTGTATTGTTTTAATTTTGTTTTATTGTAAATCTCCCAGGGTCCTTCCTAGGGGGGAGATGGGCAGTTATAAATTTGATAAACAAATAAAAATAAAATTCACCTCCATATCTGTCAGCCCTTTGAGGTAATCCAGACAAGAAGCCCTAACCATGAGTAGTAACACTACCTTTATTGTAAGGTTACAGTAACAGAATCTTGCAGGTCTGAAAGTATATCTCTTCCCCCTCACCTTTACAGTCCAAGAAGCTAGGGAGGGTCCCTTCTGAGCTATTTGCCAGACCCCAATTCCTTCTGTGGGCTCTTATCTGACCTAGTCTATGACTCCTCCTCCTGCTGTCTCTCAAGCACATTCTCACAGACCATTACACTATCTGAACTGCTAACTCTGGTTTGTACACATCTAGACAAAGATTTTGAAGCAACTTTTAATTTTTTTTTCACATTCCACTCACACACATTGCACTCACATCTTGTTCTTTAATCTCGCACATCAATGGATTGTCTAGCTAGGTCAAAGTGTAGCTCAGCTTAAATCGATTCCATATCAGTGCTGCAGTTTTCTACTAATTATTCCATTTTATCAAGTTATTTGCTGAACTAGTGAAGTATTCCCAGCAACTTTTTTATTGCATTAAAGGGTAACTACGCTACCAGGAGAGCCTAATTTTGTCAGTGTTGCTCTCACTGAAGCTATTGAGCATTCACACCTTCTCAAGGTGATTATAATACCAGCTTCTTACTCTACCAGCCTCCTTCTTCCTTGTTAGGGCATCTGTATCTTCTCTTGCTACTACTTTTCTCTGTATCTTCTCTGCTGCTGCTGCTGCTGCTGCTGCTACTCTCCCCAACCAGTGTGATAACTGCCATTCCAGGGCTTAATGAGTTATACTAACTAGTGTCATGCAGATGAATCCAAATGCATTTTAAACATCAGTTAAGTTCAATGGAAGAAACTTGGCTTTCAAATTTTCTATCAAAAGAGAAGAAAAAATATTGTTTAGGGTGGTACTTAATTAGCTATGAGGGATGTCTGGGTGGGGAATTCTGTTTTTTATTGTGAAATCATCTCTCCAGTGAAATGCAACTTCCCTGGCTTCTCATAGCAATTAAACTCCAAGGGAAGACATTAGATGGAAACACTTTCCACTGGGCTTTTTCAAAATAACAAAGGAGGGTGATCAGAGGTAGGTACATTATATTACCTGCAGTTTTATCTTCCTGCAGTTTCATCCTCCTTTGCCATCTTCACTAATAAAATTGGAAAACACCATAAAAAGAAATTCAAAAGAAAGTATCAAGAAGCCTGTGAACAAGATAGAAAAAATAGCAGAGAAGTGAAAGAAAACTAATCAAAAATTGGAAATTATAAGGCAGATTTTGGCATAGTATTAATACTAATCATTACTCATAATTTATCAGTATCATAGATTTGGCAGTCATATTCCAAGAAAGACTATATATTTTTATTCTATACTCTTACTCTGTAGTCAATAAATAATGTCTCCTAGTTTCAAACATGCAATCCACATCTCAGTTTTTAAGTCCAATATCAGTATTTAGACCAGTCTACCAGTTACACATCTGCATATGCCACATCTGACTGGGATCATGTGAGAATTAAACTGATAAGCAATTCTTGTTGTTTTAAGGAAGATATCATGATATTAACATTTCCCATCATCAACAGCATGAAGATAATCAGAATTGGTTTCTGTAGCAGATTAAAGCAGATCATTCAAGCTCTAACAATAAGGGCAAAACAGATCAAGAGACCTAGCATGGAGAAAAAAACACTTTCCTGAGGAATGAAAGACTGTGGAATGGAGTAGATAACATGTGAATGTTGGATATCTTTCCCTCTATTCATTGGGCTGCATCAAATATGCTTCTTTAAAGGAAAATATCAGAATTAGACCAATTCTCTTGGAGTCAGGTCAGAGTAACAGAAATAAGCCAGAGACCCTTCCCTCCTCTTTTGAATTTAGGCCTAGTGTGAATGTCAACACTTTGCATCTGAAGAACCAAGGGCCAGAAGCAATGGCTCCTATTTTGGTATTCCTGGCAATCTGTCTCTGGAAAAATGAGACTACCTATTATTAGAAGAGACTACCAAATCAATCACATAGAAAGAGTAGATCAAAAAGGAAAAGGAGAGATGTTGGCTGTATATTCTCCCTGCTTTAAATATACATACATACATACATACACTATATATGCATAAAATCATATTATCTGATCTACATGAAATGGAACTGTATTTATATCTTTTGCACATTTTGTTATTACTGTTGGAAAAACACAGCACACTGTAAACTATGAAAAATAAGTCATTTTAAAAAATCTGAGCCAAAATGTTAATTAAAATGAGTCCTATTTCATGAAACCTTATGCTTGAATGGGACTAGGAGAATAAAAGGTTCAAGATGCTGTAAAATTCTTAACTTTTCTGTTTCTCACTAGAACACAGCTTTATAAAGTGGGGAGTAAGTGTACCTCTCAGGCTTTTGAGATTTGTCTAATCAGAAAATATCCTGCAGTTCTATGTATGTCTCCTTGGAAGTATATCATTTCTAAGTAAAAACACTTAAGATAATGGTGTTATTATTCCAGAAGAGTATCCTGGAAGTTTCACTGAAACCTTAAATAAAACCTTGAAATAAGTGTTTTGACACAGGTAATTCTGCTTGTCAATATCATTCTTTGCCTTGTCGACACTTTCTCTGGTCTCTTATGAAGCATCAGATTACACAGGCCAGGAAGTGATTAATTCTTTTGCATAGTGTGCTCTACTCTAGGGTGGGTAACCTTTCTGGGAGTCAAAGATAACATTTGGTCTTCAGGGGAAGGTTACACTCAAAATGCTACATATGGACAAAAGGACATAATAGGAAAAAAAAGGGAGATACAGATACAGATACAGATACAGATACAGATACAGATACAGATACAGATACAGATACAGATACAGATACAGATACAGATACAGATACAGATACAGATACATTCTGCCCCTGGCCAGTGCAATGTTTCAACAAATTCCAGAAATGTGGAGTCCTTGGTCCTCTCTGAGCTTGGTGGTTTGCTTGCAAGTAAACCACCAAGCTCAGAGAGGACCAAGGGCTCCACAGTTCAACCCTGAGCTACAGATATTTTCTTCTATTGGTACCACTTAAATTCCAGTAACTTGAAATTTCAAAACATTATCAGAGAGGATAATGTATCAAAATCTAGTTTTGCAACAACTGTCAAATATCTCTCTTTCTTGCTCTTTCCCCCACTCCCTCTATCTCGCTCCTCTATCTATTCCTTATTAATTAGTTTCAAACCATTTATGGAATATTTTTATTCTTATAGTCACACTTGCACAGCCTGTCTCTCACATAAATGCACAAACACCCCCACGCCTGTATCAATATACAACCATACTTGACCTTTCTCATCATGCAAAACAATAAAAAGATGCTATTTAAAGACAGAGTGTTCCAAAGTAATTGTGAAATGTAACCGCATAAAACATTTATTCCTATTTTTTCCATATATATTTATTCATTTGGCAGCATTATCCCCCCTCCCCAACTTAGCTGTTTCATACAACTAGCCTTAAACTTTACAAAGAGCCTTTTGCAACTGGATTGTCACCACTATCCAGTAACATTGCAACTGAGTTTGAGTGGTAAATGAAGGGGTCTGGGGAACTACCCAAAGTTTCAGGGAGATGTTGGTTGGGGGCTTCTAATCTATGAGTTTCCTTTCCTTGCTGTACTCTGTGCTCTGATGCACCCACTTTCAACCACAAGGCTGATCAATAATAACTAGAATCTTATCTACAATTTCAGATTGTTATGCAGATATGAATGGAGGTGTGTACTGACAGATATAATTTTTGCACATAACTCCCAAGGCAGAAAAGATTTTGCATGAAGAAGTTCCTTCTTGTTGGCAGATCTCCTTTTTTGACTGACCTATTTGATGTAGAAAGGCTAAATTTCCAGATTTAGTCTTTTTCAGCCAAGAAACTACCATCTTACACAAGACTGAGTTTCCAAAGCATGCTTAAACTCAATAGTTGGAATTGGCTAATGTGAGCTCTTGCAGTGATTTGTTCCATTCATATTCAATACAATTCTGTGAAATCTACATCCCCACACCTGAAGATAAATTAAATACACCTCTCCCTTGGTAACAGTACTTCGATGAATTTTGTGCTATACTACTGCATTATAGAACATGTACAAAAATATATATTCTGGTGTAAGGTACAGTTACCCACAGAGAATCCTGTTAAGGAACAGCTGCTTTGAAAAATCACATAGATCATGCAAAATTAAGTACAATTACTATATAGAAGGCAGCATAAACAATTTTTTGGGGGGGAAGCAAAAATTAATGCAGCAAGAGAAAGATTGGAAAAAAGGACATGGAGAGAAACTGCACTTGGCAGGTTCAGTCATATGTAACAGAAATCATGATTTTATACCATGTCAGTAGAAGGCAGCATCTGGCTGACTTTGCCTGGGCTCAGAACCTAAGTAGAATGAGGCCTGTTTACTATTGGATGGGAGACCACATGGAATATCAGGGCTGTAGAGTAGATTGGCTATAATTAACAAAAAAGAAGTGGCAGATAGCGTTTGCATTTTAGGACTCGCTATCAACAGTAATGAAACAGCAGTAAAGAAATATGCCACAGACTAGGACTTGGTAGGGTAGCAATGAAGGCCTTGGAAAAGGTATTCAGATGCCTTCATGTCTCTATACCAGGTTGATGGCACATAATCAATGAATCAATCAGACTAGACTGGGAAGTCAAAACACTTCTCAGAAGAATACAGTGGCAAATCATGTTGGTACTGTTGCCAAGAAAATTGTATGGACACAACCATGAAGTCACTAGCAGCTTATCTGGTATGATGCAACCACCAGACCACCCCCACCCCCAAATGGGTATAACCTTATTTCATAAAAGACTGGCATATAAGAATGAGAACAGGCAGGCTAGAATAGTTACCAAGTCTAAAATCTCTGAACAAATGTATTTGGTTAAATTGTCATAGTTGTCTATCTGTTTGTTTGCCTCTTTCAGCTAAAACAGCAAAAGTATTCTAAGTATTCATCTGATAGGTAAGTTTGGCTGATTGCTTTGAAGGCTTCCATGCTGCTTCATTCTTTCTTCATTTCCTCTTAGATGCCTTTTTTTTTTTTTTTCTAGCTGTGGTTTTACCTGCATATGCACTGAAAAAACATGACCATGGCTATCCATAAAAATTCAAATGCCATTTCTATAAGGCTGCTTGTGAGACAGGTCAGAAGGATGGAACATTTATTTTCCTATATTATAGCATTTTTATTGACTATCAATTCTCTCTCATGCCTGTATTGAGGATTGGGGTCTTATCCTTAAAATCTGAAGTAGCTTGTGCTTTTTCCCATCTCCTCTTTCTCATGAGTTCTATACATCAACAACAGTGCTACTGTCTGTTCCACACTTAGCAAACCTTCTCTTAGAAGCATTATCAGTTTTGAATGTCCTCATTCTGGAGATCTACCTGGACTCAACCCTAGGGCTGTTTCATTGCTTGACACAATCATGGTTAAACTAAGAAAGCTTTGGTGATGACTGATGGCTTGGCATGACTATGTATTGTATAATGCTGAATTACAGGTAATGCTGAAACTGGGTCCTTTTCTTGTTCTATATTTTCTTGTTCTCTTTAAGAGTTCAAGATGGCAAATACAACCTCCCTCCTCCAATTTTTCCCCAACAACCCTGGAAGACAGGTTGGGTTGAGAGAGTGATTGGCTCAAAATCACCCACTTAGCTTCCATGGTTGAAAGTAGACTTGGTGGACTTGGGTCTCCTTAGAGCTAATCCACACTTTAAATCTCTACACCACATTGGTTATCAATGTAATGCTGCTTTGTTTAATGGAGTTATATGCAGAAGATTGATTATTTACTGAAAAGGATTGCTTTAGTCAGCTTGCATTCAGGTGGGGAGTTGTTTTAACTTTTGCTGCTTAGAAGTTTCATACTGGAAATATTTTGAAAATGGTGTTATGACCATCCACTATCCTTACTTATTTAACGTTATTAGTACCAGTATCAGCATTTGACATGATTTGTTTATCTGAATATGCAGTCATGCTCAATTCCTAAACAAGGTTGCCAGATTGCTGATACCAGTCCAACCACTTCAGTAATTTTGTATTAAAAGTATTCCTAGCATCTTTAACAGCACTTGAAAGTGCTCTCGTGCCACCTACAGACAAATCAGTTACATTTCAAAGCAGAATTCTCTTTCTTTGTGTTGGAGATTTCAATTTCAAGTCTTTGTTATAGGATATGGTCCTCAACATAAGTCAGAGTAGTGATAGAAGGAGCAGGATGTCGCATTAAAAAGAAAAATGTTAGAGTTGTCATGGATGCAGAGTATGGGCTTAGCTCAGTTATTATTTAATTCTAACAAACATTCATTATATTTGAAGTAAAAGTGAATGAGTTGGCATTTTGGGCAGTGACCAGCTTCTACTGTTGACCACTGTTATGCAGGACAGAAGTCACGAATAGCTTTATCAGAAGGCATCAGGAGACAATAGCAAAAGACATAGGAAGAGGTGAACTCGGTACACAGCTATTGAATGGTTACCAATGTTACGTGGAATTATTTCATAGATTTGATTAGTCCAGGCTTCAATAGAAAGTAAAATGAACATTTCTTGAAGTCCTTGTGGGCTTCTTTCTTAACTACTGCAGTTAAGAGTACAACAACTGCAAGAGCATTGCAAGCCAGCTGGAAAACTACACCCTTCTAGTTTGTGGATTTGGCTGCTGAGTTATTCAGGGAATTACAGCAGAATGCAAGACTACTCCTTGGCTCTCATCCTCTCCATTCTAGCCATGATGTGACAACACTTTGGATGCTTTGGTGGCAATGCCAAATAAGATTATATCTAGGTTCCACGATTCTTACTTCTATCCAGATGGTGATATATTGTGTGTTCCAGAAATAACAGTTTTCTCTACCACTCACTGAAACACAGAGAACAACTTGTCATTTTATTCCTAATGACACATTGTATACTTTGCTCCCAAAGTACTCCCTTTATTACATTGGTTTTAAATGTGAGAGGGGGAAAATACTCATCAGACGGCATGCTAAAGTTTGGATTTTCATAATTTATGTATTTGTTCTGATATTATGTCCTTCCTTTGGGAAGCTGACAGCAGGATATACAAAAGCTCCCAGTTGTCCCTGAGCCTGATACCGTTTACATTCACACCTGCTTAACTTCAACAAAGCTACATGATTATCCATCGGGATATGCTGTCAATACATCTGTGCTTTGTGCCTGGATAGCATTTCAACATGAAAGAATTAGAGTGAAATTAGAAAGATGAGTATCAACAGCCAAAACCTGTATATGCAACAATTCCCTGCCAAGCACAGGCTGCAGCAGTGTTACGTGACACTTCAGTCACTCCAGTTTTCCATTCTTTGTTCCTTCAACAATACAGAAATGGGGAAAGCCCTATAAGACTAATTTGAATTCCTATATGACCAAGTGGAGAAGACAGGGCTGCAACTCAAACTCCTGATGGGCTTCAGGAGGCCATTTAGTGTTATCTTGGAAGGGTACAGTGTTTCCAGATGTTTTCAGACCATAGTTCAGTTTCTTGACAGGTTTAAAGGGCCTGGAAAAAGTGGGGAACTCCCAGAGCCAAACCACTTCCCATATCCATGCTTAAAATGACCCCAAATTTGGCCACCTTAAGTTCAGCAATGCAATCTTGAGGAGCTGGAGGGCTGAAAATGAAATCTTGGGGGATGCAGGTTGCCCTCTTCTGGTATATGGACCATCCCCAATCCAATTTAACACTTTTTCAAATGTCTTCCCAGCTCTCTAATTTTATCTCATAGTATTTAAGTGCAAACTTCAAGAGAAAATACATATTTGATATATTCTGGTGTAGGCATTCATGGCCAGCATCTGTTAGGCAGTGCTGGGCTTCAGGATTTAGTGACAATGGTCTAGTCAGCAGATTTCTTGATGTTTCACCAGCAACTGTGGCTGGCATCCTCAGAGGTAAGACCAGCCCTCACCAACCTGCACCAATCAGAAACCAGCTTGGCTAAAGACCAATCAGCACTCAGGACACCTGGTTATAAAGACAGAAGCCCAGTCAGTCCCTGCTCAGTTGCCTGTGCTCAGCATAGCAGGCCATCTTGCCTCTGAAGATGCCAGCCAGAGTTGCTGGCAAAATGCCAGGACATCTGACAATGGTCCCTAACCCCTGAATCCCAACAGTGCCCTATTTAATATATTGTTTTTGTAATATAGTTTATATATGTATTGATTTATATACCTATCAAATATTTACACAAAAGAAGGCAGGGGAGATTGATTTTTAAAATATGTCATAATCCATGTTATACTCTTTAAAAAAAACTTTAGTTTTCTTCTTTTATTTTTCAAATCTCCTTTTTTTCTGTCCCTTTTTTCCCCATTTTTCTTTCCACTTTCTCTTCCTTCCTCTTCCATCTGTAATACATAACTAGAAAGAGAAAATCAGCTGGTGCAGATGCTACTGTTAATGTTTTAATGCATAGAACATATATAAGTGATTTGAAAGAAGGCTTATGGAACTGAGAAACAGAAATGTTTTGTTTAATGGATTGTATAATTAGAAAAGTGAAGGGGATGGGAAATAGCTCAGAATTTTTCAGTAGTCAATAAATAACAAGGAAATGAAAATGTACAAACCAATATGCTAATCCTTAGTAAAAACTGTGAAAAGCGGAATCACAAGAAATAATTATTTGTCTGGCACACTATTAGAAAAGTGTGGGGTTTACCTACACAGAAGTATGCCAAAACCAAAGTGTAAAAAAAAAAAAAGTCTCACCAAGATGCTACTAAGAAACATTAACTAGAAAACACTCTAGAAGCTGTTGTTTGCATTGATCTATGGCAGAGACAAATACTATAAGATGAAGAGAAAAGCTGTGGAGGAAAATGGTTCTTTCCCTCTCTCAATTGTATAAACACATCTTGATACTTCATTTCCTTGATAGAAAATATTGTAAGAGAGAGAGACTTATCCTGCTTTCAAAGCATATAAACCCAAAATGCCATACGTAAAGGAAATTCCAACATGCATTTACCAAAAAGATTTATTTCCTGGAAATAAGCATCTTTTTTAATCCACTGCTGGGTAGTCTAAAATCATACAGCAGAGGACATGCTGTATTTGGCATCCTGTTGGGCTACAGATCAAGATCAGAGGATGAAGAAGTTCTCTGTAACTCTGTTGTCATGTACAAAACATTTTTTGGTCAGTTCTAGATTAGTGGTTACTACAAACCTCTGGAAGAATTAATGACCAGTTAGAATGGCCTGATCTAGCACCAGATGGATCTCAGTCATTTCCTGAATGCACTAAGGGGAGTTTTCCAACTTGTCTGTTAGTGATACTTTGAAATCCTGGCCAATCTGTGAATACTGAGACAGCTTCAGCAGTTGACAGTATCACTCCATAGCACCCTGGTCCCTCTAGCAGAGCTAAATAGGCACCTTGGTTTACCAGGCAGTTGAAAGCAATGAAGTAGATAGATATAGGGCTGGAGCAAAAGTGGAAGAAATCTCAGAATGGATCACATCAAATGTAAGGAGCATCTTAAGGTCCATTTGAGATAATCCTAGGGAGTGGATGCAGTGAAGAGTGTTCACTGCACAAAACAAGGCAAAGATTCTTTTCTGTATTGTGCAACATCTTCATCAAGATTTTGGGAGGTAAACCAGAACACTTAAAGACTCACTACTGGCAATTCTCATTGTTCTTTGGAGACTAAGTGAATTGGGTTCATCTTAATTTGGACTTTGGTTTTGGGGCAAGTCACAGAAATTGGAAATAACTTGTCCTGTACATATAGATTCTATTTCACTTGTAGAACTCAAGGAAATGGACCAGGTTCACAGAGAGATGGAGGCCACTAACTGCTTTCTTGACCATTTACTCTCATGGGTGATTAAGTGAGGTTGTTTCCAAGAATTATGAAAATGATCAGTGCCTCCTTGACTATGCAGGATGTGCTACAGCCTGAAAATGCCCTCCTTCAGTTCCTGAATAAACTGGTCAAGAACACAGTATTGGTCCAGGTACCTTTGGATGAATTGGACCATTTCAATTCAGATTTTGGTTAAGATATAGTATTTAGACTGCTTTGGTCACCTGGGTAGATGATCTATACAAAACCTCCAAAGAACATTGCCTAACTCTGGCAATAGCCAGATGAAGGAGAATAAGCTAAAATCAATCCAGATGAAATGGAGGTGCTATTGATAAATACAAAACTGGATTAAAGTAATACCTGTTCTGGTTGGCTATGTGCAATCCTGAAAGAACAACCTTGCAGTCTAGACTGTTCCTTGGTCCACAGCTAACTCTGGATTCACAAACAACAGCTATGGGAGGGAACATGTTTGCACAATTCGCACAATTACATTGAGAAAGCAAGCTATGACCTTCTTAAGTTGGCTGAACTTGATTATTATGTCCTGACTATTGCAGTGTGTTTTATATGGGGTTAGTCTTGATAAGTGTCCAGAAATTACAATTGGTGCAAAATATTCCATGAACTGCATCCAAAAATGAAAGAAGTAACAACTAGGGAAAGCATAACCTCTCAGTAAATCCTAGAAACAAATAAAGACTGCTGAAAAACCCACACCTATAAAACCCAGACATTCTTAAATTCAAGATTGTAGCATCTCATATTTTATGCAAAGGTTCAGAATGCTCCAACTGTCTCATTTGCAGTTCAGGTTCTGAGATCTGGAGATTAAAAGAAACGGTGCTATGGTATCCCAAAGCAATCTTTTGCTTTCTGTAATCTATCATATGTCCAAGCCAGGAGTTCTCAACTCCTCTTGAACAGTTATGGCTCTGTAAGTTAGCAGCCTTACACTGTTTGGCCTATGGACGATAGACTTGTTCTTCAGTATGAGCTCACTCTCCCTCATTAGTCATAAACTGAGGGAAATTAAGCAGGTTGGACTGATTTAGCCACTCGGCTGCCATCATCTAACACATTTCATGCATTAGAAGCTCAATTTCAATTTGGATTAATTACAACCACCACCATCCGTCTCTTCCCCCTCCCATCACAGTTTAAGAGGACTAATAACCTACTAAAAATATTTGAGGTAATTTTTAAAATGTTATCTACACAGAGAATGACATTTTAATAAACAAATAAATATAAATAAACCTTGAGCATTTATTTTCACTCTTTTTTGCTTGTTGAATTAAACGGGGTTATTACATTAACAAAATCAGAATCATGAAAGCAATAGTATTCCCTGTGACTCTCTATGGAAGCAAAAGTTGGACTTTGAAAAAGCAGGATAAGAAGAGTATTGACACTTTTGAGCTTCGTTGATGGAGAAGACTCCTGAGAATACTATGGACAGCCAAGAAAACAAACCAATGTCTCATTGAACAAGTCAACCCAGAGTTCTCACTTGAGGTACAAATGACCAGACTCAAATTATCCTACTTTGGACACATTGTGTGAAGACCTGGCTCTCTGGAGAAGGCTCTAATGCTGGGAAAAGTAAAAGGAAAGAGAAGAAGTGGATGATTAACAGCAAGGTGGATTGGCTCAGTTACAGTGGCTATGAGTGCACTGGAAGACCTGAAGGACCAGGTTAGGGACAGATCATCATGGAGAAAATCTTTCTATGTAGTCACTAAGAGTCAATAACAATTTGATGGCACATAATCAATCAATCAATTAATCAATCAATTACTCTAACAAGCAATGACCCCAGTTAATGGCAAGAGCCTCCATTCCATGTTCTGGTCATCATTCAGTAACAATATCTAGACATAGTGCCCTTATCCTTCATCAAACAATTCAGTGATGAAAGTATCCCAAAGAAATAAGGAAATGTAGTCACTCATTAAAAAAAAATGAGGCATGGGGGAAAAAAACCCAGTCTACATGGTAAATCTATACACAAATAACCATCTATATAGCACGTTATTAATATGCAACATGGATGCCAGACATAGCATGGGAGGTAGGAGATTAGAGTGTTCTTAGGTAAGAACAGAAGCATATAGACACACCTATGGTAACAGAGTCGCTGATGCCTAGTTCTATGCTCCTCAGAGAGCTACAGCTAGAAATGCTTGTCCTAAACCTGGCTTTTTTTCCAGAATATGGAGATTACCAGACAGAGCTACTGAGTTAGGCATTTCCACTGCTTGGTAATAGTTAATCTCCTGATTTTGTGTCAAAGTCAGTACATTTACATTTGGCTCCCACTTTCGTTGACTTCTGCTCAATCTTGTCACATGTACCCATTTGGATTGCAAGGACATGTGAAGAAACTGTTACACTGATGGGATTTTTAATGGGCCCTATTCCTGTAGCTTTTTAGAAGTATTTTATTCTTGGCCACCATACCCTATGCTCAGTTAAACTTCTATTTAGATTATTGCAGTACATTCTGTGTGGGTCTACCCTCAAAGATAACTTGGAAATTGCAACTAGGCAGAATACAGGGGCAAGATTTCCAGAATTCCTTAGAAAACTGCAGTGTCTGTTTATCTATTACTGGTCAGATTTCAGGGTTTGAGTAGTGATATTTCAAGAATATTAAACATTCAGGAATCCAGTGCCCAAAGGAATACCTTTCCAGTATGTATTTGCCCAAATCACCAAATGGGAAGGGACAGGCCCTTCTCAGCTGCTCATTGGTTAGGAGACCTGTGTTAGATATGAACATGGCCTTTTCTGTTATGGCACCTTGGCTTTGGAAGCCCCTTCCCCTACAGGTTAGGTCAGCACAGGTATTATCTACCTTTTGGCGCCAGGTAAAGACCAGACTTCTTACTCTTACCTTTGGGATCTAGTGGTCACATCCTGTTGATGTCTTTTCTTCCTTTAAACACCTTTCTTGTTTATTATTACATATATATTTTTTTTCAATTAAAGTATTATTTCTTTCACTTGATTGTTGTTTCTAGGATTGCAACCCTCTATGGGCTTATCACTTTGACATGTTGGGAGGACTCAGAAATTTCACTGACTGTCAGAGTGGTAGTAGGAGTTCACCTGTGGTCCTGCCTTTTCCTGATCAAAAGGAAAAGTGAAGCAATGGGGTGACAATAGTGGGGGTGGGATCTGCAGATATAAAGGGAGCTACTGTAAGGAGAAGGAACTCTAGAATCAAACTCAGAAGGCAATGGGAAACCACTTTAACACTGTTGCCAAGAATACTACATGGATGTAGTTGAAATATTTAGACAAGTTTGATACCAAGTGATGAGACAGCCAGGTGAGAAAGCACACCTTTAGTTATTGGAGAATAACACTGAAGTTTTACAAGCAGATCTGGAGATAATGATGTGGACAAACCAAAGTTCTCACCCCTATGGGTGATATGTGTCTTTCTCAGCCTTGGGTCCTCTATCAGACACCTGGGAGTTTGAGGGTTCTGTGCAGTATCTTAGCTGTTCCTAGCACTGAACTCTTCTGGACAGAGAGCTCAGATGTTGTTCCTGGGATCTGTTGGAACCATTTAACCCAGTTTAGGAGTCACAGCCCCGAGTGCTCCTACCACCACTGGGACCACTTTGGCCTTCACTTTTGACATCCTCTCTAGTTCCTTTTTCAGGCCCTGGTTCTTCTCCAGCTTCTCATACTCCTTCTTCCTGATGTTGCTGTCACTTGGCACAGCTACATCTATCACTGTCTTCTGGTCCTTGTCTACTACCACAATGTCAGTACATAATGCACAGGCATACATATTTCATTTTGCAAGGACACATACAAATGAAACATTAGATGTGAGAAGAATGAACCAAATTTTAAATTGTAATAGTGGAATGAATGCATTAAATTTTATGAATAAGTCAAATAATAATGAATAAGTGGACTAGAATGAGCCATTTTCACTATTCATGGCATCAGACTATAAGAATAAATGGAGTGGCAATGATACACAAAAATGGCATCATTAAATAATCCTTTAGCTATAACCAAAAGATTATAGATATTACAGTTCCCAATCCCTATTAATGTTTTATGAGTTATATAATATTGGAAAACATTGAGGAATTATGGTGAAGAATAGAGTAATACCATTAATTGGGGACTAGAAACTAAAAGTTGGAGAAATGTAGCAACCAGGAGTTATAGGATGATTTCAGTTTGGTAAATGTAATAAAGCAAGAGATAATACAGATTTATCAAGATAATCCTTTGTTTATTAGTAATACTTCCTAGCAACATAAAAACAGACTCTTCTTCTTGTGGGCATTACTGGATGTACAACAGTAGAAAAGATGGAGAAATGCAATCAATTTAGCCAGGCTGTTTTTTGGTGCTGATTGTGGAATAAATCAGAATATCAAATCAAGCTGAAAGGCTGAAAAATATTTTACAAGATTTTATCCATGAAAACCAATGAGGTTTTTATCTCAAAGACAATCAAGAGATAATCCTATTTTGGGGGAGATGGGCAGTAATTAAATTTGAATAATAAATAAATAAATAAATAATATTAGAATGTTCTTAATGTATTAGAGTACTTGGAGCAACACAATGAAAAATAAGCTGCCTTAATATTTCTTGGTGCAGAGAAAGCTTTTGACAATTTAAACTGGACTTTTCTGTTAAAAATTTTGGGAGATATGGATTTTGGAGAGAACTTTATTACATGGATGAAATCAATATATACTTCATAAAAGGGAAAAATAATTGTGAATGGGGAATTGTCCAAGCCCTGTGAAATACAAAAAGGAATGAGGCAGGGATTTCTCTGTTGTTGTTCATTCTGGCTTTTGAAGTTTTGAACAGAGATATAAGATAAGTTGAGAGAATTGCTGGATTGAAAGTTAAAAAAGAAGTTTATAAACTAAGAGCATTTGTCTATGATTTGGTTTTAATTTTGGAGAACCCTTTAGGAGACACAGAGGTATTAATAGAAAAACTAAGAGAAATTGGTGCACTGGCTGGGATTAAAATTAATAAGGAAAAAACAAAGATGTTGACAAAGAATATGAAGATGGAAGACCAAAAAGAATGGTCTGTGAAAACCGGTTTTCAGATTGAGAAAAAAGTGAAATATTTGGCTATCATTATAACTAACATGAATTGTATGTTATTTCAAAATAATTATGTTAAAGTATGGAATGAAATTAAGAAGGATTTATTAAGAAGGGGAAAATTACAACTGTCATTGTTGGGAAGAATTTCTGTGGTAAAAATGAATGTAACAGCCACTAAGTAGGACAAACAGGCAGAAGCCTAGCAGAGCACATCCTCTCCAGCAGCCTATACCCAGATAAGCAGGGATTAACACCAGACATGCAATCAAGCAGAAAACAATGCCTTAATCAGGGAACTACCAAGTTATGGAGAAAACTACACCCCACCAACACTGGCAGGGCAAGCTACTGTATATGAACAGAGAGCAAACCCAATACCCATTAGCACTGATGATGTTACCTGGTCACGTAATGAAATGTCTGCAAGCAAACAGCCAAGCTCAGAGAGCACCAAGGACTCCACAGTTTGACCCTGAGCTACATATATTCTCTTCTGTTGGTTACATATATTTATATATCTATTGTGATATGTTTAAAATTCCACAAACAACATAGCAATATTTGAAGAAGTGCAAAATCCAGTTGAAATCTAAGTTCTGAGCCACAGATTCTTCCAAATGAATCAGGCCAGGAATATACTATTGAACCAAGACTGAAAACATCAAAAATTGTTCCCTCCATGCAGAACTATAATTCCAAAACAGTTGCATGGGAAATCTTAATACATTCAAAGGACTTGGACCCAGTTAATGCTATATAGTTATGTTAATATGTTTTCTACTACAGATTAAGGTTACTATGGTAACTAATCATTTTGGCCAGGTGAAGAGGTTGAATTTAATTGTCCTCTTTTCGGATGTTAATTTTTGCACCTGGGGAGAAGAACTTGCCTGGACTTGTTTTAGTTTCAGTTTCCCTTCTGTGTAGGCATGTAGAGAGTTAAGCAGCTCTCACGGAGAGCCTGTAAGAATGCAGAAGCTTTTAAATATGTTTGCTTTCTATAAATAAAATTATTTTTATAGAAATGGCTGGTGTGTGACTTTTCTGATCTCTCCTGGGCCAAAAGCTTTCCTAGCAATCTGCCAACAAGTTAAACATGGATTTTCCCCCTAAATAAAATGCACATACTTGCAAAAAGAGATTAAGGCAAGTTTTAAAGTTATATTAGGTAAATAATAATAACAGCAAGAGTGTGCACCTTTGTAACAGGATATTCTTATCAACTGCTTTGTAGATGCTACAGTTGTCATTTAAGGCAATGCCAATGATTGGTATTATGCTGATCTATTATGTGAAGTTGATTCTACTTGTCATGTTTTCCATCTCCCAAATAACTTCAATATTAAATGACATACTAGAATTATCTACCTAATCTTTTAAGACACATCTTGGTATGTTATTAAGTTATTTTTCCCAATCCTATATTATATGGGAAAATGAATATAATCAAATACCACTGAGATAAAACGAATATAATTATCTGGCCATGACATCTAATGTTATGCTTTCCAGATAAAATACAGTTGGTACATTTTTTTGAGGGAGACATCAAGGGGAAGAGTGAAATGTGTAAAAGGGATGTCTCTCTTTGTTCCAATCCAGTTGCTGTAAAAGTCATAGCGTAGTTGCTTTTTGTCAAAATAAACTTTAAAAAAATCTCTGGTACATGGTAGTGAATAGGAACATAACATGTTCATCCCAGAGTAGAATAAGAGAACATGTGGTACTGTACCAAGGGACTGTCTGTTCATAGATCTCCAGCCTCAAAATTCAAGGGTCATAATAAAAAGATCAGCAAATATCTTAAATGCAAAAGAGACAGCTGAGACAATAAAGCAAACCTACTATCAGGGGTATGCATGGGAGGAATTAAAAAATGTGAAGATGGCAGGGATTACTGCCCAGTTGAAGTTCCACCTCTTTGTATGTCCATAATGTTGGAGGTCCTGGCAAATCTGGCATGCCTCATTAGCATATAAATTCAGTTTTGTCCCAGGATGCAACTCTTCATGCTTCTGAGGAAGCTGTTGCCACTCCCACTTCCTCTTTCTCTCTCTTCCTCCTTCTTCCACCTACTGAGGAGGCAGCAAGCATGCTGCTCTCCTCTGTCTCCATCTTGGGCCTAAAGCCAAGTGCCAAGCCCTTTCTTCCATGCAGCTCTTGGCAGCTATAGGGCTAAGAGATCACTAAGTATAGGTAAAGAACAGAAGAAACAAGGAACATCATTTTCCACCAAAGATGAATGTAACTGGACCAAAGAATAAAGTCAGTAAAACTCTTTTTTTACTTTACTTTGAACCTACTCTGTCTAAGCATGTGATTCTTTATGCTTGGGACAGCTGAATGTGTAAGATCAATAACCTATGTTTCTCTGACATGCTCACTGAAGCTATTTAAGATAATATTCTTTTTCTGTGTGCAGCTTGTCAGCTGTGTTAAGCTCTGCTCCATTAGGTGGTTCTAGCAGGCCACTAATGGCTTCACATAAAATGTCAAGGCACACACTAAGGGATGGGGTTCTAACACATGTTTGTGCCCAGTGTCTTGACTTGTTGACCCCTTGTGGATGTTCCTGGCTCTCATTCATAGAGTCAGTAAGGTGAAGTCATAATACTTGACTATGAGATCCAGGTTCTGGTCTATTCTTAGTCATGCAAATTCACAGGGTGACTTTGGGCCAATCATTCTTACCCACCCCAATTTTCCTCACAGGGTTGTTGGGAGAAAGTAGGAAGATGGAACACTATGTGCTACCTCGAACTCCTCTCTAGAAAAAGGATATAAAATGAAGATATCAATTATAATTTTAAGAAATTAAGGATTTTTAAAATAACAATAGACAGATTCAGGGATGCAACTGGGGGAGGGCAACTGGGGCATGTGCCCTGGGTGCCATGCTGGGGGGGGCACCAAAATGAGTGCTGGGGGGGGAGCGCCAAAATGGGTGTGGAATCCATGTTTGTCCCAGGTGACACAGACCCTTATTGCAGCCCTGGACAGATTACACTGAAGCTGATTGTCCTCCAAATAAGAAGTAAACACATGACAGATTTCTTCAAGCACAGGGTAGGTAAATTGAGGTGGTAAACCAAGCCACGTACACAAACCTAATTGTATATACACAAATATCTGAAGGAATTAAGCACTAAATAGTACCGTGATCCTATCACTCTCACAAGTGATCATATATAAAAAGTAGTCCTGTTGTGTTCCTTTAAGTTTTCAAGGTTTGATCCACAAGTGTCCTAAGACTGTAGCAATCTTCATCATGTCTAGAAGGTAGAATGCTTTGTTGTTTTTGCTTTTTTTAGATTAGTCAACAAGCAGCACATTTAGAGAAGCAGAAGTAGCAAAGGATGAGAAATGCTCCATTTAATTGCAATAATGTGGCTACATAAAATCCAATTACCTAATAAAAGACTGAGTGAAGGAAAGCCACAGCCTGTGCTAAAAGAAAACTTATTGATGAAGATAGAAAAACAAACTGCTTCTTCCCACTCCTGCTTGATTGTGGGCTGGTATATGCTGGAACAAGAGCACTTCCTCCTTCACCCCCTTCTGTGCAAACTTCATTCCACGTAAGAGTGCTCCTAACTCACTTCTGCCCTATCAGTTGTCCCCAGTGAATGCTGACTTTCTCAGAAGTACGTAACATTAAATTATTCTAATGGACCAAGTGGATCGTCATTCACCACTGAAAATATCTGTCTTTTCATCATCTAGATGCAATATGCAATAGAACTGACCTGCTTTGCACTTCACTAAATGGTGTGCAGATTGGAGCATAATTATCCTTTGGATGTTGCACATCTCTGTTTTATGTAATGCAGTTTCCTGTTCTCCAAAATGTATTAATCTGCAGATACAGGGCCTATTTTTAGAATCAAATACAATTAGAAATGTATGCTTCATGAGAAAATAAATTTAGAAATGCATATTTTATGAGAAAATAGGCCTAAAAGTAAATACTTGAATTTTATAACTTTTTTTGTGGAGGAGGAGGAATAGGAGGAGGAGGAGGAGGAGGAGGAGGAGATGTTCAAATTAACAAAGAAATGGGATGGCAGAGAAATGATCTAATCCATCCATTTCTACTTCCTGCATGTTATTGATTGCCTTGAAAATGTTTAGAAGTTAAATTTACTTGTTTAGATCATGAGACCCTCCTTGCTTTTGTTTGCTTCTCGCTTCCAGAACATTTCTTTTTTCTTTTTGGCTGATCTGTAAGCCCTTTTTAAAACTTAAAAATTGAGCAGGAGCACTGCTATAATAGTTGTGCAGCCATTCTTACAATGACTCTAATACCTGCTGACTTCCACCGTACAAGTGTTTCTGACATTATACTTAATCATTGCACTGATAACACTCAAACTAACACCATTCTAGAATCAAAGCCATCTATAAGGTTAGGATTTATTTATGACATAGGGTGCAATCTCCCTCTACAGTTGAACGCAGGACATTCAACATAAACATACCTATTTTATCTTCATAATTATCTAGGAAGGTAGTTTTAGATCAATAGACCATAGCTAGCCCATTATGAACGTCATATTTTTCTATGTGATTTTGTGCCTGGAGTCCTAGTCATAGGTACTGTTTAGGATTGGCATTAGAATTAAAATTATTAACTATACTAAAAGGTAGGGTGAGCAATGTTTCAGATTCAAAAGAGAAAAGGTGCTTCAGGGAATGTGTAGATACACATATGATTTGTTGTTATGTATTCGTTCAGTCGCTTCCAACTCTTTGTGACTTCATGGACCAGCCCACGCCAGAGCTTCCTGTCAGTCGTCAACACCCCCAGCTCCCCCAGGGACGAGTCCATCACCTCTAGAATATCATCCATCCACCTTGCCCTTGGTCAGCCCCTCTTCCTTTTGCCCTCCACTCTCCCTAGCATCAGCATCTTCTCCAGGGTGTCCTGTCTTCTCATTATGTGGCCAAAGTATTTCAGTTTTGCCTTTAATATCATTCCCTCAAGTGAGCAGTCTGGCTTTATTTCCTGGAGGATGGACTGGTTTGATCTTCTTGCAGTCCAAGGCACTCTCAGAATTTTCCTCCAACACCACAGTTCAAAAGCATCGATCTTCCTTCCCTCAGCCTTCCTTATGGTCCAGCTCTCGCAGCCATATGATACTACGGGGAACACCATTGTTTTAACTATGAGGACCTTTGTTGTCAGTGTGATGTCTCTGCTCTTAACTATTTTATCGAGGTTTGTCATTGCTCTTCTCCCAAGGATTAAGCGTCTTCTGATTTCCTGACTGCAGTCAGCATCTGCAGTAATCTTCGCACCTAGAAATACAAAGTCTTTCACTGCTTCTACATTTTCTCCTTCTATTTGCCAGTTATCAATCAAGCTGGTTGCCATAATCTTGGTTTTTTTGAGGTTTAGCTGCAAGCCAGCTTTTGCACTTTCTTCTTTCACCTTCATCATAAGGCTCCTCAGTTCCTCTTCGCTTTCAGCCATCAAAGTGGTATCATCTGCATATCTGAGATTGAGTGCCACTGTTCGATAGTTTGAACATTCTTTAGTGTTTCCCTTTTTTGGAATGGGGATATAAGTTGATTTTTTCCAGTCTGATGGCCATTCTTGTGTTTTCCAATTTTGCTGGCATATAGCATGCATTACCTTGACAGCATCATCTCTCAAGATTTTGAACAGTTCAGCTGGGATGCTGTCGTCTCCTGCTGCCTTGTTATTAGCAATGCTTCTTAAGGCCCATTCAACCTCACTCTTCAGGATGTCTGGCTCTAGCTCACTGACCACGCCATCAAAGCTATCCCCAATATTGTTATCCTTCCTATACAGGTCTTTTGTATATTCTTGCCACCTTTTCTTGATCTCTTCTTCTTCTGTTAGGTCCTTGCCATCTTTGTTTTTGATCATGCCCATTTTTGCCTGGAATTTACTTCCAATGTTTCTAATTTTCTGGAAGAGGTCTCTTGTCCTTCCTATTCTATTGTCTTCTTCCACTTCTGCGCATTGCTTGTTTAAAAATAATCCCTTATCTCTTCTGGCTAACCTCTGGAATTTTGCCTTTAATTGGGCATATCTCCCCCTATCACTGTTGCCTTTTGCTTTCCTCCTTTCTTGGGCTACTTCTAGTGTCTCAGCAGACAGCCATTTTGCCTTCTTGGTTTTCTCTTTCTTTGGGATGCATTTTGTTGCCGCCTCCTGAACAATGTTCCAAACTTCTGTCCATAGTTCTTCCAGGACGCTATCTACTAAGTCCAGTCCCTTAAATCGATTCTTCACCTCCACTGCATATTCCTTAGGAATATTAGTGAGCTCATATCTAGCTGATCTGTGGGTCTTCCCTAATCTCTTTAGTCTGATCCTAAATTGTGCAAGAAGAAGTTCGTGATCTGAACTACCGTCAGCTCCAGGTCTTGTTTTTACCAACTGCATAGATGTCCGCCACCTTTGGCTGCAAAGGATGTAGTCAATCTGATTTTGGTGTTGTCCATCTGGTGAAGTCCATGTATAAAGCCGTCTCTTAGGTTGTTGGAAGAGAGTGTTTGTTATGCAGAGTGGGTTGTCTATCAGCCTATGTCCTGCTTCGTTTTGTTCTCCCAGGCCATGCTTACCTGTAATTCGAGGTGTCATTTGACTGCCCACCTTAGCATTCCAGTCTCCCGTGATGAAAATAACATCTCTTTTAGGTGTGTTGTCCAGTAGGTGCTGCAGATCCTCATAGAACTGCTCTACTTCAGCTTCTTCAGCATCTGTGGTTGGGGCATATATTTGGATCACTGTGATGCTAGATGGCTTGCCCTAAATTCGAATTGAGATCATTCTATCGTTTTTTGGATTGTAACCAAGCACTGCTTTAGCCACTTTACTATTAATTATGAAGGCTACTCCATTTCTTCTGTGGTCCTCTTGTCCACAGTAGTAGATCTGGTGGTCATCTGATGTGAAGTCACATGACCCATACCCAATAGCAAACCTCTCTTTCTTCCACTGCCCACATTATTAAAGCATATTGCTTGCTACCAGACGTACCCAATCTGAAGCCACATCTAATTCGTCCACATCTTGGATTCATTCTCCAGAGATTTTCAGAAGTGATTTTTTTTTTTAATATGGCACAAGGGGAAAATTTCCAGACAAATGACTGGAGCAAAATCAAATTAAAATGTAATCAAGTGTAATATTTGTTCTGGTCCCCTTGCTGCTTTTTGGAATGTGGCTCCTGATATACCACTCAAGTGCAGCCCCGGACTCAAAAAAGGCACACACTTCTCCCTTTGGCAGCTATTTCTAGTTTTATTTCATCTGCGGGAGAATTTTTTCTATGGTGTGCTTAATTTTTCAGGTACGTAGTCAGAACCTGGACAGCTGTGAGCTCATAAAACACAACAAGAATATAATAGAATTGGACTGAAGAGTAAGTTCTTGGTTGCATCTCCAAAGAGTTATTTCTGCATCTGTTTATCCTCAATTAACATGCCTGTCCAATGCAACAGGTGGTGCAACAGGCTTTCAAACCTAGCCAACACACAGTAGTACTGTCCTATGGTTGAGGTTTGTCTTTGTACCCAGATACAAAGCTGTATTAACAATGGAAAGATCCCTTTAGGTTTACTAGGCACACTGCCAGGCTGGATCTACAAAAACAGACTTACAAAGAGCTGAGTGTGATGAAAACCGTTCTTTGTGCACACACAAGATGGTGTTTTGTGTGTCTTTTTTTGGGTGCTTGCATCTGCTTTTCCCTCCACCATCCTCTTCTAAAGCTAATTAGTGGATTGCCAATCATATAAGCTGCTTGCAAATAATACGTATGCCCAAGGATAAATCTAGTTAACAGTAGTGTTGTGCTGAAATCTGTCCTTGAAAGTTTTCTTCTTTTGTGAAAGAAAAGAGCTTGTTTGTTTTTCTGCTCCATTCTCTTGGGGCTTTATAATGTATTACTGAATTTATTTTTGTGGTAGTGTTGAGCTCATCTGATCACCACCCAATGGTCCAAGGTATATGCATGAGTTTCTGGTACCCAACTCTGAATAGTTCTATCATGTCTGAAGCTGCCCACCTTTCATAATTGGGGGAGGAAAAAAAAAAGAAGATAGGGGAAGTTGCTTTATAATATTTTTTTTTTCCCTTTGGACTTTGAATGGCGTTAGACATATGGAAAAATGATTGCATGACTAGAAGACCAACCATTCACACATTCCTTCAACCATCTTCTGTAGTATGCGACTTGTGTCAGATCTGGAGAAAGGGTATAATCATCTTATTGTCACACCTACAGTATGTCATCATTTTGGCACATCACAGTTTGCTGCAGGTGCTGCTGTTCTCTCATGTTCCAAAATACATTTTGCAAATTATTTCTGAAGTACTATATTACTGACTCCACCAATGCTCCTAACTGCTTACCCCCTTAGAAGTGAGTCCACTAATATAGGAAGGATATTGTCCTAACAGCCAGGAAACACGCTGAGACAAGGAACTGGTCTCTAATATTTATTGCTAGTATTTAACAGGAATCCTAACAAACTGAAGACGCGTGGGAAAAACCCAGACATATAAACCCCAAAGATTAAGGCGGTCCCGATCTGTGTCTCTTTGAATGGCTGCCCAATTCCTCAGTGCTACACATGCGCTTAACAGTCTGGATGGGAGCCCCCTGCTCGCCATCCTTACTCATGACAGATATATCTGTTGCAGGTGTGCATCCAGTGGGCACAAACTCTTCACCACTTCATGATCTGCTGACCACAAGAGGGCTTTGGGGTATAGATAGAGATTTAAGGATTTACTCTGTGTCCCCTCTTTGTTTATCCCCCTGATTTTTCTTTCTCTAAGAGTTTGTTAATCTGAAATAGCTTCCTTTCACTTAACAAAGCACATGTTCTTTGACTCTTTCTGGTAGGATATAGCTGCCTGTGTGCTAGCTTTGCTTATACCTATAATGTATTTCCTGTAAATAAAGCTCTTTCCGTTTATAGTTATCAAACCACTTCGCTAATCATTGCTCAGGAATAGATACAATTCCCACTGTCAGGAATGCTTAAAAGCATAGCCAGAAGATTTCAACCTCCAATAACACTACCATGTAAGGGAGCCCAGCAGAGGGTTTTTCTGAGATGCCCCAGGGAGCATGCTTGCTTTTGGTCACTTGTTTAAGCTCCATTCTCTGAGCAACTTGGTCAGTGTTGGTCAGTCTAGACACTGCATCCACGGGTTTGGGATAAAGATGAAAGATTTCTGCTCTCTGATGTGCAAGAGTGAAATGGGTGAAAACTTAGCATGCATTTTTTCTTCCTATCTGCTTGTCAGTAGATTTCCGGGCATGGCATTATGAGAGTTTGATCCAACATAACATCACTTTGTTTCCCATTAGTTTATATAAAGGATATCATTAGTTCATCTTAAGATCTTCCTATATAAAATTAATTTTAATTGACTTGGGTAACCTAGATTTAATATTCTCTACAGAGATTAATAGTAATGCACTGGCCCAAGCCTTTCTTGATAAAGCATGCTATTTGCAGTTATTCATTATTAAATATGTTCGCGCAAATTTTAGTCCCATCAAAAATGAAGTGTCGACTTAATTACCCTTGATTTATGAACTAGTAGGCAACAACTATATGAGTAGGCTGATTATTTCATTAGATAATGCTTTTTTCCAGTTGCTGAAGAATTAGTAGTGGTGAAATATTTTATATCTTAATCATGTAAGTTTCCTAATAAACCTATGAAAGTGCCACGAACAATGTTGGGTCTCTGAATTGTAACAATAAATAAATATGTTTCTCTTATACTTATTCACAGATACAGACACTGCAGCCAATGCATTAAACCTACTTGATGATAGCTGTTGGATCTGCTGCATTGTGATGTGTACATTCTTCCTTTAATACATGCATATTGATAGCATTTTTCTTAATATATGCTGGTCTATGACTGTAATAAAGATTTGAATGGAATGGATTTTCTTAAAATGCACACTTTATGTGCATTTGCAGAAAAATACTTTGGAAAATTATATTCACATTCCAGCATGTTTTATTTTGCTTTCTTCTGTTGTTATGCAATGCTTTGCTGATGTATGCATGTCCTCCTTCATATTATTTACTTATTTAAAATATTTATAGCCTACCCACTACAAACAGGATCTCATAGAGAGTTAGTTAGTTAGTTAAGTGTCATTGAGTGAGCCCTGATTCCTGACAACTTTATGGGCAAATGCATGCCATCTTTCTCTAATTTGTTCAATCATGTCTGATTCTTGGAGACTGCCTGGACAAGTCCCTGCAGTTTTCCTGGCAAGTTTTTTCAGAAGTGGTTTGCCATTGCCTGCTTCCTAGGGCTGAGAGAGAGTGACTGGCCCAAGGTCACCCAGCTGGCTTTGTCCCTAAGGTGGGACCAGAACTCTCGGTCTCCTGGTTTCCAGCCTGATGCCTTAACCACTACACCAAACTGACTCTCTCTCCATATATACGTATATCTCCAAATTCACAAAACATCTGCAGGGACCAGTTTGCAGAAGGTTGAATTAAGTATCTCAACTACCGGAGATATTGCCATTGAAACAAGATAGTTTAAGCTAGATGGCGTTGATTCAGTAACTCTAGTCACTTCCTCGAATAGTAAAAAGTTCCAGCTTCCTGAATGTGATTTTCTTTTGGTGTGATCACTTTGTCATATTCAGTTTGATTACAAACTAGTACAAGTGCAGCTTTACAAGAAGATAATTAGTAGATTCTTTCTTCTGCATCGGGTTGTAAGAGTCAGACAGGTCCTTACAGAATGAACAGCACCTTCAAGAAGTCTCCAACCAAATAAACAGCTTGCACACTCTCTCTTTGTGTGTGTCTGTTCCAGACTTGCTTGCTCTTCACCCTTCAACACACATGCTCACCTGTACTCACTCATTAACCATCAAGCCACAAGATGGCTCCTTTGGCTTCTTTCAAAACAGCTGTATCTCTATATATCAATAACCACCTCCTAACAATTACCACCAAGCAGAAGACATTGAAGAACCATTTTGAGCTATTATCATAAATCCTGTATCTATGTATTCCCTAATCCCAGATAATAATAAAACAACCATACTTTTCTTTCACTTTAATTCTTCTCTTTCCATATCTCCTTTCTGTATCTCTATTTATTTAAAGGATGGCTAAGCTCCTCCACCACTCAGAGTTTTCCACACAACCCAAACTCAAACTCAGAACTTCACCAGTTTTGCCTGTCACAGTAAGTCTTTTTACTATTGTCTTTGAAGCCTAAAGGTTATTCTGAAAAGTATGTGGCATGGTGCCAGAAAGAAGGCAATATTCAGGCACACAGGCTTGGAGTAATTTCTAGTGCAGTGTTGAAATCTATCTTCCAATTTTCCAGAAGAAGCTTTTTAAAAAAATCTTCACTAATGAAAAAAAGCTTCAGTTTTTCTATTTCAGTCTCAGGATTGTTTGTTTTTGTTTTTGTTTTTGCTTTCCTGGCAGGGAGAAAGGTGAGATAGATTGCGGTGAAGTGACAGAGAATGTTGTTCTTTTCTATTGCACATCTTTCCATCACTCTATTTATTGCACTTCCTAATCTGAAAAAAAGAAAAAATATCCCTTGGGAAAAGGTCCTCATAATGTCTTTCCTTGTGATTTAATTGGAGTGTTGGAAGCCGAGAAGGCTGCAGACTGCTGTAGGAAAAAAATAAAGCAAACCAACACCAGACCATTGCACAAACCACAATCTTCTTCTGATTAAAGTTAGTGCAAAAACCCATGAGGACTGCACTGTAATTTTTTTCCACTGTGAAAAAGAACAAAACAAAGGCCATTTCTTATTTTTCAAATGTAACGACTGGTTGGGAAAAAAATGCAGAATATTTTTTTTAATTCTTTCAGCCAGAATCTTCATCAATCAAAGAAAATGTAACACAGTTTATGAAGCAGAGAGCAAGGACAGATCATAAAATGGAGTGACTGAACTATAAAGGAAAAGCATTTTTTTTTAATCCACTGGGGAGTTTCAGCACAGGAAAAAATGTCAAGTTGCAAGGGTTGTGAATGCAGGTTTTATTTTCCTGGGTTGTACCAATTTTTTCAACATTAACATTAAGCATTTAAACAGCTTCACTGGAATTTATACAGACAAATTGAGTCCATGGCTATCAGTTTTCCACAAACATATTCTTCCTTTGACCAGATAAGGGATTACTAATTTAGGATGGGAGGATAGACTCTACACTGATATGGCTGCCCTAGATGCTGAAGTCAGCTAAGGGTTTAGAACTTGCCAGGTTGAACACTAGATGACAGAAAGAGTTTTTCTGTGTCACTTTGCTGTCATCTAGTGGTGAATTGGATCTTTATAACCTAAATACAGTTGCTCTAATGGTGGGTCTGTGACATAGTCATGATTGTCCATCTTGGTTTCTTGTTTTTTTTTCTTTTTCTTTTTTTATTAATTAGATTTGGAGGCCTCCCCACTCCAGAATGAATCTGGATTTATATACGGTAATTTATTATAATTACCTAGTCCCAATATCAATTGTTCCTAGTTAAGCATCATGATAAGGGGTGGTGTTGTTTTTCATTTTATGGATTTTCATCTTATGCTTTTGGATCTTCATTGGATCAAACTTATATTTAAGATGATAGATAGATAGATAGATAGATAGATAGATAGATAGATAGATAGATAGATAGATAGATAGGTAGGTAGGTAGGTAGGTAGATAGATAGATAGATATAGATAGATAGATAGATCTATAGGCAGGCAGGCAGGCAGGCCTGAATCAATCCACTGCAAGATGGAGGCCTCTTGCCTGAAAGTTTTCAACTGTAATCTACCATGTTGGTCCACTGCAGTTTGGTAGATACTGTAGATATTTTTCCATGGTTAAAAGAGTGTCTGGCTCTAAAGTCCCAGTTGGTGCCTAAAGGAGTATGTGTGTATGTGTGTGTGTGTTTGTGTGCATTTGATTCAGTACAAAGAAACAAAGAAAAAGAAAAATGCACAAAATTAAAAGAAAAAAGAAATAAAAGCATGTGAGGT
The DNA here is from genome assembly GCF_035149785.1 of Candoia aspera. NCBI lineage: Eukaryota > Metazoa > Chordata > Lepidosauria > Squamata > Candoiidae > Candoia > Candoia aspera. The sequence goes on along the minus strand of NC_086158.1, from coordinate 17,752,327 downwards.
ATATATTCACAGATACATATACATATAGTATATAAAAGTTCTACATAAGCATTTCAACAAGTAAAAGCTATGGGTGATTATCTTTATAATCACCCATAGCTAATTTATGTCAGAAATGGATTTGTTTATAAGTGATTCCTTGGACCATTCAGTAGTGGGGCCTTATGTTTATCTTTCCAATGCTGAAAAATAAGTGTTTTAGCTAAAAATAAGGCATGGAAAATCTACTTTCTTTGTCCAGATGTCAACTTCCATTTGGTAGGAATATAGTTCAAAACAATATGAACATTTGAAAATATTAAGTCTTGTCTCGAAGTTGAGTTAACAGACAATAACTTCCTTGCTTGGTGCTTGCTCCAAGTCTAGATTGTCTTTTTTTTTTTTTTTAAGATGTGCAGATCTGCACTTATGGATTTCTTCTGGGACAAAGAAAGAAGAACAAATCTGTGGAGAAGTGTTTGTTAAAATAGGGCACAAGAAGCAAAAGCAAATTTTGAAGTTAAGTTGGAAAAATCCACTAAAACAGCAGAAAAGATTAGCAAAAATACTTCATTCCAAGTGAGCAGCCTAGGCATCTCAAAGAATGGACATTTCTGTTCAGCTTTCATCCAATTGAAAGATCAGACTGAAAGTCATTCAGCCATGTAAGTAATATATTTGATTCACGGTGGCTTTTGGAAGGTAAGAATGTTCTACAGCTTGTTGACATTCTAAAAACTGAGAAGATAGAAAAGGAAGAGTTTTTCCAAAGACCCCAATAGATATAGGACTTGTAGTTCTTTGACTGATTATGTGCCATCAAGTCTTTTTTGACTCCTAGCAATCACACAGATTTTCTCCATGACAATCTATCCCTAGCCTGTTCCTTCAGTTACTCCCAATGGAGTACTGGGGGTAGTGTCTGATGCAGACGTAAAAATAGACATTAAAATGGTCCAAATTTTTGAAGAACACTAAATCTCATAAGTTTGTCCCTTTCTCACCCAAAATCTTGTATAATTTCAGGCAGGAACACTAAATCTCATAGGATTTTCCATGGTTTTCCCCATTTTATTTAAATAAACACACAAACACATATACACAGATATATACACACAGATAATTTGTGGATCCTGCTGTGGATGCTATGTAAGGAAGCCACATGCACTTTATAGTGGCTGCTGGTGCCTCAGTGCTGATCACTGTCTTATGTGAAGTACTTAGAAATGTTCAGTGACGGTATAGATATAGAAGGTTAGATAAAAGAAAGAACTCAGAACAACTGCTCTAGAATACACCCATGCAGAAATCAGGTCTTATTCATCATTGTAGAAGAAGGCTAACTGGAGATGTTGGAAATTACACTATTCTTCAAAAGAATTCTGATTTGTTTTTTAAACCTCCTTTCTGGATTGATAAGATAGAGACAGAAATGAATTGTTTGATATTAACCAAGTCAAAATTAACATCTAACTCATTCTTATTTAATGTCCTTACTTGAATCTCCAAGGGATGTTAATTCTTCAATATTTACATAACACAGAACAAACATGATTTTTATAATGGCTATTGAATCTTGCTGGTATCCCCTGGGACCAGCAAATGAATCAAGGAAGTGTGAATCACTGTTTACCTTAGAAATAGTAGCCTGGAGCCCAGATGAAACATTTTAATAGTCTTGTTTGTGCAGTTCTAAAAGAAACAGATTGGCCATTCAAGCCACTTCAACAGTTATTAACAATACAATGCTTTCAATGCAAGAGAATAAAAATGTTGTCAAAGATGGAACTTTGGTATCCTTGGATTCATTAATAACAGTAACAAAATGTCCATGTTGTCAATGAGCATTGTTTGTGGACTGAAGGGCTGTATAATTCATAAACTATGGGGGAAGGGGAAAGACTTTTAAGTGCTGTGTGCAAGCCAGCCATTATCTTTTATAAGAGGATATCTGAAAGAATATTATAGGTTGGAGCTTAAATCTTGCACCTCCAATTTTGCGCTCACTTTCTCCCTGTAGTTCTTCCCAAATGGAATCCTATTTATTTTGCACCTTAAAAAATCAGAAGGCACTCTGAAAAATCCAGTTCCTTCCACACATACTTTTACAACTGGTCTTGCACCTTTATCCTCTTTCAGAACAATAAAATACCCAAAAAAGGGGGGGGGGGGATTCTCTGTCTTAAATTCATTTTTTCAGGAACCTTCATGACGATTGCAAATGTTCTTTATAAATGGAAGTGATTGAGATATATTACTCTAATTTAATCTGCTGAAGAAAATATTCCTTTATGGCTTGTTTCCTTTCAAAGGGAATGCAGTGCTAAGGTACTGAAAACACTACTCACTGCATTCCTCTCTAAATTGTATCTTCCAGCTATCCAAGAATTACAAATCCCCAAATTTCAAATCAGCGCAGAGAAGACAATAAATAGAGGCTGGGGTAAATGATTTATAAATGGCTTTTCCACCAGATCCATCCATCCTATGGCGCTTTGCAGGGGACTCACAATGTTTTCACTCCACAAGAAAACAGCAACAAAACTTGCTTGCTTCTATTTGAAAGGAAGGCATTTAGCCATAGAACAAGTGGCCATGCTGACCATACATCAGTATACAAAGGACTCTGGGTCTTTTTAAATTGAAGCCTTGAAGCTGGAACATCCCAAAATGGAATTGCAATTGTTATGGCAGCTGAACATAAAACAGTGAAGTCTCTTTCGAGTTCAGCTCAACTGCTGGTGTCCTCGTGGTCACTATAGAGTTTTCTTGGCAGAAACACTAGACTGATTAAATGTCTGGTCTTGCTGGGCCAGTCTCTAAAACCAGGAGAATGACTTGGTTTCCAGGAACTGTTCCCAGCTGGCCAGCAGCAACAGTACAACCATCAGGAAGCTCATCTTCCATGAGCAGAAAAAGGCTTACAATAGTCACAATGCATGAAACAATTTCTGCATTCCTGTTCATTGCCCTGTACAAGTTTTAAGGAATGTGCAATGTCAGTGCAGGAGTTAGTAGTTCTGAAATGGCATCATGTAATAATGGTCTCTTGTTAAGTGGCTGGGTTTTTGTTCTTTTCTTTCATTCGAGTTTGTGGGTATTTCCCAGTGGAAATGGATATGGGGATAAAAGAAAAGATCTAAACTCTTCTCTACTTCTTGGCTGATTGAGGGCTCTACTGCTTGTTAGTCATCCATTAATTTGCTTTGATCTGGAAATAATTTCGTACACAGTATGACAGAACAATGGGGAACAGAAAGTATTTGAATTTACTGAAAGTTGCTTTATTGCACAGAAGCTCTTCCAAACATTATGATCTTTTCTTTTCTTTTGTAATTGTTGCCCTTCAGTTATAGATACAAAACTGTGGAAAATATGGTCACCCTAAACAATACAGAAGTGATATCCTATTACCTTTTTCAAGAATCTTTTTCAATCTCACAGCCCAGCAATTCCATGATGGCATCCCATTTAAGTATTACCCAGGCCTAATCCTTTGATACAAGTACACAGGGACTACAGCAACAAATTAATTGAATATACTGTAGTCTAGAACAGTGTTTCTCAACCTCAGCAACTTTAAGATGTGTGGACTTCAACTCCCAGAACTCCCCAGCCAGCCAATTCTAGGAGTTGAAATCCACACGTCTTAAAGTTGCTGAGGTTGAGAAAAACTGCTCTAGAGCATCAATATATTGCAAAGCACAGACTACATTAATTTCAACAGAGTGGGGACACTTGGCATGCATGTTCCAGGTATATCCATGCCACCACTAAACTAGATGGCAGGGAAACTCCATCTCAGGATCACAGTATTAATGTCTCACAGAATTCTGGATATTGCAAGGGAATGAATTAATAAGCCTCACTAAGATCAATTTTATATGCAAATTTATCATTTAAAATTCACTAGTGATATATATCTCCATTTTGCTTTAAATTTGCCATAAAGGTCACTTACATGAAGGTGTCGAAGTACTGCTCTTATGCATTCACTACTCATACACATTATTGTACCCAGCCATCCTTCTGTCCTTTCCATCAAGTTGCCTTCTAAAATACTAATCAATCTCTAACATCCTTTATTATTTCTCTCCTTTAGACTCTAAGGTTTGATTCTGATATGAAATTGTCATTTTCAATCTGCTTCATTCTACATTGTTTAATAAATACAGAACATGCTTCCTTTTGGGGATTGATCCCTACAGTCAACTTGAATTTAGACAATATTTTGGGTTCTATTTTTAACTCAGCCTTCTTAGCTTTCCTTTTATTCCTTTTTTTATTCTCTTAGCAACAAATATCCTTATGATATTTACAAGAGAAGTAGTATTTGAATAGTTCCCTTGCTTGGTATTTCCCCTGAAAATGCCACAAGCAGTCAGGTTTTCATGCTATTTCTATTGAAATTAATAACACAGCAGAGAGAGGGTCTTAGGAAGAAAAATATCCAAGGTCTTGTGAAATTCCAATTTTGAACATTTTACTGGTTGATTTAGAAAGCCTGAAAAGAAAATGAATTTAATAAGCAAACTACTATTTTTCTTAGAGTAAGATATGAAAACCATCTCATAAAACATTATTATTACTAGGATATGTTCCAATTTGGCCCTCAAAGTCAGAATTTGCAGCAATCTTCAACTCATCCTGCCTTCAGTTCAGAATCTTCCAAGGACATCTCACTTTGAGACATAGTTTAGAAGTTCAGAGTACTGGAATTAGCAGTGCCATGCACCAAGAATGTTTTTTTTTAAAAAAAATGGGCCCCTTGGAGTTTGTCTGCATAGTAGGGAGGGCAGGGAGAGGATGTATTAAACAGTTGGCAAGAATTTGGGGGGTCAGGGGAGGGAGGGAGGGAGGGAGGGAGGGAGGGAGGGAGGGAGGGAGGGAGGGAGGGAGGAAGGAAGGAAGGAAGGAAGGAAGGAAAGCAAACTTCCCATTCCTCTCCATTCCCATCTCTCCTCCTTTCATCCCATAATATACAATATTCCAATTTGTTCCAATTTTGTTTAAAGACAATCATTTTTCAACCATATTACTTTTCATTCAGTCCTCCTTTCCTACACATGTATCGCTCCCTTAAATCATTCATACATTTGCCTCAGTTTGTTATGAAAGGTGAAAGGTCCCATTTGCAATAATACAGTTTTATGTACCAATCTTATTTTTATCTTTTCTCCATATAAGTACTCTCTCTGTCCTTTTCTCCATCCTGTTGTAGTTCTAACCAACTTGCAGGGGTGGGAAAGAATGTATTTTATGGGGCTCAGTCAAATTGTGCCAACAAAGGATTACTGAGACCTTGTATTGCAGAAATGGCGTGAGCAAGCCCTTGCTACAATCAAATGATTCTGTATTTTGAACCCCCTTTAACTTATTTCTATTATGCTTAGCAATCTCCCCCTCCTTCTAATATTCTAATTTTACTGCAAATACCATCATATTCAGGGGGAAAAAAGTGCCACTTGGCATTCACGTTCTTCTCATGCTAAACATTCCAAATCAAACAAGATGGAACAGCTACTGTCTGGATCATCACAACAGCAGTCTGGATATGTTCAGTCATGAAATGACTTGGCCAGTCTTTGCAGAGCCTTAATAATAACAATATGATTTAATTTCTCTATATTGCTTATGGGCTTCACAGATGACTGAGATAATTTTATCCAGTTTTCATGGACATAGTTCAGTTTCAGGTGGACAATAATGCAAAGAATTGTCTTTGGCTTTCTCTAATGCAGGGTTTCTCAACCAGGATTCCATGGAACCCTAGGGTTTCATGAGAGGTCACTAGGGGTTCCCTGGGAGATCACAATTTATTTAAAAAACTATTTCAAATTCAGGTGTCACATTAAAGAGATAAGTTTCAGTCTTTATTTTTAGTTTAAGAACACTGTTAATGCATATATACAGGCCTACCCATGAAATGAATATAATCATTTGGTAAATTCTGGTCTATATTTGAGCCTGAATGTGCAGCGGTTCCCGGAGGGTTTCTCCAGGGTCAAAGGGTTGAGAAAGGCTGGTCTAATGTATCAGATGTATAGAGGCTAGGAAAGAGGAAATGCACTATTGCTTAGATCACCTCCTCTGAATTCAGAGCTGTTCTCCCAACTTCAGAGAGTTATATAGGAACAAAAAAGTCTTATAGGACTGGGGGCACCCTGCCAGTACTAATTAGAATGGAACTCAACAACACTGGCACTAAAAACATCATCCCAAAGTTGCCGTTGTTTTTCTAGTCATAGAAACATGTGAAAAAGTCATTGCACCCTGCTGATTTTCATAGTCTCCAAGGCTCTCAGACTTACATGCCTGTGTCCAAACTCTGCTCTCTTTCTGCACTGTTAATTTCAAAGGATTACGCACACAGATGCCTCTATCCTTTAATTTTTACATCCATACCTCAGGAAAAGAAAAAGGTGGGGGGAGGGAGCAACTAGACTGTTAAAAATTGTGTGGAGTCAATATAAGCCTCTGGCAGCTAAGAAGGCCATATTATTAAACCTATTTCATATGCAGAGCTGTATTTCCTGTCATTCATGCTTGTGTTCCAAACTTTAATTCTATAATAACATTCTCAATCAGGTAATAATGAATTTTCATAGTGCCTCCTGAAATTTCAAGTGAGGGTTTTAGGTATGATAGATTAGATTCTAAAGATTTTGCTCCTTTGCCAAACTCTTAGTTCCAGATACGGCATAAATAAAAGAGACACTGCATAACAGTATTAATTTAAGACTTTTGCTACGATTAATAGTGTGGAATATTTCCATGCATACTGAGAGGTCTTATGCACCCTCAGCCCCCACTTCACACAATTAAAGCTCTCATGTTCCACAATCCTGCATGATAGATAATTTACATAAGCTACTTTTCTGTTCTGTTGGCCTTTATTAATTCTCTGCTAAAGGTTATTAGTATCTTTGTTTTTGCGTAACTTGCATTTGGATCTTTCTCCAAAGGAATATTCATTTTCATGACATACTTGTTTAATAGACTCAACTATCAGCTTCACCATTCTCACTTCATATAAAAGAAAGACTTAAATATTATTAAGTTCTACAGGAAATAATTCTTAATTCTAAATGTAACAGCATGTGCAATTATTTTATTGTCTTTAGCTTATGTTGTTTTTTTTAGAAACTAGTATTTGTGGTTTGCGCTCATTATTTTTTTTAAAGAATTGCCCAGATATTTTTGGAAACCCTGTACTTGATTTGCCAATCAGTGTGTCTTGTTCATTTGTTCAAATCAATGTTTGTTTGTTTGTTTGTTTTTAACCCCTGTGAAGTACTTGATCACTTCTCCACTTTTCATGGACCTTTTGGGGAAAAAAATGGCAAAATTCAAGTCACTCTCTTAAATATGTGTTAGTGATATTCCAGCATATATCAACACTTCTAATAATTTTGTATGCTCCCTGCCCAAAAGTAACTACTCAGTATATTGAAAGATAGCAAGAGGAATCAGTAGCACCTCTTCATTCTTGGATTAAAAGCTGGAGTATGCTCAATGAAGCATTTTGATAGGCTATAAACTGCATTATTTTCAGGAAAGTCCATGTTGTCATGAATATATTTCATTAAAATGGTTTAAAGATGATTAAAGGTTATGCTTGTACTGTCTTATTTATTTCGAAAGAAAAAAAAATCTTTCTGTTTTGCCTTTAGTCGAGCCTGAGTGATAAGTTACACCAATAGAAATGGTCGTCCCACTAGCCAGTTGAAAAATTATAAATGGAACTAAAATCAAACAAGCAAACATACAAAAACAGGGTTGAATGTTACCATGTGGATGAGAGGAGAGGAAGGCAAGTATAAAGGTTAAATGGTTAAATGTTCCAATAGAAGAAAATACATGTAGCTCAGGGTTGAACTGTGAAGTTCTTGGTGCTCTCTGAGCATGGTTGGGTTGTGTGTGCTGATGTTGTTACCTAATTGGGTAATGAAACATCTGCAAACAAACAGCCAAGCTCAGAGAGCACCAAGAACTTCACATGTTTAAATGTTTCAAGCTGTATTTTTAACCAGTTTGAGCATGATCATTTTTCCAAACTTTGCTTTTCAGTTTATTCATGTATTCATGTGTGTATTTGTTTTATCTGCAAAATAAATTTCTTCAGTAAAGTTCTGATTTTTATAAATCTCACTCTCTGACGACATTCAGTTAAGATACTCAGAAACATATTATCAGTCCCATAAAGGCACATAGAGCAAAACTTGCATACATACATATATACCATATATATTAAATCCATTCAATCGTGTCTGATTCTTGGAGACTGCCTGGACAAGTCCCTGAAGTTTTCTTGGCAAGCTTTTTCAGAAGTGGTTTGCCATTGCCTTCTTCCTAGGGCTGAGAGAAAGTCAAGGTCACCCAGCTGGGACTAGAACTCAAGGTCACCCAGCTGGGACTAGAACTCAAGGTCTCCCAGTTTCTAGCCTGGTGCCTTAACCACTACACCAAACTGGCAGAGATAGAGATAGAGAGAGAGAGAGAGAGAGAGAGAGAGAGAGAGATACTCTGTGTGTGTGTGTATGTGTGTATACACACACACACACACATTGTATTAAATTATATTTCTTCTAGTTGGTCCATAATAATAAATAATAATACATGTTTTAGGGTTCTCCACCTGGATTTTTTCTTCCCTTCCAATACAAATTGAATTGGAATTAAATGCATAACCAGAGCTACTAGAAGGTGAGAGCCTGTCTCCTGACACCATAATGTTATTTCCATCTTTCATTAAACAAAATTAAAGACTCATTAGGATGTAAAAACAATCAAGGACCACCTACTGAAGAATGAATATCTCTGAGAGTGATGAGCAGGAAGAGATTGCCTGTTAAAGATCCCTCCAGTTTTGGAAACCCACCTTGTTAGGAAGCTACTGCTTAATCTCTGAGATATAGCCTGCCAATGAAGACAGAGGTTCCAGTCCAGCTTGGCAAAAGCATCACAGTAATCCACTATAATTCAAGACAGAGAATTCCCAAGCAGTAGGAGAGTTGAATGGGAATTTTGGCAAGTACCTTTGAATTTGAATTTTTTATTAAATATTTTAAATACAATAGTAAAAGCAAATATAAATTAAACTCAGAAAAAGAGAGAAAAAATAAAAAGTGCAAAGAAAGAAAAAGAAAAATAGAAAAAAAAAGTAGTTGAAAAAAGAAAAACAAAAGAAATATCTAAAGAAGTGACTTCCAGTCTTCTTCACAAGTAAAAATAAATTTGATAACTCATTACCCCCTTAAAGTTACAAACAAATATTTCTTCTTCATAGAACCCATCCCTTCTATATGTAAAACCATAAATCATAAACTTTTCAGTCCTGGTGTCAGAAAAAAAGTCCATAAAGGGTTACCAGAGCTTTATAAAAACATGCCTTGTTTTAATTTTGATCAAACAAACCAACTTTATATTCCTTTCTTTTACTTCTAACAATCTTGACCTTTAATTCATTCAGATGTTCTCTTTCTTTTTCCCATCACAAAGATTTCTTCAACTCTTTAACACACCTCTTTTGTAAATCCAGTGGAAAGTCATTATCCAGGTCATTGTCTTGGTTTGTCTTTTGTATTTCCCCTTTGATTTTCAAACCCTTAACCAACTGCTTTTGTGTATCCAGTAAAAAGTCCTTATCAAGGTCATTCTCTTGGCTCTTCTCTATCTTGTAATCCACACTTTTTCCTGTCATTTGTATTTTCCCTGATTTTCCCACTGGCAGGTTGGAGAAGACTGTCAGTTTAGTCCCATTTCCCTCTGTGCTCAGCCAGATGCCTACGGGATGTTCAGAAAGTGAGTACAACACTACAGTGTCTTTGTCCTCTTGGTTTTCCACAATGATCTACATTTACAAGCAAAGAAGAAGTAAGAATTGTAATATAAGGGAGAAGGATGGGATGGGATGAACTGTTCTGGAGTTAAACGTATTAGACTCATTCAATTAACCATATCATCATCCAATGAAAATTTGCCCAAAGATATACATCTTCTGCCTGTGAAACCTCCATGAATTCTAGAGAGCAAAACTGTCACCATACAGTCTGTTCATGGAGTTATGGAAATATTTATTGAGCTGCTGGCAATATGTTCTTAGGAATATAATGTCTTTAGGTTTAAATTTCATAAACTGAGTGCAAGGATCAATAAAATATTTATTCTACAGGAATCTTTCAGGTTATGCTTAAAAAAACCTTTTCTAGTATGGCAGACTGTCTAGATGATTCTTAGTATAATTTGAGTCCACAGCTGTAAATGTTTAATCTGCTCATTTTGGTGAGTATGAATTGTTTCTTCCTTAAAAAATGCATTCCTCTACAATTAATTACCAAGTTTTGAAAAGAAACATTAATGAGACTGTAATTAGACATGATTACTTTAGATTCCATTGAGTTCTTTCCTAAGCATGACTAACTCAAGTTTCAATCACTATCATGCTTTTTTTCCCAAAGATATGTTAATATATAATAAGATTTCTATAGCACTTTATATAAAACATTTCTGCACTCTATCACTGCTTTGCAGATTATCATTTTCTCTTGTATCGTTCCCTCTTGCCAACCATACTCTTTAGAATTACTACGTTAGTCAGAAATCTCGTATCATAAGGTCCTAGATTTTGAGCCACTTCTTGGGAACAGTGCAGATGCGACCATCCTAGTGTTCAGAATGGAATCATCATCAAGATGTTCAACAGTAGGCCAATTTGCAGGTATCTTTCCTAGTTACAATAGGCCAGATGCAAGAACTCTACATTTGACAGTTTTCTAGTGGTTGTGGCTGAACTGAGTTGAGAACCCACTTGACATTTCCAGTATTCCAAAACATCCGGATGTTACATTGGCAAAAGAATGACTTCCCAATCCAGCTGCTACTCCAGCTGGACCTGGCAAAATGCAGCTCTTATCTGGATCAAGGTCATTGTAAAACTGTGGGGCTTATGTGGAAATCATACATTCAGTTCAAGCTTCATATACACAGAAGTTGACTCACTGCAACAATAGTATTAACAGGGAACAGATAGGAGAAAAATCAGACTCAGATCCAGTAAACCTGAGAAATGTTTGCAGCAAAGAGCTCTGTCTTTCATCAGGTTACTCCTGACCTTCACCATGTCAATCAGTCTCTTACTCCTCCATGCCTTTGATATTCTACCTTCAGATGCCACTCTTCTTGAGGACTGAGGGAGATTTTGGTTCAGGACAGTGTCTGCTGGATTTAGGACAGGAACAGTGAAGCCACTTGCTAATTCTGCATCCCCTTTGGGATCTAAGGATCAAAGGATCTGATACTTCAGATGCCTCCTCCTGTTCCTTCTTTTTTGCAGGATCTTTGAGACAAGGCCATGAATTCACAAAGAAAGATGGCCAGATGCAAAGACCAAAACAAAGATGTTGGACTTTGCCACTGACTCTGATCAGTGATTAGTGATTAGTAAATTGGGGGTGCTGATCTCCAGATGGTGAACCATGTTGGCATATCTAGCCTTGCTTCAGAGCAGATTTCATTCAAGTAAGTTAACTATTCACTGAAATGGAACATTATATGTATTCCAAATAATCTGAGCCAAAGACACAAGTCTGTTCTGCTATGGGCCATAACTGTCATCAAACAATCATACTATCTATCTGAAATATGAAACTATGCACCAAGTCTGGCTTTTGATGAGATGGATGGTTTTGAGCTAAGCCATAAACTTCCCTTCACTGGATAGCATACATCTCTCATGTATTTATGACCGAGTTCAAGCATTCCATATATAACTCTGTCTGCTATTCCAATATTTTAAAGTTCAACTTCTTCAAAGTTTGCAGTGTGCTGGGCAAAGAGATCAATAATATTGTCATGTCATATATAGCGGGGAATGAAACCAAACTTCTGAATGATATAGCTGTTTTGAAAAAAAAAATGATCTAAATTGCACAGGGAACAGGCTAAAGCATGCAGAAATAACAGTAAGCCCATCCCCAGGAATGTGGAACATCTGGCCTTGATTGGTCACATTGGCCTTGATTGGTCAGTCCCATATTTGGTATGGGAAAGTATTTACCTATTGAAATTGATGTGCCAGAATTTCCCTGCAATCTGAAAAATAGTCCACATTGTGTGGCAGAAACTAGGGGAGTCTCCACCTATAGGTAACTACATGAAGTGTTCCTTATCTCATAGAACAGTGGAGCCATGTGAACTGTGGGTGGGGGCTAGGAAGAAGTTGACTTCATTGGGACAGGACTTTATGAGAGCCCCACGGGCCCTTTCTAGTGCCTATTTTCTTTCTTTCTTTTTTCATTTGAGCACCTTCATTCATATTTTCATTCAGTCAAGTACCCTTACACTTACCTTAATAGCTGCCACAATCTCATCAAAATAAAGATTAACTCTACAAAATTAGCACAATGTTATTGTAATGGTATGTGGAAAAGACCTTGGGAGACTAGGCAAAGAGATGATGCCAAGGGAATGGTCAGATAAGAGACAGCATAGCCTGCAACTGGATAGTGGGCAGGGCAAGAGACTTGGGTTGTAAAGGAGATGGAGGGTGGTATTGTACTTTCAGACTTGCAAGATTCTGTCAATGTAACTTTACAATAAAGTAGAATTAGCTCATCTGGTTGTGATTCCTGGCTGGTTTAGCCCACGAAGCTGACACCGATCTTGCAAGTCTGAAAGTACAATCCTCCCCCCACTCTGTCTCTTTTATAGCCCAAGAAACTGGGTTGGTTCTCTTCTGAATCTCTTGCCCTACCCATTATACAGCTGCAGGCTAAACTGTCTCTTATCTGATCATTCCCTTGGCAGTGTCTCTTTGCCCAGTCTCCCAAGGTCTTTCCCACAAACCATTACAGTTATTTCCTCCTGAAATATCTAGAATATATTTCAGCTCAAATTAACATCACTCAGTGTTTGGCTATATAACACTCTTGTCTGGGAGGTGGAGCCCTTGCAATATGAGCTATTATCTTCCCTACCGGTCATGAAATTGAACTAGTTGCTTCCACATGTCATCTAAAGCTATGACATTGAATAAAAAACCCACTGCACCCACTTGTCTCATTAGGCAGGCTAAGACAACTGTCTTAGACGGCAATGCTGAGGTCCATGGAATGACAGATTAGTTTAGTTCCTTGTAGTTCGCCAAGGAATCAAAAAGATTCAAGTTATGACTCACTTGTCCAATGAATTTCCATAGGATCTAAATGCAGTTTGGATGCAATTTTAGGCTTCCCAGAATCAACAATGAGATGGGCAGCCTAAACATCTAAATTATAAACAAACAAATAAATATGCAAACTGGATATGTGGATGTTCAAAATGGATATGTTAATGCAAGTAACCTAGTCTGAATTCAAAACAATATATTTAAAATACAAAGGAACAATCAAAATCTTTTGTAATATGATGTCATCTGATTTATCAGTGAAACATCAGGTCCAGGCAGGAGATGCAAGAAGTGCAGGAGAGTCTGGAGTGCTGAGACATTCACACTGCTTTTCTGATATTGAGAAGCCAGGAGAAATAATTCTCAATCCAGAAACAGCTTACAAAGTGAGATTACCTCCTCTTGTCAAAATGATTCTTAATTCCAGCAAGAAAAAGATATAGGGGGTAGAGATGTTGGCATGCCTCTCCTCAGTTCCTAAATCAGCTTTTCTGAGCTAATAATCTCTAGACCTGTCAGGGCTACAATCTCTAGACACCAAAAGCTACGGTGACTGTGAATCCTGAAGGATATCAGCTTGGGGTTGGTTACTTTAGATATTTATTTTATTTTATTTTATTATTTATTTTATTTTTACCCCGCCTTTATTACCTTTATAAATAACTCAAGGCAGTGAACATACCTAATACTCCTTCCTCCTCTTATTTCCCCCACAACAACCACCCTGTGAAGTGAGTTCAGCTGAGAGAGAGTGACTGGCCCAAGGTCACCCAGCCAGCTTTCATGCCCAAGGCAGGACTTGCTGTTTTATATATTTCATTTGCCTCCAATCTATTAAAAGGATCCTGAATAGGCTTCAGAGAAGGCAGTGGAAAAAGAGAGAGAGACAGCTCAAGCAATCCACATTCAAATTGGAGATCTAGGCTGAAGTTCACACACAACCACAGAACTCTCCAGGTGACTTAGGGTTAGTCATTATATCTTCCAGAATTGCAGTAAGGATAAAATTAGGAGAGAGCATCCTATATGCCAAAGTGAGATGTCCATGGAATACTAAACAAATAAATATTTGCACCATTATCTGCTCCAACAACACAATCAGTTATTTTTTTCCAGCTGTGATTAAGATCTCCAAACACTTTTAACACACCCTTAGACACAGAGAGGTATCAACAAAGTCATAGCACTCTTTCAGAAAAAGAAAGAAAGAAAGAAAGAAAGAAAGAAAGAGAGAGAGAGAGAGAGAGAGAGAGAGAGAGAGAGAGAGAGAGAGAAAGTGGAGGGGACAAAGAAACATGCTCAGTCTAGAAGAAGGTTTCTCAACCAGGGTTCTGTGGAACCCAAGGGTTCCATGAGAGGTCACTAGGGGTTCCCTGGGAGATCATGATTTATTTAAAAATTATTTTAAATTTGGGCAACTTCACCTTAAAGAGGTAAATTTCATTCTTTATTTTTAGTTTAAGAACACTGTCCATGCATATATACAGGCCTACACATGAAACAGATATAATTTTGTAACTTCTGGCCTGTATTTGAGCCTGAATGTGCAGGAGTTCCCCGAGACCTGAAAAATATTTCAAGGTCCCTCCAGGGCCAAAAAGTTGAGAAAGGCTGGTCTAGAACAACCACTGAAAACCAATATGGTACAGAGGGTGAAAAAAAAAAAAAACCTAAAAGCCAAGAGGATGGTAGTGAAATTGAGTAATTCACTAGAAAATGAAGATACATTCAATCAGTATTTTGCCAGCCAGGTCATATCATTCCCTTACCAGCCTGTCCTTTTATTGAGCTTTCTGTCTCAAAAGAGAGGTCTAAACTGCCAAAACAACTTTATCTGTAATCAGGAAAAAAGTATCAACAAGCTTGGGAGCCTCCAAGTTTTCACAAGTCCCCACCCATCCTCAGCGAATAATTTGGTGAAAGAGACACACCACTCAGCAATATACCAATAAACATATTCTGTTGGGATTAAACTGGAAGGGAGAACAGAAAACTAATATTAAAAGGAAATGCAATATTTTGAAAGAGAGCACACTTACCTGCCACAGTATTTAACTGGGACGTCTCACGTGGGTTACAACATTTTGTTCCTGATCCTACTTATATATTTACTTTCTTATTCTTTTAATCAGGGATATATTGAGGAAAAGAGGAACTTGTTGATTTACAGTTCTGTTCAGTTGAATGACTGGTACTCATTGTGGTATTCATGGTGGTCAACGTTTGTACTTTGCCTATATTTTTCAAAAATATGTTATTTTCCAGTACCAAGCTGTTCCTTGAGTTACTTTTATGGGATTCCTTTATTTTGGTTCTGCTAAAGTAAATTGGCTAAAAATCCATCCCAAGGACTCCCTCAAGCAAAGTCTATTTTTCTACTATTCCCTTGTTTATTATAGATAGAAGAGTGGAACTGAAGAATGCCAAGGTTACTATGAAATCAGGTTAGAGCAGCCATCTTCAAATTTGGGATTATAGCTGAAACTGATTCCCAAGGATCAACTACCAAGTATCCCAGCCACCGGGGTTTCCAATAAGAAGAGTGTGGAATCAAACATAAGAGGTTGTTGTTGTTGCTGCTGCTGCTGCTGCTGTTGTTTTTCCTGACCAAATGGGTAAAAATCCTTGGGACAGATAGGTGTCTAGTTCTTGAAAAGTAAACTCTCAGATTTACAACATCCAAGACTACAAAGCTGAAGAGAATGCTCATCTAAGAATAACACTAAACGTATGGGGGTGTGCAAAAAGTCTATGATGGGCAGTGTTTTGCCCTCAAAACAGCCATTTAACCCTCAGATTCAAGGCAGTTTGAATCCTGATTGTTTTACACGCCTCTATTAAAGCTTGTTTCATAACTTAGCATCAAATAAAGATAGCATTTGTGGTTTTAGTAACTATATGCATGCATCAATGGTATATTGATGTTGTTTTAACTGCTGGTTGGGAGCCACCCAGAATTCGATATAAGATGGGTGGCTATATACATGTTTTAAATAAAACAAACAAACAAATAAATAAATTTTGTAGAGCACAATCTTAAGATCCAGGGACCATGCAATTAATTTTAGTTCTGGTGAAAATATTCCCAGCAAGTTGTCTTGGTGCAGAGTATAGTGATCTCTTTCTGCACTATCCCCAGTTTCCATATCATCTTCTATGGTTCCATCTATACAAATCATTGCAGCCATGAAATCCTTGGGTGCCTAAGGACAGTTACGCCTCCATAGATAATTTCCTTGATGCTTACTATGCACCCAACCTCAACTGACTTTTTACATTTAAACATTTTAAATTAATAACATGGAAAGCTGTAAGCATCTGTCTTTAGCATAATCATTATTTTCAAAAGGTTTCTCTGCCCAGAGGGTTTCAGAAGCTTTCTTAGCATATAAAACTGATGTGTGTCTGCAGTCCATCATCTGGAAAAAGGGCAAAGGTAATCAAAAGCAATAAGGTGTATGCTGTGGGAGGGGGGAGACAGGAGTGGCAGGAACCATTAGGGGGAAATGGTGCTTTATAACTGGTTATGGCAGCTCTTTTGTGGAGAGGAAAGTTGTCATGAGTACTGATAGTGAGCAGCAGGGGGCTGCTATCCAGGGGGAAAACGCATGCATGGTTTAGAGGCTTTGAACTTTCCTTCAAAGAAACTCAGAGCAGACCCACCTTGAGTTTGGGGTTTATCTGTGTGGGTTTCCCACACTCTTTCAGTTTGGCAGGATTTTCTATCTACTGGAGCATTCAATAAACACTAGAAACCAAATCACTGTCTCAGTGTAGTTCTTCTCTCTAAGTTAGGACAAAAGCCCCATCCACCACACCTATTTTCTAAAAGTATCTATAACATGTTCTTGAAGTTCCAAATGTGCCCACCAGCATAAAGACATTAGATGTCTCTGCAGGAATTGAGATGTTACCAGAATATGGATAAATGTGGTTAAGCCGCACTGTGGCAATGGCATGATTCACAAGCTGTCTATTTTTGCATAATGAACTAGTAGGATGTTGTCATGTCCCCTGTTGCAAGGCATATGTGCATCACAATGGGGAACATGCCTATCAGGAAGGAGGAAGGGATAACCATTATCCTTTAAGCACACAAACACCTAAAATAATCACCAGGACAATAGAAGCACACCTCTGCCTGGACCTAAGAACCATTAACAGATTGGAGGAACTCCCACACATTACCCCGGAGGACGCACCTGCACCAGACAAGGATGGGAAGACAAAGGAGACCAGCGGAGATCACCCAAATCGCCCATCGACAGACCCATACCGCTTCAGATCACCCATCCGGATCCAGCTTATGGGACAATGGGGGGGGTGGAGGAAGACAAGGTCCGCCACGCGGGTATAAACAGGGTACCCTGCTACCACGCCCGCATTCCCATATTTTTTCTACGTATGCAATCTGCTTTCAATAAAACTGGAAATCCTTAGACCCTCTAAGTGAGTCCGTGTCTTATTGGGAGTAAGGCTACCCTGACATAAAGACAGGAATCGAAAAAAAAAAATTTCCACTAACACCAGTCCAGATCCAACCTGTGAGGGAACCAAGCTAGTGATGGAAGAATTCATCCCATGATGAGGCAGCTACCCAGCAACTGGCAACGGAACACCTAACCCCGCGATTGGCAGATGCCCGATGTCCCGACAGTGTGAGGCCCAGGAGAGCTCGGGATCAAGCTCGGAGGGAGAAGCGATGGCAAACGCCACCCGGGAATCCCAAGACACATGGGTCACCGTCGACGAGATGGAGGAATCCTCACCTGGATCGCCCGGAGCCCCGGAGGAACCGCAAGACGTCCCATCACCCACAGTGTCGGGAACTGAAGGGGAGTGGCAGGGCAGCTGCACCAAGAAGGGCTCGTGAATGGCGGCAAGGCTGAGCGCAGTCGAGGACAAGCTGGAGGCAATGCAGCAGCTGCTCCTGAGGTTAGCAGAGGCGTACGAATCCCACAGCTGGGTTGCGGAGGGGTCAAGCACCAGAAGCCCGACACCCCTTACCCCCCCCTCAGAGATGCACCAGCCGGAGAGAGGAAGGAGGCAACCAGAGGACGACACAGCGCCAGGCAGAGTCCGCTTCCAGGAACCCGCCAGAAGGGCTACTTCCCCCCCTCCCACCCCGATGGTGAGACAGCTGGAACGAAGCTGGAGCCAACATGAGATGGGACCAACGCCACCCGAAGCCCGACGGAGGGAATCCCCACGTCGAGACCAAAGAGCCCCGACTGCCCGAAGCACACCTAGATGTCCAGACGCGGCTTGGAGCCCACTGAGAGCGGCGATAAAGGACTTTGGGGTCAAGTTCCACAAAACTCTCCTTTTTCCTCACAAACGCGAGGAACTATATGGAGGAGTGGGGTCCCTGCTTCCGGATGGAAAAGGGCAAAATAAATGCCATTGCAATCAAATTAAAAGGACGGGCGGCTGACTGGTATGTCCAGTTATGCCAGGCAGGTGCCCCGGAACTTGAGAACTGCAACGAGTTCTTCTGGGCAATAGACCTGCACTTCAGGGACCCCCTGGAAAGGGAGAGGGCGAAAAGAGCCCTGAAAACCCTCAAACAAGGACAGCGCTCCGTGGCAGATTATGCCATGGAGTTCCAAGCCCTGGCCGGGAAGGTCGAAGTTTGGTCGCAGTCCACCCTCATTGAACAGTTCAAGGAGGGTCTAAAGCAATCTGCTTTCAATAAAACCGGAAATCCTTAGACCCTCTAAGTGAGTCCGTGTCTTATTGGGAGTAAGGCTACCCTGACAGATGTTAACAATATAAATGTTTATACAAGAATGGGGAACTGAAACATCTGTTTTCAACCTCTTGTTCTAGTCACCTTTCTCCATTTCCTCTTCATTGCCAATGTTAAAGCAAAGAAAAGTAGAGCTAAGGCCAATTATGGAGAACAAGGGAAAGAGACAGGGAGGATCCAATGCCCCTATCATTTTCCAATGTAATAAGACCACCTTCCTTTAGCTATTCTTAAAATTGATATATCATTTCTTTATAACTTTTAACTACTTGACCTGTCATCCAATCCCAATGTCACTGACTGGCTTACAATTATAAAACAAAATCAAAAGTATAATCTCCTTTGAGTTGAGTTTGATTCCCAGGAACCTCATGAACATGTTTATACAGTCATCTTGTTAACAATTCAAAAATACTTTGGAGGATGTTTCTACGTGGATTTTCCTGATGGCTTCCTGCCCAAATCCTGCTTAGATCAGCCAAACCTGGCTATCTGCTATCAATAGCTGGGCAATATAATAATGATTATGATTGATGATTATGTGCCATCATACTGTATAGATAGATCTCCAGGATGATCAGTTGCCAACTGGTCCTTCAAGTCTTCAGTGTTAAAGAGAGCACAACAAACATGTGTTTCTTCCGAAAGAGGAATTTACAAATATTTCCCCAGTTAAAATGGGTGATTGACAAAATGCAGTACAATAATGACTGTAATTTGATTTCTTTCAAATAGATGCATGTCATTCTCTTTCAGGTCTATAAGGCTGTTGTCCATAAAAGTGAAGGATCGTTCTTTATGCAATATTTTTGCTTTTTAATTCATCTCTCAGTGTGTGCTTCAAAAAAGTGTGCCTGGGCTACATCAAATTA
Source organism: Candoia aspera (assembly GCF_035149785.1). NCBI lineage: Eukaryota > Metazoa > Chordata > Lepidosauria > Squamata > Candoiidae > Candoia > Candoia aspera. The sequence continues at coordinate 17,732,559 of NC_086158.1, read as the reverse complement.
AATGCTTAACTGAGCCAACCAAAACTGCTGGAACATGTTTAAACTTAGCCTCTGACTCTGCTGGAACATGTGAATTAATAGCCATCTGTCTAGTGTCCTTACTTTACCACTGAGCAATTGCAAGCTGAAACATACCTAGGAAAAGAACAGCAGTCACATTAATAATTTGCCCTCCATTGTTCACAACTTGTTAATATAATATATATAATATTAGCTATTCAAGCCTGACAATACAAGCCCTCTTGAGGTTCCAAACATCAAATAATAGTGCACTGAACAAAAAAAGAAAATGTATTTTATATTAATATGTTTGATGTAAATAATAATCGAAGGAAATGGGATAAAATTTATTGGTGTAACTTTTGATGCCCACTAATACATACTCTCCCTTGACAAATTAGATGCCTACATTAGAGAAGTGCTTTATAGTGTTTTGTTTTGTTTTGTTTTTAAATGTTTACTTTATAACCATATATTTGGGCTGTGGATGCTTTGAAAATGATTCAAAGGAAATACTTTGGACCATCACTCTGCTATTCATTAAAACAGTCGTCCTTTTTCAGGCATTTGAATGGGCCTGAAAAAACATGCTACGTGCTTTAATGAATCGAATCATTAAACTATCTTTAACACAACTCTGAAAGCAGTCGTAACTCCTTTTCAGGCTCACATGGAAGCCTGAAAAAAGATTTTAGGCTTTAATGAATACCAGAGAAGTGCTTTGCTTGCTCTGGTGCAATACCTAAAGTGCTTATTCCAAATCATTTTCAAAGAATGCCCAGATACCATGTATCTCTTTGCCTTCTGAATCTAAAACAAACACTCCAACAGAAGCAAAAAGCAGATATATGTATTTAAAAAGCAAACTGTAAATTTGTCAACATTAAATTTGTGGGAAGTTTTTTTTTTTTTTTTGGCAAATACAGCATGCCTCATTAACATGTAAATTAAGTTGCCCAAAATTCAACTCTGAGGAAGCTGTTTGTTGCCACTCCCACTTCCTCTTTCTCTCTCTTTCCCCTTCTCCACCCAGGGAGAGGTAGCATGAATGCTGCTCTCTTCGTCAGGGCCATGTGCTTGGACCTTGATGAGGGATTCTGCCCCTTTTTTTCACACACCTCTTGGAAGCTGTAGGGCTGAGAGTTTAGGGCAAACTACGTCATTTAGAAAGGAAAGAAGAACGAAGGAACTTCATCTTTTTCCACCAAGATGGATGTAGCAGAAGCAACAAAGAATAAAGTCAGTAAGCTTCTTTTTACTTCTTAACCTAATCTGTCTAAGCATGTGATCTTTTATGCTTGGGAGGGCTGAATGTGTAAGAGCAATAATCTGTGTTTCTCTGGCATGCTCATTGAAGCTATCTAAGATAATTTTCTTTTTCTGTGCCAGCTTCTAAGCTGTGTTATAAGCTCTGCTCCATTTCAGTGGTTCTATCAGGCCGCTGAATTGACTTCAAAATTTTCTTTAAAAATTCTTTAAAATACGTTAGCATTCAAATAAGATAAGTGCTCACCAACCAATCCTGTTCACTGTTTTTATTTAGTTTGTTACATTAAAAGGGTGCAAATGAACATATAGAAAACGATGGCATAAATTAGAGGTCCAGGGAGAGCAGAAGCCTGCTTTACCTTTCTTTGCAATGTGTATTCCATTTTTCCCTATGCTTTCGTATATAATATGCTTTCATATATAATTTTGATTACATTTAGAAATAAAACCTTTGATTTTTGTTAACTCTGTATGCCATCCATCTGAGGCACAGCTAGAAACACTAGTCCTGGCTAAATTCTGAGGAATGGGAAACTAATCCCTTTCCTGGACTGTAGGCCTGCCTTTGTTTCTGTACTGGGTCAGGACACTTAAGAAAGCAATGGGGCTGAGGCTGGAGAGGGCATAGGGAATGACCTTGAAGGACAGGAGGAAAAGCCACTTCCAGAGCAACAGTGAGATAAAAGAGTTTTGAGCCCAGGCCAAGAAAATAATTTGAGAAAACATCTCAGAAAAGCCCCTCCCTATTCACATGAAAATAAAGTGAGGGAGGTAATAAAACTCATTGGCCAGATATAAAAGAACCTTTCATAACCTCAACTCCACACATAGGCACACACACACACACACACACACACCCCATACAGATTTGTGTATATAAGCAAGGAAAGCTGGAACAACATTTAAGACTCTGCAAAGACAGAACATTGGCTGTCTTTCTGGAGCAATTCAAAGACATTGGATTTGATATCACCTCCAATACATTCAAAGAGGTGATTTAATCAAATTACTGATGATTCAAGGCACACACAGATGTAATATTTTCAACCAAACGGACTGATGCATGTTCATCCCAGCCAGTAGTTTTTTAAATCTGATTTTTCCTTCTGTTCTCTTCATTTCCCAATTACCTTTTCCTAACTACTTTATTATATTTATAAGCAGTATCAAGAGTAAACCACTGATGTGTGAGGTGCACTCTGACTTTCAATGGTTTGCAAAGTCAGCAACATTAAACAAGTGTTGCATTATCATTTGCTGCAGCATCACAGAGAAAGTTAATCCAGGTTAAATGTAACCATACTTGATTTATTTGTCAATATAACTAAAATAGTCATGGCAAGCTGCAACTGGCCAGTTTTAAATTTTTGTAGACTTGTTAGTTGAGAATCATGGCTGATGTTTTATCATTACATTTAAGTAATAAGCATGATAGGAATCTAATTTTCTTTAAAGGAACTTGGAGTTCTGATAGATGTAATCTTGACATATTAGTAGGTCATCAGTTTGGGGAATGCTATTTAAAGCATGGAAGAGGAATGGAGAAATTTATTAAGTATGATTAGATTCTAATTCTTCCCCCCCCCCAAAAAAAAAAAATCACATAAATCATGTTGGATGTTATTTTCACCAATATTCTGTATTGGAGTACTGAATGACTCATCACATTTTTGTTGCAAAATTATATTGAAAAATTTGCAGAACTTTTTCTTCCCTCTTCCTGCTGTATTAGAATCCAGGATAATGAATAGGTATCTGGCATACTAACCAAAAAAAGCTGTTTTAAACCAGAAGAAAAAAGTAGAAAGCTAGCACAACACTCATCTTGTTTTCTTCTGATTCATTTGATGAAACAGGTGGTACATGTAGCAGCTTCTATGCACTTTAAATGCATGATGCATCCTGTTTAGACATAGTATTGCTTTTCTCTGTGGGGTTACAATTAAACTTGCAGTAAAGTAGATACCTGGTATTCTGTAATTAAATCTGGTTATTCATGTACCTCTCTGCCTATACTAATTCAAATTTGCAGTGCTTGTGAAGTTTGTCAAATGTATTTAATGCTTCACTTTGTATATAGTACATTGGTAATTTTTCCAGTGCTTTGCTAAAATACATCCATTTCTTGAAAATCCCTAAGGAACTAGAGTCTACAATATTTCTTGATAACTTGTGGGTTTGATTAACTCCTCATATAATTAGGAGTATATCTGTAGCAGGAAGGTTTTAAAATTACTTGTTTATCTTTGTGAAACTGAGATTGCAGATGTGTGAAAACTTCCCAAGAGATAGCATCGGCTTCACTGAATTTTGTTTGAGTTTCCTTGAAATTTCTCAACTTTTTGTTTTTTGTTTTTGTTTTTGAGGTGAATACCTCAACTCTTAATTTACTTTTTTTTTTTTTTTTTTTTAGTTAAAATTTGCAGACCCAGTAGGAGAATCTCACAGATAATTTTTTCAGGCTGAGATAGATAGACAGACAGACACACACACAGACACAGAAACTTACACACTTCAAATTTTCACATATTATACATGATCAAGAATCCTTAATTTGAAAAAAAAAATGTTTTAAACCAGAAACAGGTCCTCCATAATATGTTATTAAATTCTGTCAGACTTATATAATGTACCGAGAGTTGAGAAGTGGTTAAAATTACAGTTCAATATTTGGAAGGCCAGAAACTACCTTTTCCAGTCCTAAAAAAAAACCTGCTGAAAAGAAGAAGGTAATTGCTTCATTTTGGTGGAACCACAGTTCATTTATTTCAAGAAAGCCCCTTCAGTGGTTACTCAGCTACAAGATGGCACATCAGGCAAACAATTATAGATAAGGCCAAGCTTCTACCTTGCCTCTAACATCAGCCTTTCCATGTTCATGGGTATCTCTGAAGGAAAAGCCCAATTCTGTCTCATTAGTGCAGCCTTTCTCAACCTTTTGACCCTGGAGGACCGCTTGAAATACTTTTCAGGCCTCAGGGAATCCCTGCACATTCAGGCTCAAATATAGGCCAGACGTTACAATTTTTTTATATTTGTTTCATGGGTAGGCCTGTATATATGCATTAATACTGTTCTTAATGTTTTGAAACTTACCTCTTTAATGTGAAATTGCCCGAATTTGAAATAATGTTTAAATAAATCATGATCTCCCAGGAAACCCCTAGTGACCTCTCGCAGAACCCTAGGGTTCCACAGAGCCCTGGTTAAGAAACCCTGCCTTAGTGTGAAGAGTAGGAATGCTAGCAGACAAAGTAGATCTCATAAAATGCAGGGAGATTTTAGATGAACTGTTGAAATGGTGATGCATCTTCCTGGAACACTTTGAAATGTCTAGAATGACTACTTGACAGTAGTTTTGAAAGACTAATCCACCAACGTGTGAATTAATGAGATGGCCATAAGGAGGAAAGCTAATTGCCTTGAAATTAGGACATAGAAAGAAGTCTGGGCAGGCACAGAGGAAACGTGGTCAGTCTTTCTTATTATGGCATAATAACATTTCTACTTGGATACTTAGACATCTGTATCTATGTCAGTATATTAGCTTATGCCAATTTTATTCAAATCTATAACTTACATATTCTCCTCTCCTTTGGAGGGGTACATAAATTGACAATCAAGAAATACAAGGATAAAGCAGAAAACACCATCTCACTAGTGGTATGCTACAAATCAGAGAATTTCCTGGCTTTCATTTCTGCTCAGCAAAATGCCCAAACACCAACAGATGCTGATTCTTTAAAAGATGTTAGTTAAAATATGCATTGCTATAGCAATTGTCTATTAGTCATACTTCAGTATGCTTCAGCAAATATTTAAATTGTGTATTTTCATGTGATTGGGAGATGGTGTTCATTTTTTCATTATCTTTAATAACTGCTCTGGGCATGATCCTTTGAGAAATTGCATGTTGCTCTTTTTCAACTTTTATTTTCATTCAGTCTGAGCAGCTTACTTTTGGCTGTTTTTTTTTAAATAATTTTTATGTTGGCCCAATTATTTTGTTAGGTTTAATATGTCTGATACCGCGATTTTATTTATTATTTAAAATATTTAAAGCCTCTCCACTATCCTAAAGATGTTACAATGGATTTCCTTGTTTTCTGAGCTACCATTAGAATTTCATGATAAGTTACTATGGAGTAAATTATACTTATCTTCGGTATTTGATATGTATTAAATATTTTAATTTATTGAATTACTAACTACTCAACTAAAACTCCTTAAATACATGAGGTGAGGACTATAAATCAAATAAATAAATAGATGATAGATGATAGATGATAGAGACAGACAGACAGAAATGTTAACCATATTTTTAAAATCCTAAAAGGCTGCCAGTTTCTCCAAATTCTCTTCTAATGGGAGAATTAAGAAAATACAAGTAGTCCTTGTTTAGTGACCACAATTGGGACTGGCAACTCAGTCATTATGCAAAGTTACTGTAACAGTAATTCATTTAAATTTTTATATATTTTAAATTTTATATATTAAGGTAAGGTAAAGATTCCCGTTTAGTCATGTCAATTAACACACTAGGGGCTGACCCAGTAGGGGCCGTGCTCATCTCTGTTTCCATGGCCAAAGAGCCAGTGTTGTCTAAGGACACTTCCGCCTCATGTGGCCAGCATGACAATCATGGGAACGCTGTTACCTTCCCGCCAAAGCGGTACCTATTTATCTACTCACATTTGCATGCTTTCAAATTGCTAGGTTGGCAAGAGCTGGGGCGAGTGTGGGAGCTCACTCTGTCACATTGCACTCAGGTCTTGAACCACTGAACTTGCAACCTTCCAGTCAAGCCTGGTGTCTTAACCACTGAGCCACCACATCCCCTTTTTATATATTAACATAGTTGTAATTTTAGATAAAGGGACACGGTGGCACTGCAGGTTAAACCTCTGAGCTGCTGAGCTTGCCGATTGGAAGGTCAGTGGTTCGAATCCACATGATGGGGTGAGCTCCCATTGCTAGTCCCAGCTCCTGCCAACCTAGCAGTTCGAAAACATGCAAATGTGAGTAGATTAATAGGCACCGCTTCGGCGGGCAGGTAATGGTGTTCCGTTTAGTCATGCCAGACACATGACCACGGAAGTATCTGCGGACAAACACCGGCTCTTCAGCTTTGAAATGAAGATGAGCAAAGCCCCCTAGAGTCGGACACGACTGGACTTAATGTCAAGGGAAACCTTTACCTTTACCTAATTTTAGATACTTATATTTTACATTTTATATTTAACTTAATCTTAGTGATTATATTATCATCCAGTATAGACTGCACCTTAGATTGCACCCATAGAGTTTAGCTAGGTAGTTTTATAAATATATTTTAACTTTATTTTAACTTTTATTTCTATTTTATTCTAGGTTGCTATCATTTTAAGATAGATTATGTATACTTTCACAGAGCATTATCTTTGTACTGGTCTAAGACAGCAATAAACTATAGATTGATTGATTGAAGCAGTCACTAAGTGAAACTGCGACTGTGCTTATGATTTTAATTCAGCTTTCCTTTGCTTTATAGACCTGCATAGGTCATAACCGCAAGAATTGGTCATAAAGTTACTTTTTCATCGCTGTTGTAACAGCAAATGGTTGCTAAATGAGGACTAGCTGTAAGTACACACTTATCTGAAAATATCAAGTAAGGGCCATTTGATAGAGCTGTGATTATTTCAAGGAGTCTTTCTTTTCACTGCATAATCAGTGCAGTGGTTGCAAGTCAAGTACCTTGCCAAACTAGGTTGCTATTAACCCACACACCCCTATCAATTGGGGTGTGTTTGAGAAGAACATTCCACAAGGGTGAAGTTCTAAGAAAAGACCTTCAATGTCCAGCTGAAAAGTATGGAAGAAGACAAACCTTGAGACAGTAGGATTTTTTCAAGATAAAGAACAACTTTTAATTGGGTGCATATATGGAGTGGAAGGTAGCACAACATAACACACACACACACACACATGCACAAACACACACACATGTGTGTTTGTGTGTGTGTCACACTTTTTTTTTTTTGGTGCCTTCAGTCAGTGTTGACTCCTGGCAACTGCAGTTTTTTTGGCAAGGTTTTTCAGAAGTGGTTTGCCATTGGGCTTCTGGTGTAAGTCGTGGCTGAATCAGGAATCACGCTGAGACGAGGAGTAGGTCTCTAGTGTTTATTACTGCTACACAAGACAGAAAATCCTAACAAACTGAAGAAGCGTGGGAAAACCCAGACAGATAAACCCCAAAAGTTAAGGCGGATCTGATTTGTCTCTTTGAATGGCTGCTTAATTCCTCAGTACTACGCATGCATTTTCCCCCTTGGATAGAGGCCCCCTCCTGCTCACCATCAGTACTCATGACAGATACCTTTCCTCTCAGCAGTGGCAGAGCCTTTAATAAGGACACTAAACCAGCTGGACTCACTTTCTAATCACATTTGGAAATGTTCAATTTAACCACTTTATGGATATTAGAGACCTTCAAAATGGCAAGCTTAATTTGATACCTGGTGATTTTTACCTTCTTTAGACTTAAGAAATTTTAAACAGACTTAAAGATTTAAATTAATATACAATTCGCAAAAAGCAAAAAAAAAGGATTTTGATTTAAGCAAGTTTTAAACAGATAGGGAGACCTAAGGCAGGACTAGAACTCACAGTCTCCCAGTTTCTAGCCTAGTGCCTTAACTGCTGCACCAAACTGGCTCTACACATACTCTACACTGTAGGAATTTAAGTAGGAAGTTACCAGAATAATGAATATTTTTAATTATCACTGGATAAGCCCAAATACATGTACAGTTGGTTTAGCAGTAAAAGTTGATAAAAGGAACTCTCATGATATATAAATACATAATTTGCAGCAGCCCTCCTGGATTAACTTTACCCTAATAAAGCACAGGAAGAGACATGATCGTAAGGCAGGAATGGGCTAGCGTCTATTTACCAAATCCTATTCTTCTTCCTTCAGGAATGATTGGATGCCTGTATCTTTATAAGGACATAAGCAAATCTAGAAGAAAATAGACTATATATATTTTCAAGCTTTGAGACTTGCTCAGAAAGCACTAACTGTTGTCCTACATTTCATGCCAATAGCCTCTAGTCATCTTACCTGAATATATCCCATAGAGACAGTGGCCACTCAGTAGATGTGTCCAGCTGCCTTCTGGTTTCCTCCTGGTTGCCTGGGACTTACTGCCTTATCTCATATACGTCAATGTCCCATTCTTATGTCTCAGACCACCATTACATTGTTTACTTCTATCTATAAATTCTGTTTTTTTAATGCCAGGACAAAATCTGCTTTGTAATTTCTTAAAAGTTTTCTTGCCCGGTGAAAATGGCTTCCACTTCTTTCCTTGTTCTCAAGCTGCTTGAGAAATTCTGTAATTTTTCTTGGTGGCATTTTTGATCTTCTGCTATTGTGATGGAAGATGTTATTTGTGCAGGGGTTTCCTGCTGTAACACATTTTTATCATTCTGAAGGATCCCTACTGCCAACTTTTCCCACTCTTAAAAAGTCCTATGGGAGTTTTTCCTGTGTTATGCATTCACATGGGATTCATCTGAAGCAAAGGATGAAAAGATGATTGTATAATGAGACAGGGCATTCACACATGCCCCTTAGCCACCTCATGGTTAAATATATACAAGAACAGTCTACGTGCCATACATGCGCATTTCAGCCAAGTTTACTTTTCCTTTGAAATAAATGTTTAAACCAAATGCTTTCATCAAACTGAACACAAACTTGTAGAAAAAATGCCAGTAGTTTTCTTTCTTCAATGTGCTAGAATTTTTATTTGTTTTCTAAAACAAAAAAATGAAGCTTGTATAATTAGGCTGTTCATTTTTTTTGAATGGACAACAAACATCAATGTTCTACAAAGAAAATATTCAACGTTCATTCTTTAACGCAGAGAACCTCATTGCCCCAGCTCCTTGCAAAACTAACCAGGGTATAGACAAAATAATTAGTTGACTTACTTGTTTTGCCATCAAGTCTTGTGTGTGTGTGTGTGTGTGCGCGCGCGTGTATTTGCTTTTGTTCTCCATTGAGTCGTATGTTAGAGAAGCACAACTGTGATTTCTTTTTGCTCTTGCATATTTAGAAAAATTACATTACTTCAGTAAATTAGTTTGACACAAGGCCAAAACACAGCTGCATGTTTGTGTTTTCAACCAGTCTCTACTCCTAAAACATGGCTGATGTGAAACTGGAGGTTTCCAGTGTTAGGATATCCCCAAAGAATCTGTAAAAGGAAGGATCATTCCACATGAACTCTAATAATGGGCAAACTCTAGACAATCTACTAAGGGAAAAAAAAAGTGCACTTTGCTTCACTTTTTTTTGGGGGGGGGGAGAATGTTTTAAAAACAACCTTGAGATTTTTTTTAAAAAATAAATATTCTCAAAAAATTTTTCAAAAAAAATTTCCCAGTGCAAAAAGGGTAGCAAGGGAAATAGCAGATGAAGAACAGAAACAAAACAGCAATCTAAAGAGTAGAGAAGCTCTTACTACATGCACACATACATCCTTTCTTACAGGGGACTCCTCTTTTCCCCTGTTTTATAACTTAAAAGTATTGGACTATAAGCAGCTGATTTTGATCAATCTTGTCATAGAACACTGTTACAATTTAGAAGACAGGGACAGGGCTACTTGTCCTTGGCCAGTTCTTGATCATGGATGCTCAGGTCTTAATTTTTGATACTTTCATCCATCAGTCATACTGTGATCTTGTCCTGGTCTTTGGCGCATCATTGTTTTAGTCCATCCTAGCATCCTGGTGCACTTACTCCCTTTTAAACCATACCCCTATGGGTTTGGATGGACTGTGGACACTTGATTTTTTTTTTTTTTTTTGATAGTTCACTAAGCTCATCACCCATTATAATCACTAGAAGAGGTAATTTGCTAAGCAAGCCTAAAAAGAAGTTACATTCCATTCAAACATGGATTGTCTTTGGTTTAGCTGGCCTTTGGTTTCTGTAGATCCAAAGTACCCTTCTACTGTCTCTTTACCTCATTCTCCTCAGAAGTGTAAAATTTGTTTTTTTGTAGGAAAGGCACTAGGCGGGAAACCTGGCATGTTAGGTAGAGTGAAATGAGACTGGATCAAAATTCAAATATATCTCTAGTCAACTTGAAATGGGAGGAGGCCTTTCAAACTGGACAATTACATATATTCTTAAAGGGAAAGAAATGCATAGGGTTCACATGATCTCAAAGATACACCTAAAATATTCCTTTGGTTTTCAATCACTGAAGTGAAGGGATGTTATTATTTCCTTGTAGAAGAGTGCAGAAATGGCTTTGAAGAAAATATGCAACAACCATTAGGAAAGCATGAGAAATAAATTCAAGATTGCCCCACCTTGACTTTCTTTGGTGTAAGAGGGAGGGAAGAAGAAACTCTATTAGGCTTTCAAGATTCTGTTTTTATAGCCTTTATCAATGAAGTAGAGTTCTGGTATTTTTTGTGGCATCTGTTTCCTGACTTGGTCTACCTGAAAGGGCTAGCATGCATGCCAGGAGGGATGCTGTTAATCAATGTTAGCACTTCTACAGTTTGTTTCCAGTAAATAAATGCCACATGCAATTCGCAATAATTGGGGGAAATATGAATGTATAGCATAATATCTGATACACTTATACCATCAGATGAAGTGTTGGTATGAAAAATATAGAACTTCTGACTTATAGACCATGCTTCATTCTCCAAGATTTCCTAACTACCTAATACAGGCCTATGAGAACTCTCTTTCATGAACATTTTATTCATGTCCTTTCCAGGAAGACCTTTATTAGCTGCAAAGTGATTTCTTCCCCATCCAACAATCTCTACCAGGCAATCGTTTTTTGACAGATGAAAGAGCATCTCTATTTAATTAAGGGGCCATCCCCCCAAATGGTCAGACATGACTCAGTGCTTGCACAGGGGACCTTTTACCTTTTTTCACAGTTTTTCAGGTATCATTATGCAATTTCAGATGATGGTATTTATGCAAACAAATGAATGAAATATAATGAAGTACAGTGTAATAGTCAAGATTGTCAAATTTAATGAGATTGTAACGATCTCACCAGAAGATCTTGCATGATCTCATATTGTCCTGGTCTGATTAAGCACATGACACCAGGAGTGTCTATAAATGTTGAACCTTTAATAATAACAGCAGTTATACAGACAATTTGGTATTTTTCACAAGGCCAGGAGAATGGCTGTTGCAGGCCCAAGGCAAAGCCCAGGAAATTGGCTGCCACAGGATCAAGGCAAGGCCCAGGAAATGCTGCCTAGCTTAGAGCCAAGGTGAGGCCAGTGGAGCTTACCAGTACTGGGTTCAGGATAGGCGTTGTCCTGATCAGACTATGAGGTGGCCAGGCAGATTTAGTATCAAAAAATACCCTTTATAAAATAACTATTTACAATAACTAAGTCCTTAGAATCAAGAAGTAAACTGGGTTCGATCAAGATCAAATGGGCAGCAACAAGGAAACCAGCAAGGTTGCAGGAGGAGACAGCAGCAAGGTGGTGGAGCAGGATTCTCTGACAGAGGCTGGAAGGCTAGGAGAAGCTGGAGCACATGGCGCTACTAGAACTGGGATCAGATGGCCACAAACTGGAGCACCACTCAAACTAAGTTGGCACTGGAATGCTGGGCAAGGCTGGACAGAGCCCTCTGGATAAGTCTTGGTTCTAATGACAGAACTGGACTCTGGATTTGGTGACTCAGGCTGGACTGGAGACTCAGAACTGGAGACTCGGAACAAGGCTGAGAACTTGAAGCAAGACTAGACTCGGCTGGAGGCACTGGGCTGGGCTGAATATGCTGGACTAGAGACTCGGAGCAAGTCTGAGGACTCAGAGCAAGGCTGGACTCGGCTGAAGATTCCTGATGAGACTGGAAGCTAGGTGCAAGACAAGACTGGACTGGAAGTTCTGGACTAGGCAAGGGACTTGAGACATGACAGGACTGGACCACTGGATCTAGATGAGGTTGTAAACCTGGTTCACAATGAGATAGGTGTGAAACTCCTGAACAGTGTCATGCAACCGAGGCATGGCTAGACTGGGCTGGAGATCCAAGGCAAGGCTGGTGTCATGAGTACCAAGGCTGGTGAGCAGGAGGGGGCCCCTATCCAGGGGGGAAAATGCATGCGTAGTACTGAGGAGTTAAGCAGCCATTCAAAGAGACACAGATCAGACCCACCTTGACTTTTGGGGTTTATCTGTCTGGGTTTTCCCACGCTTCTTCAGTTTGTTAGGATTTTCTGTCTAATGTAGCAGTAATAAACACTAGAGACCTATTCCTTGTCTCAGCGTGGTTCCTGACTGTTAGGACAGCTGGAGTTTGAATGCACAACAAAACTGTACTGGAGACTTTGGACTAGACTGGCAGCTAGAAACATTGCAGGGTTGGACTGAAGACTTGAAGCAAGGCTGTGGACTTGAAACATGATGAGACTGGACTGGAGACTCTGGACACAGCTGGAATCTCGGAGTGGGACTGGAAGCATGCCTAGAATGCACACAAGGTGAATGCGGAGGACCAAGGCTGGGCACGAGACTGAGATTGCTGGGTCTGGTGAGGAGAAGATCCTCAGTGGCAGCAGAAGCAGGATCCAAGTCCTCTCTGGTGGAAAACCATGGCGCTGATTCCTCTCCAGCAACAGACACTGTTTCTGATGCGGGTAAGGACTCTTCTGCGGGAGCTGTGAGCTTGAAGGATTGGTTGTCTCCGTCAGCTTACTCTTCACGCGTCTGCCTTTTATGCTGATCTTTTGTGTGTCTATTCCCTTCTGCAGCCAATTGGGCTGCCTTCTCCTTCTCATGCTTTTCTGCCTGTCATTGGTACTTGCTGATTGGAGGATTCAAATCTTCTGAAGACTGGCCAACCAGCTTCTGTGACTCTTCTTGTGCTGCTGACTCATCTCTGGATTTCACTTTCCCGGTTTCAGCCAGGTAAGTTTCTATTTCCTCCTCTGACTCAGAAAGAGTTTTGTTTTCTGAGTCAGAGGCTGGCTGGAATCTCACAGGCATCGAAGAGCAATCCTGCATGGGATCCAAGCAAGGCACAGGATCCAGGGAAGGCCCAGGGTCAAGGTGGGGTGAGAGTTCATGGCTGGGCTCGGAGGAATGCTCCAGAGTCTTGGGGCAAGGAATGGAAGCCGGATTAGGCAAATGGTTGTCTCTGACAACTTTCTCCAGCTTCGGAAGCTCTTTATATTTCCGATTTTCACACTGCTTGGATACAGGAGCCAATTGAGACACTCGCTGTTCCACGTGCTTTTCCGCCCTCCTATCACGCATACTGGGAGGTGATTGTGGTTCCACCTCCTTTTCTCTGCCAATCGGTGGCTCTGTATCTCAGAGCTCGCATCCTGGCTCTGCCTCCCCTTCTGGTTCAAACCCCATCCTCTTCATCCAATTCTGACTCCATCCTGATATATATGTGTCATGGGGGGCTTGGAGTCTGAGTTGGAGGATGAGGAAGAGCAGCTGGGCCCAAGGACAGCTTTGGAGGGCTTGCAGGCAGTGACAGGGGCGATGGATGAAGGTCCGTCTGGGCAGGCAGAGGAGGCGGTGCTGGCCAATGAGCAGCAGGGTCAGGTGTCGCTGCTCAGTGGGGATGAGGATGTGGGGTTGCCACCCCCTCCCAGCCCAAAAGCAAGGAGAGTGGAAATTAGAGAGGAACAGTGAAGGTTGGAGAGGCTGCACACAAGAAAGCAGCCCCACCCTCCTAAATAAGCTCCACCCAGTTCTGCCTCTATAAGCTCAGACTGGTTGCTGGAGACAACCGTCCGCTTTCCGGATTCCATGTGCCTTGACTGCTGATCAGAAACCTCATGACTTAACTGCGTGTGATTTGGGCTGAGACAGGACAATATGGGAATGTCAAAAGTGTTGGAATTATCAGGGGTCAATTCAGCATTGTCTCATAAGGGGGTCTCTCTAACAAACACTTCTCTATTGTGCTTGTGGGATGACACATGGGTCACCTGATTTCCACTTCCTCCTTCTTGGGCTTGGGGATTAACAATCTCCATTACCCTTCTGGCACACATGCAAGCAGGAGGTGCTGCAGGAATGCAGCCCTCCTCCTACCATCTTGCCTGCACACAGACTTTCTATTCCACATAGAAAGTGTCTACAAAGAACCAGTGATGATTAAGTGCTTTCTACTATGAATCCACCTGTATCCAGATCTACTGAATAAAAGGAAGCTATCTCTATTTTTCTTCATCTAATTACTGTGTGAAGACTGAATTTATTTCTGAAAGTAATTAAGCTTAATGTGCAAGTTCTTTTTTTTTTTTTGGTTCACACTTCTACTCTGCAAGATTGCTGTTAGCTGCTTGGAGTTCTTTTATTAACCTTTAAAAACTCCATCAAGAAGTTCATGCATTCTCACCAGAGATCTCATATTTTGTCATGGAAAATTCAGAACTGAGCACAGCACTGAGGAGAAATAACCAACTGATTATTCAATTATCATTGGGTTCTAGCTTCACAAGGAGAGGAACTGAGAGTGATAGAAAAGTAAGACCTTTTGTAAGAATTTTGAATTTTACTGCAAGAAATCCTAAAGCTCTGGTTGGTTCTCAGGATCTTGGGACCATATAAGGAAAACAGGATAAGTTTGCTTATGTAAGGACAGCCATTCTATTGTTAAGGAAAACTGCACATTTTAGTGGTGACAGTAGTGCTGGAAATAGCCATTGTCTTCTTGTTAGGAAGTTGATGTGAATAGGCCTGTATTGCCCAGTCACTTCATTGCAATTTTCTCATTAGGTTCGCCTTAGTCAATTGCACAGGATTGGATTTTCCACTGCCTCTAGTCAATTCATTCTGCCTTTGTTAATGGTGAGCAACACTTCTTTCTTTTCGGGGGTTTGTTTAGGGACAGTAATAGCTCCTTTGAGTCTGACAGGATTATATAAAATGGGGAATTTAATTTGGTCCCTGTCAGATTTGCAAGGTTGGGGGAAGTATCCTGAAAATAAACTTTCATCTCATTTCAGCCATAGCAATGTCATGTGAGGACACTGAAACATCATGCTTTCTCTTGAGTTGTTGGTGTTCATAGCTGAAATTTGTGAGATTTCATGAAAGAATGCTGAAATCCTGTGAGATCTGATGATATGTGAAATTTTGAAACAAAAGTAAATAATGTTGGTTTTGGGTGGACATTATCTATAGATGTCCATCATCTAGGACTATCACAGGCATTTCATTGCTTGATCTAATCCTAATCTGCTTCAGAAATCTCAGATTAAGATTACATTAAGACTGTATCTATTTTTCTCTTCTAAGACACGCTAGAAATAAAGAAAAACTAAAACTTCATTTCAGGCATCACTGACCGCTTTCATCAAAGCATTTTCCTTGGCAGCCAGCTGGGAAGATGCTGTCCAAGCTCTTGAAAAATTCCTTGAGTTAATTTAGAAATGACAGGCAGTTATTAAATCGATAGCCAGATTTATTTTTTAAAATAGAATGTAATGTGGAATTGCAAAGATAAAAGTTAATGAAGTTCAATAAGAATGCCCTTTTCAGAAATGAAAGTAAAATAATTTCTCATCCAATTTTTTAAGAGGGGACAGAATTGGGGAAAGTAGTTATAGTGCCTCTTCATTGAAAAGAATTTCCCAACAGCCAAAAGGATTAATAGACTCACATTATCTTAGGATAACAGCTCCTATTAACACAAGCCACAAAAAGTCCCTCTGTTAAAAAAAGAGTACTTGCATGCCCACAGTTTACAAATGGAAATAAAAATGAATTCAGTGTATATTATCAGGATGATAGAATGAAATGCATAAGCTTACATCCATACTTGTCATTCTTTCAGAAACCCATTACAATCAATGGTACTTAAATTACTCATTTATGTCCCACTGATTTCAGTGGATCTGTTCTAAGTAGGATATAATTTAGGTCCATCCCTGTGTATAT
Organism: Candoia aspera; assembly: GCF_035149785.1. Taxonomy (NCBI): domain Eukaryota; kingdom Metazoa; phylum Chordata; class Lepidosauria; order Squamata; family Candoiidae; genus Candoia; species Candoia aspera. The sequence continues at coordinate 17,716,335 of NC_086158.1, read as the reverse complement.
TATTGTATCATTTATGATCATATGCACAGAATCTACTTCTGTTTGCATCCTAAACTCTTGGTAGATAGGTATCTTCTATTTTGGTGATTTCCACACTAGTGACTTTTAGTGTCTTCATAGCATCACCCATCCACTGCTGAAGTAATTTAAAGCCTGTCTGCATTATAGTTATGATGGCACGATGTTGTTTGGATGACTCTAGAAGATGCTATAAATTACTAGTGCAGAAATAACCTTCATCAAGCATGAGCATCTGCATACAATATACTTCTGTGGCATTGGCTGTGCTGTTTTCTGCAAGAGAATGGAGAATCTTTACATAGGTACCAGTTTCTTTCAAAAATACGTCACATAGTGCAGCTCTGTATGATTCTAATGCCTTTAATATAATAATGTCATATTAAAGGTTCTGTGAGGTATTGCTAAAACATGTCATATAATATGTAAATTAGTGAAATTGGGAGGGTTCAGAGAATTTGGGACCTGATTGGGTGGGATACTTGGTGAAGAAAGGAAGAGAAAGTCTCATTGCATAAAGACTTATTAGTGGTTGTGGTAATGGTGGTGATGAAGTTGTATGACTTTTAATAGCATTGAAAACGATAGTAACCTTCATCTAAACATGGGTATAATGTCTTTATTTTGTCCTTTGTCTAAGAATCCCAGTGATATGCATTGATACACACACACACCCTTTATATTTACATTAATTTTTTAAAACACTTGAGGGTAAGAAATTAAAAAATCACCTTTTTGTTATCTTGTAGCTAAGCAAGGGTTTGAACTTGATCCTCCAAAGTTCAGTGAGGTAACTAAAAACAATTGCAGTTATATAAACATTGACTTCCATTCAGCTGCGGACTAGGACTGAGGAGTTAAGTTAAAATTTCTCCAAGGACATACTGTAGCTATTAATTGTAGCTACAATTAATATGCAAAATATCCAGATCAGGCTTCAGCATCTCCAGTTAAAAGGGAATCTGATAGCCATCAAGGTGACAAATATATCAGACCACATATTCCTGGGATAAATGGACAAGTTATCTTGGTATACAGCAATTGTTGATGTTACTAAGGATTGTGGCAAAATGTTTTTTCAATGCTTTGAAGATGCACTGCAGGCATACCTGGGGATAGAAGTAGCAAAAACCATACAGTGAGTCTTTAGAGATCTTCAGATAGCTCAGGCTGAAGGAATTGGAATACCAAAGTTCAGAAGCTAATGAACAGTTTCACGTCACAGGTCTTTTCTGCATGGTAACATTTAAAGTGCTGATGTCCAGTGCAGGAGCAGAAAGAAAGCATACAGGCATAAAAGTATGCCAGCCATACTTCTAATCTCTATTTTCTCTTAACACAAAGCTGAATAGGGGCTCTGTTTACCCTAGAAGTAAGAGAAGGAGAGGATAGAGGTAGGGAACAGTTCTCCTGTCCCACAGAGTAAGCTGTCTCCCCTGCTTCTACTGCCAGACTGCAAGACATGAGACACAGTCTTCTTGTCTCTACTCATTGGTTCTCCTGATACACATGGAAATAAAATGGGGAGGGGAAAAAGGAAGGGAGGTGGGTCTTCTGCTAGTTCTTCAAATCCACAGAAGAAGGGGAAGAGATGTGCAGAAAAGTGACTCTTCAGCACCACTCCGTGGGGAGGGGGCACATGTCTTTTTGGTGTTCGAAAAATGGGCACCAAAAATATCCTCTTCCCCTCCTTCTCTCCCCCACTTCACTGTCCATCCATGTGGTGGGGAGAGAAACAGAAGGAAATGGTTCCTTTGATGTCAGTTCTCTTTGCACCACAATGCATCTGATCCATAGGAAGGCAGCTTTAGCACGAGCTAAAGGTTATGGGAAGGGAGGGGAAAGTATAGGGGAAGCAGGTCTGAGAGAACTGGTAGCAGACACGCCTCCTTCCTCTTCTTTCCTACCTTGTCCCACTACTCATGGATCCCTGTTCTCCAATATCCCAGAGTGATAATTCTGTTGCATCAAAGAACTGACAGCAAAAGACCAGCTTTACTTTCTTCCTGCCAGAAAAGCTGTCCTTGTACCATGGATTAGGCACTAATCTTCCAGAAGACTGGTGAACACATGTTAAAAATTCTTCAGCCACACGGCCTTGATGATTTGATGTTGTGCCTGTTCTGACAGCAGTACATGGGAATTTTACACTGAGGAGGGTGGGTAAAGAGCTATAACACATATACACATTTCTCTTGTCATTCCTTCAAGGCCTATGGAAGCCTAGAGAACTGCTGCCAGATCTGGTAGGGTTAGCAAAAGAAGTGGGAAAGATAGGATTTTGGCCAGGTGGAAGAACCCCGATTCTTCCACTGCCCAAATGCCCTTGGCCATTGAAAATAGTGGAAGACTGTGTCTACAATAGTCTCAGGTAGCCAATAGGAAAAAGGCAGCCCTAACCTTACCTGGATTTAAGATGTCAAAGACAACTTCATGGCACAGAAATGTGCCATGAAGATACCCCTTCATGGCACATTTACCCCTTTAAAATACCCCTTTAAAAGAGGATATTAGGAAAATAACCCTTTAAAACAGGGTATTAGGAAAAGACATGTTCAGGCTACCTCTGTGATGAGATGGGAGCAAGCTGAAGGTGACATTGTCCACTCATGATCTCTAAATGTATTTGCTGAAGTATCACCAGTGTGGATCATGCAGAAGATCAGCTTGTGAGGATTAATGCAAGATTCTCAAAAGCATACATACTGTATAATTCACTTTTTCACATCTACTTAGTCAATGGAATATCTATAAGCTATAGATATTCCATTGACTAAGTACCTTCAAATATAAATATATTCAGCTACTATGTCAAGTCTAAAAAAGATTTACATTTATTAAAGAGGGGGTTCTTTTTTTAGTCAAACATCTTAAGAATTGAAATATCAGGAAGTTGAGGACTGATCTATTTGTGACTAAAATCTGTGCTATTTCACAACAGAACTTTATTTTCTCTTTTTAAAGCTTTTAAGAAAACAAAAAGGGGAATATATTTGATTTTTTGAATAACTTGCAAGTGTTCTAGTTTCATCTTGAGCAAGAAAATTGTAAAATTTCTATGACAGGTCATTTTAATGAGTTAAATAAGTGTTTTCTTATAAATTATTTATCCCATAGCCCATGTATTTTCAAGTTTCTTCCTTTAGCTATATGACATTTATGCAATATTTCTTAAGTAAAGACTGTTTAAAAAATAAGTCAGTATCTGAAATGTGATAATGGCCATTATTTTTATATACCAAAGATGTTCACATTTTGAGTATCAAAAAATCCAAACAGAAATAGATAGGTGAATAGTTGACATAGGTAAGAAGTTAGAAACAGAGACAGAGACATAAGGACCTAAGTTATAAAAAGGTAGATTCTGGTTGAACTATAGGATAAATTTTTTGAAAAGATTCAGATCAACAGCTGAACACCCAAAACCTAGGGTCAGCTCAGTAGTAGAGTAGTAGAGAAATCCAGTGATTTCCTTTATGTAAAATTCTGTTTACATAAAGGAAATCATTGGATAGCCAACCATTACAGATACGTTGCCTGATCAGATATGCTGCTATCAGGACTCCTTAGTGAAGATAACAATGGAATATCTCCAAAGTACATGCCAGGCCCAAAGGCTTCAATAAGATCGGTTTCTCAGACTGAGGCATTGTGTGAGATGTCCATAGATTTTGCTTGACTGCAGCAAACAGGCAGCAGCTGCAGCCTTCTCCCTACAAATGTTCACTTGGACCCATTATGTCTGATTCTTGGATTCTTCTGTCAGAAGTAGTATCTAGAGGAATGGAAGGCTGTCCTTTGTTAGAGGTCTTCAGGCAGAGGTTGGGTTGTTATCAACTAAGGATCTGTCTTCATTGAGAATTACAAGCAATGTTCTGCAAGGTCTTTTCCAATTCAACATTTTTCTTTTGTATATTTGAAAAACAAGGAATTGGATCTCTACCGATAAGATTTATCTAGGATATTTGGTATACACAGATGAATGTCAAGATTTACCAAATGTTGGATACCCATTGTCACATAGATATTTAAGTTTGATGGAGGAGTCACATTTTGGCAGTAGGACACATCTTTGATATTAGGCAGAACTGGGACCTGCCACAAAAACACTATCACAAAATGTCCCAGATGACATTAGACCTGATTCAAGAAGCATATTCTATTTACTGTATTGTGACCTTTAATCCACTTCATTCTCTAGTTTCAGTAATGAGCTCCAGGTCAAGGGTGTCCAAGTGTATTTTGAAAATTGGCTGAAGGGCCTTGAACTAGTGAAGTGAAATAGTAATGTGCAGACTGAAGAAAAATCTCACAAAGGGTTATGGAAACTAAAAATGCAACTTCCTCCATACCATTAGATAGTTTAGACAAACAACTAATGAGACAGACCTCAGGGAGAAGTCAGAACATTGAGTTACTAGACCTGTGCTGATTCCTAAAACTGAAACCTAGGATTAGCAAAAAAGATGGTCTTGGGGTACACAAGCCATTAGTAAGATCACCTACATGTGTATAACATGAACATCATGTGCTCCTTCAGGAAGATTCCTCAAAAAGGTATGTCAGAGCCCTATAAACCCTGCCTCTTAGAGAAGGAAGGAACATTCCCCTGAAACTTCCATCTAGGCTACACTATCCAAGGTTTCTCTTCTCTTAGGCAAACTTTAAAACACTCCAGCACAATAGGATTGGTCTCTTAACTTTATGATTAATAACAGAATAGCAACGATAGGCAAGGAACAATCCAAAATGCATCTGACCTTATATACAAAAAAAGCTAAAATTTAGAATAATTTGGGTTCAGACATACTACCATCATCATTTTTGGTGTTCATATCATTAAGGGCTCTCATAAGGGGGAAGGGGCTACATTCTAATTTGATAGAGAGAAGATACTAGAGGTGGGAAGAGGGGGAGGAAGTGGAGTACACAGTGCAAGAAATATGTTATTTCAGACATACTTACTTTGGATAGGACAGGACAGGCCAGGACAGGACATACAGTACAGCCTGAGGTCAAGCCAATTGTATCAAAAATGTCATAGAAAAGACTGATTATATTTTAATTTAATTTATTTTTTGTGTGTGTATGGAAGGATTGCATTGTTTGAATTTCAAACAAATTGAAATACTGTTTATTCAGTCAATGACCAACAAAATTTGAAAATATACAGCACAAAAGTAAAATCAAATGGGTGATATAAAATACTAGCATAACAAAGGGTCTCTCTAATAAAAATGTAACATACACTAATATAATGGTGTATTAATTACCTGTGCAAGTGTAAATCAGAAATATTACAATCTATAAGGTAAAAATACATATCACCTAAAACAAGTAAGCTAACACATAATAAACCTGAAGTGATGAGTAAAACAGAATTGGTTATTTCTGTGACTAATTATGCCTTATTTTCAAATGAGGTATCAGGCACTGAAAGAATCACTCAAGAGCACACCAAATTATACATTAAATAGTGCCAATTTCTTTTCTTTTTTTCCTTTATTTTTTTTTTCCCTTTTTCTCCAGAGGAAGCAAGAAGTAGCCTGATCCAAACTGCCTTGGACCACCCAGTTGGACCCTTCCTTTCAATTCTCTTATTTAGCAATACATCTTGTGTACATTATCTTTCAGCAAAATTGACCTCACCACACATGCAAGTTTTTAAAAAGGAACTTCCACTGACTTTAATGGAGCTTTAAAAAACAAAAATAAAACTTACCTATGGAGGAAGGAATCGATTTTGCTAAGCAGAGGGGAGCCAATTAGTTTTCTCCACATGCATTATAATGCTAACCCAAATGCTTACTTTAGAATGTGGCAAAGTTACCTGGGGTAGGAGAGATATTTACACACTACAGTTTTAAGATATAGTGTAGTTTGGCTCTGATAAACCATTCCTGACATAAAGGGCAGCATTAAAAAAAAAGTCATTTGTGATAGGAAGGAAGGATGGACAGATGTACTGGGATATAGAAGTGCCAAGATGTGGCGGAATATAGGTTTTATAGGTAAGGACAATTGCACTACATTTTTGGAGTGGGCAGAAAGCTAAAGTGGAAATGTAGGGAGTGATAATCATTGTTAAAGCAATGTTGTTAAAGCAATGAAAAAAGATGTTTTACATGGAGAAGGATAATTAGCCAGGAGTTAATGTTTCTGAATTGGACAGAGTTTCTTATATCCATCCTTCCTCCCAGACCTCTTCTCATACTGAAACTTAGTATCATCACTAGTAGGGGTGGTTCTGTTCCATACCTCATTGGCAAATTCTATTGGTAGTTCCTGCTAACTTCCCAACTCCCTTGCCTAATTACTTGTTTAGACTCTGAATCATTAGGATTGTTTATTAATTTCCCCCCTTACTCATAAAAATGCCAATTACATTCTTTCATTTCTGATAAAGGATCTTCTCCCCCTCTCCCAACATGCACTTGCTGAAAGAAAGAGATAACTAATTTAATTCACCCTCACATTTTTTTAAAACAGAAGGTGAGTAAAACACAGTGACTAAATAATGGCTTCTCTAGGTATTTGTTGTACTAAAACTAGTCAGATAGTGTTTTGGGGATATTTAAAATTCTGATCCAGTGTTCCAGAGATGGTGGAATGGATTTTTTAATATCAAAAATCATTCAAAGCCATCCAACCACCCCTCACAAGTGAGAGAGAACACTATCTTAATTAACAATGCTTATAATTAATTCGAGTAATGGATTCTTTTAGCTGGAAAGAGTTTAACATATGAAATTCAGTACCACAAGTAATGGTGAATTATTAGCTTAGAAGACACATTAAAACAAACTAAATGGAGAATAGCTTTACCAATTTTTTTAAAGCCCTTTATTCTTAAATGAGATCTAGATGTTCACTTTTGAAGTTTTAGGTCCCAATTAATGTGAGCAAGCCATTGCTTTCATGCTACCTTTTTGCATTTTGATTGACCAATGCTGAAGGCAGAATACTAGCTAGGAATTATAGGCTGGTTAAGCTTGGCCGTTCTTGCCTTATGTTACAAGTGAATATGACACACTTCCTGTTTACAATCTGATGGGACAAAACTGCTATTGTGAACATATAAAGTGAGCCAGTCTATTGGGAAGTCAGTCCACGCTAAGGTCACATGCTTGCTTTAGCACAAACATAAAGAGAAACCCAATTTACACTCTCATTACTAGAATTAGGCTAAGCCAGCTTTTCTGTACCTTTTGAACATGGAGGAACCCTGAAAATACTCCTCAGACGTCGGGGAACCCCTGCACATTCAGGCTCAAATATAGGGCAGAAGTTACAAAATTACTATATTCATTTCATGTGTAGGCCTGTATATATGCATTAACACTGTTCTTAAACTAAAAATAATGAAATTTACCTCTTTAATGTCAAGTTGCCCGAATTTGAAATATTTTAAATAAATTGTGATCTCCCAGAGAACCCCTAGTGACCTCTTGTGGAAACTTGGGGTTCCACAGAACCCTGGTTGAGAAACCATGGGCTAAGCAATGGAATGTTCCACAAGTCTTTTTACCTTCTGATAACAGTGATCTGAAATTCTTAAGTTTTGTGCAGCATGCAGAACTGAATCACACTACTAGAGTTTATGTATACTTTTTAACAAGTTTCAAAATAGCACCAAATTTAAACTCTTTAAAAAAAATCAGATAATCAACTGTGGAGTCCTTGGTGTTCTCTGAGCCTTGTTTTCTTGCAGACGTTTCATTGCCAGAATAGGAAAAATCTTCAGTGCAAACGGGGAGAGGGCCTTGCTCTCTGTTTATATACTGTGGCTTGCCCTGCTTGTTTTGGTGGGGGTGTTGTTCTCTCCCTGGGAGTTCTTTGATTGGGCTGTTGTTTGCTGCTTGGTTGATTGACTGAGTTAATAGTTCCTTGATTAAGGTGTATTGTGCTGTTTGATGGTTTATCTGGTGTTAATCCTAGTGTTGATTTTTCCATATCTGGGTGTTGCTTGCTGGCAAGGGAATGCACTGGTCTTTTGGCTTTTCTATTGTCTCTTTTGAGTGCTATGTAAATGTTGTTTACCTCTATGTGTCTGTTGATGGCTGCTTTGTCTGAGTGCCAGGCTTCCAGGAATTCTCTGGTGTTTTTGGATTTGGCTTGGTTTAGGATGCTCACAGTTTCCCAGTTGAAACTATGGTTGAGTCTGTCCATGTGTTGTGAGATTAAGGAGTTCTCATCGTGTCTTCTGACTGCTAGTTGGTGTTCATGGACGTGCTCTGCTAGTCTTCTGCCTGTCTGTCCTACATAGTGGCTCTTACAGTCTTCACACTGTATGTTGTAAATAACTCGTTTTTTCTTCTTGGGCTATTGGGTCTTTTGGTTTGCTTAATATGTTTTGAAGAGTTTTAGTTGGTTTATGTGCTACAGTGATGCCATGAGGTTTTAACAGCCTGTTGGTGGTTTCTGAGATGTTTCTGATGTATGGCAGTGTTATCCTTTTCATAGCTTCTGTTGGTTGGGTTGTAGTGGGTTGGGTGGTGAGGCGCTTTTTGTTAAAGTTGAGCAGGTATCCATTTTGCTGGAAGATGCTGTACAGATTATCTTTTTTCCTTTTTCTGGTGTTCTGGGTAGCTGCAGGGCATAAGTGCTTGTCTGAATATGTTCTTACACAGCTTCTCTTGTGGGAGGTTGGGTTGTTACTTTGGTAATGGAGCACTTGGTTGGTATGGGTAGCTTTCCTGTAGACTTGTGTTTCTAACTTGCCATCATTTCCTCTACTGATGAGGATGTCCAAGAAGGGTAGTGTGTTGTTTTCTTCCTCCCTTGTGAATTTTATTCCATTAAAGATGTTGTTGATGGTTTCGTGAGTTTCTTCCAGGTGTTTCTTTTGTATTATGATGAAAGTGTCATCTACATACCGGATCCATACTTTGCGTTCTATGTGTGGGAGTGCTGTCCTTTCCAGAAGCTGCATTATGATCTCTGCTATAAGTCCTGAAATAGGTGATCCCATGGGTGTTCCTTTGATCTGTTGTTATAGTTCTCCATCAAACCGAAAGTAGGTCGTAAGGCAGAGGTTGATGAGGTCCATTATCCTGGGTATTTCTATTTTGGTGTATTTGGCTAGGTCAGGTGTGTTGTGCAGAACTGCAGCCATGGCTTCTTTCACTAGTGCTGGGTCTATGGATGTGAAGAGAGCTGTAACATCGAATGACACCATGATCTCATCTTCTTCTATTTTTAGGTTTCCTGGAGGCACTGTAGTGGGGAGTTGATAGAATATTCACATACTCCATATATAACACATGGACTTCATGGGATGGAAGCAAATACCCAGCTTTTCAGAGGACAGGCTGTGACCTGGAGTTAACCTTCATTTCAGGGATAGACAATGTGGTACCTATGGTCACCACTGTGACCATAAATTGGCTTGACCAGTTACAAGATAACTACTTAGAAGAAAGGCTAGTAAGCTTGTTCCCTGAGAAGATCTTCTCCATCATCCAATTACTCTTGTCTTTTTTCTGGACTGATGGGCATACTTCCAAATAATGCACTGGGTGGCAGCCAATCACTATTTTTATTTTCTAAGAATAGCCATGGGACCTTGCACATAGCTCTGGAAATAATATGACTCTGGAAGCTGATGCTTTGCCCCGAAGTATAACTGCTTCCTATTTTTTCCTTTTAATTAAAACATATTTTTAAAAAGGAAGTCAGATTGAGCAGGTATCAAGATATGTTAGCTTAATTGGTTGGGAATCAAGAGAGATGTTCATGGGATCTACACTGCTTTGCAAAGATGACACATACTAACCCAGATTAACCAAACCTAACAAAATATTGGTTTAATCTGCAGGTCTTTTTGAGGTGATGATCCTATGATCCAATTTCACCAGTGGCCATGGTGGATGAAGTGGGAACTGCCATCACTTCAAGGATGCAAATTAGATCATTGTGGAAACTCAGTCAACAGTTTTACATTTAAGATAGAAATAATTTCAAAATGGGCTTTGATACATTTAGCATTCCCCTGTTCAGAAAATCTTGTTCCAGCTCTGAGTGGGAAATAGATTAAATTTAGTCATAGCAAATTTGCATATATAATCCACTCAATGCAGTGCTGAAGGTTTATCCTGTCAAATAAACATACAGTAATAATTTATGTGCTCTCTCTCTCTCTCTCTCAGCAATCAAGTTAACACTTTAGGAATATGTAAATCATTGGGATATAAAATGGCAACACTTCGGAGTAAGCAGCAAATCTTAATTAATTCCATTGCCATCAATTACATTAACAAAACTCATTTTGAATCATTAGTATTAACATGGAAATAGCAGTAGAAACTGCTTTTAATTACTCTTTTAGCCATATGGAGAAAAGAATATTGATTTTCTGTAATGTCCATTTTTACAAATAATATGTAAATAAATCTTTAAAATAATTCATTCCATCAGTTGCTTGGGAACCTTATTGTTGATATGACAACTGTGGCCAACTAAATCATTTTGCTGCTTGCTTTCTGTTCACATATACTCCACATTTTCATTCAGGGAATTATTTTCTATCAGCTATACAAGAGTGACATCTAGAGAAAAGTAAGCTAGCAAGAAGATATAAAGAGGAAAAAGCTACTATCAAGAAAATCCCTTAAGAGCTAGTGTTATGCCTACATAATATTAATTTATTATGTGCCATCATCTTAGTGACTGTATAGATAGTCCCCAACTGATGATGATCTGTCCCTAGCTGTGCCTTTCAGGTCTTCCAACAGTGCACCCATCACTATGGTAATCAAATCCATCCATCCTACTGCTGGTCATCCTTTTTTTCTATCTTTCCTAGCATTATTGACTTTTCAAGATCGCTAGATCTTTCCGTAATTTGTGTAAAATTTGAGCCTGGTCATCTGTGCCTTGAATGAAAACTCTGGATTGATTTGTTCTATTAGTTATTTGTTTTCCTGGCTATTTGTGGTATTCTCAAGAGTCTTCTTCAATAACAAAGTTCAAAAGTGTTAATGCACTTTCCATCCTGCTTCTTCAAAGAATGTTTGCTTCCATTGAGTGTCATAAGGAAAACTATTACCTGCACAATTCTGATTTTTTGGTACAAAAACATCACAGCATCTACTGTAAATATTTCTTCCAAGACCTTCATTGCTACCTACCAAATGCTAATCTGCAGTGCATTTCTTGACTGCTTTATACTTCATGATAGTCCCATTTTTAACTGTGCTCCTTGACTTTCATTATTAGAGCTTGCAGATGACATGCACTTTCAGCTACCAGAGTAGTGTCATCAATATAGTGCAGTTTTTTAACATTTATTCCTCCAGTTTTAAAACCATCCTCATCTTACAATCCAGCCTCCCTCAAGCATGTAGGTTGAATAAATAAGGAGAGAGTATACAGCCTTGTCTCACTCCTTTGCCAACCTTGAGCCAGTCTGTTTCACCATGTTCTGTCCTTACTGTGGCTTCCTGATGTGTATATAAGTTTCCCATGGGCACAATGAGATGTTCTAGGATACCCATTTTCCTAAGGACATTCTGCAGCTTGATATGGTCAATACAATTAAAGGTTTTTTCTATAATCAATAAAGAACATACTGACTTTTTTATATTCTTTGGTTTTCTCAGTTACCCAGAGTATACTAGCAATGTTTCTTGTTCCTCTAACTTTTCTAAAACAGCTTAAACATCTGGCATCTCCCTTTCCATGCAGGATTCTAATTTGCATTTTATAATCCTAAGCATTATTTTGCATGTGAAATTAAGGATATTGTGAGGTAGTTTGCACAATCTGTTAAGTCTCCTTTCTTTGGTATTGGAATGAGACTAAGCTTTTCCCATCTTTTGGCCACTGTATTGTTTTCCAAATTTGCTGGCCTAGTTTGGTTAGAACCCTTATAGATTCTTCTTTTGTTGCTTGCCATATTTATGTAATAATGTGTATGTGTAGAAAGGCTCAAGAACTCATTAGTCAAATGGTACATTTAGAAACTCTGGCCATTAAGGGGCTGAAAAGGGAAGCAGAGATCAATTCCAAGAAAATATAGAAAAGGGAGATGGGTCTGTTGGTAGAAGAGGAAAGGAAGGAAGAAAGCAGACTCTTGATCTATTCTAGGGAGTGATTTAAGCATTTACTCTCAGTGAAGAGAAGGGAGTTATGAGGTGAAAGGTCTATATTTAGGCCAGGTGTCAATAACTTTTTGTAACCAAGAACCCATATATAATATTGGGGGTTGAGAATAGGGGAGGGAATAAGACTACACAGTGGGTGGGGCCATGTCAAAAATGGACAGGTCCAGGTGAGCATTTGGTTTTTAAATTATGTTAGGGCTTATATTTCAGTTCTTGCATGCTTCCCACCTGAAAATGAGAAGAAAATATGTTGTCACCTTCAGCAATCGTAGATGGGAGGTGTCTGAGGGCAGCCAAAAGGGGACTCGGGGGCTGCATGAGGCTGGGTTAGGGAGGCATGTCGACACACTCATTTGGCTAAGTATGACGAGTTTTCTCTTGTGGATGTTTGCTTGGCAGAATCCTAAACTCAGTAGCCTTTTGGTTGTTGCTGTTAACCTTTTTTCTGCCATTATGAAACAGTAAGTCCACTCACTGACATTCTCAGTGAGGATCATGTCACTGTCTTGGCCAAGCTATAGAGTTCCCCAGACCCTTTAATCATAACCATAAACGTAAATAAATAAATAAATGCACACACACACACACACATTTCTTCCTTTTCACAGAGAAAATTATTCTTAAAACAGGTGATGGCATCTTCCCCATGAAAAAAAGGGAAAAGGACCTTTTGGCAGATGCTACCTGATCTAAGAAGAGGGCTGGCAATTCCAGGAAGCCAAGAAAGGAGTGAAGCATGAACAGGAGAGGGCAGAGTTCTGCCTATTACATTGTACAATCAAAATTATTTGGTGCATAGATGCAAAATCTGCAGCTAATCGGCTGTATTTGCTCCCTCTCTTCCTCTTTCCCTCTTCTTTTCATATTGCAGCTTATTCCCCAAAAGCATCCCCCACCCCTTGCCTTTTGTTTTCCCTGTTCATTAATGCCAGTTGTTTATGAAGCCTCCAGAGCTGCCTTCAAAAGCTTGTCAATGATTTTCAGTGGTGTGGCCAAGTTTCTCCAACTTTTATGTGCAGGAATTAAAGCAATGTCATCTTTGCTCTCATTCCTTAACTTGTTGCCTTTTTCCTTTCTTTCAGGGGGTGCTTTGCTTTCTTCTACTGCCACTTCAGCTGTTTTGCTTTGTTTTGTTTTACTGGCTGCTTCCTCTTTCCCTCTTCTTTTCATATTGCAGCTTATCCCCCAAAAGCACCCCCACCCCTTGCCTTTTGTTTTCCCCATTCGTTAATGCCAGTTGTTCTCTGAGTATATGCATGAGAATGCAATGCTTAATAAAGGATTGAGCATGGAATAAGGATGTGTGATGACTTTTTATTTTGTTTATGGATAAATGTATAAGGAATGTTTGTAATAACTTTAGAAGTGTGTTGGTCGAAAACATGAACATACTTTTGTACGCTGTACTGTTGACTAAGAATCTGAATGATTTGCAGGAAATATTAGATAGACTGTACAAAGCATCAAAGAGTATGGATCTGAATATTAATGTGTCAGAGCTAGTTTGGTGTAGGCATCAGGCTAGAAACTGGGAGACCGAGTTCTAGTCCTGCCTTAGGCACAAAGCCAGCTGGGTGACCTTGGGCCACTCACTCTCTCTCAGCCCTAGGAAGGAGGCAATGACAAACCACTTCTGAAATACCTTGCTAAGAAAAATGCAGGGACTTGTCCAAGCAATCTCCAAGAAAAGGACACAACTGAATGGGGAAAAAAATGTATCAAAGACCAAAATAGTTGTTTGGGAAAATAAAGTGAAAATAGCAAATGATTCATAAACAGCTAAAAACTCAAGCAAATATATTAACTTATTGTATATATTTTGGTAGAATATTTACTAAAGATGGGAGAATAGATGGAAAAAAATTAAGATGTGAAATGCTGGTAGAAAGGTAGTGGGTGTTTTGTAATATTTTGAGGACTGAACGTTTATCAAATGATTAAAAGGCTGTGTTATATGGACATGAGCGATAGTTACATTAGCAGAAACTTAGGAGTGAGTACTTAAGAAGCTTATGTGATATAGGAAGAAGAAAGAGGTTCAAGAATGAATGGGTGCTGCTGAATGAATGTGAATTACATACAAAAATATTTGCCCAATACAAAACAAGTACACTGAGGTAGTTTGGCCACATAAGGAAAATGCATGAAAATTGAATTGCAAAACAGATATATGAAGGAAGAGTGAGTGGGTTGAGAGGAAGGGAAGAAGGTCATGGCTAAATAAAATTGAGATGTGAGAAGTCCAAAGAATAAAAAAGGCATTTTTCATATACATATGAACAGTATATCAATTCAGTAAAAGCAAGAATGCTTTGCAAGAATTGAAAGGTATGGAGAGGTATAGTGAATAGTGTTGGTGTAAACTAGTTTTAATTGTATTTCCTTTCCTTTTTTTACTTACCTTATGCCTTTCATTTCTTTGCCTTAATATTCTTACTCATATTCTGTGGTCTATATAAAGTAGCATGATGGTTATGTATATATGTAGGAGCTTTTTCCTTCTTTATTCATTAAAAAAATCAGTATTTTTTATCCTTACAAAAGAGAGAATATTAGTGAATCGATATACTTACCTTCAGAAACAAGGATATTCAACATTAAAGAAGTTATTTAATCTTAGAGTCTAGTCATATTTATATACTGTGGATTTTAAAATATGTCATGGTTAATCTTAATTACTGCACTGAAAATTTCAGTTCATAATATCAGTTCCAAGAATCTAATCATGTATGTCTCATAAATGTTGGATTCCCAGTCTGAATCTCTAAAAGTTACCCACCTCATACACACAAAATAAAAACATATTTTTCAAGTGATTTAATGTTGAGCAATATTACAGAGAAAATATTATCTTAGTATTTATTCCTTAAAAGTATGCATATTTCTAAGTACCAGAATGTGAAACTCTTCAGTATTTATACAGTCTTTTTACCTATTAAGTATGTTTTAACTCCTCATATGACCATTTCACAGTTGGCCAGTGAACATTCAGCATTCTTTGTTGTATCCATTACTTGGTTACTTACTTTATGTCTTCCTTACTAAAAGCAATTCTCTTATCTATTTAACAGCCTGAGTTGCCTGTGATTCCTTGCACAATATATTAAATTGTTTTGTGCTTTCAGCTGCTGGGCTTTTTTTTTTTTTGCTTTTTAATTGGGGGAAATAATCATTTTCCAGTGTAATCATTTTCAGCATATTGAGCAGCATCACACACTGTTCTGTAAGATAATGACACTATTTTGTGCAAGACTGTAATACACAGAGTGGGCTTATACTGTATATATAATGGCAATACCATCTTCCCCCCCAACACACACATCTACATTGATTAGCATGACCTTTATTGTTGTTGTTATTGTTGTTAATTTCACTTCAAAAGTCTCCACTGTATATTCATTACATGATTTGCCTAAACCTACTATAACTAAATTATCCATCACTTATTAAACTATGGAACTAGATATGAGATGGGGTATTCACAAGGCTTGGCGAACCTTCATCTTTGGGGATTTCAGTTTGTTTAACCTCATCCAGTCTATTTTTTTTAATTTAGGCAATGGTAAAGGGAATCTTCTACTTTTAAAATAATTAAATGGCTGAACCAGTTGCAGATGCCCTATTTGGATATCAGCACTGAGCAGGAGATTGAACTTGATGGCCCTATTGACCCTTTCCAATTCAATGATTCAACACAGCAGCTGGTCTCATTAGCAATGAGAACTTCTACAGAAGTGGCATCTGGGAGGAAGAATGATGAAAGTAGCATTGCAATGCAAGCCTTGCCCCTTTTGTACAAGTGTTATGACACTGTATGCATATATAAAAGAGGTATAGCTTGTAGCACCATGTCATAATGCTACTTTTGTCATTCTCCTGTGGATACTGCTTTTCCTATGACATACAACAAGCAAAGCTCTAGCTGCATGTGAGATTCTCTCTGGCTCATGCATATCTCACTATGCATAGGATTCAGTATAACATTGGACCATACGAAATATCTCCTAAGATGTTAGACTATCTGGGCCATCTATCTTACCATTGATGTATCTAGATGACAAGAATCAGAATCACAAACTGGTTTTGCATCCCCCAGCTGTATTATTTGAGATCTTTCAGCTGGAGATATAAGAGATTATAACTCAGATATTCTGCCTATTAACATACTTGAGATATGGGGACTTTCCCAGACACATTAAAGGATGTATCTGATGGATCCCTGCAATGGCAAGGCACTTCCATTAACTATTCTGGCAGGCATGCTAGGAAATATTTAATAAATGTAGCAGAGGAAACTTTTGAATAATCCACTTGTCTTCTAGGATCTAATTTACAATCTATATTTGTTCTTTCACTTCATCTAATAAACCTGCTAATAACACATTTCCAGACAATGTTAGTTACTCTAATTGTTGAATCTACCTTATTAAGAGTTCTTCAGAGGCACTAATGCTACAAATTTGAGATCAGCACTTTGCTTCTAAAGTTACAATCAAAACCACAAAAGAAGCAATCATCCATAAACTTTTTATTTGTGCCTGTGCTTATACACTGAAAGAAGGAAGGAAGGGAAGAAATCATTTTAAAGAGCATTCAGCTTTAGTCTTCTTTCATAGGGAAAAACTGTTATTAGCTCTGCCTCCTTTCTACCCAGTATCTAAGTTTTCACCTAAACCCTAATGTTACATATGTTTATTCATTTGTTATTTGTAGTTCTATTGTCCACCTAGATGAGTTCAGTTATTGGGTAGATTGTAAATAAACAATTAAATTTAAACAATATTTTGAACAAGTGAGCAGTTTCATTGCAAAAGTGAGACCACATATGCATTGCATATACAAAGTATTTTGTCCTTTTGTGACATGTTACCTACAATTGTCCAGTGTAGCTTAGCTGAAAGATATCAGACTGAATTCCTATAGCAGCAATCTAGCTGCACTGAGTAGCTGCATGGGAATTTGCTATAAAGTTTTATATATACTGTGTGTGTGGGTATGTATGTATATATATACATATATTTTCACATACGAAGTCCCTCAGGGATTAAGCCTTCTAATCGTTTGTTTTCAAAAATTCAGCATCTCTAAAACTGGCTTGGACATCCAAAATTCCAGGTCTAACCACTGAGGCCCCAATCCAGTAAAGATTGATACAAAGGATTTTAGTTAGTTAGATGCTTGAAACATCAAAGCTCAGCCAAATGCATGGGTTTAGCATACAGAAGGTGCCAAGTTCAATCCTTGGAGTCTCTGGGTAGCCAAATAGGGCTGGAACAATTATCAGCTTGAAACCTTAAAAAGGAATCATTGCCAGTCAGAGTCAACTAAATTGAACTATACGGACCAATGGCCCAACTTATAGATAATTCTTTCTTTTATTGCTGAAGACTGATTACCTGACGGTACAAAATACTTTCCTAGAATAGAATTATTGGCAGCATCAAGCATCCTACAGTTACATATGGGAAGCTGAAGACTAGGCTGCAAAGTTTTTAAAGGTTATTTAGAAAGGATATTGCCCTTTTTTTCTGTATTAGCAGGATAGCAACAAAGACAATTGCTTCCTTTCCATGCAGAGAAGCCAGCTGCTGAACCTTACTTCATTACTAAGAAGGAGAAAAGGTTCTTCATCATAGATGAAGAGTAGGCTACTTAGAAGTAGAAGAAAGTCTGTATAGCTGGATGGACAGACATTGCAGCTTTATAGCACCTGCCATCAGTCTATGATCATCCTTTTGTCTCACAATAAGGCACTCTGGGCTGCTTTAAGCCCTATGGTTTATGAATGGAACCCAGCAACTTTTTCTTTCAGTAGTCAGTGCAAAAAAGGAGTTAGTGACTGAAGGCAACAGAGCAGAAATTATATACTGTCTAACATAAGCATTTAGTTTTATGACAAATGCAAATTGCAGGTGTGAAAGCCCCTTTTCAAAACCTCCATTTTCATCCTATTCCTTTCACAACCTTTTCCATCCCTGCTGGGACACATTTACCTACTCATATGTTAATGGGCAAATTAAATAGCATGACATCGAAGACTTCACATCTGTGAAGAAGAATCTGTCTTCAAAAGATTTCAAGAGGGGGAAAAAAACCTGTATCTTCAGTGAAATGAACGCAAAGGCAGTTCTTGTCCAGATAGACTGACAGACTGGTTGATAGACAGATGAGCAGACAGACGGAAAAGATCGAAGGATAGAGAGACTGGGAGCAAAACATGGCAGGTAAAGCAAGAGATTCCTTTTCTACATAAATATATCCCGATCAGGCAGTATTATTACTAAGCATTAAAAACACTTCTGGAATTAGGAAAAACACAAGGAATTAGGAATGACTATGAACAATCTAGATTTTCCCATGTCAGAAGGATCTTTTTGTATTTACATCAAAAACAAATGCTTGATTATCTCATAATAGTCAAAGACCATGCTGACTAAGAATTCTGGGACTTTTACTTTGCCCCATTTAAAAGTTTAGGTTCCTCAAACTACTAGGTAATACCACATAACTTGGCCTAATTCTGACTTTTTACCTACTATAACATCCTATGTTGTTCTCTGACTTTGCTGATATATTTTTGGGAAAAAGAAAGGTTATTATCTGCTGTTCATTTCTGATGTTGATAGAACAAGTGTATTTTTTTTTCTATTTCTATTCTGTTCTCTATCAGATTTTCCCTGCACGTTTTTTCTTCTATTTCTTTCTGCTATGCTATGCTACTTGTCTTTTCCCCCTATTCTTTTTTTTTCTTCTATTTTTTCGATTCCCACCATTAGTGTTGTGAGAAGCCCAGGGTTTGTGTTTTACAAGATAGGTGACCATATAATTCCAATAAATAACAAATAAATAACTCTTTACCAGTTGGAGGATAGGGGTGGTGTGGTAATAGCTTTTGGGTTGAAAATTAATTCTGGCTTTTATGTGAAAAATATGCCGAGAGTAGGTAAGCGTTGTTTACTGAGATCATGGAAGTCAGAGAGATGGTTGGATGAGAATGCTTTGGACTTGGAGCTTTGAAGTCTTTCATGGATCCTTGACCTTACACATAAGCAAATCCAAATTCTTAAAAATGTAAAAGTCATTCAAATTTGAGGACATTATTTACAAAAAATGCACACTTGCACCATGTGCATTTTCATGTAGCTAAGCATTAATGGTGCAACTGTCTTCCTGCATGTGTTTCTTCCTCTGCCATTTCAAGGCTTTTAAACCTCAGTCAAAGTCACAGTCCTCTTTTAGATTTTAGTCTTTTGAAATGTTTTCTGCTCTCCTGGGCATGCTGGTATGTGTTCCTTCTCCTAACACTGGTGCCATTTTTTTTAGGTTACTGCCAAACTGTTTTCCTTTTGTGCAGGACATACCTTGGTTGGTGTGTTGTAAAGTTATTAGGTTTCCTAATCATCTTTTGTATCCAGAAGTGCTTTTAGTGCTTAGTTATACTGCTTGATCGGGATATAAAAGAAGAGGGGAGACACGGGTTTCCAGCCTCTTGCTAAGGACACTATCTGTTCCTTGCAAATTAAACACACCTGGATTTTGGCTTATAGCAAAATCCTGCCTTTGCTCCATAGTAAGCAAAAAGTTACAGCCAACTTCCACTGAGTTGTACTCAATCATGCTATACAGCATTCATAAGTTAGAGAGGAACATTTTTCTTTATTTTTTGAATGTTTTTAATGTAGCAAACCCACAGTTGAACAGCTAAAAATACAAAGTGAGTTCTCTGGAATCTTGTCCAATTTGCTATAGAAGAACAAAAGATAGCCTTGAGGAAACTTAAAGACTAAACTTAATTATTGCACAAGCTTTCTTGGACTGCTACAGCATAGCAATTGAACTGTTGGTCTAAGACTGGGGAGTCCTGGGTCCAAATCTATCCTCAGTCAAGAAAGGTCACTGTGGTCCAGTCACTCTCTCTCAGCCCAAACTATTTCAGAAAGTTATTGTTATGAGAATAGAATGAAGGGAAATGCTGATCTAAGCTGCCTTGAGTTCCTAGAAGCAAAATCTGGCTATAAATATAACATCTAAACAGTAAATACATTTCATAATAACTTCTTTAGTCTTTAACATGCCAAGAGGCTCCATTGCTTTTTGTTGTCACAGATTACTGATTTGTTTTGCCTGATCCTGACTTTCAAGGGTTCTGCAGGCATCTGAAGTACAAGATATATTACGTCTTTGGGTTGTTATATGTTCAACTGGACATGTTTCTCATGTGGTGTTTTGACTCTGAAATACCTGTATAGTTTGAAGCTTTTTTACAAGATCCTTTCTAAGAATGAAATCCATACATGCTCTGTTGGTGCCCTTCTATTCTTTTCTTTTGAAACATAAGTAAATCCCCAGTGGAACCACCAGTGTGAGATTATACATTCTTTACTGTACTTGTAAAGTCTTGTTCTGAAAAGCCTATGCCTAACTAAGAGGGGCTTTCATTTGAAGCATGCTTTCAGTATTCCAGTGATAATAAGACATTACTCCAACAAATGACCTGGAGACTGAATTAAAAGAAATCCCACAAAACTACCATTTAGAGGCCAACTTGTGGATCTAAATATGAAATTGTTATCTCGGTGGTTTGCAAGCAGAATGTCTCAAGATCAGTCTCCAAAGGGACCAATTTTCAGGCCGTATTATGAACCACACAGAGTCCCATCTGTTTAGTGGAAGACTTAGAAAATAGCCTCACAAACATCTGAAACCACTTCAGTCTGACCTGCTGTAAATCCAAACTGATCTTCCACTCTTCAGGAAGTGCTACATTTGTTGAATTCCATATATTCTTTCATGTCCTACTAGTACAATACATTGATGAATACTGTTGCCAGTCCTTCAAACTCTAGCTGGCACTTTCATATCCAACCCATGATGAATCTGGTGATTCTTTTTCTCTCTAACCAAAGTGCAGCAACCACCATATTTTATGTAGAGAAGAAAATAAATGGCAGCTACTCCAGGCCATAGTCCTTGCAGAAGACTAATCTTCTGAAGATGAGAAAGGGGCAGAGCTCAGATCATCAAGTACAGAAGAGTTGGTCCCTGCAACCTCAAACGTTGCATTCTTCAATGACCTCCAAATCCATGGGAAGAGACAGCCTGTCTTGGTAGAGAACCCACTGGTTGACACAAGATACTCCATAGCATCTAGGCAGATTCACCAACAACTGTTTGGATTCTGACACCTAGATATATCAGGAATTGTACCTGGGAACCGATTCATATGAAACAGTTATTAAAGGCCCCAGGTTAGAAACTAGGAAACTGTGAGTTCTAGTCCTGCCTTAGGTAAAAAGCTAGCTGGGTGACTTGGGGCCAGTCATTCTTTCTCAGCCCTAGGGAAGAGGAAATGGCAAACCCCTTCTGAAATCTTGCCAAGAAAACTTCAGGGACTTGTCCAGGCAGTCACCAGGAATCAAGATTGACTTGAAGGGCCAAAAAACAAACACTTTGTTTCCTAAACAGTATAACAATCATCCTCAAGGGGAACTCACAAGCCATTAAAAATAACCATTTTTTTTTAAATTAAAAGTTTAAAATATATTTTGTTGATTTGATTGATATATAAAAGAGTCCCCCTTTTAGGGGGAGATGGGCGGTAATAGAAATGTGAATAATAAATAAATAAATATTATATTATATTAATTATATTATATATTATATTATGCATATCAGGTCTTGCCACTGAGTCCTGTTTCATAAGTACTCATACTGAGATGTAACAGAGATTTTCCCCTGGGCATCTTAAAATATGTTGGAGATTTACTTAGCTATTTTCATAAGTGAGAGGATAGTAAGTCAAGGCATCATTTTAGAATCTCTTAGCTCCTCCATCTCATCATTCCAGCAAAACTATGCTACTTCAGTGAATTATGCCCTATTAGCTAAACCAAAATATTAGTTTTCTTATCATTGTGTTATTAAATTGAAAGCCAAAAACAATATTGTTAACTATGGAGAGATTTATATGGGGATCACTCCAGATGGTCACCACAGATAAGGTCAGTATACCAACACAGTCAATACTTCCACCAGGAAATTTGGAGGATTTCTAAAATTTTTAAAAGCACGTAAATGGAGAGGTTTTAGGCAGAAGAAAGTATCATTGATGAAGCTATATTGATATAGTGAAACACTTGTCTGTTTAAAAGGTATAGTATATAGTATAAAATCACCATAAGCTATCCAAAAATAATGTTCTGAACGTATTCAACAGGAATACATTTTAGTATGCAAAATATGCTATGCGAGCTATTTTGACTTGCAAAGCAGACTCCATCTCTTCCAGCATATGAAATGTAAGTTGGTGATGCTTTATCTTAAGACAGTTAAGAGAATTTTAATTTGCACAGCAGAATGAATTGCATATACTAAAGAAGGTTGGCTTTTGAAATCTCTGCACTTACAAATGTCTGCTAAATTGTCAAAGGTATTGCACATCAGTACAAAAATAATATGTAATCATGACTTGTATATTTTGCTTTGATGAAGTGAATAATTTTTTATTATATTTCTTTCCTTAGGCAATGACCCTGTATTTAAAAAAAAAAATGTGAATTGGCATATACCCACCATATCTTGGTATTCAGATATGAAAGGAGTATTTAAAAAAAATAGTCTGAACAAAACCACTTTATCATTACTGTATTCTAAAGGCTTAGATAAGTTGGACAGCATTAAGCATTCCTGTCCTGAGACGTTCATTCTGGCATCTGAGGCCAAAAGGGGGGGAAAAAAATCTGACTTCCCCATTCTATTCAACAGCTTGTAACAGATAGGAGTCCCTATTTATCCTACTCCACTGGCTTCGAGCATGATCCAGAAAAAAAAAAATGTAAAATTTACAATGTGAGATACAGATGTTATAGGATGAAATTTGGCAATTCCCACAGCACTGGGTGGGGTGGCCCTAAGCACAAGCCTTTTCTGTTGCTATGATTGACCTGATTTTTCCCTAACAGTTTGCTCTTCCATTTGCATGTGAAAAAGTTGGGACAAGGATCATTTCATAATTTCTGGAGGAAAGGAAGCTGTGCAAAGCCAATCAAACCAATCAGCAGCTGCATTTTACCAGGTGATGGAGGCATCCATTGGTTCTTGTCTTATACTCAGGTAAGATAATTACTCCATAGCTTCTTTCCTGTGACAGTCCTTCAAGTATTAGAAGACTGCTATCATGTCTCCTCTTAGCTTTCTTTTCTTTAGGTTAAACATACTGTTTTTTTAACTATTCTTCATAGGATTTAGCCTCCAAGTCCTTTGCCATCTTATTTCTCTTCTCTGCACTTTTTCCAGTTCCTCAGCATCCTTTTTGTAGTGTGGTGACCAAAACTGGATACAATATTCCAGGTGCAGCCTGACCTATGCAGCACACAGTGGAATTATCACTTGCTCTGATCTCAACATTGTATCTCTGTTGATGCAGCCCAAGATTGCCCTGTCTTTTGGCAGCTGCACATGCTGCTGGCTCATATTCAGTCTGTGGTCTACCAGGACAACCACGTAATCTACTAATGTAGTCACCGTCAAAAGCAGCAATAAGATTTGTCTGGCGTGACCTATTGCAAACCAGCTTGTACTGTCCGATGACAGTACAAGCGTGCATCAATATCAGAATGGCTGGCAAGATTGGGTTATCAAAACCCTATCTTTTTATCATGCACTGCACACTTTGCACACATGTAATAGGGGCAAGATTTCATTGTGCCATTTACACCCACCATTTTGATGCCATTTATTGTCCCCTGAAGATGCCCCTGATTATAGGGCTACAAATATCCAAATCAGAAGGCAAGAATGAATACAATCTACATGCCACACTGCTTCAAGATCTACTGAGGCAGAAGTTGTTCTTGAAAGGGCTTTAAATATTCAGCTCCCCATTTTTCTGCAGGATAGCCATCTTTATAGGTAGCCCTCAACCAGAGCTGAATCATTCTCTCTCTCTCTCTCTCTCTCTCTCTCTCTCTCTCTCTCTCTATATATATATATATATATATATATATATATATATATATATATATATATATTAGTATCACCCAGGCACTACTATGTTAAGTTAGGTACCACATTTAAATGAATGAATGAACGTGCAGAATGTTTTTATCTTGGGCATTCTAAATATTGGAAGTTTCCACTGTTACATTAATTGGTGTTTGTGCGTATTATAGATGGATTTCATTTTATTGCTATTTATTTGTTTAATTATAAATTGTAACATATCCTGGGGTAAGTATTATGTAGCTTATTGAAAAATGTTCAAGAATTACAGCTAGCATATAACATGATGATGAGACTGTTATCTGACTTGCATTTTGCAAACCATTTAGCACCAATCTTGTCATAGCTGAATTGGTTCTTGTTTGCTTCCAAGCTCAATTTAAAGTGCTGCTTCGTATCTCCAGAGCCCTGAAGAGCTTAAAGATAATGGTATCTCAGAAATCATTTCTTTTGTGAGAATGTCCATACTTTGCATTCCTTGGCAAATTCTATGTGTAGTAGTCCAGCTGTGGGCCAATTTGCAGTTCCATTGGCAATGGAGCGATTATGGAACTCTGTCTCCTGTTCTTAATATTTGTTAATGCAATATTATCCCACCAAGCTTCTGATACTTAATGCTGTGCCCAGTTTGATTGTAATTGAAGCTTTAATCTCTGCCTTGTGTTACGCTTCCTATCTTTTTTTATTCATTTTACTTTTGTTGCACATCCCTGCAAGCATGGAGCAGTGTGGCCATTCATAATGATGTCAAATAAATAAAGTGCTTTAAATAATAAATGAAAATAAATATGTGATGCAACATAAAACTTTTACCAAAGAACACTCCAGATTTTAATGATTCCTCCATTATCAAGATGGTTAGAAACTTTTATGTTATTAAGGGGTTAAGGGCTGGGGCTTCAGCAAAGGATCGTTACCTTGTCGTGGTGCTGGAGCTTGAGCACCTCAATGATGCCATGAGCTAAACCATGAAGGGCCACCCAAGACGAGAAGGTCATGACAGAGAGGTCAGACTAAATGCGATCCCTGGGGAAGGTAATGGCAACCCACCTCAGTATTCTTGCCGTGAAAACTAAATGGATCAGTACAACCAGAGATATGTCGGTATACCATCGGAAGATGAGACTCCCAGGTCGGAAGATGGTCAAAATGCTACTGGGGAGGAACAGAGGATGAGCTCAACTAGCCCCAGACGTGATGACGCAGCTAGCTCAAAGCCGAAAGGACGGCTAGCGGCCGACGGTGCTGGTGGTGAACGGCGAATCCAATGTTCTAAGGATCAACACACCATCGGAACCTGGAATGTAAGATCTATGAGCCAGGGCAAATTGGATGTGGTTATTGGTGAGATGTCAAGATTAAAGATAGACATTCTGGGCGTCAGTGAACTGAAATGGACTGGAATGGGCCACTTCACATCAAATGACCACCAGATCTACTACTGCGGACAAGAGGACCACAGAAGAAATGGAGTAGCCTTCATAATTAATAGTAAAGTGGCTAAAGCAGTGCTTGGATACAACCCAAAAAATGACAGAATGATCTCAATTCGAATTCAGGGCAAGCCATCTAACATCACAGTGATCCAAATATACGCCCCAACCACAAATGCTGAAGAAGCTGAGCAGTTCTATGAGGATCTGCAGCACCTACTGGACAACACGCCTAAAAGAGATGTTATTTTCATCACAGGAGACTGGAATGCTAAGGTGGGCAGTCAAATGACACCTCGAATTACAGGTAAGTATGGCCTGGGAGAACAAAACGAAGCAGGACACAGGCTGATAGAATTTTGCCAAGACAATTCACTCTGCATAACAAACACTCTCTTCCAACAACCTAAGAGACGGCTTTATACATGGACTTCACCGGATGGACAACACCGAAATCAGATTGATTACATCCTTTGCAGCCAAAGGTGGCGGACATCTGTACAGTCGGTAAAAACAAGGCCTGGAGCTGACTGTAGTTCAGATCACGAACTTCTTCTTGCACAATTTAGGATCAGACTAAAGAGATTAGGGAAGACCCACAGATCAGCTAGATATGAGCTCATGTAATGATTGCCTAAACCCAAATACTCAGTCTCACAAGCTCGGGCTTAAAGATAACTGATTTATTAAAGGAATAGTATGCAAATACAGAGAAAGCTGAGAATGAGCAAAAGCGCGCCAAATACAAACTAAATACCCTCGCTTCAAACCCAATCCCGCCCCTCGCCCCACCATAGCAACCACCCCCTCCCAGGTGTTGGCAACCGTCACACATCGGCCTGGGAAAGTAACCTTGAAGACATGTCATAACCCAAACATACATTCCTGCAGAACAGCAAGGAGATTACAGCCTGGCACGGCTGAAATTCCCCTCCCCGCAAATGACAGACACGGAACAGGAGAGTGACATGTGAAACGTTACGATGTATTCAAACCATTGGAACGATGAACATGACATATCGCCCCCCTTAAAGAAACTAAACTAAGCAGCAAGTTCATGCGGCTAGGCAGAATAAAGACGGGCTAAGTGATTTTACAGTGTGGGACACGCATCAGCACCTATACATAGGAAGACACGCATCAAAGAATCCACATGTGAAACGCTCCCATTCATCTCTACACAAGATCTAAGCATTGGCATGAAAATTTTCACGATGCAGATATTAGCATTGAACATTGCGATCATGACAAAACGCAAGGAACAGGTTACAGTGGTTAAACAGCATATAAATGCAAAAGGCTAAACAGCATGAGAATGCTAAAGCAAACCACAGAGCCCCGCCCCTCCACTCAGTCCGGAGGGACATGCTTCCAGCAAACAAAGCCCTGAAACCCACCCCTATCTCGCCCGAAATCCAGGATTTCTCGCTGATCGCCAGCCTCGCTCGGTGGGTCCACCTCCTCCGCCCTCAGTGCGATGAATGCGTCGCCTTCTTCCTCAGGCCCCAAGGCGGGCTGTCTCACCTCGGCCTCTCCGCTGCATCCCGCCCGACCGCCGCCGCTCTCCACGCAGCCCAGGCCCCTCGAGGCCGCACCCTTCTTGGCGCTGACACAGGCAGGAACGATGGCTCTCTCCTGCCGCGCTTGCATCCCGTGGAGCAGCGCCATCTCCAGCCACAGGAAGTTCCTCATCCAGTCCCGCTGCGCCTCCGAGCGCTCGCACCGCAGCTCGGCTTCGGTCAGCAGGAACACCCACCACTCCAACGAAAATGCCGATGTGCCGCCCTCCTTCGCCGGAACCATGCAGCCACGCCGCGTCCCAGCCTGGGCCATCAAGGATGCCAGCCACTCCGGGGACCACACCGGGGCGCCGCTCTCCACCTCCAAACCCATCCCCGACTCCGAAACATCGCTACCGGCCACCGCGCTGAGGTCGCTCCCCCGCGACTCTGCCCGTTGCGGCCTGACCCGCCGATCAGCGAATTCCACCTCCGGAAACGTGGGGTATTGGGGTCTCCAGGTGGCATGAGCTAGCCCCGACCGAGCTTCCGCCATGCCGTCCCCGCTGGAGCGCTGTTGCGCCCCGATTCGTCCATCCATTGTTAAAGTCATCGCTAGCTCTCCCCTTCACCAAAGGCTTGGATGGGGGCTAGCGGAAAATTTCATTATGATTCTCAGCTTTATGTAATGATTGCCTAATCCCAAATACTCAGTCTCACAAGCTCGGGCTTAAAGATAACTGATTTATTAAAGGAATAGTATGCAAATACAGAGAAAGCTGAGAATGAGCAAAAGCGCGCCAAATACAAACTAAATACCCTCGCTTCAAACCCAATCCCGCCCCTCGCCCCACCATAGCAACCACCCCCTCCCAGGTGTTGGCAACCGTCACACATCGGCCTGGGAAAGTAACCTTGAAGACATGTCATAACCCAAACATACATTCCTGCAGAACAGCAAGGAGATTACAGCCTGGCACGGCTGAAATTCCCCTCCCCGCAAATGACAGACACGGAACAGGAGAGTGACATGTGAAACGTTACGATGTATTCAAACCATTGGAACGATGAACATGACAGCTCACTAATATTCCTAAGGAATATGCAGTGGAGGTGAAGAATAGATTTAAGGGACTGGACTTAGTAGATAGGGTCCCGGAAGAACTCTGGACAGAAGTTGGCAGCATTGTTCAGGAGGCGGCAACAAAATACATCCCAAAGAAAGAGAAAACCAAGAAGGCAAAATGGCTGTCTGCTGAGACACTAGAAGTAGCCCAAGAAAGAAGGAAAGCAAAAGGCAACAGTGATAGGGGGAGATATGCCCAATTAAATGCAAAATTCCAGAGGTTAGCCAGAAGAGATAAGGAATTATTTTTAAACAAGCAATGCGAGGAAGTGGAAGAAGACAATAGAATAGGAAGGACAAGAGACCTCTTCCAGAAAATTAGAAACATTGGAGGTAAATTCCAGGCAAAAATGGGTATGATCAAAAACAAAGATGGCAAGGACCTAACAGAAGAAGAAGAGATCAAGAAAAGGTGGCAGGAATATACAGAAAACCTGTATAGGAAGGATAACAATATCGGGGATAGCTTTGACGGTGTGGTCGGTGAGCTAGAGCCAGACATCCTGAAGAGTGAGGTTGAGTGGGCCTTAAGAAGCATTGCTAATAACAAGGCAACAGGAGACGACGGCATCCCAGCTGAACTGTTCAAAATCTTGCAAGATGATGCTGTCAAGGTAATGCATGCTATATGCCAGCAGATTTGGAAAACACAAGAATGGCCATCAGATTGGAAAAAAATCAACTTATATCCCCATACCAAAAAAGGGAAACACTAAAGAATGTTCAAACTATCGAACAGTGGCACTCATTTCACATGCCAGTAAGGTAATGCTCAAGATCCTGCAAGGTAGACTTCAGCAGTTCATGGAGCGAGAATTGCCAGATGTACAAGCTGGGTTTAGAAAAGGCAGAGGAACTAGAGACCAATTTGCCAATATCCGCTGGATAATGGAAAAAGCCAGGGAGTTTCAGAAAAACATCTATTTCTGTTTTATTGACTATTCTAAAGCCTTTGACTGTGTGGACCATAACAAATTGTGGCAAGTTCTTAGTGGTATGGGGATACCAAGTCATCTTGTATGCCTCCTGAGGAATCTGTATAACGACCAAGTAGCAACAGTAAGAACAGACCACGGAACAACGGACTGGTTTAAGATTGGGAAAGGAGTACGGCAGGGCTGTATACTCTCACCCTACCTATTCAACTTGTATGCAGAACACATCATGCGACAAGCTGGCCTTGAGGAATCCAAGGCTGGAGTTAAAATCTCTGGAAGAAACATTAACAATCTCAGATATGCAGATGATACCACTTTGATGGCTGAAAATGAAGAGGAACTGAGGAGCCTTATGATGAAGGTGAAAGAAGAAAGTGCAAAAGCTGGTTTGCAGCTAAACCTCAAAAAAACCAAGATTATGGCAACCAGCTTGATTGATAACTGGCAAATAGAGGGAGAAAATGTAGAAGCAGTGAAAGACTTTGTATTCCTAGGTGCAAAGATTACTGCAGATGCTGACTGCAGTCAGGAAATCAGAAGACGCTTAATCCTTGGAAGAAGAGCAATGACAAATCTCGATAAAATAGTTAAGAGCAGAGACATCAGACTGACAACAAAGGCCCGCATAGTTAAAGCAATGGTGTTCCCTGTAGTAACATATGGCTGCGAGAGCTGGACCATAAGGAAGGCTGAGCGAAGGAAGATCGATGCTTTTGAACTGTGGTGTTGGAGGAAAATTCTGAGAGTGCCTTGGACTGCAAGAAGATCCAACCAGTCCATCCTCCAGGAAATAAAGCCAGACTGCTCACTTGAGGGAATGATATTAAAGGCAAAACTGAAATACTTTGGCCACATAATGAGAAGACAGGACACCCTGGAGAAGATGCTGATGCTAGGGAGAGTGGAAGGCAAAAGGAAGAGGGGCCGACCAAGGGCAAGGTGGATGGATGATATTCTAGAGGTGACGGACTCGTCCCTGGGGGAGCTGGGGGTGTTGACGACCAACAGGAAGCTCTGGCGTGGGCTGGTCCATGAAGTCATGAAGAGTCGGAAGCGACTAAACGAATAAACAACAAGGGCTGGGGGAACAGTAATCTAAGAAACAAATATTTTTGTGTGCTGCCAGTGTCATTATTAAAATTTTTGCACCCCATACATTTGCAGCCAAGATTATTATCTGTGATTGTATTGTGTTTCCTTTAAACAAGTAAATGCCTCATTATTTGAAAGCCCTGTTTTATTTCTATGGTAAGCCTTTTCTCACATGCCTCAGTGAATACAACTGCACTCTTTCTGGAAGGCAAGGCAAGATGCACTTTACTAATTAGCATACTTAATCTCCACACATAGTTAATGCTTTTCTGCCATGTCAAATCAGAACTGAAAGTGGGTTTCATGATTACAAAGGGGCAAATGTCATTCTATGTGTTTTCAACTATCCAAGCATTATCTAGAGTTGTCTCATTTCTGTTCTTGGCAATAGTAATAATGCATGCTATTTCCAAAATTTGCTGTTTCAGGTAAATTTCAATGTGCTGTAAATCCTATTCTATTCTATTCTATTCTATTCTATTCTATTCTATTCTATTCTATTCTATTCTATTCTATTCTATTCTATTCTATTCTATTCTGCTATTCAAGAGAGGGGAAGATGGTCCATGGCTAACAAGAAAACATAATATGTACACCCACCTCAATCATTATTATTTCACATGTTAATATAACACAGCAAAGAGAGAGAGGTAAAGTGGTATTACGGGAAAGAACAGAAGTGATTTGCTAATGTCTTTTTCAAGGATTTTTTTTCCAACTTCCCAGCTTACCCTACAGCTCTTGAGCTACCCAATGGCTTCCTACCCAAGTACTCATTAGATTCAACACAGCTTTTTCAAGAACAACCAAAGTCAACATGGTGTACAGGAAAATACCCAATTCAAATCTGGTATCTCATGAATTTACCAAGCAGGCTTAGGGGCACCCCTACAGAGATTCCTCTTGCACTTTATTTGAAAAAAAAAAAAAGGTTGAATATGAAAGCTTTAACACATCTAAAGCTGCAAACCTATCCCTACTTTTCCAGAAATATTATTAAATTCCATTGCTTATCTCTGAGCTGAGACACACAGAATTGTGCTGCAAAACTATAGTCAATACAACTGTTACCAAAGTTAATTGCATTTCATAGCAAAATCCTGTAGACTAGATCTTTGAAATTGCTGCTATCACAGCCCTCTTTGAAGAATACCTTCAGAGAATGCAGTATTGAAATCAAGGAAATGTTTGGAATTAGGTAGTTCCAGATGTGTTGGACTACAACTTCCAAAATTCCAGAACTATGAATTCAACAAAAGGAGAGGGCTTGGGGAAAGATAATCTAAAAATACTCATAATCTTCAACTTTTGAAAAACAAGGACTTGTATGACATGATAGTACTCATCAGGATCTAATAATCTGCCAATCCCTGACATGAAGTATTGTTCAAATGCCAATCCTGTGCTATGAATGTGTGCAGGAAACTAACAAACTATGCTTGTTTACATAACAGATGGTCAATGCTGAGCAAGAACAGAAAATATGGTATAAAATAAGGCTGAAGTAGTTGGAGAAACACTAGCTAAGGTAAACTTTTTAATGAAAACTAATTAGTAGGTATTGAGGAACTTACGGCAACAAGCTTTAAGACCAACAATAAGTAGTATATCTTATAATATATTCAAAGCTGGAAGCCAAACAAGGAAGTTAGAGTCATGCTGGATATCTTAATGAAAACAACAACCCAGTGTGTTACAGCTGTAAAACAAAGGGTATTTCATGCAAGGAATCATTAGAAAAGGAATAAAAATAAAACTGCCAATATACTAATGCAGTTATATAAATCTGTGGTGTAAAACCAGATGGGGAATTATTTCACAAAGGCTACTGTAAAGCTGAAAAACATGCTGAGAAAGCGAGTAACAGTCATTAGAGGGCTACAATAGCTATCCAAAGAGGAAAGACTCTTTGGAAGGTTTAGTATTTGGAACTTTTTGACTCAGAGCAAAGAAGAGAAAGGAGGGAGAGATATAAAAGCATGCCTAGTTGTAAAGAAAGCTTTTTCCTCCTTTCTTACATTAAAATTTGAGGTTATTGAAGTCAAATATGGAAAAATTTGGGACTAATATTCTTTTTCTCAGTATAAGATATCGTTACTTCATTACATTCACTGCCATCATATATGATGATGGCAATGAATTTAATTGGCCATCTAAGGACTTCTCTATGGAATTAGGCAAATTTAAGGAAAACTTGCCTATTAGTGTTTGTTGTTGTTGTTTATTCGTTTAGTCGCTTCAGACTCTTCGTGACTTCATGGACCAGCCCACGCCAGAGATTCCTGTCGGTCGTCAACACCCCCAGCTCCCCCAGGGACGAGTCCGTCACCTCTAGAATATCATCCATCCACCTTGCCCTTGGTCGGCCCCTCTTCCTTTTGCCCTCCACTCTCCCTAGCATCAGCATCTTCTCCAGGGTGTCCTGTCTTCTCATGATGTGGCCAAAGTATTTCAGTTTTGCCTTTAATATCATTCCCTCAAGTGAGCAGTCTGGCTTTATTTCCTGGAGGATGGACTGGTTTGATCTTCTTGCAGTCCAAGGCACTCTCAGAATTTTCCTCCAACACCACAGTTCCAAAGCATCGATCTTCCTTCTCTCAGCCTTCCTTATGGTCCAGCCCTCGCAGCCATATGTTACTACGGGGAACACCATTGCTTTAACTATGCAGACCTTTGTTGTCAGTGTGATGTCTCTGCTCTTAACTATTTTATCGAGATTTGTCATTGCTCTTCTCCCAAGGATTAAGCGTCTTCTGATTTCCTGACTGCAGTCACCATCTGCAGTAATCTTTGCACCTAGGAATACGAAGTCTTTCACTGCTTCTACATTTTCTCCATTTGCCAGTTATCAATCAAGCTGGTTGTCATAATCTTGGTTTTTTTTGAGGTTTAGCTGCAAGCCAGCTTTTGCACTTTCTTCTTTCACCTTCATCATAAGGCTCCTCAGTTCCTCTTCGCTTTCAGCCATCAAAGTGGTATCATCTGCATATCTGAGATTGTTAATGTTTCTTCCAGCGATATTAACTCCAGCCTTGGATTCCTCAAGCCCAGCATGTCACATGTTATGTTCTGCATACAAGTTGAATAGGTAGGGTGAGGGTATATAGCCCTGCTGTACTCCTTTCCCAATCTTAAACCAGTCCGTTCTTCCGTGGTCTGTTCTTACTGTTGCTACTTGGTTGTTATACAGATGCCTCAGGAGGCAGACAAGATGACTTGGTATCCCCATACCGCTAAGAACGTGCCACAATTTGTTATGGTCCACACAGTCAAAGGCTTTAGAATAGTCAATAAAACAGAAATAGATGTTTTTCTGAAACTCCCTGGCTTTTTCCATTATCCAGCAGATATTGGCGATTTGGTCCCTAGTTCCTCTGCCTTTTCTAAACCCAGCTTGTACATCTGGCAATTCTCACTCCATGAATTGCTAAAGTCTACCTTGCAGGATCTTGAGCATTACCTTACTGGCATGTGAAATGAGTGCCACTGTTCGATAGTTTGAACATTCTTTAGTGTTTCCCTTTTTTGGTATGGGGATATAAGTTGATTTTTTTCCAGTCTGATGGCCATTCTTGTGTTTTCCAAATTTGCTGGTATATAGCATGCATTACCTTGACAGCATCATCTTGCAAGATTAGTGTTTACTAAATGGATATTTTGATAGCTGCATGTAACTACTAGAATCAGTGGCAGTATGCCTTAAAAACTAGTTCTTATAGTCCAAGCAGTTGAAGAGGACTATCACCCTTACATCCCATGTGTAACCTAGTTTGCATCTGGGTGATTCTTTGTAATACTGACATAGGTCTTTGGCCTGATCCAGAAGGAATTTTCTTCTGTTTTAAATTTCATTCTCAAAGTATGCATAAGTCTGAGGAATGTGTTGTATAAGGAACAATAATGAACGTGGAAAAATATACACAGAAAAGTCAAGGAAAGTAATCTGAGAAAGGTTAATACTGTAAAAAAGGGGAACAGCTACTTCCCGCACCCATTCACAAAATATTTGAGACTGCTATTTGTTCTCATTTAGTTCTGTAAACATTCTAATTGTGATAATAAAAGTTGCTTTTTTATTGCAAGAGATAAACATTTATCAACAGAAACTGCATGTCAGACCTTGTGTGAGAGCAATGATTAATTTCTTTAATGACCTATCTAAATGAAGTCAGCACTAATGATAGGAATACAAAAGTCCTGACAACAATAAGAGAGTTGAAGTTAGTAATGACCTAAATGGTACAGCAAACTACACAAAATAAGAATTTTGTTGGTTAAAAACATTAAAGCACTTCTTCCTAGTACCATAGTTTTATATAAAATCATACCACCAATGATTTTTTCACTTTTCTTCCTAAAGTTATTGTCAACAAAACCTGTTCACAACAAAAATACAATTTAAGTGATAGTAGAAGTCTTATTCAACTTATTGAGTGAAGGATCTGAGATAACATACATTACAGATTAGTAGTGAGACAGTCAAAGAGCAATACACTTAAAAAAGACAGATGTAGTAGTTAAAAGGTAGGAGAGGCTCTCAGATTGGAGGTTTAAAGAATGCTTCTTAACATGCTGTATTTTTAAAGGAATTTTAATCTATGAACTAGCCATTGTTCCATAAAACAAAAAAATGCAGAGCACTCAGCTTTTAAAATATATCTGTACATAGAGCTGTGGAGGTTCATTATTCTCTCATTTCTCTAGCGGGAATGCTCCTGCAAGGTCTAACTTCAGTAAATATAAGGATGCAGCAACTGGAACCATACAATGCTAGCTGCTTGCAGGCCAGTAGCCTACACAGTGTGGAAAGAGTAATCACATCTGAAAATAAGAATCTACTTGCATGGAGACTACTATTTCCTTGTAGTTTATTACTCAAAAGAACTATTTCATTTTCCCAAATTCCCAAACTATTATATTTTCCTAAGTATTAAAATGTAGCTGCCATGAACGAATGCTTAATCAGCAATAATGAGCAGCTGGCTAAGATATTTGGACCTAATAAAATTTGAAGGGGCTATATATAAAATGAAAAGAAGAGATGAATTGGAAAATGAAGGACATTCATGCCAATGGTTTTTGTATTTTCAATTAAAGAAACAATTTAAAATTGATGCCCAAAGTTACAAATTCACAAAAGATTTAACCTGGTGGGATAATTTAGTTTATCCTAACAATGACCACATGATTTTCAAAATATATAAAATGTTATTACAAATAAGAATGGCAAATGTACAAATTAAACAATGTATGATTAAATGGGAGAGAAATCTTGGACATCACATTGACTATGATGTTTGGGAAAGAATGTGGACCAAAGGGGTGAAATTTACTTTAAATTATAATTTAAAAGAAAATTTTTACAAATGATGTACATGTGGTACATTACTCCGGACAAAATATCCAAAATGTTTCAGAATACTTCAAATGTCTGCTGGAAGTGTAAAAAAGAAACAGGAACATTTTATCATATGTGGTGGACTTGTAAGGCGGCGAAACAATTTTGGACATCTATACACAATATAATTTGTAAAATGTTGACTAAAGAAATTAATAGAACACCGGAACTCTATTTATTGGGCATCATGGACAAGGATTTGGAACATGAACATGGAAAACTTTTACGATATTTGATCACCGCAGCTAGAATTATGTATGCATCAAAGTGGAAGGAAGAACTGACCCCCTCAATGGAAGAATGGACATTTAAATCCCTGGATCTGGCACAGATGGCAAAACTTACGGACCAGCGAAATGATAAAAATGTGGAAGATTTTCAAAATGACTGGACCCCCTTCTCCAACTATGTAGAATTGACTCAAAAATTAACGTAAATGTGTAAAACATATGAATATAATACAAGATGTAAATATTATGTATTTGACTTATATAATCTCAATAGAACTGTAGAATTATTGTAACCAAATTAGTGAATTGTGAAAAGAAATTATTTAGTTAAGGTATAAAATTGTATTACTTAGGGAGCTAGAAATCCATTTCCTTTCTTTTAAACCTCTTCTTCTCTTTCTTCTTTCTCCTTTCCTTTTTTCTTTCTCTTGTTTTTGCATTTTATGTTTATTGTTGATATGTCATTTTATGTTTATATTATTTGTGTAAATAATTTAATAAAGACTATTTAAAAAAAAAGTAATAATGAGCAGCTCAGGCTATGTGAGAAGATATATAGTAATCTATTATTTTTGGAAACTTGAACATAGAACAGAAATTGCCTGAGCCCAGTGTATTCGCATATTCTCCATCTTTCAAATGTGTCCAATCACACAGATTTTTCAACATTTTGCAACATTTTAAAATCTATTCAGTTATGGATTTAAGATGATGAAAATTGTTGCTGTAGTTACTATGATTATACTTCAACAACTATACAAGGATTTAAGCTAGGAATTTCTCATGTAAGACAAATCACCATATTGGTTAGACCACACTGATTCCTATACCTGCTCATTTCCATACCAATACCTGTTTAAAAAAAAGTGAAACCAATCTTTAATGCGACCTGTTAATATGTTTTCTACTACAGATTAAGGTTACTATGGTAACTAATCATTTTGGCTGGGTGGAGGTTGAATTTAATTGTCCCCTTTTCACGTGTTAATGGTTGCATTGCCTAAGGGAAGAACTTGCCTGGACTTGTTTTTAGTTTCAGTTTCCCTTCTGTGTAGGCTTGCAGAGAGTATGCAGCTGAGAGAAACCTCTCCACTCAGCAAACAGCCTTTAAATATGTTTGTTTTCTGTAAATAAAATTATTTTTATAGAAATGCCTGGTGTGTGACTTTCCTGATCTCTCCTGGGCCAAAGGCTTTCCTAGCAATCTGCTAACAGGTTATGGGCCCAGTAAGCAGCCCAATAAACCCAGTAAGAAGCCCAGTAAAACCCCAGAGAGAATAGAGAGATCAGCTCCACACCTCATCCACAATTTAAAGGCAGGTATAGCAAAAGACCTGTGAAGATTTTCTTTGGAGCCACCTGGAGATTTTCCAGCAACTGCCGGTCTACAGGACAAAGAAGCCAGCTGAGGTGACTTGCAAAAGAAGGAAGAAGCCATGGCTACCTCCCAGCCCTCAGCGATGCCTCTGGAGCGCCTATCAGAGACCAACTATTTGAATTGGGCCCTGAAGATGGAGATGTATCTTTGCAGAGAGAATCTTTGGCTGCCAATTGGTGAGCAACCCCCCCAAAATCCCAGCGCTGAATGGCTGAGACAGGATGAGCGGGCTAGAGCCATCATTATCCTGGGAGTTGAGGACAATCAGCTAGTCCATGTGCGAGGCATGCAGTCTGCAAAGGAACTTTGGGATGCTTTGAGAGACTTGTATGTAAAGGCAACAGCAGGGAGTAAAGTTACCCTGACAAAAAAGCTGTACAAAGCCTACCTTGCAGAAGGAGATAGCCTTCCTGAGCACCTGCATTATATTCAGCAGCTGTTTGTTGAGTTGCAGGAAAGAGGAATGGAATTTACACCTCTCACAAAATCCTATATCCTTCTGTCCTCACTGAATGAAACATGGGACACGCTGATTTGTACCCTGGAGGCTATGCCCTCACCCCATCGTATGTTACACAGCGCTTATTCGCTGAATGGGAGAAGAGAGAGGAAAGATCCCCCTCCATCTCTTCTGGAAAGCTGCAGTACCAGAAAACAAGGGAAAAGAAGGGAAAGGAAGCTGAGGCCACAGTGCCAGCCAGCCAGCCAGCGATGCTTCACTTGTGGTTCAGCTGGACATTCGCAGATAGACTGTGCCTTGAGACCCAAGAGTAGAAAGACAGAGAAGAAGGACACAAGGGCAACACAGAAGAAGGCTCTTCAGACAACCAAATTGCACAGGTTGCTGAGAAGGGTAATTCTGATGTATGGGTGTTAGATTCTGGGGCCAATTGTCATTTATGTAATTGTAAAAGCTCTTTTGTGTCACTGTCTAAAACTGAAAGACAAAGTGTATCTTTGGCTGATGGGTCTGTGACCAAAATTATGGGACAAGGTGACTTGTATTTATCTTGCTTGGGAGAAACTGTAAAAGGTGTGTTGTATGTGCCAAATTACACTCAAGCATTTTATCTGTGGCACAATTGGCTGCAACAGGGTATGTCATAACATTTAAGAAAAATGGTTGTGAGATACGTAAAAATGGAAAATTGTGTGCTACTGGTATATTAAAAGACTCCTTGTACATTGTGCAAAATGCAAGGAAGCCAAGCTGCAAGGCTGCAGTTGGCAACACGCCATATCATGACCAATGTGTACACCTGATGCACAGGAGATTTGGTCATGCTAATTTCAAGTATATAGCACAAATGCCACAGCTGTGTGCTGACCTAAAGATAAAACCCTGTGACAAATACTTAGACTGTGTAGTTTGCAAAGAATGCAAAACACTAAAAGCTCCTGTGAGTAAGCACAGTGACAGAGTGACAACTAGACCTTTGGAAATTGTACACTCTGACATTATTGGTCCTTTTGCTCCAAGTCTTGGACAAGCAAGGTATGCAATGACCATCATTGATGATTTCTCAAGATACACATTTATCTACATCTTAAAACATAAAGATGAGGCATTTGAGAAATTTAAAAGTTTTGTGACATGGGCAAATGGAAAATTCCCTAGGCCTGTATCTGCACTCCAATGTGATAGAGGAGGAGAGTACCTTTCTCACAAATTCAAAAGGTTCCTAGCAGAAAAGGGGATAGAACAAATTCTAACCCTTACACCCCTCAGCAAAATGGTGTTGCTGAGAGAACGGACAGAACCTTGCAAAATGTGATGGAATGCATGCTTAAAGATTCACATTTATCTTTTAAGTATTGGGAAGAGGCAATATCTACTGCCTGTTATGTACAAAACAGATTGTATAACTCTGTCCTTCAGGGCACTTCATTCCATTTGTTTTATGGTGTGAAACCAAAGGTAAACCATATTAAGAGTGTTTGGTAGCACTGCTTGGGTTCATATTCCAAAACAACAGAGAAGGAAAGGAGGCCCCACAACAAAGAAAGCCATTTTTGTTGGCTATGAACAAAGCCAGAGGAGCTACAGGTTCATAGTGGGAGAGAAATTGATAATTAGCAAAAGCACTTCTTTTGCTGAACAGAACTGGGGGAGATTAAATTCTAGCTCTCCAGTTGATCTGACCACCACAAGAGAACAGCAAGGATTTGCTGATAGTGATTTTTTGCCTGATGAGGACATTAAACCAGAAAAGCAAACTGAAAAACTGTCTGATGAGACAGAAGCTTCTCAGGAACGTGACAGGAGTCAAAATTTAAGCCCTGTATTACCTCGCAGATCTCAGAGAAGTAATAAAGGCGTTCCTCCATCACGTTTTCAGGCTGAAACAGTAAAGGCTTTTCACATATTCACAGAACCTGAGTCTTTAGAACAAGTGAATGCTTTACCACCTGCGACTGCACAAAATTGGCATTCTGCCATGCAATAGGAGTTAGCATCCTTGAAAGAAAATAAAACATGGAAACTGGTAAATCTACCTCCCAATGAATGCTGTCTAGGTTGTAGGTGGGTTTTCAAACTGAAAAGGGATGCTGATGGCAAAATCCAAAAATATAAAGCAAGGTTAGTTGCAAAAGGGTTCACTCAGAGGAAAGATTTAGACTTTGGCAAGACTTTTGCACCAGTTACTAAAGGTGAATCAATTAGATTACTGTTAAAAATTGCTGCACTCAAAGGAATGTCAGTTCACCACTATGACATTTGAACTGCATTTCTCTATGGTGATTTAGACCACAAATTATACATGCAGCAACCCCCTGGCTATGAAAAAGGGGAGAATCTAGTCTGTGAACTGCAGAAGTCAATCTATGGGTTAAAACAAGCTGCTAGATCCTGGAATCAAAAATTAGATGAAAAACTGCAGAATTTTGATTTTGAAAAAGGAAAAGCAAATCCATGTGTATATATGAAGAAAGACAAACAAGGCTGTATGTATCTGTGCATTTATGTTGATGATTTGCTGCCGTTCACATTAACAGAAAAACAAAGGCTTGATTTTGAAGCCTGCATGAAAAGCCATTTCACATTAAAAAGCCTCGGAACTGTAACAAATAACCTAGGTTTGGAAATACACAGGAAGAGGGATGGTAGCTTTCTGTTAAACCAAAGGGGAGATAATGTTAAAATATTGTGAATGGAAAGACACAAAGAGTTAACAAAGCAAATTGGTTTGCATCTTATTCTGTAGTATAAAAAGGGGAGTGTTAATATGTTTTCTACTACAGAATAAGGTTACTATGGTAACTAATCATTTATGGCTGGGTGAAGAGGTTGAATTTAATTGTCCCCTTTTCACGTGTTAACGGTTGCATTGCCTAAGGGAAGAACTTGCCTGGACTTGTTTTTAGTTTCAGTTTCCCTTCTGTGTAGGCTTGCAGAGAGTATGCAGCTGAGAGAAATCTCTCCACTCAGCAAACAGCCTTTAAATATGTTTGTTTTCTGTAAATAAAATTATTTTTATAGAAATGCCTGGTGTGTGACTTTTCTGATCTCTCCTGGGCCAAAGGCTTTCCTAGCAATCTGCTAACACGACCAAGCTTCCAATGTAGAGAATACAATATGATGAGGAAAAGAATTCAGAAAGCAGGATGAGGTAAGAGTTTCCATTAATGGGGGATGGACTGCCCAGAACCTCTGCAGAGGCTTTGGAAGAAGACACTAGTTTTGTTGCACTTTCACAGTACAGCAAAGCTGGCAAAATGATTCTGTTCCAGATTCTACTAGTGCCATCAGAATAGACAGAACAATGGCAAATCCCTAACTGTTGCAACATTCTCATATGGAAATATAATGTCCTTTCCTTTGTGGATATCCAGGCGAGCTACAATCATTGGTCAAGATGTACACCAGTTAACAGTTCTTTTTGAAGGGTTCTGTCACTCACCGTTAAGCTGAGTTTCAAGGAACCATGAAGTTTTATAACCAAAATCTCTGGATGAACCTGTCTCCTTGCTTCATTAGTATAGATAAGGCAAATGTAAATTAAATTCTTATATGGAAAAACCACAGGAGTTTTGATAGAGGAAAAGCCCAAACATATTGTTCTTCATTTATCTTTTAGTACCAATGTGCATTTAATTTATTTATTTACTTCCTCATGAGCTCAGTTGATCCACCATACTTGGGACAAGCATTTTGGATTGGTTAGAAGGCTGAAATAGATGATCATATGAAGTTGGATTCTTTTTTCACTGTAATTCTATCACCTGCTGTTTGTCCATCTGGTCTTCCTCATCATCTGTATAATGTTCATCATAGATGCTAAAAAAAAAATAAAAAAATGAGTTTCTTTTTTCTAAATAGAGGAATATCTGCTGTTGGGCAGTTATATAGGAGTACTTGGATCTTGCCAAGAAAACTTGAAAAATTCCATCTAGCCACTTAAAAAACAAGCTGTCTTTAAGCTCAGAAGACAGCAGATCAAGCAAATGATCTGTTTGCTCCCTCTTTTGATTGGTAGTTCAATTCCAACTATATTACATTAAGACCAAATTCTATGAATTGTAAAACACATTACTGTTCCGTTACTGTTTTTCTTAAAGCTCAAAATAGCACATGCATTTGGGGATGGAATTATAAGGATGAGAGCCACAATGAACAAGTGAGTCAAATTATAGCTGCATGAATATGTTTAGGCACTCCTAATCAAATTGTATGTTTCACTGAATTCCTAAGTAAACAGAAGCTGGTATAAACATAGTAACTTTCTGCAAATTTAAATACACATTTACTATGTATGTGCAGTTGCTTAGAGATTCATAATAAAGACAATGAATATTGCACATGCAGAAGTTTAGACACCCTTCCAATCGATTCAGTGTTATTTTTATGTACTGTAGTATAAACCTATTAATAAAGACTCAAAACATGGTTGACTCATTAGGCCTGCTGTACGATTAACCAAGTGAAGAAAATTCCACATGTGTTGTTCTGGCTACTTTCAACAACCATAGGCTGATCCAAACTGCCGTCTTAGCATTCACAAATAAAGACAATTCACTCTTACAAAATAGAAGGCATAAAGAAATACCTAAATGCTTCCATCTAGCAAGTTAAACCTTGAGCAATATTGTTAAGAAATGGAATTGTTACTTGCAACTATGGAAGTCAAAGCAAGATCTAGAACACAAAATCTCTCCTAGAATGGTTCAAAAACTGGATAGATTTAGAAAACAGAACCCAGAGATCATTGCAAATGACCACCTAAAAAGTTTAGCTGATACCAAACTAGTTGTCCAATGTTCACAGTACAGTGTTGCTTATACAACAGTGGTTTACCTGGAAGAGTTATCTTTGCACTTACTTTATATAAAGTATGCAAAAGAAAACCTTGTAAAGCTTGAAATATTTTGGAAGAAAGTTCTTTGGACTTATGAAACAGCAACTGAGCTGTTCAGCCACAACCACATGAGATATGGAGAGAAGAGGTTACAGCATTTGAAGAAAAAAACACCTTGCCTGCCATTAAGCATGGGGTGGCTCTCTTGTAACAGTCTGTGAGAATGTCCTTGAGAGACAGGAGGAGGAGGAACAGCAGCAGCAGACTAGGCAATGGTCAGATAAGAGGCATCTTAGCTCACAGAAGCAATGGGGGAATTGCAAATGTCTCAGAAGGGACCCTCCCTACTTTCTTGGACTGTAAAGGTGACGGGGGAGAGATGTATAATAAATGTTGTGTTAGTACTCATGGTTGCTGCTTCTTGTCTGGACTACCTCTAAGGGCTGATAGTTATGGTTTGAGATTTGGGTGGCAGCCAGTGGTACAGGAAATATTCCTATACATTACCACTCACTCTTAAAATAGTCATATGCACTATTTTAATCAGTATAATATGTGACATGCCAGCTTTACTGCATTTGGGGCCCTCTTCTTCCAATTCTCTTGATTTAGGCCCCAAACCTTTGTTCATAAATCTTGCCCCGATAGCCTGACTGTATATCATCACTGACCTCTCTATTTCCAGTTAAAAAACTAAATAAATTGAACTTCAAGTGACATGTATAAAACCCGAAACAGCGTTTTTGCAAGAATATTAACGATACCAACCAGC
This sequence comes from Candoia aspera, assembly GCF_035149785.1. NCBI lineage: Eukaryota > Metazoa > Chordata > Lepidosauria > Squamata > Candoiidae > Candoia > Candoia aspera. The sequence goes on along the minus strand of NC_086158.1, from coordinate 17,673,050 downwards.
CACAGAAAAAAATCAAATCTAAAGAAATAGAATTTATAAGAGAGTTTTTAATTCTGAGCCAGTGAACAAAGAGCTAATCAGTTTAAAAGAGTTGCTAGATCTTCTGAAAGTTGTGGGGCATTATTACTATATATATAGGCAGTAAAAGAAGCTTCTGGTTTTCATGCAGATGTAGGACTGGTTTCAAAACTATAAGAATCCCTGGTGAGATCCTGGTGGAAGAGATTAAACTGGATAACATAGGTAGGGAGTAGGAGAAGAATTTATTTTATTTATTTATTTTTCAAATTTCTATCACCGCCCATCTCTTTCAAAAAGGGGACTCTGGGAGGTTAAGAATGAAAAAGAGTCCTTGACAGAGTTCTTAGGTAAAGGTAAAGATTTCCCTTGACATTAAGTACAGTCGTGTCTGACTCTAGGGGGCGGCTCATCTCCATTTCAAAGCCGAAGAGCCGGTGTTTGTCCATAGACACTTCCGTGGTCATGTGGTCATGACTAAACGGAATGCCGTTACCTGCCCGCCGAAGTGGTACCTATTAATCTACTCACATTTGCATGTTTTCAAACTGCTAGGTTGGCAGGAGCTGGGACTAGCAACGGGAGCTCAACCCGTCGCACGGATTTGAACCGTCGACCTTCCAATCGGCAAGCTCAGCAGCTCAGCGGTTTAACCCACAGCGCCACCACATCCCCTTTGACAGAGTTCTTACTTGAAGGCAAATCCCATTTTATTAGAGACAGGGAAAGTTTAATGCTTTCAAACCATGTATCATTAAGCATTTCTCAGATGAGTTAATAATTGGGAAACAAATTATATTAGCAAATAATTAGGAAAATTACATGAGGGCACAATTCTTCTAACAACCTCTAAGACCTGTATTGTTTTCAGAAAATTATTCAAAGAAATGCCAGGAACATTTTATAAAAGAAAACTGCCTTTGTTCACAAAGCAAAGAATATTGAGATGTAGGAAGAGCTGTTCTTGAAGCTTAATAAAAGTCAGGATTAACTAACCTTACAGCATCGCCTTGACTATAGTCTTCGATTTCATGGTTGTTATGGAAATCCTGGTATGTGATTTTTGAATGTCTGTCAAAGTCTCCACAGTTTAAACCATTGAGATTTTCCCAGGAATCTGAAATGTTCAATGCATTTTTAAATTACAGGCAATGGAAATTCTTAGATGTCTCAAATACTTACAAAGCATGAGGAAGAACAACTAGCTCTGACAAAGTGTGATATCTTACATACTTTCAAAAAAGAAAAAAATACTCTTGTTAAAAATATTGCTGAAAACTCTTCAGTGTAATATAGATCTCTATTTGTTTAACTGCCTCTACTATAAACTTAGGGAACTATCACACAATGCCAGGTTAGAGCTATAGTGCTATATTGGAAGCAACAGCATCAATAAGTGAAAAAGGGAATATACCATATCACACATGGTTGTGTGCAATATTGCTACCAAAGGATCCAGCACATCCTGCATCCTCCCAATCAGCTCTATGAATTATTTTTTTAATTTATTTTCTATCCTGCCTTTATTATTTTTATAAATAACTCTAGGTGGTGAACTTACCTAATACTCCTTCCTCCTCCTATTTTCCCCACAACAACAACCCTGTGAGGTGAGTTGGGCTGAGAGAAAGTGACTGGCCCAAGGTCACCCAGACGGTTTTCATGCCTAAAGCGGGACTGGAACTCACAAACTCCTGGTTTCTAGCCTGGTGCCTTAACCACTGTGGAAAAGTTGCTGTGCTATTTGTAAGGATTACGTATTCTGAAGGCTGTTGGAGTTACACCCAAACTTGATGCAAAACAGTCTATACTTCCTTTTGATTTAGACACTGACAATGGCATGGACAAATGAATTGCTCAAAACATCATTTCCTACAGTTAGCAATTCTACCCAAAAAATTAAAATCTAAATTATGCGCTTGTAACATCTAGTTTGATTTCCTAGCACCATAAATTAAATTTCTGTTTGCTGAAAGCAATTCATACACAGAGAGGGACTGAAAGCCAGGATACTAAGCAATGAACACACATTGTATAAATTTATCCCTTTGCTTGCTAATCCATACTAAGCCCAAAATCCTTCCTCCCTTCTTTCTACTCAAACCCATTTCATTAAGCCCGATCTTTTGTTCCTGCTCCATGCTCCTCTAAACCTTCTACAAGCAAAGCAGCCTTCCCATAGGCTGTTTGCTCTGCTCTTCAACAATATCCTTATTCTAGAGAGCTGACTTTGGTTCTATTTTCCTAGCCCTTCTGTGTCAGAGAAAGGAAATGGGGTTGCACCATGATCTTCTGACCCATGAAAAAGTCTACTATGTTAGCCAATCCTTCTACAACCAAACATCCATCAATAGCTTTCCAACTAAACTTTTATCCTTTAAAATCACTTTTCTCCTTTAAAAATATTTAAAAAGAGAAAATGATCCCTAAGACAAATTCATTTGAACTGAACTGTAATTTGATCAATAAGGCTTTGTACATGTATCCAAAGAATGTTCCAAGTATTAGAAGTAGACACTGCAGGGGAACGCTACACCTCAATCACCTATTGATGCCTCCCCTTCTTTAGCCAACGTTAGGACAGAATAAATAATATTGCTTATGTTTCAGTTTTCTGGCCTTCCTTGTGAGTAATCCTGACAATTGGGAAAACGAACACACAAACCTGGGCAAAAAACATACACCCTACAAGGATATTTAAGCTATCAAAATTAGAATATTTCAGTAAGCAAATGTAATGACCTGGCATAATTACCTGCAATACTCTGCAGTTCATGATCTAAATCTGTTAAGGCTTGTTGATTGGAGTGATATTCTAAAAAAGGATCATCATTCTCAGTGACATCAGTGCCTTCAATTTCTGAAATTTCAAAAGCAGCTTGAGATAAAGGTTGTGCATTCAAACGTTTGGATGCCGTCTCAATGACTGAAGATGGGCGAGGCCTGTGTTTAACAATTCTGCAAAGGGGAATATTTGCAGAAAAAGGTCTTGAAGGAGCATTATCTGAAACAAAAGAAGAGGAATATGTGAGATGTGAGCAATGCATTGACAGAACCAGTATGATTGGCAATAAAGTATATTATGGACCAGGATTTGTTTAAGGCGACAATGCACACAGTGGCAAATTACAATTTCTTATTGTATAATATATTGACCAATCTTGGCCTCCCATGGTACACAATTATAACATATCAATCGTAACTGATATTAGAAAATGTAAATGGAACATGATCGTTGTAATGTGGATTGGGCCTGTTTAGAATTCCAGCCATTTCACTTATGCCAGGGTATGGTTTCCATTCTCTCTTCCACAGTAGTCAGTCTGAATTCTGTAGTTATTAATCTTTTCTTTGAGCAATTTTAGTTGTTTTGTACTTCTGCAAACCTTCATGAGACTACTAGTATTATCCCCTTTTTTTTCTGAATGGAACTGTTCTATCTGCATGAAGATCAAAACTCTGAGAATGAGTTTGCTATTACTATACATTATTTTATCAATTCATGAAGTCCTGAACAACGACGAATGAAAAATAGTGTTTCTTTTTCCCTGATTCACAAATGATCTGCTTGATTGTATAATAAGCCAGACAAATAAAACATTTATTAAACCCTGGCCCTGTACATGCTACATCAGGCAGAAGGCCAGAAAGGAGAAGGAGTACGCATGAATGCTATTATGGAAGATTACTATTACTTGAAGGAGCATTATCTGAAGAAAAAAAAAAAAAAAGACAATGCAGCAGCAGTTTTATCACCACCAAAGTAGTTTTTTGGAAATACATGCAGGGCACTGAAACATGATATACGACTGTCCATCACAACACAGTTCAGAGAAAAGCTCAACTGCCAACTTTAATTTTTTACAGTATATCTAACATCAGTCAATGACTAAAACACATAATGATCAATGAACTGAAATACTGTAACCTGATTTTCCGGATATTGTGTTGGGAAGGACTTATGCAGGGAGGTTAAATTATCGCTGTCAGTACACAATTAGTTTTCAAAGGCACTCACCAATGGATAATGTTGGCAGAGAAAGTCTAATACTTGGGGTTTGCCTTCCCAGTCTACTTAATGGTCTGCCAAGCTCTTTCTTCAATATTTCTTCTACTATAGATTCATCAGCATAGTCCCCTAAACTCAAGTGCCTTGTCCATTGCTCAGATCCTGAAGATGAAAAGGTAGATCCAATTAAGACAATCAGACTTTTTACATTAATCATGTTTATACTGGTCAGCATCAATTGCCTTTACATGCATCCAACACTAACTATTTGGATCAGTTGTCCACCCTTTCTCAGAATTTGAATAATAACTTGACACAGAGAAATTAAGTGAGTTAAGTTTTTTCAGTTGCTTACCTCCCTGCCAAACTGCTGTTAAAAGCATGCAGGTTGTATATTTGTGGTCTATTCTGTGAGAAAGCAAAGATGGCAAACTTATGTACCCCGTTCATATATAACAACAGTATGAAAAACTGTTAGAGGATCAAGCTTGCATTAATTTAATCAGTACATCATTCATCTAGATCTTCAGGTTGATTAACTGGTGGCAGCCAGTTTAAATTGGCAAGGGCAAATTATAATAAAACAAGCTGTTATGGGCAATTTATTGTTACAGCCTCATTTTCTTTCTGTAATAAACACTGAAAAAAAGGAAAGTGGCTTTCCTTGTGAAAGGATTTAGACTTTTTAAACTGTTATCATACATTCATCAATTTGTCTAAAAAAAACTATACTGAGCTGTTGCTAATATGGAAACTTAATTAAAATTAATCAATGTATAGATATATTACATAATAAAAAGGCAGATCAAATAGAAGTTCTCATCAGCTTATATGCTTATCAGCCTTCTCTACAGTATCTTATCAGCTTATCAGCCTTCTCTGCAGTAGCACCTGCCCTCTGGAATATCTTGCCCCCGGAGGTGAGATTAGCCCCATCGCTCCTAGCCTTCCGGAGGAAGTTGAAGACCTGGCTCTGCCACCAGGCTTGGGGCAGGGAGAATAGTCATACTTGGTGCTGGCTAGTACCTTGAAGTCCCCCTCCTATACAATGACTGAATGAGACCATAGCCATTTGGATTTTATTATATTTGGTAGCTCTGTGAAATTGTTTTATAATGTGTTTTATACTGAAATTTTATTATATATTTGTTTTATATTGTAAACCGCCCAGAGTTCCTCCACTCGGAGGAGATGGGCGGTGACAAATTCGATAAATAAATAAATAAATAAAATAACCACAAAATAAAGTGAATGCAAATGTTGAAATCACTACTTTCTATTTAACACAGTTAGTAAGAAAAAAGTCCAAACAGGCTTAAATTCTGAATTCAAGTCCACCATTTGAATGGGTAGAATTTCCCCCTGCCTATTCGTTTTGTTTTCTTTGGCAACCATTGAACATTTCATTCTGGAGGTTAGGTAGCTTTCTAGAACAAATAGGGCATTGGTACACAGAGCTACAGCAAGAAGAAAGGATTGGCAGACTTAAGGAAAAGACTTTATAGATAGAAATTCATATGCTATGCTATGCTATGCTAGTTCAATGCCTCTGCCTATAAGAAACAAAAGTGTGGGGAAACAGGAACTAATGAACAGGTAAGCTGCCTTAAGCAATTCTTTGAGGAACTGGTCACCGTTTCCAGTAAAACAAGGCCCGACTAGGCAACAGGCTTATTCAAGTAGAAGAATCCACAGATTTTGTAGGTGCACCCATTACCAGTCTCTGACCAGTTTGGAGGTAGTCTGCACATGTGTGTGATTTTTTTTTTAATTTGCAGAAAACAACAACCACAAGAGTGCCCAAAGCTGGTTTCAAACTGGATTTTGAGGAAGTAAGCTAAGCAAAATATACAAGCTCAGAAACTGCACATGATCAAAATGCATGCATGTTACAAGACTCATGCTGATATCTAATGTTGTAATTAGGGTAAAAATATCAAACCACATAAGCAGAGAAAAGTCTGTTAGTTGAGGTAATACCTATGAATATGAAATAGACTCCCCCCTCCCTCATTTCTGTTAATTAGCCCCTTTCCTTTCTCTTTCTTGACACATTTAGTTTACATCATTTATTTAATTATTTATTTAGAAAATTTATATGGACGCTCCTCTTAAAGCTCAAGTCCTGCATACCCCTGGGTGGCTAACAACAGTTCACAAATATATTTATATAATAAAAACTCAAAACACAAATCCAAAAAATACTACAAATATCTTAATCACAATAAGATATCTATTTTTTCCTACACTGTATAACTACCATTTATCTTTTATTTATGTATTTTATGTTGGTACTGAAGTTTTTATCTTTCACTATTAAAAATAAAATTAAAAATGGCATAGATTGAGATAAACGTTTTTATGTGTGCCAAGAAGCATAAAGCATATCAAAAATAAGAATGCTGACTCCCCCCAGTGGATGGCCACCCTTCTGGATAGGTCTAGATACTGGGATCTAGATATCCAAAATGACAAAGCAAAAGTCTCCCATCCCCTTTATAGCACAATCGCTCCTTCTCCTTGGTCATAGATATTTCTTTAACATCTTATATGTTCCACATAGGAGACTATTTACTTTGGCCTGAAGTGGGCTGCTACCTGTTATGGCAATAGCCAATATATAAGCCTCCCTTATGAAAGGTGAACTTGTTTCTGTTCAGACTCAGACTCATCTGTTTCACATGTGCCATTAAAATGTCCACTGCACACCCAATGGCAGTCATGCTTAATACATCCAATAGTTAATAACTATAATTGTCATTATGATCAGGAGGCTGTTACCCTTCTCCTGGGTGACTACTCTTCAGAAACCCCTAAGAAGGTTGCAAAATTCTTAACAATAGCTATAGCTGTTAGAAACTGTCTGGGTCCTCCATCATGCTATTAGTTGTCAGCTGCTAATTGCTTTAAGATTTTCTTGCAATTTTTTAATAGTCATTGTATTGTATGCTGGTCTTTTATTGTGTTTGGTCTTGGATCATAAATAAATTTTGATTGATTGTGTCAAAAGATTTCAGTGAAAGCTATTGAGACTTGAGCTGATGCTGTCTTGCTGTCAGACTGTGTCACCAACTGAAACCTTTGAAAGACCTTTAATTCATAGCCTTTTCTCTAGAGAGATTTGGTAGAAAGTGAGCTTGACCTCAGCTGCAACCCCAAGGTGATAAACATTCCAAGATTACAAACCTGAATGATTCGGGAAGCTGAAACCAAAATATTTACTTTACAAGCCTACAAAAGTAAAATAAAAAACTGTTTCAAGACAATATGTAGCTTTTTCATTAATGACTAGGACGTTTATTAAGCAATTGAGTTATCTCTACATGATTAATTAATGATTACCCAAAGAGCTCTCTTGATAAAGAGGAAAACAAGTCTCATCAACCACAGCTTTTAAGAAATTAAAAAAAAAAACCCGAATGCTTACATAATTATATTTCCCACAATAAGTATAATGTGACATTGCTTACAAGTTACACATAAGAGAATACCATTTTTTTAAACGGTGCAATATTTCTGTATGTCTTTTAGATACAACATTTACACCAATTTAAGCCAAAATTGCTTGTGCATGATGCTGTAGATCTGACAGACAAAAAAATGGTTGTCAATTTTTACAAATGTAAGTGAAGCCACCATGCCTTAAAGATGTTCTCAATAAGCAGAAACAGCACTAGAGAAATGTTCTTCTGTATGATTACCTGAAAATGAAATGCTGCTCATGGGAGACTCTCGGGCCTTGCATGATGAAGGAATGGGATCCATCCTAAGTTGCAGACAATTTGTACCCATTGTAAAGAATCCTTCAAGGCCTCGATAAGGGTTACAAGCAGGTTTCTCTCTTAGGGCTACCTGCAACAACTAAAGTGACAACAACAACAAAAAAAGACTAAAGATATAACACAGAGTTGTCTTGACCTCCTCCAGTATGAGCTCATGCATAGCATGTTCCCTTTAAAACATCAGAAATCTAGAGTAACCTGGTACAGGCAGAATAGTTAAGACTATCAATCATTTACTATCTCTCCTTAAGGTTCCAGGTAAGCAATGAAATTTTAGCTTATGAGTTTTGTTGCTGGTGTTGCTGTTGTTTTTTGGGGGGGAGTTGTTTTGTTTTAGTTAAGCTACATCTTGTATCCAGAGATTTTCCCCAAAAGTAATTTGATGACCTGCTCATCACCCTACCAAGAAGAGAAGGTAGACTATTAGGAAACCAACTTAAGTATAATGTGTTCAGTATTGATATATTAGTGACATTGCTGTCCTGTCTTTCCTACTCAGAATTAGGCTCCTTACATTTAGTGGAATTTGTTTCAAATATTAATCAATTCTTTTTGCAGTCAATTCTTGCTTTACTAAACTTTCATTAAGCTGCATCTCTATATAGAACCAATATGGCACGCAAGCATAACCATATGCCTAGTCATTTAATACTATGAGTATATTAAAAAGCTGAAGTTATCCACCTGTATTATTTTGGACCTCTTTGTGCAGCATAGGAAATGTAAGTGTATTTGGATATACTGGAATTTTCTCAGTTCAACAGAAATAAAATTATGCATAAAATAAAATACACATTTTTAAAAGCATACATAAATGGGATGTCACAGCTATAATATACATAGAAACAACAAATGTAGATCCTATTGTCCAGCAAACCATAGCGGCCTCATTTGTTCCAGTGCAAATGCTGCAAGCAAATTTTACACGCACACACACACACACACACACAAACAATCAATGGATAGGCTGCTCTACCAAAGTAGCTTCTTTTTTTAGATTTTACATTTTAAAGAAGAATATTAAGTAGAAGCTTAAGGCCAGTGTTATATTAGATATTTGAAACACTGAAGCAATACAAATCTGCTTTGAGGCTATTATAAACTAATTAAAGGAAAGAGCAAAAGTAAAGAAAATTAAGTTTGTAATATTAAAAACAACCAGTTAAAATCTAATATTTTCTCACAATACAATGAGTTCCAAATGGGAATCATCAATCCATAAGTATATTTAAATGGATTATCCATGTAACAAACTAACTATTTAGGGTCAGGAATCTCTGATCTATTCTGTGAGCTCATACCCTCCTCACTTGGCTCCTGTCATTTAAGCTTCTACTGGTATTATTATTAAAGGAAAAAAGCAGAAATTGCTACAGATAAGTGGTGGTTGAAGGAAGGAAGGCAGTGTGGGAATGGGAGATCAAAAGACATGGAAGCAAAAGATAAAGAAAGATAGTGAACTGAATGAACTATGTGTACATGTGAGAGACAATATGTATACAGTATGTTATGTACGTTTGTGACTATACTGTATATGAGAGAAAAAAAGAAATGTGTTAGAGGTGTTCAAATTTTTCTGATCCAAAAAAAAAGCATATTTTGCTCTCAAAATGGGCAGTTCTGAGTATTCTGAAGTAAAGTGATAATGAAACAGACCTATAGTGAGTTCTTTAGAAGTGAAAACAAAAAATGTAATTTCAAGGTCCGAAAAGTCCCTTAAGGGTCAGAACATTCTGTGATTGAACATTTTCTACATGTCTAAAGTGTGTATAAGGGAAAGTGTAGTGATGGCTCTGGATTGGCCTGTGTGACTTTCAGGAAGTTTTACAAGAAGAAAACAGTTCTCAACCCAGTAAAGATTCACACGTCTGAATAAATCACCAAAAGAACACCATCTCAGGCACACCAAAGATCACTGCGCAAACACGTGGGACACCGAACAAAATACATCACTCTCCCCTCCTCCCTACCACCAACCATCAATAACGTGAAGTATTTTCTTCTCAGAATACTTAGAGGAGGAGGAATTGGAAGGATGAATGGCACCCCATTTCCATCCCAAATTGAAGATTTCCTATTCTAAAATCTTCACACAGCAACCCTGGAACATGGTTTCTGTGCATGCCAGGTAAATTGGTTGGTTGGTTGATTTACTTTTGAGACCTCTTAGAAAGTCAGTGTGTGATTAGGAACTATTTCCCCTGAAGGAAGCTAAAGCAAGTAAATAAAGAGCAGGAAACGTTATCAGTCATCATGAAAATAGAGTCAACTTGTATCTTAGTAGCCATGCTTCATACAAGGTCTCTTCAGAAATCCAGGATTATGTTTTGCTCTCTGTATCCTCTCCTTCCTCCCCCCCTCCACCTCATATACCTCATGGATTCAGGAGTTCTACCAACACATAAGGGGTCTAATTTGAATGACAAGCCTGGAAGTGCAGTGTACCATACAACCAGGAATGATTCCTACAGCTATGCTAAAAAATAGTTCAAGAAATAATAAGGAAAAGAATCCATCCCAAAGCTAAAACAGTAGTAGTAGTAGTAGTGGTAGTAGTAGCAGTAGTACCAATGAATCTTTTGGAGTAACTGGTGAAGCATCATGCAAGACTTGAGACATTTTGCTTTCTTTAACTAACTTCATTATTGGGAAAGGTTTGCTGGCAGCCAATTTAGGAGGACTAGATGTCTGCTCATTTGACATGCAAGAGCTTTTCTTTTTGGTTTTACCACTCTTGTCTTTTGTTATTGCTCTTTCAGATAAGGAGCTGGGAGCCATCTCTTCTGCACAGGAACAACCACCAGCAACATCAGCTCTTTCAGACTGTGAAGATGTTCTTGCTAAAGAATTGAGGCAAAGAAAAAAAAAAGATCGTCAGTTTAAATACCTGCATGTAGCCTCTCAGATAATTAGCCTAAACAGAGCACTTACACCAGTTTTATCAGCTCACATGTAAAACCAAGGACCTTTATTCAGAACTGCTTCTCAGACTGAAGTACCAAATGCAGGCTGAAACTGCTGCATTGCTGGCTTCCTGCTGGTATTAATTTAGTATTTGAAATTCAAAGCTTATTAAAAAAGGTTAATCAGAAAAAAAATTCAAGAGTATTCCCTGTACAATTTTCCATGTATTTCATTTATCCCTTGCCAGGTTTCACCTTGTTCTCTAGCTATTCTGAATACTGAAGGATTAAATCCATGCAGGCCTCCTGTCTGGTCATGTAGCCAATAGAAATAATTTTATATATGATAGAAGATGTAGAACCCATAAAGAATGGCCTTGAAGGACAGTGGGATGATCTGCTCCCATGGCAACAATCAGACAAGTGCGGTTTAAGCCCATTCCAACAAACTAATTTCAGTAAACATCTCAGGCCCCTCCCTTGTTCACACAAAGATAAAGTGAGAGAGGAGGGAAGCACATGCAGACTTGAAAGATTCTGCTACTACAGCTGTTCTAATAAAAGTAGTTTTAGACCTATATGGCACTGGTTTATTAGTTTAGTCTACCCCATAGGGCTGAACAAGAAGTAAAAGGTATCTATATATAAATCCCAGTGGTTGATTGGGTATATTAGCAGTTTTTCTGAAGATATACCCTGAAGCTGTTGGCAAGGCTGCATCTGAAGTTTGTGACGAACCTGGAACAATGTTGTCATATGCCTACCATTAACAGCAAAGGCAAATGTTATAAGTTTACCTTTAGGAGTTTCTTCATGTTTGTTGTGAAGAAAAGTTAAGCTCTTTTGTCTGTCAACTACAGAAGAAAAAGGTGACCTTGTAGGCATATTGACAGTGGATGGCAAAAACATTTCTGGTTCAGGCTTCTGAGTTTTTGACGTGGTACCACTTGAGATAAAAGAGGAAAAAATAGAATTAAAAATGATCGAACTGTCATGTTAGATCATCATCATACAGATTTCTGTGAAGTAAACATACATATCCCCATTGGGGGGAGATGGGCGGTGATATAAATTTAAATATTAAATAATAAATAAATAAATATAGGAATAGTGTTTTTTTAAAACAATGAGAAAACTGCATCCTGTAAATTGCAACTACTTGACGATTTTATATTGAAGGCATTTGAAAATTAATTGCTTGCAATTATTTTAATTGGAATAAATAACAGAGCAATAGCTCTTCCTGGGGGTGGCTGGTGATGTAGAGTTCCCCCTACCGAATGGAAATTTTCCCATTTTGATTTTATATTTATTATTTTAGTCTGATAGATGCTGATTTGGTAATTTTAGGTGTTGAGGTTTTAATGGAGCATTTTATTGTAAACCGCCCAGAGTCCCCCTCCTTGGGGGGAGATGGGCGGTAATAGAAATTTGAATAATAAATAAATAAATATTTTGCACATACATTCTTCAAAGAAATATGTATAATGAACTGTTTTATATTTTTAAAGAAAAGTAGCATAGAAGTACAAATATAAATTATGTTTTAGATAACAAACTAAAAAATAAACATATTAAGCATTCTGATATCTTGTTTTTTCTTTTAACTAAATATTATTGTTTAATGGGGAGGGGCTAAGCTGACTCTCTTGCTTAAGTTCCAGTTTAGAGCCTGAACCCGAGAAAACACTGTGATTTTTATAAATGCAGAAATGGATATCCCCTTCATAAGTAACTCATGAGAAGAGATCTATGCACTGAATAGACAGTAGGGCCATGCAGTTTTTCTACACTGACATCCACACATTGAGCGTATACATCTTCAGAATGAAAGCCTATACACATCAAGACTACCATGAGATAATAAATCCAAATTAGATGTATTTTCTAGTTAATCATCTCCACTGCCTTTCTCTGTGTTTGATTCCAGTTTTTCTGAATTGTTGCACAGAATTAGGCATAGGTCTGACCAATGTTTAATAGAGCAGAATTATTACTTCCCATTATCTGGAAATTCTTCTTCTTTTGATGTAGCCTAAAATTGCATTTCTTTCCTTCATAGCCATGTCACACAGCTGATTTATTTATTTCTATTATTTTTCTAATATTCTGATCTATCGGGTTCATTTTTAATTTTATTTTTTCCAGCTAGGGTATTAGCTATCCTACTTAATTTGTGTCATCTGCAAATCTGATAGGTAGTCTTTCCAACCCTTTATTCAAATCATTAGTGAAAAAGAGTAAGGCCACTGGATCAAAGACCAAAGGCTGTGACACTGCAATCTGATTAGAAATTATTATTCTCTTTTCAACAGCTATGAACCCATTTAATAGCTATGCCATCCATAACGATTGCTTGCTTAGCAGAATGTTATTGATACTTTGTCAAATGTTTTCCTTAAGTCAAGAAATATTCTTTGCATTCCTACAATCTATTAAGTTACCTTTTTTTTTTAAAAAAGGGATTTTAGCCTGACACTTGCTTTTTGACTAACCCGTGTTCTAGTAATCACTGCACTGTTTTCAAGATGCTTACAGACTGAACACTTTATGAGCTACACTAGAACCTTCCAAGGTACTGTTGTCAGGTTGATAGGTCTGTAGTTCCCTAGATCCTCCTTCCTTCCTTTTTCAAAAACTGAGACAATCCTCCAGTAATCTGGTAGGTCATCTATTATCCAGGATTTCTCAAAGACTTTGGGCCACATCTTCAGCAGCTTCTTCAGTATCATAGCATGTAACCCATCTTGTTCTGGAGGCTCAATCAAGATCTGGAAGTATTCTCTGAATGTTTATCAAGCTTAAGGTGCAATTCTGCTCTTTCACAAAGGCACAGTTCATAATTATATTGAAATAATTACCCATAGTAAATCAGCTCATCAGACCCAGCCTCCATTACTATAAAATTAGTGGACTCTTCTTCTGACTCCTCATTACAAGCCTTATAAAAAAATACATACATACATATTATATTCTACATTATACTTTACCTTACAAATTACATTACAAAATAATGTAAGGACTTAATATTTGTTGGAAAATTATTATGGGTAACTTCCAATTTAGTTTGCACTAAACACATGTTCTATTCAGTAAAGCTAGCGAAAAATATAGCTTGTTGTTTATCAAACATCAGCAAACATTAAAACAAATCACTGGCAAAAATGGGACAAAAGGCCGACAAAAGCAAAGCAAAAGATATGAACAATGATCTACATTATCTATCTTTATATATCAAAAAGCACAAAACTTTCCAGATCCTCCAGAAAGAATACTGTGGATAATTAGCACTGACAGACCCAAAAAGAGTGGCCTTTAGTTGTTCCAGCTTTTACTCTTTAATGTATGTGACTGCAGCAGATTAGAGATGGAAAGTAGAATACCAGGTGATTCCCTCTTCTAATCTACACCATGAAAATAAAAATTTGGTGTAACATTTGTGTAACACTTGATGATATATGCAACAATACTTAGTTATACATTTTCATCCTACTCTATCCTAAATATATAAAGAGTCAGAAAAATGAAATCCAAAAGACCACCTGCTATCTAAATGTGGGCTTATACAGGTAGTCCTCACTAAGCAACCACAATTGGGACCAGCAACTCCGTTGCTAAGTGCCATGGTCGCTAAGTGGAAATTCATGTGACCATGACAGGCTTACAGCCTCACTTTCCCATCAGTTGTTAAGCGAATCACAGCAGCTGTTAAGCGGAACATCATGTGATCTCAGCTGAAGATTTTACTTCCACCTTCTTTATTAACTCTGCTTTTTGCAAGCCAGTGATGAAGCACACAAATGGCGATTAAGTGACTGTGGGACTCTACCACAGTCGTAAACATGTGCTGGTTGTGAAGTGCCCGAATGGTAATCACATGACCACAGGATGCTGCGATGGTCATAAATGCAAGGATTGGTTGCAAAGCTTTTTTTTTTTTTTACAGCGTAGCAATCCTTAGGAGCAACACAGAGGAGTTCAAGAGAGAGCAAGAGGAGATCAGAGCCTGTCCAAGATTCAAGAGGAGGTAGAATACAATGCCCCACCCTGACAAAGTTCACCAAGATAACAGGACTGTTATGTTGGCAGTATCTTCCAAACGGGCACGGGGAGGTGTGCAAGATCCAAAGAAGCTAATTGTGCCCAGCAAGTTTTGTAGATTGATTGATTGATTGATTGATTTTTTTTTAATTTATTTATTTATTGTCATATTTCTCCCCACCCAACTCGTACGACAACTCTGGGCTGTTTATAGACAATTAGAAATAGAAGAATGAAATGTCATTAAAGCAATATAATGCCAATATAAATATATATAAAAATATAAAAAAGTAATATAGAATAAATAATATAAAATTCAAGATGGGAAATAGTGATGTTATCGTTGGCCCCATCAAGGAGCCAACCACACTCATGATTGGCTATTTAAGCATGTAATGCAGTTTAAGCTTAGCACATGGCCGTCAAAAGAATATATGGATAGTGAAGATAAAAGTGTAAGGCAAAAGTTTTATTGGGCTGGTTATGGTAGGGATATGACTGAATATATATAATACTATGGAGTTTGGCAGAGGCTGGAGCACACCAAGGACAGGGTAAAGACATCTTTATACTCCTTGTCATGAAAATTCTGTTTCGCAGTATGGCAGAAGATATCCTGGGCCCTATCCAATCCATATAATGTGCCTGGAGACATACTGGCCTACTGCAGAAGTTCAGTAGAACTTTGGAGACCATGATTATAAAGTCTATCCAAGAACACTCCATTTATTGGGAACTGATAGTGCCGCAACGGCTGTGGGCTTAAATCAAACAAACTCCAAATATCAGTTTCAATATATAAACAATAGCAGAACACCCATGAAAATTGCTTCTTTGAATACATTCATTAGAGAGAGAGAGAGAGAGAGAGAGACAAAGACAAAGAAACAGGAAGAGGGAAAAGTGGGTAGGCAGGTACTAGAAAAATGCTGGTTAAGAAAAGGGAATGAGAAAGAAGGTACAAGGGAGATTAGGGAAAGGGGTAAGCCAAATGGGTTACAACATGCTTACATTCCAGTGTGATAGCTAAGAACAAGAAACCAAAAGAGTGCCTATACAGAAGTTTGAGGGAGAAATTTATCAGCCTCTAAAGTTCGTCTTCGCTGAAACCTAGAACTAAAGTCAAACTTTGGATTCGACCAAACTCTCGAGCCACAATGTGTTTAACTAACTAATCAAATCTAACTTTCTATTCTATTTGCTAAACAAAAGCCAAAATACAAATGCTAAGAATGATGCAAATTGCCCATTTTTTCCACTGCCAATCAGTACAGTTGGTCCTCGGTTAACAACCACTCACTCAGCAACCATTTGAACTTACGATGGCGCTGAACAAGTCGATGGCGCTGAACAAATGGTACTTATGACCAGTCCTCAAAGTTGCAGCAGTCACAGTGGCCCTATGGTCATGTGATTGCGATCTGGGTGCTGGACAATCGGCCCACATTTCCAACAGTCACAGCATCCTGTGGTCACATGATTGTGATTTGCGACCTTCTCTGCTGGCTTCCCACAAGCAAAGTCAAAGGGGAAGCTGGCAGGAAGTTGGAAGTCATAGTCATGTGAGGTCCTCACTTCATGATCTGCAGTGATTCATTTAACAATGGTAACTGGGGACTGCTGGAGTTGCCATCGCTCAGTGGCACGGTCATCTGATGTTGCACTTTACAACTGCATTGCTTAGCAATCGAAATTCCAGTCCCAACTGCCATTGTTAAGCAAAGACTACCTGCAGTACAGTTAACTCTGTTTTTGTGTTCTGCTTAAGTTTGGCTAAGACTAGATAAATTAGGTTCTGCATAAATAATCTTTTTCCTCCGTTAAACAGAAACAAAAACCTACTACAATATGTCCCATTGGATATTGTGTGGTCACAGTACATAGATGTGACTTAGATAGGTTGTTATATAATTAACATAAAGCTACAGATATGAAGTTATTATATACATTTGTAATATATAAGTGCCACAATTAAAACTGAACTGGCCAGACATTACATACTTACATCTTCAAGGATTTTGATTTTCAAAGAGGGCTCAGAGTTTAGAAGAACAGTCTCAGGCTCTTCTTGTCTCAAAATGCCTGCCCAATACTTTTTCATTTCTGTAGCTGGAAATACAAAATTTAAATTCTGCCACTTACTTTTTTTTAGGATTGATAATAAATGTTTTTGCATGGCTGGAAGAACAATACCTATTTGTTGAAAGAATGCTAACAAGAAGTTTTCTTGCCTTATATTCTTGGAATAAATGTTTGAGACAGTTAATACACTTACAATCAGAAGACGTGTCTTTATTGAAAATGGTATTTTGCACTATATGAACACCATGAATGAGACAATCACATTTATATGGATAATGTAAGAATATGGAAAACTATGTAAGTAAAATGACAATTCTTCAGCAATTTTTTCCTATGTTCAGAGTATCTTCTGATTTTAATCAAAACAACCTTAGCAACAATTTTTAAATGTATGTAAGATTATACAAATATTCCTTTTAGCTAAATAAGAGCAATGATTCATTCCTGCTTGTTTATAATGAAGACTGATCAGTTTATAGTGATGACTGATATGGGACCAATTGCAGCTATTCTTCTAGTGGTCACATAATGTAGCTTAAAGGTCCATCTTGCTATGAAAACAAAGCAGTCCTACTGAGTAGGAGACAAGCTGATACCCCAGTGCTTGGTGCTTTGAGTTCTGGTATAGAAGAAAGGCAGGACATAATTTTAATAAATAAAACATTTTCTGGGTGCAATAGCAACTGTCATCAGTAAATTAAGAACTAGCTCTTTCTTCTCCAAAGGGTAGGAATTGTACTAAATTGTGCCACTAACTATTTGAATGTTTTACTAAACACCCAAAATTCTGTATCTTTGCTTTCCTAAGACAAACACTCCTTTCCCTCTGTTGAGATGGATTCTCAGAAGACTCCAGCAGGCTTTTGCATATGCTAAAGGGGAAAAAAAGGCATTTTCCCACATTTTCTTTCCTTACCCAAGCATATGCATAATTCCAACTAGATCCCTAATTCTCTGTTCAGCAGAGGGCAGTAGTAGTGCAGCTTTCTTTAACTGAAATGATTTGGATAAAAAAGACACCAGCTATATGTATTTTTTCTGCTGATTCTTACTTTATCTAGGCACCCAAATGAGGGAAGACTGCCTTTGTCTCTTTGTTGTTAGGGGGCAAGGAAAAATAAAGATCTATGTAACAGGCCAAACTAATACTTAGTACTTCAACTATAGTTTTACTTATATTGTATCATTTGGGACTAGCTCAGAGCAGATTTCTAAGTAGTGAGAATGGATTCAAAGATTGCCGTTTTTCTTTTTTTCCAGTATCTTTCAATTTTCTATACTACTGCAAATCTTTGTTTTGGGTTTAGTGCAGCAATACATGGCTGTATTTAAATGTATACTTGGCACATGTTGGAGTCGACTAATACCCGATTTCACTTCCCCAAAGCCTAATTTGCTAACTGAATTGTTGAAGTGGTTTTGTACTAGAAGTTTATGGTGCTGTATAGTGAACTGAAAAGCCAACTAACCTATATTATGACTAATTATCATGTCTTCCTCATCCTCATCCTCTTCATCATCCTCTTCTTCTTCTTCTCTGCTCCAAGTATCAGGAATTTCATTTGTCAATGATTCCTTGAGTTTTAGTTCATCCATTATATTATCTGGCAATTTATCAACTGGACTTCTATTAATGTAAATAAGAAAGTGTTTCAATTTTTTCATCTATTGTTCTTAATAGGATTGTACTCTGCCAGAAAGAGCTAGTGCACAATCTGCTGGTAGACTCAGTGATACCTGCTGGAATAGCTGGTAGACATTGTGGCTAAGAGAGACTATGGCTAACTTCAGCAACTGGACTAGAAGGTGCTTAAGACAGTTACTCATGCCTTTCTTATTTCTCAGACTATTGCAATTTGCTGTATGTGAGGTTGTCCTTGAATATGACCTGGAAGCTGCAGATTGCGCCAAATGCAGTTGTTTGCCTGCTAACCAATGTTAGCTGATTCTGCAGAATCACACCTATCCTGTGGGAGTTCCATGGGTGGCCAATAAACTTCCAGGCCCAATTCAAGAAGCTAGTTGTTACCTACAAGGCTTGAGCCTTTGCTATATTTGGGATTGTCTTCTCCAGGTACAATCTGCCCACATGACAAGATCTGGCCAGGAGAAGATGCTATGGTATCCATCTTAGGGAGATCAAGGGTATGGGGATGTGAAAAACGGTATTCAGAGTGGCAGCTCCCTTACTTTGGAACAGCTTTTCCTGTAGGGTTAGTTAGTCCCCATACTTTTATCCTTTAGGAAGGAGATGGAGACCTTCCCCTTCCATGTGGTTTTTGGGAAGTGAGTTTTATGAAAGACAGCAGCATTTTTTTAAAGATTTAATGTTTCTTTGGTTATTTTTAATATACTGTTGTAAGCCCCTAGAATGGTTTGAGAAGCAGGATGCAAATACTTGTATTAAATAATTGTAATAATAAATGCATTGTAATAAAACAACATTTAGTTCTAACCACCTACAGCTATGCTACATTGAAGAGTGGTCCAGTTTTTCAGTTGTCCTCAGCATTTGTTCACAGGCAACTGAATAATTCAAGTTCAATAGCAAACAATAACTTTTTACAATGCTAACATTCATTCCAATTGTTTTCTTTTATTGATGCAGAATCTGAAATCCATTGCAAGTGCTTTCTAATTACATAACTGGTAACAAAAAATACCTTGATATTTATTACTGTACTTCATTCCTAATCAGCATTTAAGGTAACTTATCCTTCTGCAAAGCAATACTTTCCAGTATTATTATATAGATACTTTGATTTGAAAATGCAGTTTCTCTCAAGTATTGCAGCAACCCAGTCAATACCTTCTATGCTTCTTAATTAATAATCTTTCCATATATTTCAAGCTATCTTCTTTGAATTCAATTTCAATAGACTTTTTCATAATTGGAGGGCTTGTCTGCACCTGACATGTACCTGAATTTTCTATAACAATAAGAGAAAATTATTAGCTATTATTTCAGCATATAAAGGTATCATTTTTTCATCATATAAACGTATCAAAGGTATCAGCTTATAAAGGTATCAATCAGTATTAACTGTAGAATACTAACTGTATTCTGTAGTAATGTACAATTAACTGTAAAATAGAATTCTAAATACTTAGGTTAATATTAACAGAATCTGTGGAGTATTTCTTTTTTTAAAAAAAATCCTTAAAAATAATCCAGAATTTTAATACTCACTAGAATAACATGTAACTCATAAAATCAACACAGCCACAATCATAACCTCTTTGCACTGAAATTCCATTAAGGCTTGGTAAACCAACTCCCCATGACCCCAACAAGATCAGTACAGAGCTACAGATGAAAACAAAACAAAAATGGAAGTGGGTGTTTTTAAAAATTAAAATAGAACTTCGGTGAAACAGTACAAAGGCTGATTAAATATGTGAATGGTAACTTTGGATTGCACACAAAAAGAAAGACAGACAGATTGACAAGCATAGGCTATGCACAAAGAACAAGCCATGAAGAACCAGAGGCAACACATTACTGTTTTCATGTCCAGGAACAGATGCAATCATCCCTACTTTTAGGGCTGAAAATCATCTTGAACTTTTATGCTGGTATTTTAGAAAGTTCTGCTGAACAAAACAAATGCAGTCAATACCTGACCCAACCTGGCAGGAATGTTCTTCTTTAGTTTTTTGGGAACAATTTCCACTTCTCCATTGATTTAGAGCTTCTTGAAAAGACGTTGCAGATTCTTCTTCATCAAAGGTACCATGCAGGAGAGATCCACCATTCTGAATCTCAGCCCAACCCTCTGTAGAAGGTACTGTATAATGTTCCTGAATTAATTGAAAAATTAACTTGGATTAAATGAAATCAATTGATTTTGAATACATCGCCCAAATATAAAATAGGGCTGTGCACAGCATTTAAAAGGATGCTTCACTGGCACAAATAAAACACCCATTTTCAAAATGTTGAGGCAACTGCATCCTTTGGAAAGTTTGGCACAGCTGTTTCAAGGGGTTTTCCAAATTATATCTACCTATGTATGTAATATAACTTTATTGATTAGTCAATTGACCATACCAAAAAATTGGGCATCAGCCACAATAAAATACAGTAGCATAAGGCATGTAAAATATAATAAGATAAAATAGGCTAAAGTGAGATAAAATAAAATACAGTAAGTTGAAATAGAGATAAATGAGTAAGATAAAAGAGTATAAGATAATACATAGGCCTATAATAAAATGATTAATAAAATACAAAAACAATATGCATTTTAGGTGAGTTCATCACCTTTGCATGCCACCCCAATATGATTTATAAAATGTGTTCTCAATTGAATAGCCCTGACTATAAACTTAGCAGTTCTAGTGACTACATGTGTGTTTGTGCCCTGAAGGAAGTAACAGAATTGTTTGTTATAGTCCCAATATATGGTTGTCAAGTAGTGTCTGTAGGTACTGAGCCCTTGCAGGACCTACATATGTGTACACAGCTGCTTTGCCAGGAAAAACTATTGTCTGTAAATGTACAGATAACCTGGGAAATCTTTCAAGGAAGTTTCCACAGCTTTCTAAAGAGCACAGCTACTGTGCTTCAAAGAGGGGGTGGGTCACTAACATCAATGTATTTCATTAATGCTTGGCCCAGCCATAATATTGTGCCATTACATTCTTCCTTAACAACATACACAGAAATAATACATTATAATGTATTATTCACATGTTATAATGCAATAAAACAATGGGGGGGGGAAACCAAACACAAATGAAATATTATATCCAACTTCCTCAAATAGATCAAATTTTAGAAGAAAATGGAATATTTTGCATATTAGTTTCAGGATAGCCCTGAAGTGTCCTTGATTTAAAAAAATAAAAAGAAAAAAAGAAACCCTGATGGGCCAAATCTAGCAGTTACACACATCTCCTGGAAATCCAGAACTGTGCGTTACAAACACTGTTGCCACTGTATTTATACATATCACACAATACAACAATAAATCTAAAGAAATTAAGGTATTATTGCTACTAGTTAAATATCTAATATTATTAAACAAACAAATAGATGAGCAAATTCTTGTGATACTATGCTAAAATCTATTTTATATTTATCTGTAACCCTTTGCTCACCTTCTGCTTAAAAATCTATGAGTTGGTTAAGGACAGACGCACTTACATCAATGTAATTTTAGTTATTACAATTTTAAATCACACTTCATTAGATAGCTATATTATAAGTATGAATCCAACTCAATACTGTTAATGTAATCACAACCTTCTGGTTGCAAATTTCATATACTACCTCAGTATTATCTGTTGGCATTTTTGGTAAAGATGAAGGAACAGCAACTATATCCTCTACTGCATTGGTCACTTCTTTTTTCTGTCCATTATTTATCCAGTCATTAGTCTCCATTGGATTAATAGTTTTCAGGAACTGCTGTGCAGCTTCCAATTTCCCAATTGGGATACGAGCTTTCGCCTATGGATAAAAGGTCATATATTAAACTCAAAACAAATCTGAAAAATATGCAAATTTTCTGTCCTTGTATAATCAACAACAGATGACTATAAATGATACACAAACTATTTTGGTGAGATTAGGCAAAGCAAACAATTTACAGATTAATATTTGGCTGTACTCTTCCTGTTTGCAATGGTGCTGTGAGTGCATGTCTCTCACCTCTCTCCTGATTAAAGTGCTTTCAAACTCCTGAATTATCAGACTGTGTGGACAAAGACTTTGATCATTGGAAAACTTAAAAAAAATCCATATTATCTTGTTTTTAACAAGCTATTGGGATGGCAGCTAGACCTAAATGTTCAACATTTGGCTCAATTTCAGCTGCACCGCTATCTGCTGAGCCAAGCAAGATGGCAGAGGCAGATTCTTCTACTAATTTGTTGAGAGAGATCCTGGCTCAAGTCCAAGTTTTCAAGCCGATCTGACAAGATCTGGCAGAGCTTAAATGTGATTTAAAACTGATGCAAGAAAAAAATTGCTTGTTCTGAGGATTCCTTAAATGCCCATGAGACAATTACTCAAGCCAGTCATAATATTTTGGATAAATGAATTACTTATTTAAAGTCACAACTACATAGGAAAAGTCTACATGTGATTGGCATTGAAAACCCTCCAAGTCATTCAAACCTGGCTGAATTTATGGAGGATTTTTTCAGAAAGCTCCTTCTTTGGGAATGGATTTTCCAGTCAAGATTGATCATGTGATTAAAATTCCTTTAACGAAAAGGAAGACTGGAACTAGTTCCAATATTATTATTGTGCAATTCCTTCATGTACCACAGGAGATGAGATTTTACATGTATTTTGCCAGGAATCAGTAAAATCTCCTTTGTTTTCAGGGTTCTAGTCAAAGTTAGATCAATTTATCCTGATTTTACTAAATAAGTTTCTGGAAAGAGAAGGATGTTTACAAAAGCATGAAGTCTTGCCAGATCAATACAGGTAGTCCTCGACTTATGACAATAGGGACAGTAAAATTCATTGTTAAGCAGTGCACTCATTAAGTGAGGCATCTTGTGACCACACCTGATGACATTTTTGCAGTGGTCATTAAGCAACTCATGTGGTCATTATGCAAATCCAGCTTCCCCCATTGATTTTGCTTGTCAGAAGCTGGCTGGGAAGGTTGCTCAAATGGTGATCACATGATCCTGGGATGCTGCAACCGTCGTAAGTGCGAGGACAAATCATAAGTCACTTTTTTCAGTGACGTCATAACTTTGAACAGTCGCTAAAGAAATGTGATACTGTAAATCAAGGACTAGCTGTACAACTTGAATATTTAATCTGTTTCACAGCTACATTTTGCGTTAATCATCAAGACCAGATTCACAGCTATATCATCATGCTTACCTATTGCCAATTATTACATACTGGAAGCCAACAATTCGTGTTAATTTTCTGATTTGGGCAACTTTGGAATATACATATATAGCACCTTTGGTTGGATGGACAGCATTAGAATCTAAATACACTAAAGCTCTATTATCTCTGGTAACAATAATGTCACTCAGAAAGTAATGGAATGGAATGTCTAATAATAATAATAATAAAAAGATTTCACCCTTTTTCCCATGCTAAATTGACTTTATAGGGAGACCCAACTTTACAAGAGATAAATATCATCTATCAGATGTAACCCAATGGCAATATTTACAGTTACAGTATTTGTTAACAACATTGTTTGGACTAGCAGCATTTTCAGCTTCTGAGACACCTGAGATATTAGAACAACTCTTTAAACCCTTTAAAACTAAGGGGAAAAAAAACCCTACTTTTACTTTTTATAGATATTTGTTATCAATAAATCAATCTGATATGCAGATCTTAAGAAATGAGTGGAATAAAGAATTAGAGTTCCTATATTGTCTAGGAATGGGAGAGTGTCTTAACTTCTATAGCATGCGTGTCAATGGACCTCAAATTATGACTCATACAACAAAAAAATCATATTTAAAATTAACTGGACTCCATTACATTTGTACAGAAAAGGACTGTCAAAAACAGCATTTTGTTGGAGATGTAATAAGGATAATGCTTCTTTAAAACATGTTTTTACAATGTCCTATCCTTACTAAGTTTTGGCAGAAAGTACTATATAAATATGATTGTGCAACAAAAGCTACAATTTTCAGAGGATAATATTCTCTTGAACTACATACCCAGTACATGAAACAGGAAAATGTAAATGGATTCTCTGTGCCGTTACTAGGGCCAAAAGATTGATATTGCAGCATTGGAAAGAGAAATCTATGGTCCCATTTATTCCATGGATTGAAGACCTGATTGCACTTGCGACCTATGAGCGGATTGCCTATAGATGAAGACTTTATATGGCCAAGTATAACAAAATATGGGACTCATTTATATAAAATACAGTAAGTTAAAAAAAAGATAGTATATAAATGTATTAGAAATATATACATACTTCAATAATATTTGTGTTAGATAAGTATATAGAATTGTAACTGTTTATTATTATGATATATCATACTGTTTTTCTCTGTTGTATTTTTCACTTTTTTGTTAAAGCACTTTTTATGTGTTTTCCCCTTTGACAATGTATGTATTTCTGTCATAATTATCTTTGTGTTTTTTTTCTTTTTTATATTTTAAAAGCAATAAAAAATAAATTAAAAATATTTGGCTGTTCTCATTCCATTTCCCTGCATTCTTATCTACATGGGCATTTCTGTTCTACCTCTGGCTCATGTCTAGATAACTGGATTTGTTATTCACAGCTTTTGTCTAGGGGTTTCCTGAAAAAAAACATTGCATCAACCACTTCCAAAGGTTTACGTTCTTTCCTTCCTTAACACATTAAGATGGCTACCTAAATCTCACTGACACTGTTAACTATGGTATACGTAAGAGATCTATTAGCCTAGGCTGCCTAAATTCACAACAGTATGGAAAATCCCAACTAAGATTAAGCAAAGAAATATACAAACATATCAGTAAAAAACAGATAATTTAAATACTAAGAAAAAAAAGATACTATTCATTTTAATATTACATAGATTCTTTTACTGACAATATAATTAGAATTGTTGTACAAAACAAACAGAAAAACTCAAGTTAGTGTTTACCCAAAAATACATTGTTATAAATAAACATTCCTATATTAAAGGACTACATATGTTGTGTGTTAGCTCTGGCAATCTGTGGTTTTGGGCTTTTCATTAAAAAAAACAAAACTATTTGCTCTGCTTAACTAAGAAGTAACTAATTGAATCTGAGTGTGCAAGGGACAGAGGCAGCATAAATGCCCTATACTCTATAAAACAGAAGGTCAGAAACATGAATACCCAGAAATCAGCCCAATGACTCCAGCATGATTATCTTAAAGCGTTAAAAACTTCAGGAAAAAAGTCTAATGATAAACATCGCTAGTGTTTTACCCTAAAATTGGAGAACACTTACAGCAATTCTAGAGACACATTTTTAAAAACAAGTTTTAATGGCATATCCATAGCAAATTATGTACCTAAACCACTAGAATTTTTTCTTCCATGCTTTGAAAAACAGTACTTCAAACAGTTACTTCAACACAATCAGGAGACTAAATAACAGTATGTAAATTCACTAACACTTCTGTAGGAATTAATAAATATTATTTTATATTATAAACATACATTCTAATTGCATTGCTTTTTACATTCAGCATCTGCCTTTCTCTACTGTGTTTGGATTCTCTCTCTCTGTTCATCTGCCCTCATTTTTTGCTAGATGCATGGAGCACCCTTAACTGCTCTTTGAGTATTTGGTTTTGGCAATAAAGAGCAGGAGATTGCATGTCAATGCTATGTCATGCAAGTGTGGCTCATCAATATGCTGTTCAAGTCACCAAGTCACTGTTATTATACAAAGAAGAAAACTATCAGGAACATCAGTTTTCATCAAAGAACGGCCAACTTTATTGTGAAGTAAGTCAAACAGAAAGGATCAGTTACAAACACATATTTCATTTGGGAACAGAGCATGTCTAAAGCTGCCAGTTGGCAGATAGCAAAAGAGAACAGTCTATGGAAAAATTATTTCAGCTCTCAACTTCAGTGTCCTATGGGCAAAAAGGAAAGATATAAATTATTATAACGATGACAACAATTCAGGAGTAGCAGTTCCAAAAATATTACTTTTATTCTGACATGTATTTCTTTCATTATGAAAGACACAGCTAATTTGAGACATAACATTAAGCCATAATGTGGCTTGATTTTTAGTTAGTGTCTTTTACAAACCTACCTGTCATGGCTTTGCATGACATATGAATGAAGTCACTCTAATTGCTTGTCCTAACCACACAACTATAGCTTCATCTATTTCATCCTTTCCTTGTTTTATCCATAAATGTTAATTCTTTCCTACAAAAAGCCAACCCCCTCTTCATACAGTTCTAGCTTCCAAAGTATCTTCATTGGAAGTATGGCAATTCATTGTGTTTAAACTTCGTGGAATTTTGTAGTATTGGCCACTATTATATCTCCAAAATAACCCTCCATATTTGATCAGTTGTAGGTCAATTAAGACAGGCCCAGTTTATTTCAAATGTCTTCTCTGATCATCCAATTTTATATAATATTAACAACTGTTCAGATGATAACAAATTCTCATCTTAGCCTAAAGGTGAGATAGAGTTTGTACTTAAGGTAAACTAGGTACGCACTCTGCCAGTGCCAACCCTCAAAAACTGTAGTAGAACGTGCACATTTTACTGAGCAATTCATTGTAATTGCCTCCTTAAGCATGAAAAATAACTAACCACGTTCCCATGGCAGCATTAAGTAATGTTTGTTGTCTTATTTTCACGTCATAATTAATACAGTATAGACATAAAATATTTGCTCTCAGTCAGATCAATAGATCAATAGTCCATCTAGTATGGAGAGCCAGTTTGGTGTTGTGGTTAAGGCATCAGGCTAGAAACCAGGAGACTATGAGTTCTAGTCTTGCCTTAGGCATTCAGCCAGCTTTATTTCTATATACTCCACGTGGTGATGCCATGTATAAAGGCATCATTTTGGTTGTTTGAAGACAGTGTTAGCTATAAAATCATTGGAGTGACAGAAATTGACAAGTCGGTCTCCTGCTTTGTTTTGGTTTCCTAAGCCATCCAAATACATTTTCCTCTTTAATGTTCCCAAATTTGGCATTCCAATCTTCAGTCACAAGCAGCACATCTTGCTTGCATATTCTGTCAATTTCAAATTGAAGTTGATCATAAAACTCCTCTTCTTTTGTACTGGTGGTTGGAGCATAAACTTGAATGATCATATTAATAGGCTGTCCACAAAGTCTACCTGATATTACTGAGTCACTGATTGCATTGTATCCAAGTACTGTTGTTGCTATAATCTTTGTTTATTCGTTCAGTCGCTTCCGACTCTTCGTGACTTCATGGACCAGCCCATGCCAGAGCTTCCTGCTGGTCGTCAACACCCCAGCTCCCCCAGGGACAAGTCTGTCACCTCTAGAATATATCTATCCATCTTGCCCTTGGTTGGCCCCTCTTCCTTTTGCCTTCCACTCTCCCTAGCATCAGCATCTTCTCCAGGGTGTCCTGTCTTCTCATTATGTGGTCAAAGTATTTCAGTTTTGCCTTTAATATCATTCCCTCAAGTGAGCAGTCGGCTTTATTTCCTGGAGGATGGACTGGTTTGATCTTCTTGCAGTCCAAGGGACTCTCACAATTTTCCTCCAACACCACAGTTCAAAAGTGTCGATCTTCCTTCGCTCAGCCTTCCTTATGGTCCAGCTCTCGCAGCCATATGTTACTACGGGGAAAACCATTGCTTTAACTATGCGGACCTTTGTTGTCAGTGTGATGACTCTGCTCTTAACTATTTTATTGAGATTTGTCACTGCTCTTCTCCCAAGGATTAAGCGTCTTCTGATTTCCTGACTGCAGTCAGCAACTGCAGTAATCTTCGCACCTAGAAATACGAAGTCTTTCACTGCCTCTACGTTTTCTCCCTCTATTTGCCAGTTATCAATCAAGCTGGTTGCCATAATCTTGGTTTTTTTGAGGTTTAGTTGCAAGCCAGCTTTTGCACTTTCTTCTTTCACCTTCATCATAAGGCTCCTCAGTTCCTCTTCGCTTTCAGCCATCAAAATGGTATCATCTGCATATCTGAGATTGTTAATGTTTCCTCCAGCGATTTTAATTCCAGCCTTGGATTCCTCAAGCCCAGCATGTTGCATGATGTAGTCTGCGTACAAGTTGAATAGGTAGGGTGAGAGTATAAAACCCTGCTGTACTCCTTTCCCAATCTTAAACCAGTCCGTTGTTCCATAGTCTGTTCTTACCATTGCTATAAACTTCCGAATTTTAAAAGAAATGCTGTTCCTTCTTGGTTTTTCATAACCTGAGTAATAAAGTGATCTTCTGACTGAAAGTGTCCAATCCGTCCATCTCAATTTGTTGATGCCTAAGATGTCAATTTGTAGTTGTTTCATTTCATCTTTCATTATGTTGAGCTTTCCTGTGTTCATGAGTCTTGCATTTCATGTTCCTACTATAATTTTATCTTTGCAGCTTAGGATTTTCTTTTCCTGTATGGCAACATCAGCAACTAGACATCCCAAAGTCTTTAATCTAGCCATGTCATAAATACCATTAGTACTCCCAAAGATCCTCAGCTCTTTCTCAGTAGTATGCTGAGGGCCATCCAACCTGAGGGGCCCATCATCCGGCACTATACCATCAATCATTTTATATTTTCTACTTATGTGGTTTTCTTGATAAAAATATAGGAGTGGTTTATCATTGCCTTCTCCCACACAGTATGAATTGATCCCTTTGCCACTGTCACTAAAGTGATCATCTGCCTCCAGCATCTTCCTATATCACTGCTGCCCAGTATAGTGCCTGCTTGCTTTAGCTGGGCAGTTGGGATGATCTTCGCACCTTGGGTGACCCTGCTGGGAATCTATACTCCTGGCATACTCTCCCGATGTTCTTTGCTCATACCTCCCAGGAACACCCCTGCCCCCTGCTGCCATGATGATGCAGCACAGCAGGACTTGTGAGGGGGGACCACTTCTAGGTGACTAGTTTTGATTAATTCACAAAATTTATCTCCACTCACTTTACATTACATTCTGTATAATGTTAAGTCGTTCAACTCAGATACAATTTTCCATAACATGTCTTCTGCTTATAAAAGCCAAAAGCACGTGTTCTGCATATGCATATGTATATGTATATAAATAAATAAAACCTACCCACACACTCACACACACAATGCAGGCTGTTTTAAGAGGCAAAGAGAATATTCATAATGAGACAGTATTCTACTGCTTTCAGTCAGGAAAGCTTACACATGTGAGTGACTGTGGCAAAATTGCTCATGTGACCAAACTACTGAATAAATGCACTCATCCTGCAAAAAAGTCATAGCCATTACAAGCTATCTGCAGGTAATGATAATTATTTGCATTAACGTAACAGAGTTATGGACTTTAAACACAAGTCTCCACACAGAGTTTCAAGTATGTATTCTGGGTTTTCTACTGATTTAGGGCTGTTTCTACATTTGATAAGAATAAATGGAGAATAAGATCTCAACCTGCCAAAAGGAATTTTTCATATCACAGTTAAAGGTGCTCCTAAATTTGTCTTGGTGGTTGTTTGTGCGTGTATTTAATGGTAATATGCCCTCTTAGAAGAAAAGAATTTGCAATAATAAACAAGGCTTTGGAAAGAAATATACCTGCAAAGAAGTTGTTCTGTGGAGTTTCAGTGCCCCCTTCTGGTGTATTTTGGCAAAGCAACTAGGACAATAGTCTTCTCCACATTCTAAACATACCTTGGGGGGTGGGGGGGGAGGAAATGAAGATGTAAAAGCAAACTAGTAATCCAATCTTTTATATTCCTGCTTAGAAGTAGACTCAACTGAGTTTAAGGATCTGGGGCAACTTGAGTATATGGATTCTCATTTTACTTCCAAGTTAAAAACTCAGCAACTTAAAAGGAAGAAAATAACACAAGCAAGTTTCCAGTTTACAACAGACATTTCATTATATTATCATACTAATTAAAAATTCATCTCACTTTAGCTAGGTATTTCATGAAAGATTCATCAGCACTGTCTTATGTTTGTGGAAGATACTTATGGCAAAACCCAACCAAGTTATAAATGGATGAAGGAACAATATTTCGGTTGCTTAAACTCAACTGAGATAAAGTCCCAAGTTTTAATTCAGAACCCATTCTGTATTTCAAAAAAAGAAAAAAAGAAAAAAAAGGCCTGACTGAAATACCACAGAATAATTTGGATACTCTCCCTTTTTGCTGGGGTCTGTACCCAAATACCACTTTTGGAAAGCCAGGTCTTTGTTTTGCCTACTTCCTCTCAGTGTAAATTAACGATCAGTTCCAGTTTTCTTTTTCTGTTAACAAAAGAAAATAAGAACAGCCCTGCTGGATCAGGCCACAGTCCATCTTTATCTAGCTTTTTTGTTTCTCACAGTAGCTAGCCAAAAGCTCTGAGGAGCAGGAGATCGAAATGAAATTTGCAAGTGTAGTGTGCCTCTGCAAGGGTGCCAAATTCCAGATAAATGCTAGACATTAGAGAACTTTTTATAGTTTATTTCCTACCAGAATTATATGAAATTTGCAGGAAAATCTCACTGCCCGAGAGGTCTTCTAGATTTTAGATTTATTTATTCTTCAAATTTAGTCACCACCCATCTCACTCAGAGAGTGACTGAGATAAATTTATTACATTACAGTTTATTTATTTATTTATTTTAAAAAGCACCCTTTGGGTTTCCAGAAAAAAAGTGTATTCATCCTTCCAAGTTTGTGGGGTCCTTTGTTATGAAATGAAATACAGGTGACCCAAGCTAAGAAACATTCACTGACTCCACTTACACTGTATTATACTCATATTCCCGAAAGCACAGTTCTGTGGCCACATCCTTCCCACAAAACAAACCAACAAACTTGAATGGAAAGCTCAGATAAAACCATTTATATTATTATAAGGTGGAGCCAACCACAAAACTTTATCTTCTCTCCCCCCCCCCCCATATTAACATTTCCAAAAGGAAAGCTGTGGAGGGATGTAAACATTTCAATTTTTGTTAACATCATCACTAATTTAGTTTTAGGAAAGTTCAGGTTCAAAGACAATTCCTAAATGTTTCCAAAGTGGACCAATATGCAACTAGACTTGAGGTCTGTGGAATTCAAAGCACACTCTAGTCTATTATTTCTTTTACTGTGTGCTTATTGCTGCTGTTTGGGTTCTGTCAGCTGTCTTGAAAATCTTGAGAAAAAAGTGGGATTGAAACAGAGTCAAACGATTAATTTTTTTGTTTCTCTGTTCCAATTCAGCTCTAATTAAAACTGTTACACTTCAGCCTAAAATGAATGAATGTGCATATACATATATGTGTATGTCTAAATGTATATATAAATGTATGTATGTATATCAGTTACTAGTTCACATTAAAAAAAAAACTGTTCCAATAACAGTTTACATCACAGAAATAATTTACACAGTAGGATGGATCAAGCTAAATGTTGAAATGTTCTATCTTCAATACATACCTTTGTGATTCTAAAGTGCTTTGCTGTTTACCTGGTTGTACTTACAGCTCCCTACACTAAATAAGAATACAGCCCCAAAGAAGTATCAGTAAGAGGCCTGGTATTAAGAGTATTTGTGAAGCCCCTGAGCTATTTGGGGGGGGGGCTTATATTATATGTTTTTTGCTAGACACTCATCTTTCTCTTTTTATATTATGTATTCTTTTTTCAGTTGCAAGCCACCCAGAATCTTTTTTGAGTTGGGCAGCCTTAAAATTTAATAATAAACGAACAAAATTTACAGCCTGCGTGACAATTGAGCCCTCCAGTGGCATAGTAAATTCATGTAGCATACAGAAGCTAACAGAGTATGGATTGTGAAGCCAGAGGAGAAAGGAATTATAGAGATATTCCCCTTAAAATTCTACCTAAAATTCTAAAAATCATTGCATTCTAGTTTATTGCCTAAGAACTTCTCAAAAGGGAGTAATTACTCCATGGCATTGATGTCTGAAATTTTAACCTAAGAAACATTTTATATTTGTTTTGGAGAAAATAATGTAGTTTTTCTGATGAAAAAAACTCCCAAAAACAGTGTGAAACAGGTTTGATTTTTTATGCATTTCATAGGCCATTTTCATGAACAAGAGGAGGCAGTGCACAATAATTTCAGCAGCAGTTCCATTTGTAATATTTTGGCCTAATGTATCAGTTGCTGATAGTTATCCACCAAGTTACTCAAGTTTAGGCATTCTAATCCATGCCATTCTGGGACACTGCAGTTCCATATATAGCTAAAGAATAGGCTGGAGGAGGTTCATCCAAAGTAGTTTAAGGAAATTTAGTATATTAGGTCAGAGGTCCTGAAAGTAATACTCCTTTCAGAGGTCAAAAGTTTTTTCAGGATGGAAAAGCTTACATTAATTTCAAAAGCATATTAGCAAGGAGTATTTTTAGTTTATAAGGTTGGTTTTTTTTTAATGTAAGCCATTACAAGAGACAATAATAAGAGCAATAATAGTAGGATTTTATCAAATACAAAATAAACATACGGGCCTGATACTTCTGACACACGTTTGAGTTTTATTCATATCTTTACATCTTTATATTTTCTGTCCAGAGTCAGCATCCAAATAGCATTCCCACCTACTTACTAGCAATGCAGTCTTCACCTCACATTGACCACAGGCCTTGCCTTTCACTTTAGGCTTTTCAGGGGCTGCATCATTTGCTGTTTTACGTACAAGTGGCTGCTTAGCTGGGATGGGAGCTGCAAAATGTAGTTGTTTTTTTTAAAAGGCAAGTAAGCAAGAAGCGTGGACAAACGCATGACGCTGATAAGTAAATCTGGAGGCAAAGAAGACTGACTTATTTACTCCTGGTAGTGCAGTAGCTGTTTTTGTTTTCATTATCATGATTTTGTTCTTCATGCTTTTTTTTTGTATATATATAAGCTGCTCAGAGTTATTTAGAATTAAATAGCATACCTGTCACCATAATAAATAAACAAACCATTGAATCAAGTTAAACTTCTAAAAATATCTTGGCAACCTTATTTTATAAGATATATTTTTCGGATTATTTCTCAAGGCATACATGATTTGTCAGACCAACGGGTCCCAAGTTTTCCTTTCTGTAGTTCATTACACTGTCACTGAAAGCATCTGTGGATCACAACATAAGCCAAGGTTGGCAATATGCTGGAACTATGGCACATGACTGCTCCCCCAGAATGGTGGAACTCCAACATTAGATAATATTACATTACACATCCCCAAAATTTAATATGTAATTAAATTGCTAGAACCTTGTTAAATTACAAATTTGAACAAGAAGTTCTCACCTGAAATCTCCTGACATTTTGAATAAGGACACCAAAACAACATTTGTTGTTGTTGTTGTTATTTGGGGGCCTACAACATGGATAACCTGCACTGTTCTCATGGATTACCAATGGTTCTTGGCATACAGATTGGAAACCACTGTGGTAGATTGGTTTTGTTGGGTGACTGATTTTCAAAAAGAAGAAAAATTAATCTGGTAAGACAATGTCCCATGTTAACTCTTTTAACCTACTTAAGGCAGCTTCTGTAACATTCCCCAAAAGGCTGAAGAAATAGCCACACTTGCAACCATATTTGAATTACTACATTCTTATCAAATCTAAACATTGCTAATACATTGTTACCTTGAATATGTTCTTTAAGTAGCCTCAGTTTTACTTTGCCTGAAGGAACCTGATTTTAAAAAAGGAAAGAAGGAAAATTCAATTAAACTGTGATTTCCCCAATTGTTCCACAACTTCCCCTTTGTTTCCTAACACTGTCCCTCATAGGGCTGTGCCATGCTTCAAATTTGAAGGCAAAAAGGTTGTTTTAGATCATGTGAGAATGCTCACATAGCTCTTGTCTGCAACTTCTTAAACCAGCTGCACCTTCTCCCAGGACCTTGTGGCTGCCATCCTCAGGGGGAATGTGCTCCCAAGAAAAGTTTGGTTTCAGGAATTGAAAGCAGGCATATTAAATTAATACAATGAATTAATTAAAACAAGTTTTATTTCATAGCCATCTTATTTTTCACCTTTTTTAAAATGACAGTCATAAGGACTCATTTTTTTAAAAAAAATGTTTGCTCTGTAGATGTCAAAATTTAAGAACTACTGAGCTAGAACATAATTCCACAGATGAGAAAAAGCTGTAAGTCACCAAGAATAACAAAAAGTATCAAGGAAGCTTTTCAAGAAAACAAGGTTCCTTTAGGAAATGCTCAAAGATGACCAAATGATCAGATTTGTTGGTATTTGTTTTTTTCCTGCTTTTGGCTGTAAAGTCACTAAGGTTACCATGGTAATTGAGTACTTCCTTATGTATTGGCAGGGTGAAGAGGTCGAACTTAAATGTCCTCAGTTTGGGTATCAATAGCTGCATTGACTGGGGAGGGCAGCTTGCCTGGACTTTAGTTTCGCTTTTGTGGCCCTCCAGCAGAGCCTCTCTTCCCAGTCCTCTCTGAGCGTGTGTGAATGCACAAGCTTGAAAATGTTTTTGTGCTTTCTCTAAATACATTTATTTTTATAGAAATGCCTGGTGTGTGATTTTTCTGATCTCTCTGGGCCAAAAACTTTCTAGCGCTCTGACAGGTTATGGGCCCAGTCCAGAGAGAGCAGAAATATCAGCTCCACACCTCATGCACATTTTAAAGGCAGGTAGCAAAGACCTGTGAAGATTTTTATTTGGAGTCACCTGGAGATTTTCCAGCCACTGCCAGTCTACAGGACAAAGAAGCCAGCTGAGGTGACTTGCAAAAGAAGGAAGAAGCCATGGCTACCTCCCAGCCCTCAGAGATACCTCTGGAGCACCTATCAGAGACCAACTACTTGAAATGGGCCCTGAAAATGGAGATGTATCTTCGCAGAGAGAATCTTTGGCTACCAATTGGTGAGCAACCCCCCCAAAATCCCAGTGCTGAATGGCTGAGACAGGATGAGTGGGCTAGAGCCACCATTATCCTGGAAGTTGAGGACAATCAGCCAGTGTACGTGCGAGGTATGCAGTCCACAAAGCAACTTTGGGATGCTTTGAGAGATTTGTATGTAAAGGCAACAGCAGGGAGTAAAGTTACTCTGATGAAAAAGCTGTACAAAGCCTACCTAGCAGAGGGAGATAGCCTTCCTGAGCACCTGCATTAGTTTCAGCAGCTGTTTGTTGAGTTGCAGGAGAGAGGAACGGAATTTACACCTCTCACAAAATCCTATATCCTCCTGTCCCCATTGAATGAAATGTGGGACACACTGATTTGTACCCTGGAGGCTATGCCTGAAGCAGACCTCACCCCATCGTATGTTACACAGCACTTACTCACTG
Source organism: Candoia aspera (assembly GCF_035149785.1). Classification (NCBI taxonomy): domain Eukaryota; kingdom Metazoa; phylum Chordata; class Lepidosauria; order Squamata; family Candoiidae; genus Candoia; species Candoia aspera. Next base: position 17,637,323 of record NC_086158.1, on the reverse strand, counting down.
AATGGGAGAAGAGAGAGGAAAGATCCCCCCCCCATCTCTTCTGGAAAGCTGCAGCACCAGAAAGCAAAGGGAAAAGAAGCTGAGGCAAAAGCACTAGCCAGCCAGCGATGTTTCAACTGTGGTTCAGCTGGACATTTGCAGAAAGACTGTGCCTTGAGACCCAAGCGTAGAAAGACAGAGAAGGAGGACACAAGGGCAATACAGAAGAAGGCTCTTCAGACAACCCAAATTGCACAGGTTGCTGAGAAGGGCAATTCTGATGTATGGGTGTTAGATTCTGGGGCCAATTGTCATTTATGTAATTGTAAAAGCCCTTTTGTTTCACTGTCTAAAACTGAAAGACAAAGTGTATCTTTGGCTGATGGGTCTGTGACCAAAATTGTGGGACAAGGTGACACGTATTTATCCTGCTTGGGAGAAGCTGTGAAAGGTGTGTTGTATGTGCCAAATTTACAATCAAATCTTTTATCTGTGGCACAATTGGCTGCAACAGGGTATGTCATAACGTTTAAGAAAAATGGTTGTGATATGTAAAAATGGGAAATTGTGTGCTACTGGTATGTTAAAAGACTCCTTGTACATTGTGCAAAATGCAAGGAAGCCAAGCTGCAAGGCTGCAGTTGGCAACACTCCATATCATGACCAATGTGTACACTTGTTGCATAGATTTGGTCATGCTAATTTCAAGTACATAGCACAAATGCCATAGCTGTGTGCTGACTTAAAGATAAAACCCTGTGATAAATACTTAGACTGTGTAGTTTGCAAAGAATGCAAAACACTAAAAGCTCCTGTGAGTAAGCATAGTGACAGAGTTACAACTAGACCTCTAGAAATTGTACACTCTGATATTATTGGTCCTTTTGCTCCAAGTCTTGGACAAGCAAGGTATGCAATGACCATAATTGATGATTTCTCAAGGTACACATTTATCTACATCTTAAAACATAAAGATGAGGCATTTGAGAAATTTAAAGGTTTTGTGACATGGGCAAATGGAAAATTCCCAAGGCCTGTATCTGCACTCCAGTGTGGTAGAGGAGGAGAGTACCTTTCTCACAAATTCAAAAGGTTCCTAGATGAAAAGGGGATAGAACAAATTCTTTCTAACCCTTATACCCCTCAGCAAAATGGTGTTGCTGAAAGAAAGGGCAGAACTTTGCAAAACGCAATGGAATGCATGCTTAAAGATTTGAATTTATTGTTCAGATTTTGGGCAGAAGGGATGTCCACTGCCTGTTATGTACAAAACAGATTGTATAACTGTCATTCAGGACACTCCATTCCATTTGTTTTATGGTGTGAAACCAAAGGTAAACCATCTTAAGAGTGTTTGGTAGCACTGCTTGGGTTCATATTCCATATCAGCAGAGAGGAAAGGAGGCCCCACAACTAAGAAAGCCATCTTTGTTGGATATGAACAAAGCCAGAGGAGCTACAGGTTCATAGTGGGAGAGAAATTGATAATTAGCAAAAGCGCTTCTTTTGCTGAACAGAACTGGGGGAGATTAAATTCTAGCTCTCCAGTTGATCTAACAACAGAACAGCAAGGACTTGCTGATAGTGATCTTTTGCCTAGTGAGGACATTAAGCCAGAAAACCAAACTGAAGATCTGTCTGATGAGACAGATGCTTCTCAAGAAAGTGATAGGAGTCAAAACTTAAGCCCTGTATTACCTCACAGGTCTCAGAGGAGTAATAAAGGCGTTCCTCCATCATGTTTTCAGGCTGAAACAGTAAAGGCTTTTCACATATCCACAGAACCTGAGTCCTTAGAACAAGTGAATGCTTTACCACCTGAGATTGCACAAAATTGGCATTCTGCCATGCAACATGAATTAGCATCCTTGAAAGAAAATAAACATGGAAACTGGTAAATCTACCTCCCAAGGAACGCTGTCTAGGTTGTAGATGGCTTTTCAAACTGAAAAGGGATGCTGATGGAAAAATCCAAAAATATAAAGCAAGGTTGGTTGCAAAAGCGTTCACTCAAAGGAAGGATTTAGACTTTGATAAGACTTTTGCCCCAGTTACTAAAGGTGAATCAATTAGATTGCTGTTAAAAATTGCTGCACTCAAAGGAATGTCAGTTCATCACTATGACATTCAAACTGCATTTCTCTATGGTGATTTAGATCACAAATTATACATGCAGCAACCCCCTGGCTATGAAAAAGGGGAGAATCTGGTCTGTGAACAGCAAAAATCAATCTATGGATTAAAACAGGCTGCTAGATCCTAGAACCAAAAATTAGATGAAAAACTGCAGAATTTTGGTTTTGAAAAAGGAAAAGCAGATCCATGTGTATATATGAAGAAAGACAGACAAGGCTGTATGTATCTGTGCATTTATGTTGAAGATTTGCTGCTGTTCACATTAACAGAAAAACAAAGGCTTGATTTTGAAGCCTGCATGAAAAGCCATTTCACATTAAAAAGCCTTGCAACAGTAATCAATTACCGAGGCTTGGAAATACACAGGGAGAAGGATGGTAGCTTTCTGTTAAGTCAACGTAGTAAAATTCAAAAGCTCCTAGAGGATTTTAACATGCAAGACTGTGAACCAGTCTCTACTTTTATGATACCAGATTTTCAGAAAGGAATAGGAGAAACTCATTTAAATGAGGCAGAGAAATATAGATCTGCAATTGGAAGTATACTGTACATTGCAAATCACTCTCGCCCAGATATCTCAAATTCTATGGCCATTTTAAGTAGACAGGTAGAGAAGCCTACATCTACTGGAAAAGCAGCATTGAAGAGGTTAATGAGGTATTTGCAAGGAACAAAGTATTATTGCCTGAAGCTAAATGCCTGTGGAACTGAGAAATTGCAGGCTTTTGCCGATTCTGACTGGGGAGCAGATGTCAGTGACAGGAAATCCACTTCTGGGATTTTAATTCAATTTGCTGGGTCAAGCTTAGGCTGGCATTCTAGAAAGCAAACACTTGTTGCTCTTTCCACTGCAGAAGTTTTATTCTCTAGCACAAACCTGTAATGAGGTTATATGGTTTAAACAGTTGTTAAAAGACATAGGCATGGAAGTGAACCAGCCTATAACTGTTTATGAGGATAATCAAGCTTGCATTGCAATGGCGAAATCTGAAGCCTGCAAGAATAGGACAAAACATATTGACATGAGATATCAATATATCAAAGACATAATAGCCAAAGGGGAAATAATGTTAAAATATTGTGAATCAAAAGACATGGGTGCTGATATGTTAACCAAGCCTCTTGCTCTACCAAGACACAAAGAGTTAACAAAGCAAATTGGTCTGCAGATCACTCTTTAGCATAAAAAAGGGGGAGTGCTGGTATTTGTTTTTTTCCTGCTTTTGGCTGTAAAGTCATTAAGGTTACTTCCTTAAGTATTGGCAGGATGAAGTGGTTGAACTTAATCATCCTCAGTTTGGGTGTTAATAGCTGCATTGCCTGGGGCAAACGCTTTCTAGCACTCTGATAAGATTCACACAAAAGAAATGGAAGATACTCAGAAATTGTGAAGCACATCATTACTTACAGTTAAAACAGCAATTTAAAAAATCTGTAAACATGTCAGCTATTGTGGGGGCATGAGGTGCTAAAAGAAATACTAAAGGGAAATATGAGATTGTGGAACAACTGGACATATCCTTTGTTCGTTACTTTGCCTGTTTAAAATCAAATATCCATGCCTGAATGTGTATTTTCAGAGAACCTGGGGAACTATGGCAAATATATATTTACTGACCAAATGAAAATAAACACATTAATGGAATCAATGGTACCTATCTGGGTGGGACTTCTAAAAGAACTCAAATGGGAAGCTGCTGTGGCTTAGATTTTGTGATACTTTTTCCCTAGATAGCTGGAGGACAGTTGGAATGCCATATGCATCCAAAACAAGCCTCTCTAAATGGACAAAAAAACTGCCATCCTGGCCCACTTTGTAACAGGAGTATCAGAGTCAGAGAAAAGTTTTAATTAATCACTTTCAAGTGTTTTGACCACAGTGCTACCCTATAAAAAGCTTTCTTCACTGCAGACATTTAAATAAAATTTATCTAAATATCACAACACTTACCTTTACAACATTTTCTTTGTTTTGTAACATTGGCGTTTGTATGCCTAGACCAGCCTGACCTGATTTCCATCGATATCCATTTGTTCGCCTAATGGGAGATCCAAAAATCTTTTTATGAGAATTCATATACATATATGAAGAACAGACAACTTAAAATTTGCCTTTCCCCCCTCCCCTTAACACAAAGGGTATCTGGACATAATGGTGGCATTTGTGTAGTGACATCATTGTATATGTGTCATCATTTGTATGTTGCTGCAGTTTGCAGTGGATAGCACTGTATCAAAACACCTTCCCCACTGAAATGCTGAACAGAGAAAAAGAGATTGCCCCAAGGCCACTTAATGATGTTAGCTTTGTCTCTGATACATACACTTTTCTTTCAGTCATGCTCAGCCCACCCACTGAATGGCAGTGAATAAAGCAAACAAGAAAGCTTAACTGTATACCTATTTTTATTTTTTTTTAGCATCATTCATCTGGGCAATATGAACAGACAGAGGGAGAGAGGTACAGCTGAATTTTAGGGCATTGTTTAAACTGTTCCATTCCAACTCACAGAGAATGTGTGTGAATTTGTCCACATGTGCCTGAAACAAAGGTATGGGCCGTAAGTCCCTAGTTTGAATCTCACTCTTGTTATGAACACATTATGGGTTTATCTAAGGGAAGTCCGTTTTCTGTTGGCCTCTTTTCCAGCATCTCTAATATATAAGATAATACTAAAGAACTACTTTTAATTTCTTGAAAGTGCTACATGAATTATTATATTATTTCTACGTCTATATAACAGTAAAAGGTTAGCTACATAATACATATAGAGGTCTATATTTAGGAGGATGGAAATATCATGCAATGCACTAAGCCATGGTTTTAACCACAGCTTGTTAAGCAAGGCATAATGGCCTCATTTCAATGTAACCCTAGCAGTAAACAATGGCTTACAAACATAAATCACATGTAGTCAAAACCAAACAAGCCACAGTATGGCCACTCAGCATGCTTAAGCAGATCAGAAGATGTAAGAGAAGTTTTGCACAATATGCCAGATTTAGTTAACACTAACCTTAGTTAACTTTCTTATGGCTCAGCATGTTGTAGAAATCCAGCATCTCTGGTTAGCATACATTTCATAGTATTGTGCAAACCCAGAAAAGGGATTAATTTATTAACCAGGTTACATGTATCATGTGAACAGTCTGTAGTTTTGTTTGTTAATCCAACAACACTGAGAAAAAGAAGCTGGCAAATCCTTAATCCTTTATACACCTGTCACTTCTCCATTTTAAATTCCCCACTTCCAAAGCTGTATTTTTTACAAATGGTTTTGAGGTTCTAATACATCATTTATGAGAGATCTATAACTAGCTATTGAGGAAGAGTTATGTTCTTAATGAATAGTATGTAAGTGAAGAAAATCTGTCAGGCATCCCCCTTCAGACTAATAATTAAATCTGACACAATGAATTTTTATTTATTTATTTATCTCCTCTATGAGGGAAAAATACCCCTTAAATTAGTGCATAGGGGATGTGACTGAGCATATTGTTATTATTTGGAGGGAAGGTGAGAAAAGCTTTCAATATTACAAGCCGTCTGAAGTCAAAGCACAGCCCTACTACAATTTCTGCAGTTTGCAAGAATAAGGTCAAAATGAGACTGGTTTTTAAGACTGTAGCTATAATCATGCAAGCTATGTGCCTTTAACTACTCTTATTCTGCCACTACTGTTACTAGCCTGTTACTACTGCTAGTATGGAGCTTTTGCACTGGGCAGTTTGTACAGCCCTTGCCCCTTCTCCCTGGTTTGCTGCAGGACTTGGCCTCTTCTTTCTTTTTTCCTCTGGACTCCAAAGTCCTTGTGAGGACACCAAAACTTCATTTCTTTGGCCGCTTTCCTTCGCGGCGACGGCTGCTGCAGGGCCTCAGAACGTGTGTATCTCATCCAATCTCCTCGCGTCTCCTCCCCAGCTGTTTCAAGGCTGCAGCTTTTATCTGCCGTCCTGACGTCAGGGAGGAGGTTTCAAATAGGAGGGAGGGAAGCAGCACAGGTGCTTGCGATTGTTCTGGCAGCCTGCTCTTCCCCAGTTTCCGCAGGGCCTCTTCATGGGTTAATTGGGCATCCACTGTACACACGGTGGGAAGGAAAATGGCAGTCTCTGCTCTCCATTTTCCACTTACTGAAAGGCTACTTTGGAATCTGCATCCAGACATACAAATGCTTCCATTTAGGCAAAACCCCACATACTGAAAGCTCTTAAGCATATGAAGACTTGGTAATTTTGACACAAATTTTGACACAAAGGTTGTACTGCACTTCTGATTCCCTCACTAAAAGGAGCTTCAGCACATACAAGACCGTGAACATAGCATCTGTTTGCAACACATTAAAGCACAGTGCCTTTCCCCAGAATTATGAGGCAGCTGTCAGGGGCAACTCTGCAATCCCAGGAAAAGCCACAGCTCTTTTAAGGTGCTGCAGACAAGCACTCCCCATGCTCTGAAACATCTTTTAGACATCAGTTCTGATACCCTGGAGACCCTGAGCATTTACTGATGGACGCACATTACAAACTACTCTTTCATTGTTGGGGAAGCAGGAGGAGTAGAGACTGCTCTCTGCTACCATGTTTAGTATGTGTAAAAATAATTGCCAATAGGGCACTGACCTCTTGCTTGTTTTGTAACCAAAGATTAAAGCACAACAGCTACAGCACTCTTAACCTGACTTAAAGGCTCAGACTAGGCTTCTTTTCTGGAACAGAAGTTTGATATTTCTTACTTGCAGTTTGTTAAAAAAACAGATTAAATGTTAGAAATAGGTTAGATGGACCAAACCCATAGCATTGTCCACCAGGGACCTTCAAACAGGTTGTGGCAAACTGCACTGAAGGAAATAATCCTAGTTGTAGTGCTACTTCACTCTTTTGCAAACAAACAGCAAAACAAATAATTACAAACCAACAAATTGAAGAGCCATCATTTACTGTGAAGGAAAGGGAGGGAGAGATGCCCTGATCACCAACTTTTTCAAAATTAGAATCGGGTATTAAAGGCTATGAGAAAAGGATGCAGAAATTAATGACTATGGTCCAAGATAATTAGTAACACTTAAAACTTAAAACAGAACTATATATCTTGTTAAGTGCACTAGAACGCTAATGACCACATCCTTACAAAGCTCTTCCTGGGAAAGAAAGCTAGCATGATTATTCATATCACTGAGAAAGGGAAACAAATACAGAGAGGTTAATAAAGTGGTTCTCGAATCTGTAGTGAAAAGAGTTCCAGATATACAGGGCTGTGCTTTGTCTGCAGAATATTTCAACATCCTAAATGGATTCTCTCAAATAAAGAACAATTACAATTTGGTGGTGTTTTTTTTTTTTTTGAGGCACGCACTTAAAGCTTATAAGGACTGAATTTCTATTACAAGATAACAACTATTTCATAAATAATGAAGTACTCTCAAAGAATGGAAAGTGAAGTTCAGGGCATGAGAGTACTTGAAATTGAATTCTGGTATCAAAAGCCCAGTGGAATGAAAAAAAGATAAAGGCTCCAATTCTACAACGAAAGTGCTGGCCTAGAGCAGAGCTATACGGTAAACCAGAAGTATCTCGAAGCTTCTACTGCAGTTGCTGGCACAAAAATCCAGGTACCACAGTTTTCAGTTAAAAATCAGTTTTCCCAGCTTGGTCTTATAAGCATGACATCTAAAGTTTCTATCAAGGTAGCATTCAGTAGAAACATGATGAATCGTTTGGGGGGAGGAAAGAGAAAGGGGCAGACAGTTCATACATTTACACTACTGCTATCCACTAGTTTAAAATGGGGGGGGGGCAGGGGGACGGAAAAACATTAAGAAACCATCTGTCAGAATAGAGCTTGAAAGTTTTTTGGCACATTATGAAAATATACAAGCTTACAGCTATTTTCCAACTATGTTCAGACAGAACTACAGCTATGAACTTATTTATGGAAAATGAAGAGTACTCTGAAAGAGTGTGTTCATAAATATAGTACTACAAAGTTTTATTATTCTTACTGGAGGAAAATGTCACCTTATAAAACTGGTCCCTTTACACAGCAATAGTTTCATTATCACTTTGTACTATTTTATGATTAGTTAAAAAATTGGAAGGTACTTCAGAAATCATCAAACTCAGCTTTTTATCTAATGCAAAATTTGCTGCAATACAGCAAAATCTCATTTTTTGAGAAGAAAGTTGTCTGCTATTTGCAAGTATTCAATAAATTTAAAAGTACAAAACTGCAGTGATTCTTATCATTTGTATCAATTTACATCACTGGCATGATAACATCATTAAACAAATGAAACAAATTACATGTCATTATGCAAATGAAAATTATGTAATTCTGCATCAATTTCTGTCATTATTTGCAAAATGACATCAGCAAGAAAGTGATACAGATTGTGTTGTTCATGTAACTTGATGCAAAACGGCATAATTTGTGTCATTTGTGTAATTATGTCACTAACAATTATATAAATCACTGCAGAAATGTGGTCCGTTGCATGCAAAGTCCATTATATTTGAATCCAGTAATGTGAGGTCTCCTTGTACTTCTAGCCTTAAAATATGCAGAGTCTAACACTTCCTGCTATTAAGGCAAAAATGTCTTCTCTGAATTTTCTATCCATTTATAGACATTTCTTTCCATGTATATCATTTATTAATTGCCTGCATCTTTATCCCTACTTCAGACAATTTGTCTCCCTCAGAAGCTTCTATCAAATTAAAAAAGAAAGATAGGCCACCATCAACTTCACAATATAAAAAGACAAGGTTAATATTCCATTCCTGCAGCTCTTGCATGAGGTAACAGTTTATCACTCTTGACTCCTGTCCCTCTGGGTAACAGATGGGATTAGAACTGTCACAGTGAATGAAACAAGCCAAGATATGGTTCCCTTCAGCTTTCTGGTCCCAAAGCAACTATTAGTAGGAGCTATTTTATTTGGCAAGAAGAAGTATTTCCCCTGTAGTCACTTCATCTCTGGCCAAATGAAAAGGACCAAGTTGGACTTCCCCTTGCCATGATACTAAATATTATTTCTGTCCATGACACAGAGTGCAAAAGACCAACTCTCTGTCTGAAGAACTTACAATCTAGAAATTCAATTCAGTGGAAACAAGATGGACTGGGAAAGGAAGTCAACTGATGTGTTAAGAGAAATACAGTACATTTTCACATCTACATTTTTTGTGTGAATGCATATATTGTCCAGCTTCCAAAACTCTGGGCAGTTTGAATTATTGTGATCAATTATAAAAACACATGGGAACTAAAAGTTGGGTCAAAGACTTTACAAAAAGGATGGGCTCAGTTCAGAGATATAACTTCTGTAAAGGAGTACACATAAAACTCAGCCATCCTGAGAGATGGATCCAAACAGGGAAGGAAGAAAGCACAGAGTATTTGAGATGGTGGATGAAAGTGGTTGTGGGGGAATTAGTCTCTAATAAGGATATATTGTAAGTTTAAAAACCAATGGAGAGGAGCTTTAATAAAACAAAATGTTTATGTGAAAGATCAAAACAAACTGGACTGCAGCAAGAAGAAAAATAAGCACTTTAGACTGATAAGGAGTAGAAAAATAAAAAGAAGAAATGATATGGAAATATAACTAACCCAACTCTTATTTCAGTGCAGGTATAGAAACCACTATACCCTGGGAAACTTTAATCAGGACAGGACTTAGGTCTAAAAATTATCGTAAAAGTGGTACAAGAGGTAGAAGAGACAAAAGTTGCTCAAATTTGCTCAGAGTTGGACACCAAATTGGAATCTGACTTGTTCTATCTTAAAAAAAAATAGTTTATGTTTCAATATGACAGTGATAGTGTTTTTCTACCTATATTTACTGCATATTGCTGTTAGCTATTATGGGTGCTACAAAGGGGGAGAATAAACCTAAATTACATCAAGTATGTGAAGTATATGTCTTTATCTTGAATGCTGAGAAAGAATGCTAGAGCTATGATGAGATACACTGTCTCTCTCTCTCTGTTATATATGTATTGATTTATGTAGGCTGCATTATTGACTTTGTAAACCAGTTAGAGTCAGTTAGATTAAAATGGCAAGGAAGTCATTGCAATACGTAACTATATACATAAATAATATGAATTTCAAAAGAACACTGAAAGAATACCACTTTTCTTCCATGGTAGCGTTACCTACCTTCAGCAAAGGATCGTTACCTTGTCATGGTGCTGGAGCTTGAGCACCTCAATGATGCCATGAGCTAAACTGTGAAGGGCCACCCAAGACGGGAAGGTCATGACAGAGAGGTCAGATTAAATGCAATCCCTGGGGAAGGTAATGGCAACCCACCCCAGTATTCTTGCCGTGAAAACTAAATGGATCAGTACAACCAGAGATATGTCGGTATACCATCGGAAGATGAGACCCCCAGGTCGGAAGATGGTCAAAATGCTACTGAGGAGGAACAGAGGATGAGCTCAACTAGCCCCAGACGTGATGACGCAGCTAGCTCAAAGCCGAAAGGACGGCTAGCGGCCGACGGTGCTGGTGGTGAACGGCGAATCCGATGTTCTAAGGATCAACACACCATTGGAACCTGGAATGTAAGATCTATGAGCCAGGGCAAATTGGATGTGGTTATTGGTGAGATGTCAAGATTAAAGATAGACATTCTGGGCGTCAGTGAACTGAAATGGACTGGAATGGGCCACTTCACATCAAATGACCACCAGATCTACTACTGTGGACAAGAGGACCACAGAAGAAATGGAGTAGCCTTCATAATTAATAGTAAAGTGGCTAAAACAGTGCTTGGATACAACCCAAAAAACGATAGAATGATCTCAATTCGAATTCAGGGCAAGCCATCTAACATCACAGTGATCCAAATATACGCCCCAACCACAAATGCTGAAGAAGCTGAAGTAGAGCAGTTCTATGAGGACCTGCAGCACCTACTGGACAACACGCCTAAAAGAGATGTTATTTTCATCACAGGAGACTGGAATGCTAAGGTGGGCAGTCAAATGACACCTCGAATTACAGGTAAGTATGGCCTGGGAGAACAAAATGAAGCAGGACATAGGCTGATAGAATTTTGCCAAGACAATTCACTCTGCATAACAAACACTCTCTTCCAACAACCTAAGAGACGGCTTTATACATGGACTTCACCAGATGGACAACACCGAAATCAGACTGATTACATCCTTTGCAGCCAAAGGTGGCGGACATCTGTAGAGTCGGTAAAAACAAGGCCTGGAGCTGACTGTAGTTCAGATCACAAACTTCTTCTTGCACAATTTAGGATCAGACTAAAGAGATTAGGGAAGACCCACAGATCAGCTAGATATGAGCTCACTAATATTCCTAAGGAATATGCAGTGGAAGTGAAGAATCGATTTAAGGGACTGGACTTAGTAGATAGGGTCCCGGAAGAACTATGGACAGAAGTTCGCAGCATTGTTCAGGAGGCGGCAACAAAATACATCCCAAAGAAAGAGAAAACCAAGAAGGCAAAATGGCTGTCTGCTGAGACACTAGAAGTAGCCCAAGAAAGAAGGAAAGCAAAAGGCAACAGTGATAGGGGGAGATATGCCCAATTAAATGCAAAATTCCAGAGGTTAGCCAGAAGAGATAAGGAATTATTTTTAAACAAGCAATGCGTGGAAGTGGAAGAAGACAATAGAATAGGAAGGACAAGAGACCTCTTCCAGAAAATTAGAAACATTGGAGGTAAATTCCAGGCAAAAATGGGTATGATCAAAAACAAAGATGGCAAGGACCTAACAGAAGAAGAAGAGATCAAGAAAAGGTGGCAAGAATATACAGAAGACCTGTATAGGAAGGATAACAATATCGGAGATAGCTTTGACGGTGTGGTCAGTGAGCTAGAGCCAGACATCCTGAAGAGTGAGGTTGAGTGGGCCTTAAGAAGCATTGCTAATAACAAGGCAGCAGGAGACGACGGCATCCCAGCTGAACTGTTCAAAATCTTGCAAGATGATGCTGTCAAGGTAATGCATGCTATATGCCAGCAAATTTGGAAAACACAAGAATGGCCATCAGATTGGAAAAAATCAACTTATATCCCCATACCAAAAAAGGGAAACACTAAAGAATGTTCAAACTATCGAACAGTGGTACTCATTTCACATGCCAGTAAGGTACTGCTCAAGATCCTGCAAGGTAGACTTCAGCAGTTCATGGAGCGAGAATTGCCAGATGTACAAGCTGGGTTTAGAAAAGGCAGAGGAACTAGAGACCAAATTGCCAATATCCGCTGGATAATGGAAAAAGCCAAGGAGTTTCAGAAAAACATCTATTTCTGTTTTATTGACTATTCTAAAGCCTTTGACTGTGTGGACCATAACAAATTGTGGCAAGTTCTTAGTGGTATGGGGATACCAAGTCATCTTGTCTGCCTCCTGAAGAATCTGTATAACGACCAAGTAGCAACAGTAAGAACAGACCACGGAACAACGGACTGGTTTAAGATTGGGAAAGGAGTACGGCAGGGCTGTATACTCTCACCCTACCTATTCAACTTGTATGCAGAACACATCATGCAACAAGCTGGGCTTGAGGAATCCAAGGCTGGAGTTAAAATCTCTGGAAGAAACATTAACAATCTCAGATATGCAGATGATACCACTTTGATGGCTGGAAGTGAAGAGGAACTGAGGAGCCTTATGATGAAGGTGAAAGAAGAAAGTGCAACAGCTGGTTTGCAGCTAAACCTCAAAAAAACCAAGATTATGGCAACCAGCTTGATTGATAACTGGCAAATAGAGGGAGAAAATGTAGAAGCAGTGAAAGACTTTGTATTCCTAGGTGCAAAGATTACTGCAGATGCTGACTGCAGTCAGGAAATCAGAAGACGCTTAATCCTTGGGAGAAGAGCAATGACAAATCTCGATAAAATAGTTAAGAGCAGAGACATCACACTGACAACAAAGGTCCACATAGTTAAAGCAATGGTGTTCCCCGTAGTAACATATGGCTGTGAGAGCTGGACCATAAGGAAGGCTGAGCGAAGGAAGATCGATGCTTTTGAACTGTGGTGTTGGAGGAAAATTCTGAGAGTGCCCTGGACTGCAAGAAGATCAAACCAGTCCATCCTCCAGGAAATAAAGCCAGACTGCTCACTTGGGGGAATGATATTAAAGGCAAAACTGAAATACTTTGGCCACATAATGAGAAGACAGGACACCCTGGAGAAGATGCTGATGCTAGGGAGAGTGGAGGGCAAAAGGAAGAGGGGCCGACCAAGGCAAGATGGATGGATGATATTCTAGAGGTGACGGACCCGTCCCTGGGGGAGCTGGGGGTGTTGACGACCGACAGGAAGCTCTGGCGTGGGCTGGTCCATGAAGTCACGAAGAGTCGGAAGCGACTAAACGAATAAACAACAAAGCGTTACCTACAAGAGTTTTCTCTTCCACCCCCAAAATACTATCTAGAACAATCAACCTTACTGATTTTCTACCTACTCTCTTTCTTGTTTTTCTTGGCTCATGTTTGATTGTAGTTGCTTCAGCTTCTTCTCCATTTCCTTATTTTCAAGTTCCAGCTGAACCTTTTCCAACTGCAGCTCTCGTACACTTCTGGAAAGATTAAATTCAACTCTAAAATTGGCACCAAACTACTTTCTTCCTCTATTTAAAGTATTTGCAATACTGCAGAGAGTGGCAGATTGGTATTTTGATGTTTTTTGAAACCAGACTATACATTTATAGCTTGACCAAAAGGATTTTTTTAATTTAACAGAAAAAGGACATTCTGTTTGTGCCATCGTAGATAAAGGGATTATTTAAGAACAGGCTACCAATCCAGAACAAGAAAAAAGAAAAGAAACAAAAAACATAAAAAGGACATCAGAAAGCATCATTGTAAATGTGAGCAGCACTCCAATTCTAAACACATTTACATGGTGGCAGCTCTCATTTATTTCAATAAAATTAACTTCAAGTAAGTGATTTTAGGATTGCAACTTTAGTGGTTAGAAATAGTTTGCATTTAATGATGCATATAAAAAAGCAATAGATTATTCAAGCACTTCAAAGTCAATTAGGGAAAGAAACTTACTTTTCCTTCAGTTTTACAGAAACTCCAGTTTTTGAACCAGGGAGTATCACAAAATCATTGTTCATGATTGCAAATTCAGAAAAGGTGTAAGACCTGTTCAAATCATACAGGTTTGAAACCTGTTTACAAGAGAGAAAAAGATTTATATTAAAACAGTATCTTAAACAATTTGAAGTTCATTAATCAAACAGTTGATCTAATAATACTGAATAATCTCAATTATGTGTAAAAGGCCTGGAAACAAAGGTTTGGGCCTTGGCTTGACTATACTTAAATCACTGAGGCTTACACTGGTCTTGGCTAACTTGTCATTTTAATTCCAAGTAGTTAATTTTAAGCATTACAAAGTCTGGATGCAAGCAATGTATTAGAATAGAGCAGACTGTTGATGTTTAGAGAGTAATTCAGGCATATAATTGGGTTTGGATGGAGTGGATCATGATGGTCAAAATAACCATTTATATTAGCAACTTGGGGAAGTTCGAGGCCGGCTCCTTAAATTCAGTGGAAATACTGAGTTGATGGGTTAGAATCAATGTGAGTTCTTATGTTTAGTAGCAATCTTGGGTTAGATTACAGCTGGGATTCAAGTTTGAGATGATTATTAGAGTAAGCATTGTATTGGACTTTTAAGCTACTTAAGGCTAAGGTTACAGTTTTGTGATGCTGATGGTAAAACTTTCCCCTGTGGGTTGGATTCAGTATGAATGTCAAATGTTTGGTAGTAGTCTTGGATGTAGATTAGGGTTGGAATTCAACAGTGCAGTGAGTAAATGCCAACTTTGCCAACCCTCTGATAAATTCACACTGAGCATCAATTGACCCTATTTTAACCCTAAAAGATACTCAAAACAACCATCATGCCTAAAATCTGACCTTGATTCTAATCCATACACTAAATATTACCATCAACATTTGAGGTTTCTGGTAAAAATTATGCTCTGAGAGCAAGCATTATGGTAAATTTTCATATTTAGTGGTATCTCACATTAGGTCTGGAATTGAATGTGAAGTTTTGGCTAGATATTTGTACTGTAGTTATAGTAAAATTAGCAAAAGAGGCTTCTCTGACGTTTCTAGTAAAATTAGTGTGATAACATTGCAGTGAATTTTATATGTTGTAGTGTTAGATCTACATTGTGGTTGGGACTGGGTGGGGGTGAGGTCTTAAGTTAAATAATTGTCTTGGCATTTTGGAGAATTTAGGGTTTGGATTATGTTTCATTAAGGGCTGTGGTAAAACTAAGTGTAGCTTAGCATTAGGGTCAGTTTTTATGTTTAGTGTTATTTGTAGGTTTCTATTCTTCATTATTTCAAGTTTGGCTTTCCCTCTATAAAGCTTCCACACACTAGTTCTTTTCCTACCCTCAGGCACTGTAAAGAATAAATCCACATCTTCTTCCCCAATACCTGGAAGGGCTGTCACAGAGAAGAACTTGTGGATTTATTCTTCATAGCCCCTTCATAGCCTCTGAAAACCAACTGTGGAAGTTTTATAGTAGGAGATCCAAATAAGGAATAAGGAGGTATTTCCTGACTATGATAGCCTCCTGGAGTCATGGGGACTCCATTACTGAAGATTTTCAAGCACAGGTTGGACAGCCATTTGTCTAGGCTGGTAGGATTCCTGCCCTGGACAGGGGTTTGGACTGTCCCTTCCAACCCCATGATTCTATGTTTAGGGTTGTGCATGGGTGAGCTTTAGGATGATTATATGTATTGGCCTTAGGGTGAGAATATAGTGAGGGTCAAGCTTCTTTGAGATTCCTCGCAAAAAAATAGTGTGAGAGTTAATGCTACTAAGAGCTTTTTCTGCTTAGTAATGGTCCTAGTTTTATATTCAATTTGGAACTGAATGCTAGAGTGAGCATCAAGGTGAATAATGGTATTGGAGTCTTAGGGAAAATACAGTTAAGGTTCCATTTCATGGAACCTTTGGTAAAATTTAATATTTGGGGTAGCACCAAAGCCATGGAATTGCATAGATGTCATGGGAAGGCAACTGTACTACAGGGGGAATCAGCACCCATGCAGCCATGTCAAAGCTGTGGTAGGGAGTTCTTAACACATACCAGTGGTCTTCCATATAGCCCTAATACTAGTATGATTGTCCCAACAATAAGCCTAAGCATGTTCCCACTTGTTGGGTGATACAAACCAGGTCTTTGACAGCTGAATTTGAAAACATCTGGAGGGCAATAGGATAAAGACAAACCAATGACCTGACCTAACAAAACACAATTTTATATAATTAGTCTATGAATAAGAGATTATGTAAATATAATATTATGCTCCAAGCATAGTTGAATGAGTTTTTCCCCAAGGAAAGGTTTACAGTATTGCAGCCTTAGAGAAGCAGTGCACCAAGTATTCATTAGAGTAACCAGAAATACTCAGAGCAGGAAAACATTGCCTGGAGTCAAATATTTTTTTTTTCCCCACTGGTGTTCTATCCCAGGGCCATTCTATAAAGATGAAGCATTCTATTTACTAGATATTACTTTACCCAGCTCGTCTGTACATGAATAAGGTCACAGTTTTAACCATATCAATACAAGTTACTGACATCTGTTCTGGATTATTTTAATAGGATATTTCAGTACAAGGGGAAATGAAGGCAGAGGAATGGGCAGAATTCAGTGGCAAAATACACCCTTTGCAAATGGAAGATCACGGGCTCAGTTTTGTTTTGTTTTATTTATTTATTTACAATTTCTAATTTGGTCACCACCCATCTCACTCAAAGAGCGACTCTGGGTGGTCTCTGGGTGGTTTACAATAAAATTAAAAATAATAAATACAGATTAAAATACAATAAAAACAGTATTTCTTAAATAAAAGATACCAGTTCCTGGTATCTCCCCCATAAAAGGATCAGTGAACAAGGCTAGAAAAAGTCTGCCTAAGTCACTCCTCTAGGTGATATTGGGATATACTGGCACACTCTGAAACCTGGCTCATATTTAACTGACACAATTAACCACATTTTAGCCAGCTTGTTTAGGGTTCAATCTATTACTCAAATGAACAAAATTAGGTTGAGTAAATGGCACTTAGTTAACCATGAGAAGTGTGTCATGTAAACCAGGATCTATGAAAAACCATGACTTATCTATTCTGCAATCCGCAAAATACCAACCCCATTTAAGAGCCACACAGCAGATTTCTAACCAAGACATTATTAAAACTACTTTAACCCCAAATCCATCCCAGCAGATAATAGAACCTAAACAAAGTTGGCTGCTTCCCCCAAAGCTACACCGGGTCATATCTGGCTAGTAACTGGATAGGAGACCATCCAGATGTCCCAGGATTTTATGCCAGATGGAGAAGTCAAAAAACTCTTGGAAAAAGGCAATGGCAACCAACTCCTGCTTTGCTCTCCCGAAAACTGGGACTCTCTGCTGTCCCTAGCAATTCAGTTCAATCCAAGCAAGCCTTTCCCAGCAAGTCTAGCGCTGGTTGGCATCTTGAACATTTAACAGGCATAAATTCAACGGGGAAAGCTGCTTTTTAAAACAAAAAAAATGATAGCGATACAAGGAAGTGAGATGGAAAATTTCAACCCATGGATTTGTGGTTCGTTAGCAGCCCCTGCATACAGAAGGGCCAAGGATAAGGGGAAGCGCCCCCCCAAAATACGCCACCGGTAACTATACTAGCAACGCCCGGGGACCTGCTCCTTGCCTTCAAGGGCCCAGGCATAAAACCCCACGCTGAAGTTTTATTACAGCTCCAGGAGCAGATCCGGTCTGGGCAGGGGAGCGACTCTCAGCGCCTCCCCGCTGGTCCCCGAGCAGCAGCTCCTCCTCCTCCCGACCCAATTATTCCGAGGACTGCAAAAACCTGGCAGCCAGAGAAGGGCGCAGCCCACTCGAGGCTCCTCGGGCCGGCTTCCTTCTGCCTCCCGAAACCGCTCCCGCCGAAAGCGGCCTAGCCGTTCCCACGGCAACGGGCCGCTTGGGATCTTCCATCTACAAAAGCGAAGGGGGGTGCCGGGAGAGTTCCATCTCGGAAGGTTCCATTTGGGGAGGACGGAGGTGTGGGTGCTGGCAGGCAGGCAGGCGGCTGGTTCTGGTCGTGGGTGTTTAGTCTCAGGGCTTGGCTTTTTAAAATTGTGCGTTTGGTCCCTTCTGAGCCCAGCGGGAGTTAATTTCCAGCAGGCACAGAACTGTTGCAGGGGCTGGTGGCCACAATATGCGCCATATCCAGATGATCACTAGATGGCGGCTAAGAATACAGCGTTTCTCAAACTTTGGCAACTTTAAGATGTGTGGACTTCAACTCCTAGAATTCTCCAGCCAGCCATGCTGAATTAGAAGTTTCTGTATTGCTTTGCGGTCCTCTAATGGTCATCCGGATTTTTGGAAGGTCAGATGTGGTCGTAATAGGAGGAACAACCAACATGATAATGTGGATGGATTACAGCACACATCCTCTAGAGTGTACTAGAATGGTTAGGATGGTAGGCCAGCTCACCTGGAAGGTATCGAATTGAGGAAACAGGGAAAATATAGATGCTTCTGCATCTGACCAAATAGCTACATTTCTCAGGAGCTCCATCCCTTAAAGTGAAGTAAATTACAGCTCAAAAAATTCTACCTGTGTTTTCTCAATAGAAGCTTAAGAAAAAAACTGATAAAGAGGTACAGAGGATAAAGGCTTTTCTTAACAGCGGCTTGGAAAGCAAGAATGAGGAATAATTAAAGAGTTCAAGAATCAGGATGCTGGGAAAGTCCAAATTTCTACTCAGCCTTCAGTTGGGTGACTTTGGCTTCATTGCCCCGCAGCATAAAATAAAGGGATAGAGTCATGTGTACTGCTGTTTCTTAAAAAAAGGGAGTCAAGACAGAGATTTTTTTTTAATATATATATACCTTGCAAATACCTGTATATCAAGCTATTATATAATACAGTACCTTTCTCCAACCAGATGCCCTCCAGATCTGTAGTTGTGGGCATAAAGGCAACATGCAGAATGCATATCCACCAACTCTTCTGGCGTGGCTGGGACAGTCATGCTTCAGGAAAAATTCTGGGTGGGCTGACTGTGCCTCAGAGCCATTTCCTTGAAACATTCTCTGAGCAATGTAGGCAGATCCTCAAAGGGGCGTTGAGGGTGTGGCGAGACATGGAAGCTGCCTTTGCGAGAGGGCGCGTTTTATAGGAGTGCTGGTCACAAGAAGGGTATGCTGTGGGGTTGGAATGGTGGTTGCAGAGATGAAAGAATGAAGTTGAGGGCCTTCTGATCAATATTATTTCATTTTCTGAAGCTGATGACCACTCTGCTATATAAGTTCTCTGATAGAGAAGGTAGTTGTTGTTTTCCCAATAACTGTTTATTGCTCCAGTGCAGGGGTTCTTTGTAAGAGAAGAAAGTTTTTTTCTTTCAAAAGCTGTTTATTGCTTTAGTTCGGAGCATTTCTGTTATAGAACAAGGTTTTATTTTCTTATCAATAAATCTGATTGCTGCACTGTTTTCAAATAGGAATCCAAACAAAAACACAATGCAACTAATTCAGTTTTCTTATATTTTGCAGAGGCCAGGGATTTGTAAAACCCACTCAGAAAACGAACAACATGTACTTTTTACATTATAACATCCATGCATACTTAGACAGGTATGACTTCATCTTTGAAACATATGCTGCAGTTGGGACCAAGTTCTTAGGACAAGACTCTTCCAATAGTTCAAAACACCACTTGAGTACCTATTAATTACAGTATTGTTCTAAGAGGTCTATCCCTCTAGGGCAGTATTTCTCTAATTGGGCAAATTCCAGATGCAGCCACTTCAACTCCCAAAATTTTCAACCACACTGCCATTGCTGAAATTCTGGAAATTGAAGTCCAAACATCTGGAAGTTGCTCAGACTGAGAAACTCTGTGTACGTGTTTCAGAGACAGAATGCATGCCAGTGCATGCATGGGTAGAACAGTACAGATCAATAAAAGTTTATGCGTTGGATAAATCATGCTCCTATTTTTGATCCTGGCACATTGGCAGCTTTCATACTTTCCAAATGCTCCTGTAATGAAGCAGGATAGTCCCACCAGGAGGGAAAAGAGGTGGAAGGCAACTCTCCCCATCCTCAGCTTTGTTATACTTGCACATTTATTTATAATCCCTTTGCATATTGCACTAAGATACAGTGTGATTTGTTTTTGACTTAATGGCATATGGACCTATCCATTATAGCTGAGCAGTGTGTGTATGTAGCTAAATGTAGCTCGCATAGTGTGGGAATGCACCAATATAGTGACTTACTTTTCAGCTACCTTCAATTTTTCCTGGGAGGAAAAGTTATTTATCATTATTTTTAAAACTTTTATTTGCCTTTCAATATAATCTCAAAGTGACTTTAAGATGTTGGCTACTGTATATGGAAGACTATTTGTGAAGAGGATTTTCCCTGTAGGGCACATTCTTTATAAGTCAAGGTAAATAGCATTCAAGGTATCTTTCATTTTATTTTAAAATAAGAAATAGACTTCATATCACTGAAAAGCGAATTGTTCACTCTTAGATAAGTCTGTTCACTAACATTCATTTTGTTCTTGTTTCATCTGCCTCCTATTCCCCATGAAAGAAAGTATCTCAAGAAGCCTAAAACTTGACAGTGCTGGCTGTATATATTTGTTTTCATGAACAGATTCTGGTCTGAACAAAGGTCTGCTTGACTTATTTTGTGTCTGGAAATTACTTGGCTGGATGCATGCAGGCAACTGGATACTTTTTCATTCAGCAAGTAATATGCCCACTATATGCAAGAATAATCAATATAGGCTGAAGCATGAGAATTGCATTCTTGGGTAATCTGGAACAAGCCGCAATAGAAGACATCTGGAGAATATTTAGACAATAGGCCAAAGCAAGGCTTCAGAATCTGTTTCACATCAAATCTGTTAGCATATAAAATTTACAAATAAATGTAAATTTTGGCTGAAACCTGTAGTTCGTGTTCCATATTACAATCAACATTGTGAAAGGTGAAAGGTCCCCTGTGCAAGCACCGAGTCATGTCTGACCCTTTGGGGGGACGCCGCTTTCATAACATTTTCTTGGCAGACTATCGCGGGGTGGTTTGCCACTGCCTTCCCCAGTCGTCACCTTCCCCAGCAAGCTGGGTACTCATTTTACTGACCTTGGAAGGATGGAAGACTGAGTTGACCTGAGCTGGCTACCCGAGAATCCAGCTTCCGCTGGGATCGAACTCGGCTCATGGAAAGAGTTTCTGTTGCAATACTGCCACCTACCACTCTGGTAGGCGGCAGTATTAACACGAGGCCATATTAACAATTAACATTACCTGAGCTAATAATTATTTTTTCCTGATTTCAGCTTCCTTCCCATGCTCCATATCATATTTTGGACTGTAAGTTCCTTGGGACAACATAGTAGATCTTGTTGTCATCGTCGTCATCATCATGTCACTGTCATTGTTGGGCTGGGGGGCATGATTTGAAATGGGAAAGCTTTGCAAACTTTCTCCCTTTCAGTAATGCTTTCCATATAGAGTTGGCCTGTTTAGTTCCAGCTTCTGGACATTTCTTGCAAAAAATAGCAGTGTATCTGATATGATGTGCACTGTATAAAGGAAAAGGTTTGTGTTTATATCTCTCTATTTATATTTTTGCTAAACACCTTGAGCTTGAGAATGGAAAGAGCGAGTAAAACCTTATGAATTGTAGCAGCAATAGCTACATTCTTTCATACTGAACAATACAATCAGACAGCTTTCTGGGAGCATTTCTGCAATCAAAAGAAATCCAGACAGATTTAGGTTGCAGTTCTGTGCCCAGTTGCTGAGATGTCCAGTCATACTGAATGGGACACTTCTTAGTTGACATCAGTAAGAGTTCACTAATAAATTTCTATGGTATCATTTTTTTTTTCCTACAGAAACCTATGAAGTGAAAGGTGAAAGGTCCCATGTGCAAGCACCGAGTCATATCTGACCATTTGGGGGGACACCACTTTCGTGACGTTTTCTTGACAAACTATAGCGGGGTGGTTTGCCATTGCCTTCCCCAGAAACCTAGAACTGTGAAATCCAGGACATGAAATTTCAAACTGCATAACCTCAATATCTCCATGCAAATATAACTGAGGCCCAGGTTGGTTGCTAGATTGTGTCCCAGACACTATATGTTTGAAATCATACGTGGCTTCTTCCACCCCTATCTTCCATGTACCTGGCACCCTTCTTACTACATCAGGAAGCAGGCTTCTAAGTGTCTCATTGTTCTACCCAGCAAGGAGGTAAAAGAACCTAACCAAAGAAAAGCAACACTACTCATTCAATAGTGAGCATAGGCCTTGTCTGATCTTAAAAGCTAAGCAGTGTTAGCCCTGGCGAACACTTGGATGGGGACCATTCATCTGGGACAGCTATAACTCTAGAATAAGTTGGACAGTTGGAGAACAATTCCAAAAGAAAGCCATGTCAAGCCACTTCCATATTATTATCAAGAAAATCTCAGCAATGGTGCATTTTAGAAAAAAACATAACCTTATTAACATGAGAATAACCATGAATGGTTTATGAGAAGGTTTTAAACATTGCTTTTTATAATGACTTCTTTTCATAGGCCCTTACTCCAAGGTAACTGAAAAAAACTGGGTTTGGTTATTCATAGAAACATCTAAAGGTATACAGTAAAGGTATAATAAAGCCAGACTGCTCACTTGAGGGAATGATATTAAAGGCAAAACTGAAATACTTTGGCCACATAATGAGAAGACAGGACAGCCTGGAGAAGATGCTGATGCTAGGGAGAGTGGAGGGCAAAAGGAAGAGGGGCCGACCAAGGGCAAGATGGATGGATGATATTCTAGAGGTGACGGACTCGTCCCTGGGGGAGCTGGGGGTGTTGACGACCGACAGGAAGCTCTGGCGTGGGCTGGTCCATGAAGTCACGAAGAGTCGGAAGCGACTAAACGAATAAACAACAACAAAGCAACACTGATACACTTTTTCCCCTATAATTTTGCTCAAGCATCTTTCATTCACAATCCAATAAGAACACTGTGCAGCTTTATGTAGTGTGGCCTTAAGAACCACTTAAAGTGTTTGTGCCACTGCAACTTCTGAATCTCCCAGTGCCATGCTTAATGTTACTTACACTCACACACACACACACACACCCCTACCTGAATTGACTAAATATCCATGGCTCCCTCTGGGAATTAACATAATTTTGTTGCAAAAAAGATGATTTTATACTTTAAAATCAAAATAATAAAATAAGCACCAGTAACTGTACATTTGCAGTTAGTTACTCCCCGATTCTAGTGAGGATCCTGCAGGGTAGTTGTAATGGAGTCTGAGGTACATAGGTCAGTCTAGAAGTGGATATTGGGACTGTTTGCTACTCCCCTACTGCTTCATGGGTAGTAGGACCTGGGATTTTTGCTTTGAGTTCAGTCCCCATCCCACCCCACCGCATTGTATGTACCAATTAATTTGAAAATAGTTGGCAGTTCTATTTTATTGCAGCATTTGTACTACTGAAAACTCTGTGTGCTGCTTCCCAATTTCTTTTTCATATGGACTTGTGCATTTAGCAAAAGAAGAAAGACCTGAAATTCAGCTAAAATCCATTTGGTGGAGTTGTGCCGTAACTTATAAGCAGTCTACACTTTACAGGACTACGAGCTCCCACAATCCATTTTTTGTTTCTAACATGTTCACAAATCCCTGTGCAGTTTCAGAGCCTATTTCATATTAAGCCTATGTTAGAAAAACTATGTTTAACTTGGGCCAGTCATGCACACAAACCCAAACACCAAGCAGAAAAGGATATGAATTTGTAATAATCTATGGACATGGCCAACCTTATCTGAGTTCAGAAGCTGAGCACAGTCAGACCTTGTTAGTACTTGATGGGAGACCATCAGAGACCATCAGGGTTCAAGGCTGGACTGGGAAATCAGAAAATATCTTGGAAGAAGATAATGGTGTTATCATTAACCACTTCCCTGTTGTTATCAAGAATACTGCATGGATGTATCCATAGACACCAGGAATAGGGCTCAACTCAGAGGTATTTTTTCTCATCTTAGTCCACTAAGGTGAAGAGTTGACTATTATATAAAACTAAGCTGGACCAAGAAGGCAAAATGGTGGTCTGCTGAGACACTAGAAGTAACCCAAGAAAGAAGGAAAGCAAAAGGCAACAGTGATAGGGGGAGATATGCCCAATTAAATGCAAAATTCCAGAGGTTAGCCAGAAGAGATAAGAAATTAGTTTTAAACAAGCAATGCATGGAAATGGAAGAAGACAATAGAATAGGAAGGACAAGAGACCTCTTCCAGAAAATTAGAAACATTGGAGGTAAATTCCAGGCAAAAATGGGTATGATCAAAAACAAAGATGGCAAGGACCTAACAGAAGAAGAAGAGATCAAGAAAAGGTGGCAAGAATATACAGAAGACCTGTATAGGAAGGATAACAATATCGGGGATAGCTTTGACGGTGTGGTCAGTGAGCTAGAGCCAGACATCCTGAAGAGTGAGGTTGAATGGGCCTTAAGAAGCATTGCTAGTAACAAGGCAGCAGGAGACGATGGCATCCCAGCTGAACTGTTCAAAATCTTCCAAGATGATGCTGTCAAGGTAATGCATGCTATATGCCAGCAAATTTGGAAAACACAAGAATGGCCATCAGATTGGAAAAAAATCAACTTATATCCCCATACCAAAAAAGGGAAACACTAAAGAATGTTCAAACTATTGAACAGTGGCACGCATTTCACATGCCAGTAAGGTAATGCTCAAGATCCTGCAAGGTAGACTTCAGCAATTCATGGAGTGAGAATTGCCAGATGTACAAGCTGGGTTTAGAAAAGGCAGGGGAACTAGGGACCAAATTGCCAATATCCGCTGGATAATGGAAAAAGCCAGGGAGTTTCAGAAAAACATCTATTTCTGTTTTATTGACTATTCTAAAGCCTTTGACTGTGTGGACCATAACAAATTGTGGCAAGTTCTTAGTGGTATGGGGACACCAAGTCATCTTGTCTGCCTCCTGAGGAATCTGTATAACGACCAAGTAGCAACAGTAAGAACAGACCACGGAACAATGGACTGGTTTAAGATTGAGAAGGGAGTACGGCAGGGCTGTATACTCTCACCCTACCTATTCAACTTGTATGCAGAACACATCATGCGACATGCTGGGCTTGAGGAATCCAAGGCTGGAGTTAAAATCTCTGGAAGAAACATTAACAATCTCAGATATGCAGATGATACCACTTTGATGGCTGAAAGCAAAGAGGAACTGAGGAGCCTTATGATGAAGGTGAAAGAAGAAAGTGCAAAAGCTGGCTTGCAGCTAAACCTCAAAAAAACCAATATTATGGCAACCAGCTTGATTGATAACTGGCAAATAAAGGGAGAAAATGTAGAAGCAGTGAAAGACTTTGTATTTCTATGTGCGAAGATTACTGCAGTTGCTGACTGCAGTCAGGAAATCAAAAGATGCTTAATCCTTGGGAGAAGAGCAATGACAAATCTCGATAAAATAGTTAAGAGCAGAGACATCACACTGACAACAAAGGTCCGCATAGTTAAAGCAATGGGTGTTCCCAGTAGTAACATATGGCTGTGAGAGCTGGACCATAAAGAAGGCTGAGCGAAGGAAGATCGATGCTTTTGAACTGTGGTGTTGGAGGAAAATTCTGAGAGTGCCTTGGACTGCAAGAAGATCAAACCAGTCCATCCTCCAGGAAATAAAGCCAGACTGCTCACTTGAGGGAATGATATTAAAGGCAAAACTGAAATACTTTGGCCACATAATGAGAAGACAGGACACCCTGGAGAAGATGCTGATGCTAGGGAGAGTGGAAGGCAAAAGGAAGAGGGGCCGACCAAGGGCAAGATGGATGGGTGATATTCTAGGGGTGACGGACTTGTCCCTCGGAGAGCTGGGCATGTTGACAA
Source organism: Candoia aspera (assembly GCF_035149785.1). NCBI lineage: Eukaryota > Metazoa > Chordata > Lepidosauria > Squamata > Candoiidae > Candoia > Candoia aspera. The sequence goes on along the minus strand of NC_086158.1, from coordinate 17,611,211 downwards.
CCTACAGGAAGCTCTGTTGTGGGCTGGTCCATGAAGTCACGAAGAGTTGGAAGCGACTAAATGAATAAACAACAATAAGCTGGATCAGACCTGGATAATATTTGGATGGGAGGCCATGAGAAAATACAAAGTTTGTAGATTAGAAGTGTTTCCAGTTTCCCCTATCTTCCTGTCAACAGTCTCAACTTTAAAATTTCTGAGAATTACCAACCTGGTTATCCTGAAATAATACCTCTTAAAGCCTGTCAAAGGTTTTGATAGCTATGATTGTGTTTTAACGATCCCAAAAGGGAGCTAATGCACCACAACGGTAATGTCTTTATAATAGGATCTGGGTTGTCTTGTAGTAAATGGGGATTTTCATCTTCAAGGGAATAGATTAGGGTAGCCTGATTACTTCAGTTAGATTGTGCTGTGAGGAGAGGTATGTCTTTGTTCTCTGCAAGAAATCCTATGGTGGTGAAAATCAGGAGATGTGATGGGGAACAGGATTCTGTTGAAATGTTGTTAATCCTGCAAATCTCTCATTCTATGCACCACTTCTAGATATGTATAAACAAACACTGCATCACAGGAATGCCATCAGTCTCCATTAAACTCTTTCCAAAGAATGTGGTACTCCTGAAATTTTGCACTGCTTGGAAACAGAGTGCACACACATAGCATTATTGTCCATGCAAACTGCAAGGGGACAAAACCACCAAAACGGTGGTTCATACATCATTCTTGGCTATGGTTTGTTTTAATTATGACTGACTAAACAAGACACAGTGGCCTTAAGGTTCTCTCTTAGCTGACTTGAATTTGATTGAAGCTTCCCAGACATGTAACACGGCATAGTTATGAATTAGCAGTGCTCACAAGGAGGGTTGAAACAAGCCAGATGCTGGATACAGTATCCATGGCTTGGACCACAATGCTGCTTCCATCATCTTACCCATTTTGATCCCCACACATACACACCCAGATGCTGCTGAGGACATTCATTATGCACTAAGACAGAACTAATTACAGTTGTTTGCCCTCTGACAGATGTAGTTATACCTTCTTTTGATACTCTTTTAAGTTTACACTTGGTGCCACTTTCCTCCACCCTTCCCACCTAACAGAAAACCCTGTTTTGTGCTAAGTGGCTAGGTGTTTATTTACATTTTCAGCATTCCTATTCTGGGAGTTTCTAGCTCCCAACATATCTCTTGCACCCTTGTTCTCAGACAAACTGACATAAACATAAACAAGCTACAACATCTGAGTTCACTCATAACCCTAAATCAAAGCCAAATAAATGATATCATGGTTTAACATGAGATAGAACCCTGTCACAGTAGTTTGTAAATCATGGTTGAGGAACCCAGCCTATTATGTTTTATTCAATTTGCTGAAATCAATGCATTGAAATAACATGACTTCCCATCATTGTTCTCAAGTATACAGGATAATCACCAGGTCCTTCATTTTCCCAGTAACTTCATTAGGGTTTTTTTTTCCCCCCCTCCATGGTTATGTGCTTAACAATGGAATGAATCACATTTTATTGTAGTGAGGAAAGGAAAATCTGCAGCTACTGAAATAATGGAGAGCTATGGTCATGAATGCTGGCAGACAGCTATTTGGAAAATTATATGTTCAAGCACTGATGGATGTCAGACGTTGAAAGCTATTCTGGCAAAGAGTAGTTAAGTCATCAAGCTTGCAAACGGAAGTATCACTGCACCTCGTACTTAGTGACCTGCTTGCAACCAGCAAACAGATGGCTGGCTCACACAACTATTTCATGCTGTTTGAAGTCAACATAAATGATCTTTATAAGAGGGATCTGCATCATGTATTGAACCAACATGATGAAAAGCCATTTTGCTTTTTTTCAGTCAGTGGCAAGCATCTCACAAGGGCATCATCTCCTAAACTGTCCTTGAAACTTCCTGCATGAAAGTTATCTGCATGTGGGATACAGTGTTTCACATTTGCTTTCTACTGGCTTGTAAATTGGGAAGCTCCTGCTGGGAGCTTTTTTGTTCATTGTAACAGCAGGACTTGGAGATGGACTCCTTCTGTGCAGCCATGTATACATATTCACATTCCCTGATGCAGAACACAAAGTTCTGTATATCAGATTAAGTATAATTTTAGCGATGATCAATTAACATGAAAAACACACTATCATTGATTGATTAGTTATGTGCCATCAAGTTGGTGTCAACTCTTAGCAACCACTTAGATAGATTTTCTCTGGGCAGTCTTTCATCAGCCTGGTCCTTCAGGTCTTCCAATAGTGTACCCATTGCCTCTGTAATTAAGTCTATCCATTAAGTCTATCCACCTTGCTGCTGGTCATCCTTTTCTTCTCTTTCCTTCACCTTTCCCAGCACTATAGGCTTCTCCAAAAAGCTAGGCCTTCACATAATGTTTTTGAAGTATGATAATTTGAGCCTGGTTATTTGTGCCTCAACAGAAAACTCTAGGTTGATTTGTTTGATGATCCATTTGTTTGTTTTCTTAGATATCCATGGTATTCTCAGGAGTTTTCTCCAACAACAAAGTTCAAAAGCATCAATACTCTTTGTTTCCTGCTTCTTCAACATCCAACTTTCTATTCCGTAGAGTGTCACAGGGAAAACCATTGTCTGCATGATTCTGATTTATATAACTATAGACACATCACAACATTTGAATATCATTTCCAAGGCTTTCATTGCCACCAACTTAGCAATGTATTTCTTGACTGCTGGTTCCTTTACTGTTGATAGTTGATCCTAAAAGGCAAAAGCTATCCACCACTTTAGTATCTTCATTGTCAGTTCTAAGGCTGATTACTGTACCTGAGGTCATTCGTTTGGTCGTCTTTATATTTAACCTTAGTCTCATTTGCTTTCACTGTGCTTCTGACTTTCATTACTAGAGCTTTTAGATCATTTGAATTTTCAGCTATCAATGTTAGTATTATTCTCATGGTATTATGGAAAGAAGAAGAGCAAAATCTAATAGAGTTCGCCATATACTCCATTAGCTTAAACAGTATTTGCAGTGAGAATAGCCAGTGTCTGTCGTTATAAGCAGCAGATTATCCAGTGCAACTTCAGAGGTGGAAAAGTATAAGGGAGTAAAAAGCCCTGAAATCACCTATAATCAGTACACACCTGAACAGCAGACACAGCAATAATTCAGGTCACTTAATCTGTCATGAGTAAGGATGGCGAGCAGGGGGCTCCCATCCAGACTGTAAAGCACATGCGTAGCACTGAGGAATTAGGTAGCCATTACAAGAGACACAGATCGGGCCCGCCTTAACCTTTGGAGTTTATATGTCTGGGTTTTTCCCACACTTCTTCAGTTTGTTAGGATTTTCCTGTTATGTAGCAGCAATAAAACACTAGAGACCTGTTCCTTGTCTCAGCGTGGTTCCTGGCTGTTAGGACATAATCACAGCTTTCTCCATTATGGGGAGATGTTTTCAACCTTCCAAGGTAGACCAGACTAGGAAACCAAAGTTATGCATGCCAATATTTTTTATTATAAGATTATAAGATTATAGTAACAGAATCTTGCAAGTCTGAATGTGTTTCCCTCACCCTCCCTTTATCTTCATGAGAACTAGGGAGGGTCTTGTTTGAGATGCTTACTCAGGTTACCAGTCTGCTCTGGACTCAGATTTCTTTTATCTGACCATTGTCTTGGGTGAGGCTCTTCCTCCTGTTCCTTGAGGTTATTCCTTCTTCCCATTACAGATATATACTGTATTTCTAAGTACTTCTTTCTAAATCTGTATTTACATGTATAATCACATGCAAATTTTATACAGATCGTTATCCTCTTGTGTTCTCTGCTGATTATAAGTAAACAGGCACCTTACTGAAGTGCTCTTGTACGGTAACCTATTTCAGTGAAGACTTCCTGCTGGGAAAACACAAACTACTTACCTCTTTCTTACTCCATTTCTCATCTGACTCTAAAGCACTGTAGTCAGGGAAATGCCAATCTTTTTTATTATACCAATTTTCATATATAGCTTTTGAATGGTAGAGTAGGGCATTACATTCTGATGTCATGGGACTTTGGGGATAAATCTTCAGCTGAGGAGGTGGGAGAAGAACAGGGGCCATATGAATATTATTTGGACTTAGGAAAGCTGGAACATGTGAATACCCATTTAAATTCACGGTGCTCCAAACAATGTATGAGCTATCCAGAGTCAAGAGCTAGGCTTGCTCAGTGTCTTGTAGCAATGTAGCCCTACCTTCTAATTGAAAGAGCTCCTTCTCTGGGAAATAGGCAACCTGCCTTGTCCACCCCCACCAGTCCCAAGATTAAATAGGTGCAAAAATGGGCCAGCACACTGATTAGAAGGCTAAGCACTTCCTCATGAGGAAAGACTACAAATGATGAGAGCAAAGGTGGTTATAGGGTAACATGATAGTTGTTGTTTATTTGTTTAGTCACTTCCGACTCTTCGTGACTTCATGGACCAGCCCACGTCAGAGCTTCCTGTCGGTCGTCAACACCCCCAGCTCCCCCAGGGACGAGTCCGTCACCTCTAGAATATCATCCATCCATCTTGCCCTTGGTCGGCCCCTCTTCCTTTTGCCTTCCACTCTCCCTAGCATCAGCATCTTCTCCAGGCTGTCCTGTCTTCTCATTATGTGGCCAAAGTATTTCAGTTTTGCCTTTAATATCATTCCCTCAAGTGAGCAGTCTGGCTTTATTTCCTGGAGGATGGACTAGTTTGATCTTCTTGCAGTCCAAGGCACTCTCAGAATTTTCCTCCAACACCACAGTTCAAAAACATCGATCTTCCTTCGCTCAGCCTTCCTTATGGTCCAGCTCTCGCAGCCATATGTTACTACTGGGAATACCATTGCTTTAACTATGCGGACCTTTGTTGTCAGTGTGATATCTCTGCTCTTAACCATTTTATCGAGATTTGTCATTGCTCTTCTCCCAAGGAACATGATAGAGATGTATAGAATAACGCACAATGTGACCCATTGGGTCATCCTTTCAGAGACATTTCCTCACCTAAACAGAGAAACAGAATGACCATGGGTGGGCAAAAAAGCAGTGGGAGCAGGAGCAACTTCTGACTTCCTGCCGGCTTCCTCATGGACTTTGCTTATGGGAAGCTGGCAGGGAGCATCAGAAATCATTCCTCCTCCTCCTCGGCTGACCTGCAGAGCTGCCTGCCACTTTGCTGGTGTGAGGGGAAACAAAGGGATCTGGGGACCATGAGGAAAACTGTACTCCTGCTCCCCATCACGGCATGTCCCCAAGGGTCTCCTCTCTCCAGGGAGGAAGAGGGCTCAACTGTCAATTGTCAGCGCCCCCCAGCCAGCCCTATCTTGTCAGCAGGGATCGAAGTTGCTCCCTTGTCCTTCCCTCGCTGTCCACCGCCATTAAGCAATTTCAAATTTTGGCCTCAGTTCAAAAGCAGCTGTTTGCTGCTCACCCATCAAGCATTGCCACTAGCCAATTGGGTGAAGGCATCAGAGGGAGGCTGGAAAGAGTGCAGGGATATGCTCTTCCCATCTTCCCTTGTGCCATGCAACCTACGGGTTTCTGGGAAGTGTAGTTGGAAGGTGTGGTAGTGCTAAAGCAGCTACATCTTTGCCAAATTTCAATCCCACTGGGGTAATGAGTCCCAGATTTTGGATGCATGCTGTAAGTTAGCCCATTTGAGGTACCTTGGTTCAAAAATTGTTGCCCTATGATGCAGCATTTCACCCAGTTGAAGGTTACAGACAGACAGACATGAAGTTGTAGTAGTATATAGATAAATGAACAGATAGAAAAAAAAATTGTCTCTCTTTCTCTCTCTTACTCATATATACACATACACACAAGAGAGAATATTAGAACTTTCAAAGGGAGTGTTTCCTTAATGCTTCCTCCCCAATATGATTTTGTTACTTATATCCAAGTATGTTCATACCTCATTCTTATCACTCAGTAGACTTCTTCTGGATCCATTTTGTACTTCCGGTGGTTTCCTTTTGAGTTTCCTATTACATGTAAAGTAAAGGTAAAGGTTTTATTTTATTTATTTTTCAAATTTCGATCACCGCCCATCTCTTTTGAAAAGGGGACTCTGGGCAATTAAGAATGAAAAAGAGTCCTTGACAGAGTTCTTAGGTAAAGGTTTCCCTTGACATTAAGTCCAGTCGTGTCTGACTCTAGGGGGCGGTGCTTATCTCCATTTCAAAGCCAAAGAGCCGGTGTTTGTCTGCAGACACTTCCGTGGTCATGTGGCCGGCATGACTAAACAGAACGCCATTACCTGCCCGCCAAAGTGGTACCTATTAATCTACTCACATTTGCATATTTTCAAACTGCTAGGTTGGCAGGAGCTGGGACTAGCAACGGGAGCTCACCCCGTCATGCGGATTCAAACTGCCGACCTTCCGATCGGCAAGCTCAGCAGCTCAGCAGAGCACATATTTAGAGAATACAGCATGTGTCCTTGGAACAGTGACTTCAATGACAAGTCTCTCCCATAACCAACCCATAGAAATTCAACCGATCACATTCACTATATTAGTGTTTCTCAAGCTTGGCAACTTGAAGATGTGTGGACTTCAACTCTCAGAATTCCCCAGCCAGCTAGGCTAGTTGGGGAATTCTGGGTGTTGAAGTCCACACATCTTCAAGCTGTCAAGGTTGAGAAACACTGCACTATATGGTTATTAATAAAAATAAGTTATTCTGTTTTTTTCCTCCCCCAACTCAGCCCACTGAAACAACTAACAAATTATAAAAGCATGTACAGAAATAAAAATAAACCATAATTAAAATAGTGCCAGACTAAAAGCAGCATCAGGAGCCAAAAAACAAAACTCAAAACCCACAGATCAAAACCTAAAAATAAATGAGCTAAATTAAGCAATAACAGAACTAAAAGTGCATTATAAAAATAAATGCTTCTGTCACTGGCACAATGCAAGTAGAGAACAACATAACCTATTTTCTTGGGGCAACGAGTTCCAGATGCAGGCTGCATGAACAAAGCTTTGCATTTGTGCGTATCCCCAGAACCATGTGTTCTCCACCAAGCTTTGAGCGTTGCCCAAAAAGCCCTCTAAAATTGGATTCCAAGTTGTGATTTTCAATGTAACAGAATGGGAAACTGATTAAATAAATGGTGTAAACCCTCAGTTGTATTTAATTAACAATGTAATTAAGATAGTTAATGAAATGTTAGTTTCCATTAAATTAAATAAATGCAGTTTTTAGCCCAAGAACATCACTGAAAAGCCAAACATAACCCAGCAAATGCAAGAATATGTAGATTTTATGGGATGTTGTGGTGCTGTGGTTGAGATATATAGTGTTGTCATGGGTTTTGGTTGGTTTTATTTATTCTGCTTTTGTTGATTATTATTGTGAGCCTCCTAGGATTGTCTTGTATTAGATAAGCAGTCATATAAGTTTTTAAGTAAAGAAATGAAGAACCTTCACTTCCAAAAAAAAAAAAAAGTTGTCTACCTTGTTGTATAGAAAGAATGCATAATACCATTGCCCACCCCATCTGCTAAGAACCATATAGACAATTGAGAGACCAAGGTGTATAGGTCAATATTAGGGTCACCAGCTAGTATATTCTCTGTGTCTCTCTGCTGTATTGTCTGAACTGTTCTTCCGTTTGGGTTCAGATTGTAAGTTTTCTGAAAGCTCTTTGGATGTCTCTGGAAAAAAAAATTTTTTTTTTTCCAAGTAACAGAATTATTGAATTGAACTGGAAGAATCATTGACACCATGAAGTTAATCCTGCTCAGTGCAGGGATCCAGTCTGAAGCATTCCTAAAACTGTCTGCCCAGCCTTTACATCAATACATCTTTTGAGCTCATTCAGTTCCCTTGATGGTGTTTTTTACTGTCAAACTGTCCTTACCATTAAGAAATGTATCCTGATGTTCAACTGATAACTGCTTTTCTGAAACTTAAGACTGTTTTGTATTTCACACTGTTCGTTTATTGATAAAAATTGCCTCTTCTGCGTGACAACTTTTAACATTGAAGAAACCGACTTTATCCTGCTTATACTATTCTTCTCAAGGCTAGACATATCCAATTCCTTAAATTCTTATTGAAGGTCCTAATTATACCAAACAGAGATTGATTAGTAAAGAATAGAAGGGCATTTGCAAAACATATGATCTGGAAAATATAGTCCTATTGATATATCTAAAAATTGGATTTCCCATTTTTTTAAGCCTGATCATATCACTCATAATCAGTTCCAAGGTTCTTTTCAGATGAACCATTGCAAGTTATTTTAACTGCTGCCAATTATTTTCCATCCTAGATTTATGTGTTTCAGTTCCTTTCCAAAAATATTTGTCATGAAACTTCCTTCTGTTACTCTCTTCCAAATGTATCAAGATGGTCCTTAATTTTATTTCCCACATCTAAGGTGTTACCTATTCCATCAAATTTATGACAACTTCAAAGTTAACAGTTCCTCAGTTCACTTCCAAAACAAAAAAACAACCCTGGGTGTTGATGACCCAACCCTTACAGAGTGTTGCAAGAAGGAAGAAAGAAGTGCTAATAATGCCTTATTGGTGATAATACATATACAGAGAAAATGGATCAACAAAAATGCATTGTAAATCCTTAGACAGCTTCTAACATATGCTACCAGCCCATTTTTCATGAAGTAGCTTTCAACATGTGAATCCAGGGATATGACAGTGCATTTACCGGCAGCAGATCATGAAGAAGAAATATGTATAAATAGTATGGTAATACATTACTTAATGGTAATGATTAGCTGGCAGATTAACGATAGACCTATTGAGCAAGTAACAGCCTTTAAGTACCTAGGCATCCACTTTCAATCATCTACTCACTGGCTCAATCAAGCAAAGGACTATTTTATAAGAGCCCCCAAAGCATTCTTTGAAAATGTCAACATGGCAACAACTATGTATCAACAGCCGTGAAATTATACAAGGCTAAAGTACTGGGCTCAATGCTATATGGTGCCCTTATATATTTACAAGGAGGCTTCTAGGTTAGAAGCTATCCAATTAAAAAATTTTGAAGCTATAACCCTGGTTCTCTTTTCTGCCCTTAATTTCATGGAATTAGGCTGCATCTCCTTAGGACCTGTGTGAGGCTCTGTCACCTCAGATACTGGTTGAAGCAAATTCTTTGGAGAATATCTCCACCTTACCTTACTTGACAGGTTTGAATCTTCCCTAAGAAGACAAGTCAATCTCATATGGCTTACTGCAGCTTTTCTTTTCTAGCATTAGCTGGTTTCAACCTTGATAAAGCCATAGATACACTTCAGTGGAGGATCTGGGACCTAGATCTCTAAGCAGATAGAACCAGGGTTTCCCACCTTCATTATAGCTCAGTAATCACCCTTCCCTGCTCTCTTCCCATATACTTTTGTAACATTTCACATACTTTACTGAGAAGGCTCTTCACCTTGGTCTGAATTGGCGACTTACCTATAGGGCAACAATTGGTAGATACACCAGTATCCCCTATGAAAATTCTACTTGTATATGTTCCAATATAAAAGTTGAATATGTTTCACCTGTACTGCTAGAGTACAATAATTGGAGGACAGAACTCATAAACACCAATTGTTAGAAATATTAATTTCTCCTCTGAACTGGAGGTTATTCATTTTCTCCTAGGCCATCAAACTTCAGCTATTTCTAATAAAATATTTTTTAATATTTATTTTAAATATTGGTCTTGAAAAATACATACATACATACATACATACATGCATGCATACATACATACATACTTCCTTGTTTCCCATCTCCTAGCTCAGGGATGAGAGGTCCATGGGCAGCAATAAAGAGTTTTCTTTCTTTTTAACATAGCAACTTCAGAAATGTATATTTCTTGTGTAGGCCTGCAAATATATAAACAGAGCATAGTGGTAACTTCTGACTCTTGAAGTAGATAACACAATTACTAGTTATGCATTAGAATGAGGAAAGAGCTACTCTCCTTCAAGAATATTTAATCTGTGGTCTGGTTTCCTCCAAACCACAGGTCTTCCTGCCAAATGTAATTAATTGCTTTCTTTTCATGCATATTCTTGCAAAACACTGGTTTAAGGGCCAATATTACAAATAGATTACTTATTCAGGAAAAAATGCCTGTGCAATAACTAAACTCAGTTCATTTATCCATCCATGCATCCTTCCATCCATCATGTTTATATGGCCTCCCATCTCACAAAATGTGACTCTGGGTGGCATACAATAAAAAACTACAAAACAGTAATATAAAAAACAATAAATTAAAAAAAATAATATTATGATTAAAATGCAGGGAAAGAGCAACAGATATTAACAACAGTAGAGCCACCTCAGCAATTCACCATTCCCTTGGGACCCCCAGGCCTGATGACCTAACCAAGTTTTGAGGGACTAAAGGAAAGTTAACAGGAATGGAGCCAATCTCACCTCGGGGGTGGGGGTTAATGTTCCATAAGGTAGGCACCACAGCCGAAAAGGTCTGTCTCCTGGGTCCCACCAGATGTACAGTAACTCCTTAGTAGATGGGACCCACAACATATCTCTTCTGCTGGAACTGATGGGATGGGCAGATGTAATTGGGGAGAGGCGGTCCCTCAAATAACCCGACCCCATGCCGTGAAGGGATTTAAAGGTCAAAACCAGCACCCAGAAGCAAACTGGTAACCAATGCAGCTCTCAGAGCAGAGGTATAATGTGTGCCATTCTAGGGGCACACAGAACTGCCTGCACTGCTGAAGCTTTCGGATACTCTTCAAGGGCAGCCTCATGTATAGCACAGTTCTGTAATCCACCCAGGAGGTAACCAGGGCATAAGTGACCATGAGCAGATCCTCCCAATCCAGGAACAGGTGCAACTGGTGCACAATATGAAACTGTGCAAAAGCCCTCCTAGCCACAATGGTATCTGCTCTTCAAGCAGGAGTCGCAAGTCTAGAAGAACCCCCAAGTTGCATACCAGGTCTGTTTGGGAGAGGGCAACCCCATCCAACACCAAAGATGGCATAGTACTGGAACCATTAGGCCCCAAAACCCAGAGCCACTCAGTCTTGACAGGATTCAACTGAAGCCTGTTGTTCCCCCTCCAAGTCGCCACAGCCTCCAGTCTCCAGGCACCAGGATAAGACATCAACAGCATTGCTAAAGAGATGTATAATTGGGTATCATCAGCATACTGACCATACCTTGCCCCATTTTAATATTTTTCTAAGCAGCCTGCTCTTCCACCCCAGAGAAAGGAGAAAGGAGTCAAACCAGCACAATACAGTGCCCCCAATCCCCAGAGCCAGTCCAGAAAGATACCATGATCAATGATATCAAAGGGCACTGAGAGGTCAAGCAGAGCAAGGATGGATGCACAACTCCCATTCTGCTCTCGCCAGAGATCTGTCCTCTACCCAGGCCTGAATCCTGACTGAAAGGGTCCAGATAATTCCAGTGTATGTTGTTTATTGGATTCAGAGTCTACATAGCTGCTTATAATGCAACAGTTTTTGAATCAGTTATGTACAGTACAATTATAAGACACAACTAATATAAACTTGCAGCAGGAATTCCCTTAATCTAAAGAATGAGAGAGATGGCAGAGTTTGAAAGCTTGCTTGTATTTAAGGAGACAATGCATTGAATCACAAAACTGGACAAAGTGCACAAGAGTAGACCATTTTCATTTTTCACTCACTAATCCAGAGGTTTGGGGAATTAAGACCACACTGGCCTTGACATTAGCTAGAGAGGGTTGTGTGTCTTGAAACACGCTATCACTGTATTTTTATTTCCAGAGATGGGAAGAGATTTTTTTGGGATTTTTCTATCTCTTATGCCAAAGTAAAGTTGGCTGGGTATTGGTACTATGAGGTTTTCCTTTGGTGGATACAGTATGGAATTGTTGTTTTCTTGCTTGACTCAAAATGAAGAGAATTCTGGGAACTTTTCCTATTTAAGGTAAATATGGGGAGTGTAAGCAAGTTTTATTACACCTTCCTAGACTTGGAAAGGATCAGATCTCATTGTAGTGCTACGCCCAGCCTAAAGAAAGAGTAAGTAATATTATGCAAACAGAGGAGACTGGAAGACGGAGACACATGAACTTCGAAGCATACTAACCAAACTTCCCAGAGCACCTTTGAACTTTTAAACTTTTTAAATATTCAGCTGCTGTGATAAATGAGTGCAAGAGACTGCCTTTCAGGTGGAGGGTGGGGGCTGACAGAGCATTACAGTGCCACCTGGAAAAACCTGTAACTGCACTGCCCTTTTTTTTTTGTGTACCAGCTCATCGGTTAAACAGTAGGTATCTTCACCAATGTACATTTCAAATTCTGTATGTTGTATAAAATACCATTTACATTAAATAAGGCCTACATGTCTTTAAGTTAAAAGGGAAGTATAAACATGGACTTCCTGTGAATGTCCTCTAAAGAATTAGACTTTCTATAACAAAATATTTAATAAAAGGAGGCATGGGTGGAGATTGCTTTCAATCATTATAGCTAGTTTAGCGTAAAGGGTATCAGAGAAATGTCTCTGTTTCTCCAGGATTTTTAGATTTTATACACACATATAACCATTAGAAAAGTGCACAAAATTGCAGACTCTGCACTGTCTTCACTCTGTTGTTGCAAATGACCGTTTAGCAGATTATGTGCAAAAATGCTGATAACCACAACTGTTTGCCTATTCAAACATTGAATAAAAATCTTCCCTTGTTTAGCCACTGCCATGGCATGCCAAAATGAGATGCTGCAGAATCATATAGCACAGCACTTTAGGAAGTCAGACCCCAAGTGGTAGGCCAGATTTGTTTAGACCTATGATGACCTGAACTCTTTGGAGAGCAATTTGTATAGCTCGGGAACATCCCAGCTTCTGCTTGGCTCTGTTAACAAATGATCAGCTACAAGAGCAAGCAGTTTTAAAATTGGGTTGCTTGTTACAACTAAATGCTGCTCCTGCAGTCAAGCATTCTGTGAAATGGTGGAAAGAGAGATTGTATGTGCATCCCTATTATTTTTGTTCATTAAGACCAGAATCCTAAAAATATGCACTTTATATAACTATGTAATTCTCAGTCAGATCAATTAGTTCTGATGTATTAGATGCAACCCTTTAGAATTAGCAGAGAAATAAGTAATAGGCACTGACCAAATTGTCACTGCAGAAAATGGGTAGAAAGAAGAGCTGGTTTATGACTGGCAAACAGTAGCGATGGTGTCTTGCCCCTGCTGTCTACTTCAGGCATGGTGGGAAATGCCAAGGTCCATGAGTCCCAGAAGGCTTGGTGTATTTGATGCTGGCAAGCCTTTTTCATTCAGTGCTGCTATGCTTTTGTGAAGATAGGCACTGGACTATGATTACCACCACCTGCATTTTCTTTGGGACTTGAAAAGGCAGTAAGAAAAGCTGCTACAACCACTGGCACACTTTGTGATATTGTAGTAATGCAGGGAACATGTGGGTCATCACCAGTGACATCATCTTCCAACAGATATGATGATCGTTATGGTGGAACAGCAAGTGTGGGGTTGCCATCTTCTCTATTGTAGTTCTGGGGAAACAGCTGTAGTGCATTGAAGCCCAGAGTCATGAAGATAGTGGTCCAGCTGCTGCCTTTCTTTCCAGTCCTGGGATGAACACCACTGCCATCAAATCCCAATGGTACATACTTCCCCAGAGCTACAGCTCTGTCCTTTTTAAAACCTATTCCTGTTTGCTCACCAGGGTGGGCCAGGGAGCAGAATAAGGAAGTCCTTGGAACATTAGTTCCTGGAAACCCTTTTCAGAACTATCGAGCTGGAAAATGGGCTGAAGTGATCTCAAGAGGAAAAAAACAATGTTCTCTAGCAAAGTTTCAAATCTTCCTCCTCTCCCTTTTCTTTTTTTTTAGTGGGGGGAGGATGCTAAAATGTGAACAATACAGCCTTTTATTGTTGTTATTTTTAATCTTCAGAGTATATGGATGTGAGGGTTTTTTTCCTCCATGTGCAAGCAAACCATAGCAGCACATAGGCAGAAACAATCACCCTTAAAATACAATTGAAATGAAAAGAACACAGTCTGAAAATGTCCAGAAAGTTTGTTGCTCCACATGTTTCAGACCAGAACAGTGACAGTAGGTTATCTTGTGTTTTTTTTTAAATCCATTCAATTGTGTCCAATTCTCAGAGACTGCCTGGACAAGTCTCTGCAGTTTTCTTGGCAAGGTTTTTCAGAAGTGGTTTGCCACTGCTTCCTAGGGCTGACTGCTTTCACTGTCAGGAGAGTGGGGGTCCAGCACTCTTTCAAAACCCCAGCACCTTGGTACACTGAACTGCTGTGTGGAAGTGTGGAGCTCTGAACATGGCTAAACCCAGACTGGTGAAGCAGAAGAACGTAGCTCTTTCAAAATCAGACTGTTCAAAGCAACTCTTCTGCTGCTATACAGAGAGACCAGGTTTTTACCCCACCCTTTCAGGTTCAACTCATACTTTCCTGGCTTATCACATGCTAAGCAGTGTGCACCTCTTTCAAAACCTGTCCCTTGGCAGCCTGCAAAGACAGTAACAGCTTTGCAGCTGTATCGAGCTCTTTAGCAGAGAGAGGGGCAAAAAGAAAAGAAAGAAAGAAAGAAAGAAAGAAAGAAAGAAAGAAAGAAAGAAAGAAAGAAAGAAAGAAAGAAAGAAAGAAAGAATAGTGGTAGCCTACAGCCCTGTTAATGTCTAGCCAGGGCAATTGTAGACTGACACCTCTGGAGTGTGTCAGCTTGGGGAATATTGATATACGTGTGCACAATAAAGTGAACTATCAAAGAGAGTTAAAGCTTTTACTTTTTCCATAGTAAATTCTGTTCATCCTCAAGAGCCGTTGTTGTATTAGGGCTGCTTGTAACTGGTTTTATTTTTAACAGTACCTTTTAAAAAGTACAGCCTCTGATAATCTTTGACTTTTTTTTTTTTGCTTCACAACTGAGAATAAATTAACAGGTCTGTCTGTCTGCAATAAACTTTCCTCTTGTAGATTAACCATAGTCCTGCTGGATTAGAGTTTCAGATCCTGAAAGTTGCATTATTGATGTATTTCAATTGAGAGTTTTTTTATTATTATTATTTCTTATATTTTGCTAAAAGTGAGTGGATCCTTAATCTATGTGCAATATTTTCACATAAAGGGAAAACAGCAAAGAAGCATGTGTTGTTGGGAGGGTAGCTTTTAGGCCACATGAATCCTCAAACAATTTTTTTGTGGATCCAGAGTCACCCCAAAATAATGTCAATAAATTTCACTGATGAAATATGAAAAACAAAACAAAACCCCAAGGTTAGATTTCTTAGCATTCTTCATAAAAAACCACTTTTAAGACATGTGTAAGTCTTTCACTATGCTTAATACGTATGTGCCCCAAAATAAATCCACAACTTCAAAATCTCTGATAGAAAATTCCCAGATTTGCCTTATGGCCGCTTGCTCCACTCACGCAGCCTGTTGTGGCATGCGGATCCTGCAGCCCTCCTTGGTCTCTACCTACATAGATGCAGCTAGAACATACGGAACACACAGCCCTGATCAACAGTGGGAAACAATTAGGAACACGTGCAAATCACTTTCAGTGGAACACTGAGACGCTCAAGATTCTGACTGAATAGCCGGAGACCTGTCAAATTTAAAGTTATAGCAAAGTTTTATTGATTAAAGTGTGCAGTTGCTTTCACACTCACTTGCTCACACGCACACCCCCGATTACCCCAATCCTACTCAGCTAAGCTGGCCAGGCACTAGCTACAAGAATGGAAGACCCAAATGGCTCCAAGAGTGGGCAGGCTTCAAGAACCATTTTTCCCCCCAAAATCCTTCACGTTGTTGATCTGCAAGTCCGGTAGCTATTGATGGGATTAGGGATTCCTTGTGCTCTGTGCCTAGCCTCTTCTCTGTTTTCTGATGGCATTTATTTTGCATATCTCTGTCCCTTAATGATTTGGCACTTTCTCATCTATTTTCCAAAATGATATTTTTCACAAGATTACTAGCTTTTGTCCTCTCTGCGGACATGTTTGCTTCATTTTTAGGGACACAATTGTCAATATGGACACAATTGTCAATTTCAGCCTAGTCTTACATTTTCTCACAGTATAAACAAACATCAGAGAAATGGGCCTTGGAAATATTACCTGGCCACTCTGACTTTCATCACCAAATTTATTTAAGTGAGACTCTTAGTCACCAAAAGTTTTCCCACTCCACCTTAAAACTTGACAAGATTGTTATATCATAAATTTCTGAGGCAGCAATTCACTTGATCAACTACATGAGGTTGTGTAATCAGAAACTCATAAACACACAGTTGGAGAGGGAACGTTAAACAGACGTGCAAATTTGCATACATGCATTTGTAAGGATAAAAGGATATTTTCCAAGACTGTGATACATAAAAAGCAGATTGATACTCTGTGTCTCAACATAGTGGGAATGACAACTTTTAAAAGCATGAAGTTCAGAATGGAACATGGGGTAGCAGGACTAGGGGATGAAATAAATAGAAGTGGATGTTTTTTGAGGAAAAAAAGAAATGGGAAATAAAAGGATATAATTAACATGACCTAGCTGTGTTTTAATTATATATTTATATTTTGTAGGCTACCCAGTCTTTTTGAAGTTGGGTGGCCTCAATAAAATTAATAAATAAAGCATGATTGCTATAAAAGAGGATATAGGGCCTCACTGTCAGATTGGTCACAAATTCATGGAAAAACATACTTGGGAGAGGCTCCTAATTTCTCAGTTTGGGTTATTCACTCAAAGAGAAGTAAAATGCCTCAGGTGTTCAGGCACACCTGAGACATATATTGTGTGATTTGGATATTAAATATTTGGTCATTGATACAGGAGGCACATGTGCTGCTTCCAAAACAGCTCCATACCCTTTTGGTCCCATCCTGTCATCTCTCCTTGGCAGAGATTTACTTCCATCTCAGATACAATGCAAGAGGAATGAGTCTGAAGTTGGTTTTCAGCTAAAAATGCTACAGCACTGTGGAGTTTTGAAGCTGTTTATTTTACCATTGGCTGGAATGCTTGCCACCTCCCACCTTCTGAATTTCAACTGCCCCAGAGGTCCTATAAGGGGAATGCTGGCCTGACCACTTTGCATCTCGCTCTCGGTGGCCCAAGCAAAATGCATGGGGCATCTTCTTTCTCTTTGCTGGCTACAAAGCATAAGTTGGTTGAATATTGTATTTATTTTATTTCCCTTTGCTATGGAGTAGACATGAGAAGTTTGTTGCTTCAAGACTTGAAGCCACTTTGCGCAGATGATGATTTTTGGTCCTTGATCATAGCATTTTCAATCTGCAGAAGACAAGGATGGTGATTTCAAACCAGGGGCATGTGGAAGAGCAGGCTGCCGGAACAATCGCAGGAACCTGTGCTGCCTCCCTCCCTCCCTCCCTCCCTCCCTCCCTCCCTCCCTCCCTCCTTCCTTCCTTCCTTCCTATTTGAAACCTTCTCCCCAACGTCAGGACTGCAGAGTGGTGGATAAAAAGCCGCAGCCTTGAAACAGCTGGGGAGGAGATGCGAGGAGATTGGATGAGACACACACGTCCTAAGGCCCTGCAGCAGCTGCGAAGGAAAGCAGCCTAAGAAACAAAGTTTTGGTTTCCTCACAAGGACTTTGGAGTCCAGAGGAAAAAGAAAGAAGAGGCCAAGCCCTGCAGCAAACCAGGGAGAAGGGGCAAGGGCTGTACAAACTGCCCAGTGCAAAAGCTCCGTACTAGCAGTAGTAACAGTAGGCTAGTAATAGTAGTGTAGAATAAGAATATATCTGTAATAGTATAGCATAGAAGTAATAGTATAGAATATAGTGAGGTAAGAAGAGAATAACATTGTATAGTATACAGTAGCTTCCTTAGTAGTATAGTTTTATTAGTAATAAGGTAGGATAGTAAGATAAGAGCTCTAGAAAAAGTCACATAGATATTTGAAATATTCACTTTTGTACTGTAGATAGCAACATTCACTGGCTTCAAAATGTCAGGCGCAGCTGGGCAAGTGAAGCCCCATCCCTTTATACATGCATGCAATGTATGTGGCACGTGTTAAAAAGAGGCAGGGCTTTGATCTCCTAGTCATGCCTACCATTGTGAAGCCAGCAATTATTGCTGCAGATGCCTGTGTTTGAAATGGATTTGGGGGAAGTGGAAATGTTTGTGGTGTAGAAGTATCTTTTGATTTCCCATTACAGATATGCCAACCGTCCCATATTTGTCCGTACATGAATTAACACATTCATATAGAGTGTCCAAGATGTAATGGAATCATGGTTGAGCTAGGATTCCTATTTGTTCTACAGTCTTGCATCAAGATGCCCATTGGCTCAGCTGACATATACTTACCCTGTTTATTGAATTAACCTTTAAAAAAGAATTGCTGAATACATTGATCTATAAAGTGACCAAATGGGCTGAGTTCACACAACATGCTAAAAAAAACCAAACTGAGGTTAAAGCTTACCAAGCTAGCCATTTTATGCAGATACAGCTTTTTAGGTCTTTATCAACCTGGTTAAATGCATTGTGCTAACTTATCCACTGAGATATTTTCATATATTAATTGAATGTTGCAGTATCTTGCCCCCTCTCCCAATTAACTGCTTAACCATAAAAGGGGAAGAGAAAATTGACTTTGACTGATTTCAAAAGCTAAACTGGGAAAGTTGAAAACCACATTGCAGAAGAAGACAGTTGGAAAGCACTTTTGTATTATTGTCATAAAAACTATATGAATGTATCCATGAAGTAATCAGAAGTTGAGCTCAAAATCAAGAGGATTTTACTTTTTAGTCTTACTCTTTCTATTGTTACATTAGTATAATGAGCAACTACATACAGATCCACACAAGGCAAGATAATTAGAGAAGGGAGATTGGAGGGTCCTAGGCTTATAAAGGGAAATCCTACCTTACCTTGTTTGGTGATACCACTCTCAACATTTTCCCAAAATTCTAAATGTATCCATGGATCTCAAAAGATTGCCTGCCTTTGATTTAGGACAAATAAGGACAAAATGAATGAGCAATGATGACAGTGTAAGAGGCTTGCAGTCTGCCTATCTATCTATCTACCTGTCTGGGCTTGAGTCCCTCCAATGCAACAAGACTCTGGCTTACATTCCAATACTTTGCAATCATTTTGCATGTGGGTCTCCCAAAACTTGGTTGTAGGTAGGCTGAGTAAAAAACATTGTCTCTGAGAATGTAAATGTTTCAGACTGCAAGCTACAAAGCTACCAGTTCTTCACTCTGTTTTTTCCCCTCCCTACAATGCACATATTCATTCTTGTAAAATGATGGTTTGAAAAGAAGAATTCCATATAAATTCCATTTCATGTTTTCATGTGAAATGAGGATACAAACACAGCCTTAATCCCAAGGCTCCAATTAAGGTTATCAAAAACTTTGATAAAGCTCACATATCATTATGCTGTATTATCAGTAATTCAAGTGGAAATTTCCATAAAAGAAAAAATACTGATCATGTAATTTTAAAAAATAACAGTAATTTCCTTTCTTTATTGCTGTCACTATTATTTCCTGAAAATGAGCTGTCACTCATCTCTCATCCACAGTTTAATAAAGCAACAGGATACTTCAGATTGCTTGATTTTAACAGTAAACATAAAACAGCAGTGCAGATTTTTCCCTTTAAGTTGAAGTTGTTAAATGTAATAGAGCTAATTTTAAAAAAAAATGGCAACCATATGTCTGCAGCATATGTTTATAGACCTTTAGACTGTCTTCTGTCTTTCTCCCCTCTTTCTTCACCCGGCATCTGTGGAAATTGTGGGTCTTCCCAAAAAAGGAATACATAGTGATCTCATGCCTCAGTATAGCTTTCCTAAAATGCATGCATCATCAGAAGTGGTTTTGATGTATTTGCTCAGATGCATGGGAAATGAATGGGAATGGATTGGAGGCCTGGTTAGAGGTTACAGTATTGGGGAATGAAAAGAAAAGGCTATATAAAACATGATTTTGCAGTTGTTCTGGTGTATGAATGGGAGTTTTAATCAAGGAGTCACAGACATAGGCATCTGGGGGTAGGGGGAGCAAGTGGGGGGCAAGTGATGTAGCACATGTCTTAACAAACATCAGGACATATATATGTAATGGCAGGGTGTATGCCATGACATTACCACCCAGAACTGCCTGAACTGCCATCATAAGTTGGCGCAGTCACATGATTTTTCACTTTATGACCACATTGCTTAGTGATGGAGTTCCCCATCCCAAATATGGTCATTAACCGAGGACTACCTGTATTAGGAATAGGAATGTATCTTCAGAATCAATCTAATATAGGAGGATGGAAGGAACTTAAAGAAATCAAGCATAACATCAAGGCTTCTGGAGGATGGTAATGTTATCCATGAATAGACAGACTAACCAAAGAGCAAGGATTTGAGAAAAAAGATGTACAATTAAGCCTTGGACTTAAGACCCCAGGAGAACAGTGTATTTTTATACAGTAGGTCCCATAGAATCTGAAAGAGTGTGGCTTCTGCATTGTATAAATATTGATTATTTTGAAAAAGCTACATTTCTTAAATTCAGAGCTGCCTAGAGGAATCTGAAATATCTTGAATAGTGTTTCTCAACATTGGCAGTTTTAAGATCTTAAAGTTGATAAGGTTGAGAAACACTGATCTAGATGTTTCAGATTCCTCTAGGCTTTTCATTTCTTCTAATTGCAGTGGTGAAAAGCAGTTGTTTGACAGGAAATCAGTAATCTTGATTGGGCCATGAGAAAGAATGGAGAAAAATTCCTTCCAGTAATCATATTTAAGATTGGTACTTCTTGGCTACAAACTCATCAGAGAAATAACAATCCTGAGCAGGTTTGCTGGCAGAGAGAAAATACATATAACATAAAAAAAACTGTTTATTACACTATAGGTTATTGGGAAGGAAAGAATGTATATGATGTAATGCCATTAATTATGGGAGAGTGGCATGAAATAATAGCTGTCTGTTTCTTGACACCCATCCATTCAGTTGACATTTCTGATACAGTACATGACTGCAATACAGTATTAGCCAAAAGGAGCATCCAGGTGGAGAAGGGTGCTATTCCTATTTAAAAAGGATAAGAAAGACTGAGCAGCTGTACGAAATTTACTTAAACTGTCTGAAAAGCTTTCTTCCATCCCATCAGCTTACTGAATAGTCTAATAACAAAAATGTTTCATATTCAACAGAAGCTCTACATCACTTTCATGGCCAAAAGGGACAGATAGTAAGACAGATGAACTTGTTGCAGAGATGCAATACCCCTTCCGCATAGATTTCCTACCTTAGATCAAATCAACTTGTGTCATCAGTTCAGCATAATAAATATGATGCAGAAGAGAAACAGATGTTAAATGTCTCTTACTTTCCAGATCACCTGCAGTTCCAAACAAGCTCTTTAGCAAGTAGGAAATGATTTACAACAGTCTTTTTCCACCTTTTGGTTACAAATCACCAAAAGGCAACTGAATCATTTCTAGGAAATTCTTATACATCACACTGTTATATTATAATAAAGCATTTTCTTTAGGGATTTAGCCAATGCCATCAGAGATAATAACCTAGCAGAGATTGAGCTGAGATTGATGCATGGAGCTGAAGAAGCTGAAATCACCATCTCCATTTTCAAACTCATTTGAAGGACATGTTTGTTGCGTCATTTACTTCTAAGTGTAGTTATTACCTTCTCTGCAGGCATTTGTGGAACCAGAAGTTTGAAAATGGGCCATATAACTGCAAAATATACTGTACTTGTCAAGAGTTACTTAACCCTGGAAATAGAATTGCGTTTTTTAAAGGCATGACATTGTTGGGGTCTACCATTAAAAGAAAAGAAAATAAGGCTATCCGTATTTCTATTAATACCTTTGTATATCATTTATAATAGGATGCTACAAATTCCACTAAACATGATATACTGGTACATAAATATGCTGCAGTGTATATGTATCTGTACTCATTCTCTTGAGAAAAACTGTGCTCAGAGAAAAGGTCCAGATGGTCATAACCAAAGCATATTTAGTTTGCATTTCAGTACTGGTTTGCTGATACGTGCGCATTTGAACCAAATCAAGTTATCCTTAGAAAGACTCACTCATCTCAGATTTGTGATGCTGATCTCCAGTAAAAAAGGAAATATTAAAATGCAAAAAAAAAAAAAAATGGAAATTGAAGCATTTGTGGCACAAATGCATGCTGTCATGTTCCCTGTTTCAATGTTAGTGAGCATCGTAATGGTTCGCATGCCAGAGTGTTGACGCGCGTTCTTGGCTGGGAGGGTGCTGCTGATAAACCTTGTATAGAAAGTTCTGTTTGCCTCAGCCGTGGAGGAATGTGTTTGGGTTATCGCTTTAATGTCAAGGTCTTTCTGCCCATTGATCAGCAGAGCTCGTTAGGAGCACCTGGGAATGTGGGAGTGTAATGAAATAAGGGGGGGGGTACGTTGTTTGAAGCGGGGCTATTTAGTTTGACTTTGGGTGTGCTTTTCTCATTCTCAGCTTTCTTTCTGTTTGCACTCTATTCTAAATAAAATCAGAACCTAAACTTTGATTTGGAGTCTGAGCGTTTTATTTGGGTTCAGGCAATCATCACATAAAGCTGAGAAACATTTCATGAAAAAACTTCGCTAGTCTCTACCAAGAAATTTTCTTGTGAAAGAAGAAGTTAGTGATGGCAGAATCAAGGAAAGAGTCCATGGGGTTTGGGGAGGCGACCAGACAGCTCCTGGAGTTGGCATTTCCGAGCAGGGACCCGAGCCCCCTCCCATCCCACCTCGCACCCCATTCCAGAGAATCCAGCTCCAGCCCGGAGTTGGGGGACCCGACAGACGAGGGGGTAATGGAACAGATGATGTGGGATGCCATGGGAGACCCCCGGTCGGGGACGTCTCAAACCTCAGGGAGGCTGCGGTGCCCCCTGACTCCTGAGAGGGAGTCCACCAAAGTGTTGGCAAGTCAGCAACCTGAGGTACCAGGGCTGGAGGACTCCGTCATGCCTGACAGGATCAGAGTCATTGAATCCAAGATCGAGTCTATGGAGTATATGCTACGATCCTTTTCAACCACAGTGGGGGACCTGGTGAGGATTGTTGGTAGTCCAGGTGCAGCGATGGGACCCACCATCCCCCCTCCTCCATTGCCAGCACCGAGGGGGAGGGGCCAGCCACAGGACTCTTCCCTGGGTCTCCGTGGTCCCACTCTGGTGTCAGGGACCCCAGCTCGTCCGCCGGTTGGGGCTGCACCAGTTGGCGGGGTCACTAAGGACTTTCCAGTGAAGTTTGATGGTGACCCCACAAATTTGTCATTTTTCCTTACCAACGCTGCAAATTATATGCAGCAATATGGACACTGCTTCACCTCGGAAGGGGCAAAGATCACAGCGATTGCCACAAGGCTGAAGGGCAGAGCTGCTGACTGGTATGTACAATTATCTGAGGCAAAAGCCCCAGCACTTGGTGCCTTCGACACCTTTTTAGCCACTTTGAGATGGTACTTTGAAGATCCCCTGGCTAAGGCAAGGGCTAAGGAAGCTTTAAAGGAACTTGTGCAGGGGCAGAAACTGGTTGCCAATTATGCCCTGGAATTCAACGTATTGGCAGGTAAAGTTCCTGAATGGTCCGAAGCTACCCTGATAGACAGATTTAAGGACGGGCTCAATAGAGAGGTGTTGAAATGGGCGCTGTGCAGGGACGATCCGGACTCGTTTCATGATAGGATCTGTCTTGCCGGTAAGGCTGAACATGCCCAGCATACCTATATGCAAGCCACTAAAGGGGATAAGCCGCACTCCAGTGGAAAAGGCCTGAGACAGCCGTCTGCCACAGGGTGGGATGATGAGAAACAACGACGTTTTGCCTGAGGGCAATGCATCAAGTGTGGCAAACCAGGTCACCACGCTGCGGACTGTCACAAGACTAAAACTACAGATCGCCCGTCTAAACCTCTGCAGAAGACACCTAACCCTCCCCGTCGGCTGGTGGCAAAGGCAGCCTTGGAGGAGGAGGATGATGTCTACCTCGGGGGAGACTCTTGTGCTGCCCTTGAACTGCCAGCGGGAAACAACTTCCACCTGTCTTAAGCAGCGCTGCTGGACAAGTGGTGAAGAATGGGCGTGATACCAACATGGTGAGTGCTGACTGCCCCATCCTAGCTGTAAAGATCACATTGGCCTCTCGCTCCAGAACAGTCAAAGTCTGGGCTTTGGTGGACTTGGGGTGTTCCAGATGTTTGATCCACCCCGACTTAGTCACTGTGTTGGAGCTGCCTTGCTTTCCCCTTCCAAAGCCACTATTTTTTCAGCAATTGGATGGATCCATGGGGGGGGGGGGGGTCCGGCCACCCAGTTTACTGGGGACGTGACATTGCATATGGGAACTCACGTTGAGCTGATCAATTTCATTGTTACTCCAGTGGGAGACCTTCTGGTGGTCCTGGGGATTCCTTGGCTAGCTAGCCATAATCCATACATCAACTGGAAGAACCGTACTATTACGTTTGATGATGGTTTCTACCAGGCTCCTGTTGTGGGGAAGTCCCTCACTGTAGCGGTGGGGAGGGTTGAAATTGTAGACCCTCAGCCTACAGATCTACCCATGGAAGGGCTACCGGCCAAGTACTGTGACTTTGCTGATGTCTTCGGGGAGGAGGAGGCAGACCAATTACCTCCCCATCGCAAAACTGACTGTGCCATTGAGCTTCTTCCAGACGTCCCCTTGCCCAAGCCGAAGATCTATGCTATGACTAAGAAGGAACTGGGTGCATTATGGGAGTTCATTGACAAAAACCTGGCTAGGGGTTTCATTGAACCGGCAAACTCACCGGTAGGGGCTCCTGTTTTGTTTCGTGAAAAGAAGGATGGCACCCTTAGACTGTGCACAGATTATCGTGGGTTAAATTCAGTCTCACTGTCAAACAAATACCCTTTGCCTCTTGTAAAAGATATGCTGGCTCATTTGTGTACCGATAAAGTCTTTTCCAAGCTTGACCTCCGCGAGGCATACTATCGCATTCGAATTCGGGAGGGGGATGAGTGGAAAACAGCTTTTAACTGCCCCTTGGGTTCTTTTCAATATAAGGTCCTTCCTTTTGGTCTGGCAGGAGCGCCAGGGGTTTTCATGCAATTGATCAATGAAGTTTTACATGACCATTTATTTAAGGGGGTCTTGGTATATTTGGATGATGTGCTTATCTACACAAAGACTGAGAAAGAACACGAGAAGCTTGTCAAGCAAGTTCTCACCAAGCTCAGAAAAGTTAAGCTTTATGCTAAGCTTTCTAAATGTGAATTCCATAAGTCTCACTTATATTACTTGGGGTACAGAATTTCTGATAAAGGTATTGAAATGGATCCTGCAAAAGTTCAGGCAGTTCTCAACTGGGAACGCCTGCGAACCCGGCATAAACTTCAACATTTTCTAGGGTTCACCAATTTTTACAGATCCTTTGTCCAGGGGTTCACTGAGATTGCTCTCCCCCTGACTGATTTGTTGCGCACCAAGGGCATCGGGGAAATGTGCAAGGTAAAGAACCCCGGGGCTGTACTCAATTGGACTCCTGCCTGTCAGGCTGCTTTTGATCAGTTAAAGCTTCTTTTCACAGCTGAACCCATTTTATCCCACCTGGACCCTGAACGGCCTTTCGTGATTCAAGTGGATGCCTCTGATTTTTCTATTGGGGCTATTTTGTTGCAAAAGGATTCTGCAGGGCTCTTAAAGCCATGCGCCTATCTCTCCCATAAGTTTTCTGAAACGGAGTGGCACTGGCATGTTTGGGAGAAGGAGGCTTTTGCAGTTAAGGCTGCTTTGGAGGCTTGGCGTCACCTTTTGGAGGGGGCGACTTGTCCTTTTGAGGTTTGGACAGATCACCGCAACCTCGAGGCGCTCCGAACGCCCAGGCGTCTCAGCCCTAAGCAGATCCGCTGGGCTCAATTTTTTAGCCGCTTTAATTTCCAACTGAAATTTATCCCAGGGAAGAGGAATTTTTTGGCTGATGCCCTTTCCCGCTTACCCCAAGACGCGGAGCCTATCTCTGATGTCATTGGGACTGTGCTCATGGAGTCTCAGTTGGGATTGCTCGCAGTCACCCGGAGCCGCACTCGGGGGCAGGCACCTTCCCCTTCGCAAGCGGTTCCGGCACAGCACTCTTGGAGCCACAAGCAACCTCAAATGCCTGGTCGGTTGTGGGCTGATTTTTTCTCCGCTTTGAAATCTGATCCCTGGCTCCTCGCTAACCCTGACAAGGTTTCTATTGAGCAAGACCTAGCTTGGGTGAGTGGGCGTTTGTACGTCCCTGAATCTCAACGATCTGCAATTTTAGCCCATTCTCATGACAGTAAGCAAGCTGGTCATTTTGGTTTTCTGAAGTCCCTCCATTTACTCCAGCGGCAATTTTGGTGGCCCTCCTCACGAAAGGACGTGAAGGATTATGTCACTTCATGCCCTATTTGCGCTACGGCTAAGCGGCAGTCCGGTAAGCCCCAGGGACTTTTGCAGCCAGTGGCTGACCCTTCTCGCCCTTGGGATGAGATTTCTATGGATTTTATTGTTGACTTGCCCTCCAGTCAAAAGAAGACTGTCATTTGGGTGGTCAAGGACTATTTTTCTAAGCAGGCTCACTTTGTTCCCTGTGCATCTATTCCTTTAGCACAGCAGCTAGCCAAGCTTTTTTTGGTCCACGTTTACCGCCCACACGGATGCCCCTCCTGTTTGGTGACCGATAGGGGCACACAATTTACCTCATGCTTTTGGTAGGCTTTTTTGAAGCTGATTGGCACTGACCAGGCACTGTCAACCTCTTCGCATCCCCAGACTGATGGATCTACTGAGGTCCTTAATGCCACCCTGGAGCAATTTCTTCGGTCGTATATCAGTTACCACCAGGATGACTGGGTTGATTTGCTCCCTTTTGCAGAGGTCGCTTACAACAATGCTGTGCATCAGAGCACTGGTCAGACCCCTTTTCGGGTCGTTTCGGGATGGGATTTTGTTCCCTTTCCTGAGTTTCCCCAGCCTCCTGCCCCTGTTGTGGCTGCCTGTGATTGGGGATCTCGTCTCACTGATTCCTGGCCAGTGATTAAGAAGGCTCTCACTGAGGCACAAGCTTCCTATAAGCTTCACGCTGACAAGCACCGAAGGAAGCAGCCAGCTTTTCAGGTCGGGGACTTCGTCTGTCTCTCTACCAAATTTATCAAGTCTCCTCAGCCATCCAAGAAGCTTGCTCCTAAATTCATTGGCCCCTTTCCTGTTACAGATATTATTAATCCTGTCACTGTACATTTGGATCTCCCTCATAACTTGAAGCGTTTGTACCCTGTTTTTCATTGCAGTTTACTTAAGACTGCCCATGACTCACCTCGTTGGCATCCACATCCTCCTCCCCCCCCCCGCGCCTGTCATGATTGATGGACAGCAGCATTTCGAAGTTAAGGAGGTTTTAGACTCTCGCAAGCTTCGAGGCACTCTGCAATACTTAGTTTGCTGGAAGCATTTTCCCCATCCTGAGTGGGTTGCTGCTCGCGACGTGATGGCTCCTGATTTAATTCGCAATTTTCATGTTGCCTATCCTTCCAAACCTACTGTGTGATTTTTTTTGGGGGGGGGGGCAATATGTCATGTTCCCTGTTTCAATGTTAGTGAACATCGGAACGGTTCGCATGCCAGAGTGTTGACGCGCGTTCCTGGCTGGGAGG
Organism: Candoia aspera; assembly: GCF_035149785.1. Classification (NCBI taxonomy): domain Eukaryota; kingdom Metazoa; phylum Chordata; class Lepidosauria; order Squamata; family Candoiidae; genus Candoia; species Candoia aspera. The sequence continues at coordinate 17,583,494 of NC_086158.1, read as the reverse complement.
GTGCTGCTGATAAACCTTGTATAGAAAGTTCTGTTTGCCTCAGCCGTGGAGGAATGTGTTTGGGTTATCGCTTTAATGTCAAGGTCTTTCTGCCCGTTGATCAGCAGAGCTCGTTAGGAGCACCTGGGAATGTGGGATTGTAATGAAATGGGGGGGGGGGCGTTGTTTGAAGCGGGGCTATTTAGTTTGACTTTGGGCACGCTTTTCTCATTCTCAGCTTTCTTTCTGTTTGCACTCTATTCTAAATAAAATCAGAACCTAAACTTTGATTTGGAGTCTGAGCATTTTATTTGGGTTCAGGCAATCATCACACATGCCTGAGAGCAGAAATCTAACTTAACATCAGCCCAGAAAGGTAGACCAGACAAAGAAACTAATGCCATGTAGGCCAGGACTACTTTTATTGGAACAGCTATAGTAACAAAATCTTGCAAGTCTGAATGTGCTTCCCCCTCCCTCACTTTATCTTTGTGTGACCTCAAGACATTATTTGACCTCAGATGAGCAAGCTCTTAAACAAAGAGCAGGCAGCATGATAGACAAAGAGGGGAGGCAGAATAAATCCTTTACTCTCTATCTATACCCCATTCCCCCCTGTAGGTCTTGAGGTTCTGAAGAGTCGGTGCTATGGGGACTGGACTTCCCATATAACTTACCAACCATATTGAATTAAGAAAAAAAATATTTCCAAAACATACATGAGATGAAACTGTACATAGAAATGCACACAAAAACATGTACAATGTTTTCTGTGAACTTTAAAAAAAGACATTCTCAAATAGATGTGGAATGGAAAAATGAGACCCTGAAAGAAAGTGAAATTGACCAATTAAGATACCTTCTCTGCAGCCTGTGTAGTATGGTTAGTTTTTAATCACCGAAATATTCTTCATTTTATGGCTGAAGCATCAAGTAAAAAATTGAATATGATTGTCCTCGTGTTCTGCTGGTGGGGTTCCCAAAAGCTCCTTATGGGGCACTGCAGGAAATAGGATATTGGACAGGGACATAAGAATTCTTGGTTCAGGCTGATGACCCATCTGTGTACTTTAGTGGCCACTCAGATGCATTCAGATAGCTCACCAATGTTGTTAGAAAGATAATAGTCTTCTTCCATTCTTGCTGCTTAGCAGCATCTGAAGTATACTGCCTGTAATTCAGAAATAGTAAACAGCCCTTAGGTACCCATTGATAGGCTGGTCATCTGTGAGTCTGCTGAGTCCCCTTTAAGACCATCCAAATTGATAGTCAATAATTGCATCTTATGGCAGTAAATTCAACAGTTGAAATGTGTGCTGTTTTTAAAAGTACTCTTTTTTATAGATAGATTAATACTGTGAGAGAGGAAACAAATCATTTTCTATCCACATTTTCCATATCATTTTATATACCAATATGATGTCTCCCTTTGCCAACCTTTGTTTCAAGTTAAAACCCCTAAAGCTATACCCTTCCTGTGTAGGAGAGTAATTCTAGCCACTTAACCATTTTGCCACTTAACCATTTATTTTACAAGCTAGACATTTGGTCTGGCCAATCCAAGATACCATTCCTTATATAAACACTGTAGGTTAGGACAGGTAACTATATATGGTTAGTTTCCAGTGTCTTCTGGAAGCAGAACTTGACTTGGAGAACAGACACAACAAAAAGCAGGTTGCTCAACTTCTTAGCTTGCTGGACATTAATCTGGGAAGGAGACAATGGGTTGTCTGGAAGGAGTAGGACTCAGCCAGTAGAAATATGAGCTCAGCCAGTCTCTTGTTCCTTTTCTTCCATGTAAGCCCCAAATCAATAGGCCTGTTTATCATCCTGGTGCACCTAAAGAAATAATCAGCTTTCATGCTATTCTATTCATGGCATATAAAATATTGGCTTCTGCATATCATAAATAAATCACACAGCAACAGCTCAATATATCTGTATGTGTTCTGAAGCAGCTCTTATTCATTTAAACTGGAATGCAGTAGATCATGATACATTTTGAAAAAAGGGATATTTCATTAAAACAAATGGAAAATTCAGCAAAATGGAAAATTCAGCAAAATTCAGGGTGAGTTCCTGTTCATCTATGCTTTCTGTATATTCAGTTTTTTTTCCACCCCCAACAATCAGACCTGTACTTTTCTTCCCCAGTAAATATACTTGGTTCTCATTGGATTATTTTTGTAGGGTTATTGTCTATACTTATGTACCACTTTGATTTCTACATCTCTGCTGGTATGTTCCTCTTGTGTATGGATGATGCAATTTTGTCTACAAAATAACCAGTATGCAAACAACAGATACCATTATGTATATGTATATGTATATGTATATGTATATGTATATGTATATGTATATGTATATGTATATGTATATGTATATGTATATGTATATGTATACAATGAGGTTTCTGCATAGGATAAAAACTCACTTCTACATATGCTTACTTTAAGAATAAATTTCACTGTGATCAGTAGGAATTACTTCAAGGGGAAGGTGAATTGGATTTCAGCCTTAAGATGATATATTTTATATTGTTCGAGACTGCTGAGAAAGACTAAATGTATTCCAATATGTCTGGATGAGAATAAGTCATTAATTATTGGAGTCATCAACAACTTAAAATCCTCTGGGCTTTAACTTTTAGAATCTCACATCTTGCAGCAATGTGTCCTGCCTAAACAATCAATTGGGCAAGGACAAATGGAGAGCTAAAGAAATAACCCAAACAGAGATCTCATCATAACTGAAACCATTTCTTAAATTATATGGTGAGTTTCTCCCCCTTAAAATGGTACAAAATCTGTCTTCCAAATATGCCCCAAGGTGATGAGAAATTAGTTACATTCACGTGGGGTAAAGGGAATAAATGGTCTGTCTCTTGGTCATTGGATGGTCAGCCAAAGATATGAAAAAGCAAAACCAAAATTTGTAAAAGTTTAATGTACATAGTTTATTGACATATTATCAAGGGCTGTGCAAACTCAGGCTTTCCAATGATATACACCATCAAGTTCCAAAGACTGAAAGCCACCAGATCAACTGGAAGGCTGTAATCTAGTCACATCATCAACACAATTAGTACACCAAAATATCTTGGACTGTTCTTGAGTTACATGTTGAGTGCCATCTACCCCAAGGAGCTCATCATCCATCACTATATCATCCATCATTTATCTTGTCTATCCACAGGGTTTTCTTACAGGAGTGGTTTACCATTGTCTTTTCCCACATAGTATGAAATTATGCCTTTGCTGTCATCACCTAGAGCATCCACCTCCAACATCTTCCTATAGCACTGCTGTTCAATATAGGTACCTGTTTGCTTTAGCTGAGAAGTTGGGATGACCTTCACTCCTTGGGCCTGATAGAGTATATATTCTGGGTGACTCTGATGCTTTATATATTTCTGGTGTACACTACCGACATTCTTCCCTTATTTCTACCAGCAATACTCCTCTGCCACAATGAGGCAAAACAGCAGGAGTTTGGGTTGGATGGACATAGAAAAGGACTTAATTAAAGTGTGGGAAAGCAAGCAAGCTGCCAAATGCCAGAAAGATGGTTGTACAATGAAAGAATCAATATTCACACACACACACACACAAACACACACACACACACACACACACTTTGGCCATCTTGTAACAAAGTAGAACCCTATTCCATTCCCTGAGAATGTCTCTGAAATCATCTTTGACTTTGAAATAATTTCTAAAGCACATTTTCTTTGCCTGGCACTAAGCTAGATTGCTATTTTAAAGCTATGCTTTGTACTAATGAAATGTGAAATATCTTCACTAGCCTTAGAGATGTTATTTTTACATTTTGTTATTTCATAAAATTTTCTTCCTGGCACTTATAGCATGCATGGGAGAGGGGCAATTTTTAGTTGTCCTGGGTGGGGAAAGTAAGAGTTAAATTCTCAGAATGTTCAAACTTTTTGCCCGCTTTTCTTTTTTTGCGGGGAGTGGTTGGGATGAGAAAAATGTCTAAACTGAAGCAGGTATGTTAGACTCCAATTGGCTTAATGGATCTATTAGATCTTTTAATTTTAATTAGCAAGGACTTTGCATCTCTTTCATTGAGCAGTTTGCTGCCAAATTTTAAAGGTGCATCTTGGGGGTTCTGTGGGCTATGTCAGGGGTCCCTAATCCCCAGGCCACGGACCGGTACGGGTCCAGGGCCTGTTAGGAACCGGGCTGTGTTCAGAGGCCTGGAAAGCATTTGGCCCGAGAGATCAGAAAAAATACACACCAGGCATTTCTATTAAAAAAATGTATTTACAGAAAGCATAAAAACATAAACAGTTTCATATCCAGATATCCTGGATAGGCTCAAAAGCTTTATAAGCTGATACACACACACACGCTCTGAGTAGGACTGGAAGGAAGGCTGTGTAAAAGGAAACTAAACAAGTCCAGGCAAGCTCCCCTCCAGGCAATTTCCCCAAACAGTAGCTTTTCCTTATATAGTCATTCTTTTCACACCCAAACCTGACGATACTTATGTTTGACCTGTTCACCCTGCCAAAGTGATTTGTTACCATAATAACTTAGTGGCTTGGTCCTCGCAAAACAAGCAAATACCAACAGGCCACATAGCAGGACCTGAGCGATGGGCGAGTGAGCAAATTTACCGCCTGAGCGTTTACAGCTGCTGTCCTAACAGTCAGAAATCACGCTGAGATGAGGAGTAGGTCTCTATCGTTTATTACTGCTACATTAAACAGAATCCTAACAAACTGAAGAAGCGTGGGAAAACCCAGACAGATAAACCCCAAAAGTTAAGGCAGGTCTGATCTGTGTCTCTTTGGATGGCTGCTTAATTCCTCAGTACTACGCATGCGTTTTCCCCCCTGGATAGAGGCCCCCTCCTGCTCACCATCAGTACTCATGACAGCCACTCCCCATCACTCACATTACTGCCTGAGCTCCTCCTCCTGTCAGAGAAAGCAAGGCCATTGGCTGCTATGTCCAAATGGTGCAAACAAAAAAGAATAAAAGGTCAGGAAAAAGAGGAAGTGATTGAATCATCCTGAAACCATCCCACCCACCCCAGTCCGTGGAAAAATTGTCTTCCACTGAACTGGTCCTTGGTGCCAAAAAGATTGGGAACCGCTGGGCTATGTGACCCATCCAGCTACAGTTTGCCTACCTCTGATATACTGTAGGGGATGAGGGCAATGTCTGCATAAACGCTACAGTAATTGCATTAATTTGATACACTTTTATTCACTTTTTCTCCATTGAATCATTCTTGTTTCCATGAAGACTTCTCCAATGTTTCTCATGAAGGAAACGTCCTTATTGGCTCTGGAATTTTATATGGGGATGAAATATAGTGAAAAGTTTAGACTCTGAAGAATCTTTTTAAGAAATATAACTGTCATGAGTAAGGATGGCGAGCAGGGGGCTCCCATCCAGGCTGTAAAGCGCATGCGTAGTACTGAGGAATTAAGCAACCATTCAAAGAGACACAGATCAGGCCCGCCTTAGCCTTTGGGGTTTATATGTCTGGGTTTTTCCCACGCTTATTCAGTTTGTTAGGATTCTGTTTATGTAGCAGTAATAAACATTAGAGTACTACTCCTCGTCTCAGTGTGTGTCTCACTGTTAGGACAATAACTGCTTTCTTGAAGTGCATTGTAAAATTCTGAATTTCAGCTGATCGTCCACCCTCAATTGTGATTTGAATTTCACCTGAGGCAAAATCTCTTAGGCTGTTTTGAATGCAGTTCTTTGTTATATCTTAACTTGAAGTCTGAGTATAGTAAAGAAGAGTCCTGAAGAATGCACTTTTAAATCTATATATTTTAAAAAGCAGGGTTTTTCTTTGTCCTTGAACAAATACCAGAACATTCCTCTTTCAAAGTGCATTATTATAGCAGATGAAGAGGACTGAAAATAAACATTTTCACAATAGCAATAACAGTATAATAAATCAAAGCATCTGTTATTCCCAAAAGGTCACATCTCCCCTTAAATATTTCAGTAACACTGAGCATCTGAAAAACTTTTTTTCAGTCTACCATTTGCGCTATTGTAAATCTGTAGAAACTGAATGTAAGAATGAAAGTGAGAAGTCTTTTTGCTATTAAGGGTCAGATTCTCTCAGAATTCATCTGTGGAGAATTATATCCCAGCAATTAGTGGGTCCATCCCTAAAATGATCAGAGATAGCTTTTTTTTCATTTCTGCCATTCATTATTCCCCCCCCCTCCTCCTCCCTCTTATCTTTACTCCTTCTTATCGTATAGCTGAGCCCTTCATTTACAGAAAGCTTCTGAAATTAAACCAAAAGCTCCAGGTTGCTCACTCCTGATATAAAATGAGTACCCTACAAGAAAACATTGTATGCAGCCAAATGAAACTTTTTATTCCATTCATTCCAGTGGGAAAAACTTATCCAGGCCTGCTTCACACCTTCCTGTCAAAGATTTGCTGTGCTATGCAAATAGTTCTGATTCTCTCCATGTACAAATGTATTTGCATAACACAAGATGTGGACAGGTATATACAGACATAACTGGCAGAAACTTTTATGAGTGGAACAACATTTGACAGTGTAATCTTAACTAGGTAGAAGTTGCATTGATTTCAACTGCATTTGTTCTGAGAGCTTCTGTTGTAGATCTGTTTACCCACATAATCTATGTTGGGAAGTTTGTTTATCCATATAATCCATGAATCCATCCACCTGATTTATTATTACCTAAAAAGCAGGATTGCTCATATTTTTATTCTGTGGTACAATAAACTCTAATATGAACTCTCATGGTTAGCTTGAACTTTTATTTTTCACTGGTCTTTGTCACTGAAATTAAGGTTAGGAATTGATAAGCTTTGAAGTCTATCGAGCCGTTTCTGTCTAGTCCCTAATTTCCACATCAGGTGCAAGAGGCTGTTGTAAGGATATATCACATCCATTGTAATGGTCAACACATTGGACAGCACTTGTTTGGGAAAGGCGGCAAACATCACTGGTAGAATATTGCATAGTGTCTTTGGCCCTCCAACTCCATTCCCTCATGAAAGCAGCTTTCTGACAAAATTAATTCCTAAAGAAGGATCTTAAAACCACCAAAATATAATGGATTAAAACTAAGGACATGTCTTTTCAGAGTGATAGTCATAGCAATTACCTATTTCAGATACAATAGTGAGAAATGACTACTGATACTTAAATCAATAAATTTCTAGATGAACCTTAATGTTTTACTAAGATGAGAAATTGCAACCCACATGTTAAGAATTGAGAAAATGCTAAATGTAAGCCTATGAATACTTTTATGGCATCTTAATTAAATTCTGTTTTGACAATGACTAAGCTTTAATTATTTAAAGTAATTTTACTATACTGGAATTTTTATGAGAAGTTGTTTCATGATGGCTATAACAGCCACTTTTTATCAGTTTTATTTGATTTATTGTGAGAGATGGGTAGCAATAAATTGTCTTGACTGCAATTTGAAAATAACTAGATTATGTTGTTATAGATCAACTCCTTTTTCCACATTTTTGGAGGACAGCTAATATTTAAATTGGATCCAGAGTTATTTCACTAATATATTTCATGCTTTTCCACAATGTATATTTTTATAGTAATTTTATTAAAAATTATAATTACAACAGTAAAAACTAATACAAACCAAAAGAAAAAGAAAAAAAGAAAAAATAGAAGGTGCAGAAAAGAAAGAGAAAAAAGGGGGAAAATAGAAGAGAAATAGAAAAGAAAGAAAAAATAAGAATACCACTCTTGGGGTTGGTTGGTTCCCTAGTCCTGCCAAGGCCGGTCTTGTCCCCCTTTGGGTGGTATTAGATCTGCCATTACTTCGATCTCATTACATTTTATATTTATTTATTGATATTGATATTTATTGATGAATGATATTATTTATGATTTTACTGAATTTTAAACTGTTTTATTGTGAACTGCCCAGAGTCCCCTGTATGGGGGAGATGGGCAGTGATAAAAATATGACAAAGAAAGAAAGAAAGAAAGAAAGAAAGAAAGAAAGAAAGAAAGAAAGAAAGAAAATATAGTAAAGAAAAGGAAAAGAAATATATAAAGAAGTGACTTCTCACCTTCATCACAAAAGTATAAACAATTTTAGTAACTTATCACCTTCTCTTAAAATACATCAAATGATCTCTTCTTTCCATATCACATCTCTTATCTATAAACAAATCCTTAAAGCCTCATCATTTCAGTTCTGATGTCAGCAAAAGTCCATTAAGGGTTACCAGAGATAGCAATATGCCTATCCTTGATCAAATAAACCAACTTTATATTCCTTCCTTTTACTTCTAACAAACTTTATCTTTCGTTCCTTCAAATAATGCTGTAGAACTTGATTTCTTTTCGTTTTTTTCTTTGTCCCTTCTTACAAAATTATTCAAAACTGTATCAAGCCCCTTTTGTAAATCCAATATAGGAAAATTATCCATTCTCTTGGTTTGTTGTTTGTATATCCCTTTTATTTATTAAGACATCAGCCATTTTCTTTTTATGTCCAGTGTAACATCTTTTTCCATGTCATTCTTGTAGCCTATCATTTTTAAATCCACTTTCAAGTCAGTCTTGATCTTGTTCCTCTTCCATAACATCTTTTAGATACAGTCTATCTTTAGAGGCAGACACTATTAAAATTAATTTCTTGGTCATTGTTCATAAATGCACTTCAATCTGTCCAATTTTAAAATATTTTGCTTTGTTCTGTAATCGTAAGTCAAGTTTGAGTGTTCTTCTTTAATGGTAATCTTTAGTTCTCTCTAGTTCCCTCTACTCTTATTTTTTATTATGTTTTTAAAAAAAATTCAAAACAAAACCATTTTCCCATTTCCCTCACCATTCACTACCTACATTTGTTATCAGATGCAGTGAAGATAACTTGAACTCAGTTTTCACTGAGCAACGTTGATTGCCTGAGTCATATAGAAGGAAAGAAACCAGTATTCTTGAATGTTGTCTTTGGGGCATAGACACTAAAAGTAAGCTGCAAAAGAAGAGAAAGAAAGAAGTTGAACAAATTCTGATACTGATGAATCACAGGGGTAACAAACTGCTCCCCACAGTCACCAGGATGTCCCAAAACATCTCCCCTGGTGCCCACTAAGATCCTGATTTTTAAAAATGTTTATTTTAATAAATAAAATTTGAAATATGAAGCTGGCATGCTACAGAGTGGCAAAGAGTGTGACCAGGGAATTTAGGCAGTCCACTAGCATTGCATTTGTGGCCTCCAGAGCCCCCAGAGTGAGTGGTCCAAATTATAGACCCCTTTTTTGCATAGGGGCAGTAAAGGTTTTAAGGGGCAAAATGGGTATTTTAAATCTAATGGGTATGTATTAATGGGTAATAAATGGGCAATTAAACCAGGCTTTTATTAGCCCAACTGCAGTAAGTTTTTCTTCTTCTTCAATAGCCACATCTTCTGTGGGAAGTATCAGAACAAAAATGAATTCTCCTTTTTATGGTGACTCTAAAGCCTGGTAACTCACATTATGATCAGAAAAAAATAAGGACAGAAATAATTAATTCATTAACTGAGTGAAAAGGGTGGGGAGGAGAACAAAAGGATTTAGCAGGCAAGGAGAAACATGCAATTTAGGATGTGAACTGAAGTTACCTTTTTAGCTGTGATAACTACAGGTTCTTAATCCATAATGTGGATGTCAAACATAAGTACATATATTAGGTTTCCTAGCATCTTATTATTTCAAGTAATAGAGCATGCTGTAGTAGTTAGAATGCCAGATTAGGACTGGAGAAACATCAATTTATATCTCTACTCAGTCTTGTATATCCATCGGAGGATCTTGGCTCAGTCAGTCACAGACTACATGCAACTGCCAGCTCACACTTTTTTTTTATCCTAATTGTACCATAAATATGTGGATAAAAAGCTAGGATATTGATGTAATAAAGAAAAGAGAGTGTTCTTTTTCACCCTAAATCTTCTTAAAAATGATGAAAAGATTGAAAAACTATGCAAGTTCAGAGTTTTACAGTAGGAGGAAATTGGTATATAAGTGGTGTTTTGTTTGCTATCCAATATATCCCCATTAGAGGTACTTTTCTGTGATACACAGAAATTTGCAGAAACACTTTTCACCAAGCTGCCTTATAATCTTCCTTCATGACCAGATCAATATTTGTTTGCATAAAATAAATGGAGAGGACAAAGGAATTATGCTAGTCATATGAATTTATAGCACCAAGTAGAACCTTACTGGTTCTATATATCACTTAACCCCTAACTGCATTACTACTCCATGATCATCTATAGCCACAGTACTCAAAAAGGATAAAGAGAATGTCACCAATTGCTTCACTCAACAGTGAGTGATGCAGAAATGTGGAGTCCTTGGTGTTCTCTGAGCCTTGTTTTTTTTTGCAGACATTTCATTGCCAAACTAGGCAATATCTTCAGTGTTAGAAGGGAGTGGGCCTTGCTTTCTGTTTATATACAGTGGCTTGCCCTGCTTGTGCTGGTGGTGGTGTTGTCCTCTCCTTGGGAGTTCTTTGATTGGGCTGTTGTTTGCTGCTTGGTTGATTGCCTGAGTTAATAGTTCCCTGATTAGGGTATTGTGCTGTTTGATTGTTGCACAATACACCCTAATCAAAAAAACTATAAACTCAGTCAATCAACCAAGCACCAAACAACAGCCCAAGAACTCCCAAGGAGAGAACAACACCCCCACCAACTCAAGCAGGGCAAGCCATGGTATATAAACTGAGAGCAAGGCCCACTCCCTCTTCACACTGAAGATGTTGCCTAGTCTGGCAATGAAACGTCTGCAAGAAAACAACAAGGCTCAGAGGGCACCAAGGACTCCACAGTTCAACCATGAGCTACAAATATTTGCTTTGATTGATGCAGAAATTTAAGGCACTCAGGAATCTCCATACTGTATTGCAAGACCTTCTGATTCAGAACACTTACTGCCTACTAAGCTAAGCTGACAATCCTATCTAACGGACCACCTCTGCAATTGTGAAATTGTCTGGTTATTAAAATTGGCAGGAGAAGATGTCCTTGCTCTTAGACAAGATTGTGAGAAAAGAGCCATGTAAGTCTGCGGTAGCAAAAAATCAGAACTGTGGTAGGACCTTTTCCACCTAACACATTTCATAAAAGGCATTAGCTTTCATGAATTGCAGCTCATTTCCTTCTGTCAGAGACTCAACTTTCTGGCAGAGAGGTGATGGCCTGCCCTCTTAAAATGTTTAGGAAATCCATAAAGGTACAGCATTTTACATATACATAAAGTTTTGTTTGCCACTCTAAGTGCTTGCTCAACCAGAAAGGACGGGTATAAATCAAATCAAATAAGAATGAAATAAATAATTTGCTGCCTTCATTTTGCTAAGGGAAAAAAGAGTTGGTATACTCTAAATGTGGTTAATTTAATATTTCATGTTAGATTCAGGGAAAGAACAGAAAACTAACAAGCTGTGATTTTGACAATTGGAAATTATTTATCATGTACTGAAACGAATAACTTAATTGGAATGCTGTCATTCCAGCTTGTCTATTTTGACAAAGGCATCATTGATGTGTTTTGCCATTTCTTTTTAAAACCATTTATATTTTACAGAGAAAAAATATTCAAAGAAAAATGCATTTGAAATGTTATATCATCCAAAGTTTTCAGTGCTGGGATTCACAGTTGGAACTGCACTGCTCTCAGAAGATTTAAAGAAATTAAATGAAAATCAGGAATCAGGAAAAAATATATATTTGTGACTATAGAGGAAAGAATGTGTCATTTGTCACAGGAATATTTACTAAACATCAGAAATTTTTTGGTGGGCTTCAGCAGATAAACAAAACAAAATACATCTCATGTTGGCTATTGAAGAGTCGGGAAATATAACAAGGAGTATGATAGTGGAAAAAATGGGGCACAAAGGTTGTATGTGTATGTTTGTGTGTGCGTGCATTTTCAAGTCAGTGTTGACTCCTGGCAACTGCCTGGACAAGTCCCTGCAGTTTTCTTGGCAAGGTTTTTCAGAAGTGGTTTGCCATTGCCTACTTTCTAGGCCTGAGAGAAAGTGACTGGCCCAAGGTCACCCAGCAGGCTTTGTGCCTAAGGCAGGACTAGAATTCATGGTCTCCTGGTTTCTAGCCTGATATCTTAAAGTCTACCCCAAAGTGGCTCTAAGCTATAATATATAGTAATTTATTAGTCTTTGAAGTATTAATGATGGGAAAGGCATATTTTACAACAAACTATCCTTGTTATAAAGAATCTAGATATGCAATCCTACCAAATCTAGACTGCCAAAACAAGAACTCTATAATTTTTTGCTACATCTAATGGTCTCTTGGATTTCTGCAGCCCAAATCTGATAGATCTGAAACTAAGGAGGAGTTCCATGTATGGTGTCAGAGGTCAGATATGTAAAACAATATATGCACTTTTGATGGATATTTAATTCATCTGTACACTTCTAGCTGATATACTATATGATGTTCTACAACTTATTATACACCAACCTGAAATGATGAATGAATGTTAAGAGTAGGATTATTTGAAAAATCACAATACTGTACTAAATAAAAGAAAAACCAAATGTCTATTTTTGGCTAGAAACCAGGAGACTGTGAGTTCTATTCCCGCTTTAGGCACAAAGCGAGCTGGGTGACCTTGGGCCAGTCATTCTCTCTCAGCCCTAGGAAGGACATAATGGCAAACTACTTCTAAAAAACTTGCCAAGAAAACTGCGGGGACCTGTCCAGGCAGTTACCAGGAGTCAAAAACTGACTCAAAGGCATGTGTGCGCATGCACACACACACACAATGTTTTCAGTAATATTCTCACAATTATTTTATTGTTGTCTCATTTTTGGAAACTTGGTTATTTTAACTAAGCAGCTTCAGCTCCATTATTTGAATGAATCTCTCTAAAAGGTATTATGAGAGTTTGATGGTAAAGCAGAATAATTTTGTTGAGTCACAGAATCAATAAACCAATACCCTTGCTCATAACTGTTGTCTGCTTTACCATTTTGTAGTCTGTATGATCTTGATTACTTAGTTCTTTTTCAGATAATGCAGAAGTTCAAATCTATTACTATCATAAATCTAATGCAAACTTTGAGACTGTTTTTCCATTTTCTGTACTGTAACTGCTCTTCTTTAAAGAGAAATGTTACCTATTCCTTGTGCCTCATTGCTTTAACTATATCCTAAAGATAGATAGCAGAGATAGATTGTTTTTGCTCATCCCATAAAATCTGACATGGTGGGCATTCATCAGGCCCTTTCAGTTAAAACTTGCCATCTTGTGGGACTTCAGAGATGTGCCCTCTCGGTCACCACTCCTATCTTCTGGAATGCCAATCCCCCAGAGGCCTATCCAGCCCCATCTCTGTTTTAGAAAACCTGGTTTTTCAAACAAGCCATGGATGTTGTGCAAGGTGTGATGAATGATGAGGGGTGGCTGAGATTGTTTTTATGTACTTTCCCATGTTTTGTATTTGTTTTTATTGAATGTTTAATTGTAGGCATCCTTACAAATAATAATAATAGTCATTTTTCACTGCCAACTGCCCAATGGACTATAGTACATTCAGCAAAAACATTTTCTCAAAAGGTCAAGTCAACTATAAATGTATGTCATTTATTTGTTATACAAGAATTAAGGGAATATTATTATGTGTATGATTTCATGTAACAGGGATGATACGTTACCTATGCTTTTAGCGTGTTTTCCTGTTTTTTGCAGAACAGTATGTAACAGATATATCATGCCACATTCATTTCCCTTATTTAAGTCCTGCAACATTATTCAAAATGGCTTGTTGGTGTTAATTTGGATGTTTATATGATTTTTTGAGATCAATACTCTCATAGCTTTAATAGTATCCATCTATCAATGTATATACATGAAGACTGAGGAGAGATATTAGGATTATATCGCTTTGCTGTGAGCTGAAAGTGCATCATAGATATCTCTGTTGCAGAGCCATTGCTTCTGAACAAAAAGTGCCAAATGAGTGTCCTCTGCTTTGAATGTTTGCTTCTGGTACCCCTTGAAGAGAAATGCATTCACCAGCAAAAATCTAGTGAGGGGACCAAGACCATCACTCGTACAAGATTTCTTATTTCATAGATCTACAGTATAGAGAATAAGACTGACAGTAATGCATTAATTTTTTTCCTGAATTGCCAAGGTACATTTGATTCATCGAAGTCTAATATTTTTTTGTGAAAACTGTGTGCAGCATTAAAACAATAATATGGGTAACATTGCTCATCAAGACCAAAGAGGTCCCCAGAATGATGCATTGTAGACAGAGTGTCATAGAAACTGACAGCAGCACAGGCAATCTTACTCATTCAAAATGCCAACATGACTCTCCGGAGAATCTTTAGAACAAAGTTCTATTGTGCCTGCTATCAGGTAATTTCCTGCTATGTGAAAATCAATTATTGCTCTGAGGATCCTTAATATCTTGCTTTCTGCTCCCTAATGGCAAATTATTAGGTGTGCTAGATTGTCTAGAGATCCCCAGTGTCCATTTTCCTGCTGCAGCAAACTGTAGGATCTTCAGAGTAAAGCACTGGGCAATCATTTTGAAGAATTCTGCTAGCTAATTTTCTTCTATGGCTGACAAAAACTGAAAGTAGTTGACAAAATTAGGTTATAGAGCAAGAAGCACTTGAGGCTATCTGTGGAAATATGGCTGATCCTAGCAGCAATGGCTTCAACGTGTGGATAAGAATAGATATGTGATCCACCTAATGCTTCTGACATTCTCAAGGCAAAAGTGTCGTCTGTTGTGTTAAGAAAGTTCCCGTTGTCTTTGTTCCCAGATATTGACATATTCCTTGTTCTCTTAAGACTACTACCCACACCTATTTTTGCCAGTACGAGGTGGGATGTCAACCCATTATCCTGACTTATTTGTAGTTGGGAAACAATTAAACACTCTAGGACTGGGACATTTAGAAGGTGGATTGGAAAGAAGGGCTTAAGGCTAAACAGGCAAGAGATGTGTTAAATTCTTAAGAACTGATATATCCCAGCACAGGTTCCCCTTCATTCTTTAACTCTTGAATTACATTCTAGTTTAACCCTGATCCTGAGGATTCCCAGATATAAGATAAAACTTCCCTGATGGGTAGGGTTAGACTGGCATATCTTTTAAACTTCTACAAACTGAACTTCAAAAATATTGAAGTCTTTGTGACTTATAGGGTTGTTCATGTACAGTAGTTTTCTTGGCAAGAACATGAAGTGATTTGCAATTGGCTTCTTTCAGGCCTTTTTTTAACCTTCCAGTGCATCCCTCAGTCCTGGGATTCCCAAAGGTCTCTAATTTAAGTACTAACTAGGCCAACTATGTTTAACTTCCAAGTCCAGGCAAGATTGTCTAGGCAATGCCACCTGGAGGAGGCAGACGTCTGCTTCCTTAAAAGTTTTTTTTTTTTTTTGTGGGGGGGAGGGATGCTAGGGAGCACTTTAAAATGAAAATTCAAATGCCTCAATCCAGATGTGTATGGTCTATATATTTGTTTCCATCTTGCGGAGAGGAAAGAAACGCCCTTAACCTAGCCTCTTTGACTGAAACAAAATAAATGGCGTTGTCAGGGTAAGGATGTAAACAAATTTCCCCAGGAATCCTGCTGGAAGTAGATTTTGGAGTTTGCTGATCCCTGATGGAACAAATGCTAACAGGAAGAAAATCCAAGTATTCACCTTTATTTCATCATGTTGCATGTCATTTCTGTATTCAATGTTTAACCTGTTTTCACTCAAGGAAATCAAGGTAGAGGTCCTATTTCCACCCAAAAAATGGTAGGTGAGTTGAGAAGTAACTCACCCAAAGTCACCCAGTAAGCTTCCATGACTGAGGGTGGATTTGAACCTGGGTACCCCTGTCTTAGTCCAGTCTCTTAACTATTACACCACACTGGCTCTCAAAATTCTCCAATTTTTAGTCAGTTCCCATTTATTTTAGAAATTATTTCAAAGCATAAGGGAATTTTGAAGACTTTCCTATAGGGGGAGGGTAGGGTATCGTGATCTTCCACTAGCTTAGCTATGACATGGCCAACAGGAGGATGTGGATGTTCTGTCTTTCTATCCTTCTGCCAGTGTCTCCAAATTTCCACTCTTAAGTCTAAAGGAAGACACCTGTTCTCCAGTTGTTGCAGAGCTGGAATAATTTCTCTTTTCCCAGGAAGCAGTTAAAGACATCCTACACCTAATTTCTATCTTGATGAATGGTCATTTGCACTAGCTCTAATGGAATCTACCTCAAAAAATATGAGTGGCATAGCCTGTTTGGCCCCTGCTGTTGAATGTCTCTTTAAGTGCAGCAAAAGAACTGAATATGTAATCATCAAACTGACCATCAATCCTAAGATTTTCTTGTAAATAAGTTCTGTTGAAACTATTGTAGCTTCATTTCTTCCTATTGAAATTATTGTAACTTCACTCATTTCTTCTTTTTAATTTTGTACCCTTGTGCTTTCTATTGTGTTATTTTGTAAGCTGCGCAAAGTTGTTATAGATTGGGGCAGCTTACACATTTTATAAATAATAAATAAACAGACAGTCACATTTAGCATTTACAACTAAGTCCCAATAAAAAGAGAAGGACTTATTTGTCATGAGGTTGCAAGCCCAGCTGAAATGGGAATTAAAAGTGAATTCCAGTTTAAGCATTTTTGAGCAACCAGTCAGTTACTAAAACAAATACTTCTTAAACCTTCCTGCAAGATAAAAGAGTTCCCATGGTGCTATTATAATAGTGGATGGCGAATCTGGAGGGTTGTCTCTCTTTTCTAGCTTGTAAGTATCTTTAGCAGAACTACTTATTCATTCATGCATTTGAACCCTGTTTTTATCTCATATTTCCATTGTTAGGAACAGTTTGAAAACAGATCTCAAATTGCATGAGAACCTATTTTTAGCATGGAGATCAGCTGCTAATTCCTGTAGATCAGGCTATTCAAGGAGCAGTTGAAAAGTTAATGGCCAAGTTAGCCAGCTAAAGTATTAAACCATAGTGCTCACTTTGAAGAAAGTCGGGTAGGATAGAAACCATTTTTAGGGCAGAGTGCTGTAAATCTGGATCTGTGGTACATGAAACTTATCTGGAATTACAACTCACTGATTCCACTATTCCCCAGAAGAGACTGAATAAATGGATCTAAATCAGCTGACATCACTGACCTTTCACTAGGTCCTCTATTTCTAAGTCTGCAGTGACATCACATTTCCTGACACTCCGTCCAACTCCATCCTGAAATGCTGCTGTGGTTTACCGACATGCATAGCCAAACAAATGAACTCATCTTTCTAATGTATTTCACTAATGATTTACGCAGCTATGGGAAACAGGGCATTTGCTTTCAACAGGTAAAATATTTGCCTTCTTTAGAGTTAGAATAGATAGATTATTGGACACATATTTTCTGGTAGACAAAATATTTTGAAAACCTGACATTTCTGAGAAGAGAGAGAGAGCGAATGTGTGTGTGTAGCCCTTGCACCTTTAACAAGTACACAAGAGACAGAAAAATCAATAGCTGTAGCTTTCCTCAGGTGCTTCCAGAAAATAATGAAAATGCCATTTTATGTCTGGTTAATACTGTCCTAGCACTAGCTCTGTTCAAGGATGATTGCTCATTATCTTGACCCCATGCGATGCAGAAGGCAGCCTTTTTGAAGAGCAAAATGCGTTCTCCAACATTCACTTCATTTCTTGTCTCTGTGCTGTAAAAAAAAAAAAAGAAGAGTCCCCTTCTTCTTTGAAAAGCCATATGTCTAGTGAAGTGTTGGACTATCTCCATAATATCTTTTTGGATGGAAATGGGGAGATGATAAGTTCATACGTTTTTTGACTGCCTCTGCTTGGAAAGGGTAGAAAAGCAAGGTGAAATTGACAGTTCTTCATCCATGTTGTCAGATTTGTCAGTTTTGCAGTTAGTGGTCCTTTGTTTTGGGATGGAGGAAAGTCACCTGCTATTTCAATTTTTTTATGGTTCCCCAGAGCAACATTTTATCATGGCATTCTGGGAAATTTTGAGTGGCAGATGACATGCAGTTTATTTGCCATTTATATTTAAATGGCATTACTGGTGACTTCCATTTCCAAGCCCATACAGGAAAGGACCAATTTTTGGGGGGGAAGGGGGTTACATCTAGTCTGCAGAATCAGCTGGAGAGGTTTCCTTATGCTCTGCTATATCATCAAAGACTCCTGTCTCCTCAGGTCAGACAGCTAAGCTACAGTCCCTTTACATTTGAAAGCATTGCCCTTCAGTTACAAGGAATTTGAATTTTAAAACTGAAATCACTTTTAAAACAACAAAAGGCATCTATCAGCCCCTTAAAGGGAGGCCAGGTCAAGAAATAGACACTGCAGGGATTCCTGGAATGCTACTTTATTTTTAGAGGATATAATAAGAGAATCTTGAAAGCTTGTCCACTTTCCTCTCTGACCCTCTCTGTTTATACTAAACAAAATCAAGGCAGAACAGGCTAAACCACATAAAAACTAACCAGAGTCAGCCAGACCAGGCCTAGCATGTTGTGCACATTCAGCCACTGGCCTTTAATTGACCTGTTTCAACATGTGGCATGAATGTATCCATTATATCTTCTGGACCTGAAGCTTGGGTGAAATTATCAATAGAACAAACAAGTCTCATAAATTATGGCCAAGGTTTCTTACCATAAACTCTAATTCTCAAGTCATCCAGATCTGGAAGAGAGAGTTAATCTGTGGTTAATCCTCCCTTCTAGCCTTCAGACACAGAACATAGAGCACCTGGAAAATAGGGCTGTTTCACTGGTAGTGTTTATTCTGTTCCTATTTTATTACCTCTTCCACCCACACAAAGGTGAATAGAAGGTAAAAAGGAGACATAGACCAGATGTGGGTAGATGACCAACAGATCACAGCCAAGAATTTTCTATATTGCCTTACTCTCTTCTACCAGTGAAGGATATGCTTTCAACCTACTGTAGATATGGTAGCCCTAATAGAAAGAGTATAAAAGGTTCTTCCTCCATTTTCTCCACAGTTGATCTATCCCCATTTTAGCCATTAAAGATTTTTTTTTTCAGTATTGGTATATAAAAAAATACAAAAAGTGTGAGTCTACCAACCAGCTACCAGGAGACCATACAATATGGTTGCTCACAAGCAAAATGGAGCTGGCTGTCAGACTTCCCAGGTAAACCAGACAGGAATCACAACCAGATGAGCTACTTCTACTTTATTGTTAGGTTACAATAACAGAATCTAGCAAGTCTGAAAGTACAATTCTCCCGCCATTCCCATTTACCACCTGAATAGTTGGGGCAGGTCCTTTCTAAGTTTCTTTCTTTGCCTATTACTCAGTTGCAGACTCCTCCCTCTTTTATCAAATCATTCCATAGGCGGCATCTCTTCCTCCATCTTCCAAGGTCATTCTCACATTCCATTACATTGGCCCAGTTAGCTAGGTCATTTGGTGTCAGAATAGCCAAGACCTGCCATATAAACTTACAGAAATGTGAATCTCTAGAATGAACTCACCTCCATTATGTGAAATAAATGAGTGACCAAGAGTGTCAGTCCAAAATATATCAGTTGTGGAAGTATTGAGCATCTCAGTTGTGCTAAGCTTTACCTGTTGATCTTCTGCTTTCCATGGAATTGTTAAAGGCATACTACCTTTTTTAAAAAATTGAAAATTAAATGCTCTTCTATTTTGACCAAAACAAAATATGACACCAAAGTGCATAAGGTGTAGAAGATGAAATACTGAAGGAAGTTTGTGGAATATAAAAAAATCAAATAGAAAAGAACCTATTTACATTGATGGTAGTTAAAATAAATGAAACATTAAAAAGAAGGAATTAAAGAAAGAAAAAGGGGAAAAAAAGATCCATATGCTATCCATGTATTATCAATAGAGGATTAGTTCAGTCCTTAAGCTTATCATTAAACTGAGATCATACTGCTTCATCTCATTTTTAGAACATAAAGGTTTTTCAATAATAGATAACACACTTATATCTTGAATCCATGCCTTGGTATCAGAAGGATAAATTTATTTCAATTTACATAAGATTATCCTCTTTTCTGAGCCCCAGGCTTGGTAGAACCAAAGTTTTTTTCACAAAATGATATATGTCATATTTGAGGAATACTTTAACTTCATATTTACTTCCTTATTATATTTCTTTCCAAAGTTATATTAACATATGCTATGATTTGAAACGAAAGCAAAGCTATGACTGGATAAGAGATGATTATATAAGTTAACCCCCCCTCAAATTTCTTACAGTGCCAATCCAAATATATCTGATGTCTAACCCCTTTAAAACATTATTTAAGGAGACACAATAGACACAAAATAATATTTCCTGATAAATTGTCTTCATTAAGTCACAAGAAGTCTGTTTTACATGTCTTAAAACCTTGACGCTCTGATTTTCCAAGACTGGGTATTCCAATTCTTTATTCTACAGTTCAGATATACTGTATAAACTGCTGCTGTCATTCTTTTTTTAATTCATTAGCAAAGAGTGCTGTAAGTTAGAATTCATCAACAGTTGGAGAGCAACAGGTTGATTATTTCTGAATTGCATCATGCTCAAATCATTGTTTCTGCAACTTCCCTTTGGCTACAGCATTTCCCATAGATGCCTCTCTCCTTCACTTCCAGATGCTTCTCACCATAGCAGGTATCCAAGGATGAAGGGCTACCACATACTCCTTTAATTTTTTCCCCTCAGTTATTCTACTGTTCTGTCCCAGGGACATCATAATCCTCAGTATATCTGAGAAATGAAAGAAGGAAGATGATGATTTCTTTCCTCAGATGCATTGTAGGATCCAGGAGAATTGCTTCAAAAATAGGAAGTTTTCAGGAACTACTGCCATGCAGGGCGGGGTGGGGGGGGAATGACCAGCCTTTTTTCCCTATCAATTCTCCCTCAGTTTGATGAAATAAAATTTACTTTCAGTATTTATTTCAAAGGAGAAGAGAATAAAGTTGTGCTGAGTGTTACAAAATTTCCCCATGATTTTCACTCACTTTATGTAAATACACGTTTAGCCGCCAAACTTGAGCTTTGAAGGAAACAGCCAGGCTTAACTAGCAATTGCTATGAAGCAAACAAAAGCAAAGAAGCTGAAGTGAAGGTGGATTTTTTTTAACCATCTGTTTTGTTTTCTACCCAAGTGCTTATGGCCTTTGCAGAAGCTTTAACGCATTGGAAATTCACCAGCTTTACAGCCGCCTGAAATAATTCCTGGTTGCTATGGAGATACTGTTCTTTCATTATGAATCCTTCTTGAAGGTGGAGGGCATTGGCAAGATTAAATATAACTGCCTTTCTTTCTGAGGTGACAGAGAGCAGGGTCCAGAGCTGCATGAACACTTCACCTGAAGAAAATAAGCATTAAGTGTTAACATCTTCATTTGAAGAACCAGATGTGTAATAAGGTTGTTATCCAAAAGAGACATGTTTTTCAAATCCCCTGAAATTTCAGATTGCTCTCTAAGGAAAATCTGCCCATGAAGAAGAAGGTTCCATTGGTTTCTGAGATATGACACAAATGCTGTTTTATTTGGAAAAATGAAGAATATGCAAGGAAATAGTGTAGCTTCTTCTTAGGAAGGTTGAGTTTGTTCTTACATGTGAAAAGCCAAATGACTTTGGGCATAGCTTTGATAAACTGGTATTGTCCCAGGTTTTAGATCTCTTAGTAAAATTTATTTTGAAGGCCAGCTTTATTATTAAGCAAAGTTAGTAAGACAACTCCAATAAGTAGTTGGTGGGACAGAAATGTCTGTTCCAGGAAACATACCCTCACATCTCCTAAATTAAGCTGCTGCCCTTCTGTGCAATGGAAGATGCTGTCCCAGTGTCAGAATAGAATAAGTTTCATTTATCTGACCAGTCATCATTTTTTACATGGGAAGGTTATATGGGAGGGTTACTCTCTGGCAGCAAAACTTAGTAGTGGCCAGTAGTAGTGACCATTAACAATGCAGAAATGGCACCAGTACCAAATTCTACCTTTTAAAAACTGAGAATGTGCTGTACCAGTTTGGAAATGTCTTGTTGATTGCCAGTTGGTATCCATGGCTGATCAGTTTCAGCCTTTAAAGCAGGCAAGAGTCATATATCACAACTCACTGTAACATGGTTTGTTTAGTTTCATTGGCTAATCCATGGTTTATGGATTAATGTAATTATAAACCCAGCCATTATAGGTTATTCAAACCCCGACAGACTCTGTCCCACATGGCATCTTCATGGAACGCACCCAAATCAGGAACTATTGCCCAAGATATATATTCCCATGATATAAAGGATGTGAAAGCTATCACATATCTATCCTTAGGGATGCAAGAAATACAAATACATTCACTAACAGATCATCTTGTTCAGTAAATACTCCTACAGATTGCCTTTCATACCACAGAGTATTAAATAGATACTAATTAGGAAATAGTACTTTTAATGTTTTCAGGGACTGGAGGAAATTAGGGAAATACATATAAAGAGGAATTGACTTTATGGAATTTTGAGAACACAGAAGCATTTGCAATTTCAATTGCCACTCTAAGGGCGCTTTATTACATCCTATGTTTATCCTTCTAGAGAAAGAGCTGGGTTTGGACATTTAGCATTGGCCCTCATTATAATATATATACCTCTTCTAATATGCAAGTTGCTTTTTATTTGCCACATTTAAGCAATAGGAGAAAGCTTCTGTTTAAAGTACAATACAATTCATTTAAAAATCAAACGTGTAAAATGCTTTAAACTGTTTAAATGAAGCCATTCAGAAGCAGAACAGCAGTAGGAACAAATTCTGGTTAACTCTCACACATACTTTGGAAGAATAAAAGAGCAATTCCATGTATGCTTCTTGAGTTGAAAGTCCACTTGCATTCACTAGAGCAGATTATTAAACAAATATGCATAGGTCTGCACCCTAAGAGTTCTTTCATATCTCTATAAGAAGTCCAAGTCGCATCACTGAGAAGATGATAGAAAAGGCCTTGCCTGAAGCCATAGGTAGCTGTATGAAAAGAACTTTGCACTTTGCCCAGTGCATGCATGCATGCATAAATACATAAATAAATAAATCTAGTAACAGAACATCCCCCCAAAGATGGCTGACCAGCCTCTGCTGGAAGAAAGCCCTCCAGGAAAATTCATAGTCCTTTCAGCCAGATGTAAATCCTACATCCTCCAGATAATTCATCCATAATTCCCTGTCAGTTGGCCATACTGTCTAGTAATGATGTGGTTTGTAGGTCAACACAGCTGGAAGGAACAGATCAGAGAAGGCTACTGATCACTGCTTCTGTTATCAACTGCTTTTAGTATTAAGAAGTTTATCATAATATTCAAAGAACATTGTCCTTCATCTGACTTTACTCCATTATGTCTAGTCCTGTCATCCTGGGCAGTGGAGAAAAATGTACATATATAATTTTTCAGGAAATTCAACACCACTCTCATTTTTCTTTTTGGTGCTCTGGTCTCTAGGCTAAACATTCATACTTCTTCAGATTTTCCTCCATCCATCACATGTTCTAATCTATATCTTGCCCAAAATTAGGCCCAAACTCCAGAGGATATATGTGTAGTACCAAATATCAGGAAGCTACTTGAAACAAATGGTTCTATTAATGCTACCTACAATTGATGCACTCCTATCTTGGCTATCTACACAGAAGTCCTTTAATTCTCTTATAAACTTTCTGGATTAGTGATATTCTGGATAACTCTGTGCTACCACTGAACGATATAGAGATAAGGGAAGGGTGTAAAACCTATAGACTTCCATATAGGACTCAGTAGTGATGAAAGCTGTATTCTAATAAAATTAGGGAGGTCACCTCCTAATATAAAGAGAGGAATTCCATAGTAGGGAACAGATTTTTCTGTCTAAGGAAGGGTACAAGATAAGTATATGGCACTGCACAAAAGAAGGTAGGTGAAGCTTGCAGTAAGACTTCAAAATATCTGACCTGGTAAATTCCCTGTTTTAAATAACAATGGAAATTCTTTTTTTCTCATTTTATCAATGTCCTCTTGAAGCATATACTTCCTATTACAAAGGTGGGCAATTTGAAGCCCAGAACCCAAAGGACTCATTCACTCACTCACTCATTCATTTTTCTAATTTATATAACCACCCAAGTCATATATATGACTCTGAATATATATGGTTCCTAAAATCACTTGTGAAAAATTGGTAGTACAGTTTCCCCACCATTTGATGCAGGAAACACATCAAAACTTGAGTTTAAACTTTTACTTGGGTTTAAAATACAGATAAATAAACTATATTACAAAACCTGAAGAAAATATGAAAAATTTGATTCCACTCATGTGTATACCATGGTCCTGCCTACTTTGTATCATGGCATATACTGTGCTAAGCCATAATGTAGTTTCTTTGACTATAGCTTTGTATAGCATGTCAACAAAACTAGTTGTGACTTATTCAACAAATCATGGTTAAATAAGTCATGGAATAACACAATGTATGAAGTTGGCCAGTATATTTAAGCTGTCTCACAAGGGATGTCATGAAGCTCAAATATGGAGATGAACATGGGTTAAGCTCCTCACAAACAAAAAAAAAAAGGAAAGAAAAAAGTCAATGTAATTAATTCATTTCCATGAATAATAGACTAGACTGCTGGCTAAAATAGCATTACCTGTTAAATCAGACTAGAACTGAAGGAAAACTTTTACTATGTTTACATGGCTGACCTTGTCAATCATCTTCTCCCAGAGCCAATTCATTCTCTTGTATGTGCCAGCAACACATGATCCAGAAGGACTAGATCAATCATCTCTCAGACATTTTTGAGTTCTCCAGGTTATCAAGAATGCTGTCATTTCTTTTCTTGTTCATGGGACTCAGGGGTTTCTGCCAGAGAGGAAAAAATAATCTGTGATAGCCAAATTAGACGGATGGCACTGCTAAAAATAGAATCGGGGGGCTTTATGCCTCCCCATCCTTTTTTATTTCACTACATGGTTGCATGAAAGGACAAGGGAGACAAAGTTCCTATACTTCATCTTTGCCTGAGAAGAAAAGAAAAATCTAAGCTGTTTGGATAGTATGGCTGAGCAGGGAAGTAATTTTTGCCCCAAACAGACTTGGGCTTTTTAGGACTAAAACTCAGAATCACTTGACTCAATTACATGGTTTGATTGGGATGTTAACACAATGTGCTAACCCCCTATAATCCAATTAACCTAACCTATCATCATCTGGGTCTTTATCATCTGAATACATCATTATTATGTTCACATAAGCACATTTAATCAGACGTTTGAAAAGTTCAGGAAAGGCATTTGTCTGACATTGCTAAATTAGCTTAGTGTTAAACCTGGCTAGCTTTCTTGTGGCTTTGTGTGTTATGCAAACTCAGCCTGTGTGGTTAGTTCAACAGATTGTGTGAATCCAGCCTGTGTGGTTAGTTCAACAGATTGTGTGAATCATTAACTGTGTTGTATGAATCTGGCCTATGAAAAGAGACCCATTCTTAAGTGTGCTACTTTGTTATTTGCCTTCATGCTCTGTAATAAAATGGATTGACTTGGCCATAAAAGCTATTGACCACAGTCTCCGGAATGACTTCATCGTAAGTGGTGAATCAGAATGTTCTCACCTTAACAGCCCTGAAAGTTGTCTTTTTATTGCAGAATTTAGCATTTTAAGAAGAGAGCCTTACATTTCATCATATTAACAGTTCATAAATACCCTTACAAGAATTCTTATCCCTTGAATTTTATTGTTCCTGGATGCAGAGGATTTTGGAAATGTCAGGAACACAGATCCAAACTAAAAAAGACACACTGCCACCACAGGCATCTGCAGGAGAGAGGCACATAACAATGCATGCACAGGGACATCATGGACTAAGACACCAGGATAGAAGTACATAATGGCAGCATTTATGTGTTGACCTCATAGTGCATGTATTGCAATTCTGACAACATAGTTTGCTGCAGACATTTCTGAATGCCACCAACACCATCCAAAACCATTTTCATGCTGAGAAAAATGGCTCTCCTTAATTCTACACAAGTTTAAATATTCTAGGTACAGTATTAGCAGATTAGTTTAATTTAGATCGAAGTACTGAAAACCTATCTAAGGGACGCGGTGGCACTGGGGCTTAAACCACTGAGCTGCTGAGCTTGCCGATCGGAAGGTCGGCTGTTCGAATCTGCATGACAGGGTGAGCTCCCGTTGCTAGTCCTAGCTCCTGCCAGTTCGAAAACATGCAAATGTGAGTAGATTAATAGGTACCGCTTCGGCGGGCAGGTAACAGCGTTCCGTGTAGTCATGCCAGCCACATGACCATGGAAGTGTCTATGGACAAACGCCGGCTCTTCGGCTTTGAAACGGAGATGAGCACCGCCCCCTAGAGTCGGACACGACTGGACTTAATGTCAAGGGAAACCTTTACCTTTACTGAAAACCTGTGGTACTGTTCAATATATAATTGTAATCAATCCCACTGGGTTCCATAGGAATATCCATGTGAGCATGCAATAGTCTTACCTTCATGATATTCCATTCATCAAAATGTAACCATTTGTCCAGCTAGTCACTTTTTCATAAGAAGCTAGTTTTGCTAACAGTATTTGAGGGAATTGATAATAATTGGCTGGCTAAAAATCTTACTATTTTGTTTATATGACAGTCAGAAGGGAAATAGCTGGTATCTATTTTACGACTGTTTATTTGGAAACTGTGCAAGAGAATAAGGTGCCAAGAAGAAAAAATAACTTTCCAAGTGCAATGGCAAAGAATTGAATTAAGTCAGATACATTCACAAAGTAGACCTGGCCCTACCTGTAATTTAGGACCTAACTATCAGAGGAATCACCTCTTTTGTTATGAGTGTGCCTAGACATTAAGGGTTGGCCCATCTAATAGGGTTGTCCCTATTATTGGGCATCCAGGAGAGGACTTTCTCCAGTATCAGTCTCAAGCTATGGAAGGTACTCCATTGTTACATTTAACCCTCATTCATTCTGCCTTTAGAAAACCTGAACAACTTCTCTCTTTAGGTAGACCTTTAAATATCACTGATTTATTATTCTTGCTTTTATGTTGCATATTCTGTATTTTGGGTGTATGAGAGAGTATTGTTTTAAACCATAAGCCACTGCAAATATTCATTTTTAACAGAAAGCTGACATAGAAGTCAAATAAATACTTTCAGGAA
Organism: Candoia aspera; assembly: GCF_035149785.1. Taxonomy (NCBI): domain Eukaryota; kingdom Metazoa; phylum Chordata; class Lepidosauria; order Squamata; family Candoiidae; genus Candoia; species Candoia aspera. The sequence continues at coordinate 17,556,267 of NC_086158.1, read as the reverse complement.
TGTGGGCCATGGGATGTCACTCAAGGGTTAAGCATAATTTTTAGCCTGAAAATAGCCCTATGCCCCTATCATACAGAGCACTGATATAATAGGGCCAGACTGAGCTGATAGATCTCAGCCCCCAAATTTCAGCCTGGCTCCTGTAAACCATCTTCCTTTCATACCACAAGTTGTCCAAATTCAACATGGCCATGGCTGCATAGAGCCTACACTGGTGAACACGCTATTTCGCAGTCTGCTCCATTTAAAATAATTCCTTATTGCTCTCTAAAGGATTAAATATTGAATTTCCTGGAAGTAGCTCTAGCTCTGATTAAAATTGACTTGTATCAAGCAAAAGTAAGTTCTGTTAAATTTAAGAGAGCTAAAGTATATATGTGTATAGTAGCAAATGTTACCTTTCAAAGCAGTGCTCGGCTCATGTTTCATATGATGGAGGATTTTTATAAAAGCTATTAACTTCTATGTGTTTTAGCTATTCTTATCTGTCTTTCCTGGAAGGTGACCATGCATCATGTATAATAAGATGTACCTCAAGGACAGATGCCTACAACTTCTGGCTTTCCTGTTTGGATTTATCTTCTAGTGTATTAATATATTCTTGAAAAATATTAACTAAACTTATATCAGCAAGGTGAGATGTAGAATCCTGCCATAGGTTCTGCTAAAAATGAATTTATATTTGGGGATTGCTTTAAACAAAGAAAATGTGTGTAGGGGGAGAAGAGAGAGAGATTGAGATTTACTAGGATTTGTCTTTCTTTTTTTAAAAAAAACCTTAGTTTACTTTTGAAAATGTAAGAAATAGCTAAAACTTTAACTTTTTAATTTCTTTTAAGAGCAAAAATGTCCTATACAGCTGCATGTGGTTCTCACAAAGGCTGCTCCTTCCTTTGCATATTTTTTTCAAAATAACCATATCATCATATAAGGAGCAATCATGGTGGACCAAGTTCATCTTGGCCCCTTGCAGTGATTACATCACAGATACCTTTAGTCCTAGTTTGGTACCCTCAGTACAAATGTGGAGATAAGGGGAAACAATCAGGAAGTCAAGATTTCCGTTACTTTACCCAAATAGTGCAGCAAAACACTTAATGTACAAAGGATGCACCTTTCTAATAACCTCAGCATCCACGATAGACAACACTGCCATGGGTGGCATGCCACACCTTCTTTTCTTGCAGACCACTGAATATGGTTTCAAAAGCTGTGATAATTCCTCCTCCAACCCTCTTGGCTTTCTTGGCTCTCACCATCCTAATAATGGCACTCAACTGGATGCAAACAGAGAAACTTTTCCCACAGCATCATGGTCTTGACCTGCATCAGCTTCTGCCCATGGTCGCTTTTAAAAAAAATACAAAGGAAAAATAGTTCCAATCCCAGATCTTTTCATATTTTGCCTTAAAGATAGTTTACTATAATGCCAATATAAATCTCCCTGCTGGATTTTACCACATATGGCAATATTCACTTTGAATATACTCTTACTGTTTCTTAAGTCCTTGAAAATGTTAGAAACCCTCTCTCTAGCCCAGATCCTACCCAATCAAAGTATTGCACATATTGACAAAAACTAAAGTTTGTTCCAACCTGGTCTGAAAGGCAGATGAATGCTCCTTATCCACAAAAATTTGATATAGCATATCTAGTTTTGCTGTTTCATTGGCCAATTTTTAAAAAATAGCCTGGTGTCCCACTCTAGAAACCTTATTATAATGCATTTGAAGGAGCATATGAAAGCATGTGGGAATAATAATGAGAAAGAAAGGAAGAAATTCTGACCAAAAATCAGGAAACTAAGAAAATGAATCAGAAACTAAATCAGGGTTTTAACACTAGAAAAGTGGCTTATCTTTACACTTGGGAAGCTCTGTGCTATGAGAAATGGCCTCAGGTTATTTCTGGATCTTTATCAGGTTAGTAAAGAGCACCAATTTCTATCATGCAGAAGATGAATGAAAATGCTTGATTGTATGCAGGATCTGTGCCTATGAACTCTTCCCTTGGGGGAAAAAAAGAACCCCAAAACGAAGGTAGTAAGAAAAGGAAATTCAACTCCAATATAACATCCTTTAATGGCATGCACTATGTTCTGTTTAATAGCCTAAAGCTGGCAAAACAATGATTTTGAAAACCTGTTGAATTAGGATGTTAACAGCAATTGAAGGCTCGTCAACAAATGAAGAGAACTGTTTTCAAAGGATGCAAATGAAGTCCAATTCACCAAGTGGAATGGCATACACAAACACCTATCCAGGGTAGTCCAAGGTCAAGGTAGGATTTTCAGTAAGACAGATTGATGGAAAGACAAGGGGTTGAACAATAGGGCAAGCATAGGTTTTTTAAAAAATGCAGAACCTATTCATTAAAAAATAACAATTCCCTGAATCCTTGCTCAAGAGGTGAAACTCTAATGATGGAATATTGGCTGTGTTCAAGTGAACATTTTTTGCCCTTAGTTTTTCATGGAACCCCATCAAATTCTTTTGGAACCCTAGGGTTCTGTGGAAGACAATGTGAAAAATCCTGGTCTATAATATTGGGCATCTGGAAAATCAACCCTTAGAATTATCGATACTATGAATCTGCAAGGATGTCTGTGGTCCTCTGAAGCTCTGTAATAAATGTGTACTGTGTCCTCAAGAGCATCCTCTTTTTAGTAACAAAGGAGGAGTGACTTCATCCTATCAATCAAGATTTGCAGTTACTGTGCAGGACTGCTTCACTCAGCACCCAGAAATCTCTTGCCCTTGTTTTCTCTTTAAATCTATAGGAGTGACATTCTTTTTAATAGGAAGACTGCAACAACATCAATCCAATTACGACATAATCACTAGAACCTGTAATTACTTGCACTGCACAGATAGTCAAAGAGCTTCCTTTGTGTCTGACTGACAGCAAGACATCTGGTAGAATTTAGAGGGAAGAGGGTCTCTTCTCAAATGAATGTTCTGAAGGGGAGAACAAAATTGAACTATAATAGTAGGCAATCATCTGTTTGAATGGATGGATTTACATCGTCTGCAAATGGTCTAAAAATGTACTATAAATATCTTCATCTGTCATCTGGATTTGTTGTTATTGCTTTTAAACACTTGCCTTGGAAGTCAAAAGGGTTTTTTTGTTTGTTTTTTTGTTTTTATTTTTTGAAAAAGCAAATATTTCAAAATAGCACAGTCTATACACTAAGTGGTGTCAAATGTGTTCTCTGTACACTTGGCTTGATTTGTAGATTGCATTTTGTCCAGATTGTGTGTGAAATATAAGCAATAATATAAACTTATTACATTTTCTTAGAGCTCACAGTTGAAAGCAGCCTTCAATTATCACTTCTTTTAGCTGCATAGAAGGCCATGCTGTTGTTTTTCCTTTCTTTTTCTTTTTTCTGGTCCTTTTCTCAAGTGATAAAAACTAAGCAATCATGTTTCCAACCAACAAAAAATAATGGGTTGAGCTCCCTACTATGCATATTGTTCTTAGTAAAAAAAAAAACCTAGAAAATTCATGTTGACTAAAAGATTCTTACAGAATCATTGGCATTTGAAATAATTAATGGGAACGTGAAATGGAGTTCAATGGGTGGATGTGTACATGCTGAGCCATGGTATGATTCATTTAGTTCTGGCCTAGTGCATTTCGTGAACTCAACCAATGTAATTTATAAGCCATATTTGATATCTTAGCATGATATGCAAAAACAGTATTTAAATGTTTCTTCAAGTGTGGAGAAAAGGGAAGTATTAATAGATCTGAGAAAATCTCAGTGTTTTAAGAAATAAAAGAACATTTTTTAGAGGAAAATGCTGAAGGGTAGGATCCACAAAGCAATCAAGTACTACATGGCAGTGAATACAGAATGCCGTCTGACTGTGATAGGGCTACCAGATCTGACCTGCAAAAGTTCAAAGACTAGAAGCCAGCAAAGAGTTGTTTCATTCTCTTTCTCATAGCTGCCATCTAGTGGTTGCTTGGATTTTTGCTGATGAGATCTGGTAGTCCCAAACTGTGAGGGAAGAGAAGATAGAATGAAGTAAGGTATAAGAAGATGTGATACAAAGACTGAAAAAGAACAGTTCATATTGTAACATTTTGTTGGAGGTCACACACATATATGTACAGTAGACACTCCTCAACATGAAACCAATATTCCATGCTTCTTTGTTTTAAGACTGTTTAAAGGATCATTGTTTTTTAAAGATTTGAAGACTGTTTATCAGAACAATTGTTGGGCTTTCTATCCATAAAATCCAATATGTAAGCATTTTAAGACCTGTCCTAGATATCGCCAACCTGATCCCACCACAGTTTTGAAAATAAGATAAATAATAACTGGAGAGGACACATTTTCAACTAAATTATGGGCCCTTTGCCTTTGCTTTTCTTGTGGCAGTTAGATTTCAGATGGTAGCCTTTAATTAATCCTCAGTGTCTTCATGAAATTTATTGCTGGATTAGAATGCATAGAATTACAGTTGAGTGTTAGTGAATAATTATTGTGCAGTCCTATGCAAGATTCATCAGAAATGCATTCAACAGTATTTACTTTGGAGACTGCTTTGCTATAAATCATTCTTCCCTAACTAAGAGTCCTTCACATACGTTGAAACAGCAGTTTCCAGAATTAGTAGCAGGATTTAACCTTCAGAATGGACATCATTGAATTAATTTGGGTTATTCATTTAATTGCATTATTACTTATTACTATTTTTAATGCTACTTTTATGTATTTTAATCTTGTTCCAAAGTGTGTGTGGTTTCAGTGTTGTTATGGACTTCTTTGCATATCATGAAGTTTAAAAGCTATAAATACCCATATTTTAAGTTAGTAGATAACTATGAAACCTAAGAATATTCACTGTCATTTCCTTGCAGATTCAAAAGTTGTCTGATCTCATGGTATGCTTTCCCTTTTGCTCCTAGGTATACCATTCCAAGAACCAATGAAACTTCCAGAGTAAAAAGATAACATTTTCATTTATTTTTTTTTAGAGATGGAAAGAACTTGGTACAAATCCACTGTACAGTGTGTGACCTCAAAAGGTTTTGGGTTGGAGGTATGCCTTATTAATAGATAAATCCCAATAATGGTAATGAGAAAAGCAGGCAATAAAACCATCTTCATGATATCACACAATTATTCAGCAGGTACTTGGCACTGTTGCATTATAAAATGACCTTTTCAATAATTCATCATCAAATTGCATAAACATTCAATTGTATTAATTCCCTCAATAGCAATTCTTTCTACACAAAGAGTTTTGAAATACTTTCTGAATTAATATCCAAAATAATCTTACATCACTGTCACTTATAGACCATAATAGTTGCTCTAGATGCAACTAACTGCATGACTTATTAGAGGATAGATTCCCCTTCATTTCTATTTTGGTTCCATATCTCTGGATGTCCACCTTCCTCCATAGGCAGTAAAAAAAATGCATAACTACAACAATATATGGATTGTTTTTGCTGTTTCTTAATAAATCCTTTAACATCATTTTGGTGAGTTGTTTTTCTTTCTTTCTGCAACTAACCAGGATATAATAAATAAGTGCAGTGCTGAATTTAGACAAGCTAGTAGGAAAATGTCCATAGTTCTAGCATTTCCAACACAGTATGTATCTTTTACCTAGTTATTTTGACTTCAGATCCTATTGCAGTGTTCTAGCAATGACAGACTACATGCTTCCAAATTAATATACACTGGGGAAAATATTTCTAACTTAGTATATACAGTGATGGCCATCTCTATGACAGCATCTAATCAACCTTGGTCAATCTCAAAAAGCTAAGTGGTGATACACCTGCATTATACTTGCATGAGATATCACCAGGAACTCCCAGGCCTTCAGGCAGGACTGGGAAGTCATAAAAGCATCCTGAAAGAAAGCAAAGGCAAACATTTCTATATTGTGCCAAGAAAACTATGTAGACATATCCATAAAGTCACCCGGAGTCAAGGTTGACTCAAAGAGACTTTATTATATATCCATTGATATAGTCTCAGCTGGCAAGACTGATCCAAAAAGTAATGTTATGGTCATGTCATTAGAAATATTGACCCAGAATGCAACAACTGTGAAAAAGACAAATTCAGTGTTAGGGACCATTAGAAAAGAGATGGAAAAAGAAATAGAATAATGCCTTTATAAAAATCTATAATGCAACAAAACGTGGAACAAATTTATGTTTGTGGCACCTAAAATTCTAGTTGCTGGGGGGAAAAAAGACCTAGGAAGAGTACAGGAAAGGGCAAGCAGAATTATCAGGGACTGAAACAAGTTTTCAGTATATGTAGAAAGGCAAAAGTTGGGGCTTGCTAGCTGAGTAAAAAGATGAATGAGAAAGGACATGATAGAGGTCTACAAAATGATCCACGTTGAGGACTTAGGTTCAGGTGACATACTGAACCCCTAGCCAAACACTTTCCAGTAAGGCAATGATAAGTTTTCACTGTGTAATGCTGGGTGACCTTGGGCCAGTCACCTTCTCTCAGCCCAACTTGGTGCAATGTAGACTAGCCTCCTCATGGTGCACCCCAGGCAACGTGACTTGTCATGGCTAAATAGTCTACACATCTGGCTTCTGGACCTCACAAGGATTTCCCAGCAAGAAAAAGCAACATGAACACTGAACTGCTATGCCATATGATTAAACAAAAAACAAAACAAAACTGTGTAATGTTTGAATCCAAACCTGCTCAAAATCCTTGTAAGACATTAGGAAAAAATAAAATGAAATATCCCTTCATTCAGTACCACCAGTTAAGGCATTCATGACCACCAACTAGATTATGTTTAAAATGCTATTAATTATTTCATGAATTTTAAGACTGCAAGTGATAATGACTGTATGCTACTGCTCAATTGTAGTAGCTAGGAAATATATCAGGAGAAAGTAATGACTTTTTATCCAATTTATAGGCTTCCTAGAGACATTGGGCCATGAAACAGAATGCTGGACATCTTGCCTTTTCCTTTAACCTGGTGATAGGGAATCTCTCATCCTCTATGTGCTGCTGAAGTTCATCTTCAGTAGCCTTGACCAGTATAGGCTTTGGGATGCTGAGAAATGTCATTCTGGAGGAACACAGGTTTCCCATGATTGGTTTTAATCCATGAGAGCTTTTCTTACTTTGATAATTTTCACACAAACATGTAAGATTCCGCCATCTTGCAGTGGTGATAAAGTAGTGTGTAAAAGAAGAAGAAGAGAGAAACAAATTTTGGGAGGAGGTGCAGTTGGAAGTTGCTTCTCCTTCAATCTTATTTATTCTGATGATGTTGAAGGAAATTGAGGGAACAAAAATATCATGTAAAGCAAAAAGGATCGAAAGTTGCTTAGCTGTGTTTTGTACTCTAGTCTTCAGATCAAAATCTATGACTGCAATTCTTCCTTCTTAACACAATGTAAATCTATCTTAATTTTGTGTAATGTACCTCTCAGTAAGCCTGTCTATAATTGGTTATAAGATCTTATCCACAAGACAATCTTAAATTCTAAAAGAGAAGCAGGTGGGATGTTTCTCTGGATGTTTATTTCCTGAAATGCACTCTCACCCATATCCTTATTACACCCATAAATTAGTGATCTCCTTAAAAGGTGGAATTTATAACTTCCAGGTAGTGTTAATATTGGTTTAAGCATGTCTTAATATATGCAGTCAAGACCAGCAATGAAATTTATTTTAAACAATTGTTTAAAACACTCTCAACCTATTTTAATTTTCTTTCCACTAATAGAAATTGACACGTTGAGTAGTTGGCATTAATGATCACAGTACAGTTGTACCACTGGCTGTTAATGGAGATGTACTAATGAATGGATAAAGGCTGATGGAGGGGAATTGGCTGCATCAATAATGTAAGGAATGCTTTCCAATAAATAACGGTGTGAGTAGTCTAGCATAATATGATGTCAGAGATTGGGGTGCAAGATACAAATGATGTTCAAGCTCTATAGCTTTAATGCATGGGTAGAGAAAGGACATGAATGCTGGACAGAGGGAAGAAATAGATTTAGAATAGAATCATTCTTGAGAAGGTTCCTTTGAATGTAATGCTAGAACTCTGAAGAGACAAAGACGGGTACAGTTTACAAGAGATAAGTAATAGGAAGGAAAGGATTTAACATGCCACTAGGATTTAATTTAATGACAGCTTATCCTAAAATAATTATTATATTGGGAAGGCATATTACAAATTTGTTTTGCATCAGAGATCATCAACCTTCTCAGTTGTTTTGTCCCATTGAGAAATTAAAATGCCTGAAATTTAAAATGGCTGAAATCTAGTGACATCTCATACAAGAACTACTAAATTCTGAGCTTTATAAAAGTAATGTTAAAAATCACTTTGAGGCTGTAGGGGCAGGAGATTGGGATATAAATAAGTAATGAAAAATCTAGCCAAACAGGTGCTCCAGCAAAGAAAACCCCCCATCCAAAATATGTTTCAGTATTTAAAACAATTGGTGCTTTCCATTTATAGAACTAAAATTAACAATTTAATTAAAATATGATCTCCAAAGTTATTTCAGTACTTTGGATTTTCCCATAAACTTCAGTTTGTTGGGACACTGACTTTAATGGACAAAAAACAACGGAGAAAATATTGGATGAACCTCTCATAAGCGGAGATGATGTGAGAAGAATATGAGGCCCTGTTCAAATTATTAAAAGACCCCTAGGTCAGCTTATCTCATGCATACCAAAGTAGGAATGTTTGTCAACTGAAGTTATTTATTCCACACTTTAGGACTGCCTATATTTACGTCCCATTATTAAGCATGAAGATGGGGTAGTTTGTCAATTATTTAGAACTGACTCCTGTAAACCCTTCAGGATTAGAATGACTTTTCATTGTATACCAAATACAAAGAACAAATAAAAAATTGTGGATATCCAGCCTGGAAAGGCAACACTTTTGAGTTTTACAAACTTGTTAGGTGCCATATTTTCTCCATTAGTTTCTTTAAGCCCTGTTTGATTATATGACATCAGGTTGTTGTCAACTCTTAGGGTTAGCCTTGACATTAAGTCCAGTCGTGTCCGACTCTAGGGGGCGGTGCTCATCTCCGTTTCAAAGCCGAAGAGCCGGCGTTTGTCCGTAGACACTTCCGCGGTCATGTGGCCGGCATGACTAAACGGAACGCCGTTACCTGCCCGCCAAAGTGGTACCTATTAATCTACTCACATTTGCATGTTTTCGAACTGCTAGGTTGGCAGGAGCTGGGACTAGCAACGGGAGCTCACCCCGTCACGTGGATTTGAACCGCTGACCTTCCGATCGGCAAGCTCAGCAGCTCAGCGGTTTAACCCACAGCGCCACCGTGTCCCTTGTTGTCAACTCTTAGTCAACCCATAAATTCTCCATTGTGATCTATCCCCAGCCAGGCGATTCAGGTCTTCCAATGATGCACCTATCATTGCTGTAACTGAGTCCATCCATCTTGCTGCTGGTATTTCCTTCACCTTTCCCAGCGTTATGGACTTCTCAAGGGAGCTGGATCTTAGGAAAATGTGTCTAAAATATGATAACACGAGTCTGTCAGTTTGTTTCTTTTCTTAGCTGTCCATGATATTCTCAAGAGTCTTTTCCTCCTCCATAGTTCAAAGCATTAATACTCTTTCTATTCTGCTTCTTCAAAGTCCAACTTTTGCTTCCATAGAGTATCACAAGGAAAACCATTGCCTGCACCATTCTAATCTTTGTAGGTATTGATGCATCACATTATCTGAATATGGGTGCCATATTTTCTCCATTAGTTTCTCCATTAGGGGTGAGATGGGCAGTGAATAAATTTGTTAAATAAATAAATAAATGACTTTTCCAAAGCTTACATTGCTATAAGTGCTAATCTGTGGTGTATTTCTTGACTACTAGATCCTTTATTGTTGAGAATTAATCCTAAAAGGCAGAAGCTATCCACAACTTCTATATCTTCATTGTCAATTCTAAAACTGGTTGCTGTACCTGTTGTCATTAGTTTGGTCTTCTTTATATTTAACCTTAGTCAAATTGTTTTCACTGTGCTTCTTGACTTTCATTACTAGAGCTTCCAGACCATTTTTATTTTCAGCTATCAGAGTAATGTTATCAGCACAGCACAAATAAGACCTAAAAAAGATATATACCAAAAGGAAGTCCTCTGTTCAGCCAGCCTGTGCATCCAGCACAGACTATTGTGTAATGCAGGGTACAAATAGAAAGTCAAGGGTGTTTGGAGAGCAACATTTATCAGGGAAAACAGGTTGATTAATGAAGCAGATATAGAACATGTGGCCATCTGAAAAGCTGCTTTTTTTAAGTGTGGCCCTGATAGATAAACCATGTTGCCTTTAGTTGTAACAGGCTCTAATGACAGGTCATTTTAAGCATTACAGCTGAATGAGAAGGAATTTAAATTGCAAGAATTGAGCTATAAAGTATTTTCCAATTTGTTATTATTTATTCTGGATTTTGATTGAAATATGAATTCCTCTCCAAGTGGAAACTAGGATGGTAAATAATTGACTTTGTTGTCTAAAACTCCGCTAGTGAACAGGATATCTTTAGTAGCTGACAATACTGCAATAGTCAGAAATATGGAGAGACTCTTATGAATCTGGTCATCAGCTAGAGTCTTTAGAACTTTGAACTAAAATTGATCCCTAGAATCTATTTTTATTGAAAGATTCATGCATCAAGTTATCTTCAGGAGAAGGTGCTCTAGGTCAATCAAAACCAAGACCATGGATCAAAGAGAGATGATAGGTTGATATATTACGCTAAGCTATAATGAGGTTTCTTTGGGCTTGGGTTAACTTGTCATATGAATCCAATTATTATGGTTTTTAACCCATGGTTAAGGCTTAGCATGTTTTACAAACTGAGCCAATTGTGTTTATTCAGTAAACAATGTTAAAACAAACCATGATCCAATGGAATATACGAAACACTCAACAGATCTGATGAGAAACAGTAAATTAGTTAGGCAAGGCCAACAAGCAGCAGAAAGCAGATGTTATTACAGGATACAGGATCCTAGAACAGAAAGCTTTTAAGGCTAAGTGCTCAGAACTGACAGGCTATTAGAAAGAACTGTGGTTCTGGCCAAATTACTTGTAAAACAATGGTGCAAGTGTGACCAGTAAGTTCTCATTCAGCTTTGCAGCACCCTTCTGCAGCTTTCAGACCTCCTTTCCGTGTTAGGAAGGCTGATTTTTTTTTTTTTTTTACTTATGCTGCATTTAGCTTTGGAGATTCCCTCTTGCAAAATTTTAGCAAAACCACATGCCTTCTAAAAACAGTAGCAATTCAAGTAGCCAATGTTAATTGAGTAACTATAATTCACATATAGGCATAGATATAGGCACTAATTTCCACGTACATAAGGAGTGGAGTTTGCATCATGATTCATCTTTCAACCCTTGCCACCCTTCCCCTTCACCACTGCCATCTATGTATATCCAATTATATCCTATGTATGTCCAATTCTCAAAAACTGCCTGGACAAGTCCCTACAGTTTTCTTGGCAGGTTTTTTCAGAAGTGGTTTGCCATTGCCTCCTTCCTAGGGCTGAGAGAGAATGACTGGCCCAAGGTCGCCCAGCTGGCTTTGTGCCTAAGACCAGATTAAGACTCACGGTCTCCTGGTTTCTAGCCTGGTGCCTTTAACACAAACCAAACTGGCTTTCATACCTGTATTGAAAGGAAGTACTGCTTATGTCCCTTCAGTTGCTGGGGTCCCTAAGCAGCAAAAGACCAACAGACTACTGGAGCAGTACTGAATCTATGGCATATATTCCTGTCCTTGCCCATGGAGAGCTCTGAGTTGTGTGAGTTTTACAAGAACATTTTATACATAGGTGAACACATGATCACAAATTGTCCTTTTCAGATTATGAGGCAGCCAGACAGCATTATTATCAAACTCTTTATTTAAAACAACTATTTACAACAGTAAAAGTCCTGGTGAATAAATAAGCAAAGCAATTTCAATCAAGACCACCCAGGCAATGGCGAATGAACAGGCAAGACTGCAGGATCAGGCTGTGGCAGAACAGCAAGGCAGAATTCAGCTAACTCTCTGATCAAAGCTGTCAGACTTGGTGAAGCTAGAGTGCATGGCAAGGCCAAAGCTGGAGGCAAGGTTCTGTGGACTGGCACACAGATAGGATCAGGCTGAAACGTGGAGGCTAGGCAGGACTGGACTGGAACCTCTAGGCAAGGCTTGGCTCTGGAGGCTAAACTGGGCTGGACTGGAGAGTCTAGGTAATGCTAAGGTCTGGAAACAAGGCTGGACTGGACTGGAGAGTCTAGGCAAGGCTTGAATCTAGGAACACACTGGATTGCGCTGGAGCAATACGATGAGGCTTGGAGCTGGATGCAAGGCTATGCTCAGCAGGGATGTCAAGGAGAGGCTCGATTGGAGCAGCTTGTGCAGAAGGCAGGTTCACGGTGGCAGAAGGCGCTGGTGCGGGTTCCACACTGGCTACAGGCAAGACTTCTGACACTGGTAAGGACTCTTCCACAAGTGCTGTGAGCTGAAGGATCAGTTGCCTCCGGCACCTTGCTCTTGGAGTGCCTGTCCTTTTAATTGCTCCTTTTCATGCCTTTTCTCTCCTGCAGCCAATTAGGCTGCCTTCTGATTTGCATGCTTCTCTGCTTTCCTGTCTTGAGTGCTGATTGGAGGATTCAAATCCCCCTCTGGAGTTTGTCCAATCTGCGTCTGCAAATTCTCCCACTCTGCTGAGTCACTTCCTGGTTTAGATTCTCCAAGTCCCTCCTGATAAGTTTTGTTTTCCCCTTCTGACTCCAGATAAGTTTTGTTTTCAGAGTCAGAAGCAGGCTCAGACCTCACACAAATCACCTTATTGGAGCTTGTTTGTAGCTGGGGTAGAAAAGTAAATGGGGGTGGGGGCAAAGTACTAGTGCTCAGAAAGATAAGAACTAATTGGTATGGAGAAAATATTACAAGTGCTTATAGAGATAAGAGCATTTCCCACCTTAGATTCCAGCTGTTGGTCATTATTCATCTAAGCTCAGCTCAGCTCGCTATGGCCTGATCATAGAAGTGTCCATTAAGTCTTCATCATAGCAATCACCTTTCACAGATTTTTCCCTCTGCATTTCCATTTACAGATCAAGATAAATTGGCTTCTTGAGCATAGGAAATTTGGAAATCGCATTCTAGAGAGTATCTTTCCCTCTCCTAGGAAATATGTTGAGTCTGCAACTCCTAGCATTCAGACTCCTAGAAGCATCTCTGAAAATTGCATTATGTGAGAAATATGAAATGAGTCATATAGAAGCAGTAGTCAAGCATTTGGTAAAATGCATAAGGATGCAGTTCTGTGAGGTTATATACACTTTTGACTTTGGTATATTTAGCAGAAATGTGTGATCATGGTTAAATTCCACCATAATGTATGAAATTAGGAATGGAAGGAGTTCCTGGTGGAATTCAGTAGTATAATGTGGGGCTTGTGTACATAATCCTGCAGTCCTTTACACGGTTGTGCCTTTTTGCTTTCATATACACTAGCGAGTTAAGGTTACAGAGTAAGTTTGCAGTTTTGAGCCCTTATATTTTCAGAATAGTTAAATATGTATTACATGAGGGAAATGCATACATATTTTTATTGTTTTTTTAATAAACACAAGGTGTTGTTGTTTTTTTAATAAAAGGGCTTATGCATGTTTTCTCAATACATAAACAAGTCACAAGTACATGACAGATTAACATAATTGTATGCATGTAAAGCTGCTTATGCTGACATCCTTCCTACTAACCTGCTGGTGGATCAAATGTTCAGCATTATTTTCATTCTACAGTAAAGGTATCTTTAATCTATAATAAATTCAAAGAATTGAATTTATATTCTATTATAAGTCAAAACATGCACTTGCCAACTCTTCTAAATTCAGATTTGAAAACTTCCCATTTTATTTGCCTCTGTTGGTTGATTAAAAATTATTATTTTTAGTTGGTTGGTAGCTTTTACCACCACTGTGCAAAATCTTGCTCTAAAAAAAACAAATGTAGTTATAGGCAATTAATTTATGATAGATAAAAGTAACCGCTATTCTTTGGGTGCAGACAAAATGGCTGTCTTCACAAACCACATTTAACCAGTCCAAATAAAAACCTAGCAGATTAATTTGCACAACATGATATGCTTGGTGTTAAGTTTGGTTACATATTTTGTGGGTAAGCAAATTGTGTGATCTGATCCTGCTTGGTTAATTTATGGTCCAATGTATGGTATGAACTCAGAAAAATGGGTTAAATTAGTAACCTGGTTAAGTGTGTTGCCTGAATTCAGCCAAGGAAGCACTGCAATTAATTAGAACAAAATTCTGATTGCCTGCTTGCAGCTATGCCAAAGGTGTAAATAGGCAGCATGTAAAATGCCTAAAGCTTCCAACTGCTTGTCCCTGTTATGATAAAATAAAATTTTATAATGATAAAGTAAAATTTTATCATGGGCTACATTTGCACAATACTCTTAATCTAATAAAAGAAGTAACCCCTATTCTGGGTACACACAATGCATTAAACCACAAACTCACTAAATGGTTTATTTGCCCAATAGTCTAAGCCACCCACCCCTCAAAAGCAAGGTTAAGATAAACCAAGTTTAGCATGTCATATAGATATAACTAGTAGGTCCTTAATTTGGTTAAGTGTGTTCTAGGAATACACTTTTACCAAAGATTTAAGGGGCTTAACGATCAAGTTCCCAAAATTTGATTGTGAAGAATTAAACATCAACAACCGTTATGAGGAAATCAATGATTTTGAATTCATTTATCTGAGCAGCTTCTTAAAAATGATGCAGACACACCTAGTGTGGAAGGTGATTCCAATCCCTGAGGGAGTCCATTTTGAGCATGTGACCCAAAATCAGGTATACCAAAACTATATAAATTCACACAAAAGAAAACAAATCAGAAAGGATTTAAAAAGAAGGAGATATCCATGTCAAGATTCATCTATCCTTAATTCTTCATTTAGTTTGTTTTTAAAAAATGGTGAAGAAAGAAAAATATATTTAGGCCAGCAATTTTCAGACAGATACAAAGATATTGTAAAAAGAATTGTAAGATAACATGACAGGATGCAGTATCAAAGTATTAGAGTTCAGATTATATACAATGTATTATTTATTAGATGTAGCAGACAAAGTTCTTCTAAAGAGAGAACAAAATACCCAGTGAGTGCATAAGACACAATCAATGCCCTCCTAAGAGCAAGGTATAACATGCCAGCTAATGGAAGATGTCTGGAGGACCTGCCAACTTTTGAAGAGAAAACAGGAGCACCATGTGAATCACCAGGTGGGGGTAGAGTTATTATCAAGCAACATAATTTGCCAAGGAATTACTATGAATGTTTCATCTCTCACTAAATATCCTATTTCTAGCAAACCACAGCCCCTCTCTGACTTCTCGTGCTTCAGGTATATCTCAAGAGGAGACACCATGAGAGAATTCTTCCTTTTTTTTTTTAGTACCCATGTATCTTTGTTATTAATAATGAATTCCTCCTTCCCCTGAAAAGTCAGAGACACTATCTATTCAATTTTTCTGCCTATAAATAAGGTAGAGAATTTTGAAAAACCATTTGGGTCCAGCTCTAGTAAAATATTTTGGAATAAATAAATAAAAATATAATACATATTAAGAAGGTGGTGGGTTTTTTCCCCTCATAGTCTTTGTTTTAGAATCACAAATAAAGTTTCCTTTTTGTTGAGCAACAATCCTGTTGACTACATGGAAACATTCATGCTTTCTTAACAATATGGAAATACCCAAGAAGTTTTTTTTAGCTTCCAATCTAGTCTACAGCCCTTAGATTCCCTGGAGATTTTCCATTCAAATATTAATCAGGCTCAATCATACTTAGCTTCTGAGCCCAGGCAAGATCAGCCAGATGTGACAGCTAAAAATAAACAAAAGAGCAAGCAATTCACACTCAACTGGATCTAAATGTATGGTGATTGCTTGCATACAATAACTTGAGACTGTTGGAAACAGATAAAGTCCAAGAGCAGTTTATTAGAATCAGGATCTGTGTTGAACCCATGAGGTCTTCTGAATTTGATGTAGGTTTCTTTAAAAAAAAAATAATCATGCAGTACATTAATTTTTTTCAAGAGGTAGGGCACAAAATATTATGTCATAGAGTAAATCAGACTTAGTACACACTTTTTTTAATAAAGTGAGAAAAGTATAATAGAAAAGGTAAAATAAAAATATGAAATACTGTATATCATTACAAGGTCCCCTGTGCCAGCACCGAGTCATGTCTGACCCTTTGGAGGGACGCTGCTTCCGTGACGTTTTCTTGGCAGACTATAGAGTGGGGTGGTTTGCCATTGCCTCTCCCAGTCGTCACCTTCCCCAGAAAGCCAGGTACTCATTTTACCCACCTCGGAAGGTTGGAAGGCTGAGTCAACCTGAACTGGCCACCCGAGAGAGAATCCAGCTTCTTCTGGGATCGAACTCAGGTCATGGGGAGAGTTTTCGGCTGCAGTACTGCCGCCTACCACTCTGCGGCACATGAGGCTTCTTTCTTTGAATGTTATTATATGTTGTTGTAATGATATACAAAGAATATACAAATGATATACAAAGAATATTTTCTCACTTTTTAATGCTTTTATACTTTTTTTATACTTTCTTCACTTTTTAAGCACCTGTTACATTTTTTCAATAATGTATGTATCTTCATGTATTGTTTCTTTTTCTTTTTCTGTTATCTAAAAAAAGCAATAAAAATTAATAATAATAAAAAAAACGCCAAAGCATTTTTAATAGTCCCCAGGCAGAGTCATTCAAAAGAAATATGAATAAAATGCTAGCCTATTACATATGCTAAGTGACTTTGAATGGAGAAAATCGAAAGAGCCAAAATGCTAATTTATATATAACATAGTAAAAAAAAACCTGAATTTGCTACTAAGTGTACCCTCAAGTATACACATTTGCCAAGATGCAACCATATACAAGTTTGTGTGTAGCCAGTTCTTGTCTCTTAACCAGCATCCCTACATGAAACCCAGACTTTTTAACATCTTTGTTCTTTATATCTTCAAGTGCATATTTAATGCATCTTCAATATACATTCTGCTAAAGAAATACGATGTGAAGCTCTTAAATGCATTCCCTAATTTCCCTGAATTTATGACATCCGTGAATGAATTCAGATGACAAAGCTGGTCACCTGATAACAATTAGCACTATTCTGGGTCCCAAGAGAGTTTTCTTACATAGTGACTGTAAACATCAAAGGGAATGAAACAGAACCAGAGTGGAAGAAATCAACTGAGACAGGCCAGGTTTCTATACTTTATCCAAGTTTGGGAACCTTCTTAGTTGAACATAAGCATATTGTCCTAATCCCACAATTCCACCATGTTGATTCCAGAAAGTCTTATACAAGGACTTCAACTTCTGTACCAAGCAGTGTGAATTTATAGACCAAACTTTACTACTTCTCTTCTTTTTTAATTAGCAGAATCCCACATATTAGCTTTCAAATTATTTTAATAGAAAGCTGTGCCTACTTCTCCATCATATGAAGATCAATAGCCCAGCTGAGCATATAAAGCTGTCTGATGTTTTATTTTCTCCAAATTGATTTAGGCTGTAGTCGGTTTCCTAGGAGAACTCTCCAGAGGAAAAACCAAATTGTTCTTCTAAGGCGCTCTCTCTCTCTCTCTCCCCCCCCCCTCTCTCTACACACACACACACACACATACACACATATATACATATACATACATACAGTATACACATACATACATACATGAGAAAAACATACATGGGAAAAACATACCCAGAGAGATCAACCCTGCCCTCTGCACCAAGCCAATGAAGTGGGCAAGGAAGGATCTAAATTTCAAGTCCATTGATTGTTGACATTAAGAATGCAGGGCAAATAAGGATGGTAAGGCTTCTCCTTTCTTATGTGCACATTTCTGCACTCATCACATAAATAAGTTTACTTGATAGACAATGGACTCAAAATAGGCCTTACATTTCCCTTAACTGCTTAGTGGGCATCTAGAGGCATGAATTAGCTTATGCTCACTTTTTTCCTCTTTCTTTGTGATGAACTTTCCCTCTGGTAATGACATATAAATTGCCAGCTCATCTATTAATTGATTATGTGCCATCAAGTTGGTATTGACTCTTAGTGACCACATAAATAGATTTTCTCCATGACAACCTGTCCCTAACCTGGTCCTTCAGGTCTTCCAATGATACATCCATTGCCACTGTAAGTCCATCCACCTCACTGCTGGCCATCCACTTCTCCTCTTTCCTTCCACCTTTCCCAAGATTAGAGCCTTCTCCAGAGAGCCAGGTCTTTGCATAATGTGTCCGAAGTAGAGTAATTTGAGCCTGGTCATTTGTGCCTTGAGTAAGAACACATTCAATGTTTTCTGGCTTCCTGTGTTATTCCTTGAAGTCTTCTACAAAACCAAAGTTCAAAAGCCTCAATACTGTTTCGATCCTTCTTCAAAGTCCAACTTTCACTTCCATAGAGTGTAACACCATTGCTTGCACTATTCTGATCTTTGCAGATATAAATACAACACAGCATGTGAATATCTTTTCCAAGGCCTTCATAACTACTCTATCAAGTGCTAGTCTGTGGCATATTTCTGGACTGCTTGTTCCTTTATTTTTGATAGTTGATCCTACAAGGCAGAAGTCATCTACCACTTCAGTATCTTCACTGTCAATTCTATTCTATACCTGTTGTCATTAGTTTGGTCTTCTTTATATTTAATCTTAGTCCAATTTTTTTCATTATGCTCCTTGACTTTTATTACTAATGCTTGCAGATCCTTTGCATTTTCAGCTATCAGAGCAGTGTTGTCAACATAGGGCAGGTTATTAATCTTTTTTCCTCCAATTTTAAAACTGCATTCATCACCATGTTCCAACCCCACCCCACAAAATCTGCTAGCCTATACAATTCCTTCAGACAAAATTGAAGAAATATATTTCATGATCTTCCTTTCTAAGATGCCTCTAAAAATGTTTTCTGACCTTCATTTAAATGTATGCTGCCTTTTTTTACAGTCGTTTTAGTTTATTTTATGAATCATTACAATACTTAATATACAATTGCCATCTACCCATATTTCAAGCATCAATTACTTGGTTAGTGTGTAAATGTAAAGTAAATTTCAAATTGATCAGAGACTTTGTTTCTTCTCTCTCAGTTGTATTTAATTAAAGTTAGCATATGTGAGCTGCAAAGATCTGGTTGATCACTAGATGGCAACAAAGAGATACAGGAAACCTTAAACCATTAAACCTTAAAGCCCAGACAAGGTAGTTATAATACTAATAAGAAACATA
This sequence comes from Candoia aspera, assembly GCF_035149785.1. NCBI lineage: Eukaryota > Metazoa > Chordata > Lepidosauria > Squamata > Candoiidae > Candoia > Candoia aspera. Next base: position 17,536,898 of record NC_086158.1, on the reverse strand, counting down.
AAAGTTCTGGCAAGTATTTGTAATTTTATTAGAATTTCACAGTGTATTCTTTACTTTGGAGTTCCTAAGGTGGCAATCCTAGATTTATTCATTGGCTTAATTGCATATTATATTGTTCACATCACAGAACATTCCTTCATTAAAAAAATGTCATAAGGAAAATAAAAAATAAGTTTTCTTCCTTTCATACTTGAATACTTCTAAGGACATTTTTTCTTTAATGATCTCTTTGGATTTTCAATAATCCACAATGCAATAATAACATTAGCAATGCTAGAACATCATCTGAGCAACAACAAAAAGAGAACCTAAAATTATATGTTGTATTAAATAGTTTTTAGTATTTACCTGAACTTCTTTAAAACTCAATTCCAGGAAAAATAAGGTTCCTTTGATGCTCATTAGTGTTTACCAATCAAAGTGAATATTTGTAGCTCAGGGTTGAACTGTGGAGTCCTTGGTGCTCTCTGAGCCTTGTTGTTTTCTTGCAGACATTTCATTGCCAGACTAGGCAACATCTTCAGTGCAAAGAGGGAGTGGGCCTTGCTCTCAGTTTATACTGTATACCGTGGCTTGCCCTGCTTGTGTTGGTAGGGGTGTTGTTCTCTCCTTGGAAGTTCCTTGATTGGGCTGTTTGCTGCTTGGTTGATTGACTGAGTTAATAGTTCCTTGATTGGGGTGTATTGTGCTGTTTGATGGTTCATCTGGTATTAATCCTAGTGTTGATTTTTGCATATCTGGGTGTTGATTGCTGGCAAGGGAGTGTAGTGGTCTTTTGGCTTTTCTATTGTCCCTTTTGAATGATATGTAAATGTTGTTTACCTCTATGTGCCTGTTGATGGCTGCTTTGTCTGAGTGCCAGGCTTCCAGGAATTATCTGGTGTTTTTGGTTTTGGCTTGGTCTAGGATGCTCACGGTTTCCCAGTTGAAAGTATGGTTAAGTCTGGAGAGAACAACACCCCCACCAACACAAGCTGGACAAACCACAGTATATAAACTGAGAGCAAGGCCCACTCCCTTTTCACACTGAAGATGTCATTAGTGTTTCTCCACAAACTTATTAATATTGGTGAACGAATGAACAAAAGAGACATAGTTTGCATATAAATATGTTAGTGACCTAATTATTGGTACCACTGTAGATTAGTAACATAGGAAGCTATTTTACATTTAGTCAAACTACTGGCCCTTGTTACAATTCTCCGTACTATTATGTGATATGTCTGTTTCATCTGGCCCACTGACAGTCTTAGAACTATAAAGTTAGAAAGAGTTTTTTTGATCACCTAGTCCAACCTCCTGCCTGGTGTAGGATCCCAAATTAAGGGATCTCTTGACAGATGGCTATCTGACTTCTGCTTGAACATACCCAGTGAAGTAAAGACAAGACAGAATGAAGTGGAATTATTACTTCCTATAATTTGGAAACTCTGCTTCATCCTTTAGTTTCAGCCCATTTCTGTAACCTATCAAAATCATTTTTAAATTTTAGTTCTGTCTTCTAGGATATTAGCCATCTTCTAAATAGCTCTTCTATTTATTAATCATTCCCTTCACTATTTCAATCAAGTCATTAATGAAAATATTGAAGAGTAGAAGACTCAAGACTGAATCTTGAAGCACCCCACTTAATACCTAATTCCAGTTTGACGAGGAACTATTGTTGAAATTCTTTGAGTATGATATTTCAAGCCAGCTATATATCCACTTGGCCTGCCATCAGCAAACACTTAATTAGCTTGCTAATCAAAATGGCATGCAGTCTATCTTTTGTTAAAACTTAGATGCAAGATTTCCAGCATTTCAACAATCAATGAAGCTACCTGATCAAAAAAACAAGGTAAGATTAGTCTGGGGTCAGGCTTCACCCCACAGCTAGGAGTGAACCATTTAAGCAAGCCCTCCAATAATCTAAGTGCTACAGATAGGCAAGATTTATTGAAAATGTTAGGAAGCCATAGCAAATAATCTCAGCAACCACAGGTATCAATGCCAGACTGACCGGTCTGTAGTTCCATGGATCCTCCTTTTGAAGACAGGAACATTTGTTTTTTTCCAGCCATCTAGCCATCCCAGTTTTCCAGGATTTCTCTTAGGTAAAAGTTTATCAGTTTCCATTGGAACACTACAGTGCAGTTCATTTGGCCTTGGAAAGTTAAACTCATTCAAAGAAGAGTTAATCTGTGATCATTCTAATTTATAACCTTCAATCCCACTCTTCACAATTTCCTGGTGGAACATGTCCTTTCTTGCTGGAGAAGACTGAACAAAATAGCTTTGCCTTTTCTTTGTTTTCTGATAGCATTGTCCATCCAACAGCATCTGTAGGGGGTTGAAATCAAAATAGGTAAGGTGGCAGTCACAGCACAACAATCAAAGCTCCATCTCCTTTGTACCTGTGTCAATGTTGCACATATGAACAAAGAGGCAGGACTTTTATTGTGATGCCATGATTTCCATTTTTCTTGTATTATCCCCTTGGAGACAGCACAGTTGCCATCTTCATTGACTGAATGATACTCTGATTTTTTTCTTTTTCTTTTAATTTGTACCTAAAGTATGTCTTTTCATACTTCTCGACACCTTTCACCACCCTCAATTCATTCTGATCTTTAGTTCTTCTGATGACACATTATTTCCTGTTCTCATTACTTTCTCATTTAATGTTATCCTATTTATCAGGAATATGCCGGAGTTATCTATCCTATCCTACTTCTCCTCCTGCGCTATCCTACTTATCATAAATAGATGCTGGAGTTCATTAAAACCTTCTTTTCTTGAAGTGCAAGATATGTGTTTGACTGCATGCTGCTTTAGTTTCCATTATAATTAAGCACCTCAGCATTATCATCCCCCCCCCAATGTACTTGCTACTTTCACTTCCTTACCTTAGTTCCTCTATTGGGAACTCAATAATGGCTGATCCTCTATATCTTCCTAGCCCTCTAAAGAAGATAGCTGTCAGCAAGACAAGTCAGGAATTTCCTAGAAAGATCATGCTTGGCAGAGTTCATCTCAAAAGATGTCAGAATTATTAAGGTCCCATAGCACTACTATTTCAGGCATATTTGAAAGATCTGCAGCATGCTTTTGGAACACATCATCCACATCTTCTCCCCATCTTGGCTGGGTGGACAATAGTAGACATCAACAATATCAGTTTTATTTGTTTGCCTGCTATTTTAATCCACATATTCTCTACTGTATTGACAATCATATTAAGCTCTTGAATGTGCTTAGAAAAAGGGAATCCCAAAACAACTCATTGTCCTATATGCAGGTCAGGATGTACATAGAGAAACAGACTAGCTCCAGGTTGGCAAGGAGTGAGACAAGGCTGTATATTAGCCCCTTATTTCTTCCATCTATATGTTGAATATTTTTTAAGGAAAGCTGGATTGGAAGAAAATGAGTGTGGTTTTAAAACTGGAGGAAGGAACAGCAATAATTTGCACTATGCTGATGACACTAATAGCTGAAAATGCAAAGGATCTGCAAGGTCAAGTAATTAATGTCCACGATCATACTGGTAAAAATGGGACTAAGTATAAGAAAGACTAAACTAATAACAACAGGTACAATAACCTGACTTAGAATTGATAATGAATGTATTGAAGTGGTAGACAGCTTCTGCCTTTTAGGATCAACCATCACAATAAGGAACAAGCAGTCAAGAAATACACCCACAGACTAGCACTCAGTACAGCAGCCTTGGAAAAGCCTTGGAAAAGATATTCAGATGCCATGATGTGTCTATACTTACAAAGATCAGAAAAGGGCACACAATGGTACATTGGGCACATTGTCTCACTCTATGAAGCAAAGGTTTGAGTTTGAAGAAGCAGGATAGGAAAAGTATTGACACTTTTGAACTTTGGTGTTGGAGAAGACTTCTAAGAATACCATGGACAGCCAAGAAAACCATACCAAACCAAACCAAACAGAATCAGCAAACAAATCAACCCAAGTATCTCACTTAAGGCATAAATGGCCTGGCTCAAATTATCCCACTTTGGGTACATTATGCAAAGACCTAGCTCTCTGGAAAAGGCTCTAATGCTGGGAAAGGTGGAAGGAAAGAAAAGAGGATGATCAGCAGCAAGCTGGATAGATTCAGTTATGGTGGCAATGGGTACATCATTGGAAGACCTGAAACACCAGGTTAGGGATAGATTGTCATGGAGAAAATCTAGATACGTGGTCACTAAGAATCAACAATGATTTGATGACACTTTGTCAAACAATGCTAAGTAGTAAACAGTATGATCTTCTTGAAAGTGTCCAATTTCAGTCTTTTTCAATTAGCTGATGCCTAAGATGTCAATCTGTAGTTGATTCATTTCATCTTTCACTGTGTTGAACTTTCCTATGTTCATGGGGTTTGTTGTTGTTGTTGTTGTTTGTTTGTTCCATGTTCATATTGTTATTCTGTCTTTGCAGCTTTGAATTTCTTTTCCTGCATGGCAACATCAGCAGCTAGATGTCCTGAAGCCTTAATCTAGCTATATCATAAACACCATTAGTATTACAAAGATCCTCAGCTCCTCCTCAAGGGAAAAGGCAAGCTTATTCTTTCTAATAACTTTTAAGAGTTATTGATTAACTTGCATTTTGACCTGTTTTTACTTCATTGACATTATGGTCTTTGTGCAGCTCCAGTGTGCAAAGTGTCCTGTGTCAATTTTTACATAGAAAAGCTAGATCATTCCTAATGCCTTCACCCTTTCTTTACAGAACTTACCCTGTATCCCTTTCTCATTTGAGCATCTTCTCCAGTCTGCCTTTTTCTCAATGGAAGGAGAGAAAAGTTGGAGCTCTCACAGTATCAAAGGCTATTATCCTTCATTCTTACCTTCCTTTTGAGGTCACGGATGATTCATTTTCGTTTCAACTTCCCTTGCTTTCTCTCACTTGTTATCCTATCTTTGGGACATATTTCCTCCTGCAGCTGTCTTGACCTTTTTTCACGGTCCAGAATTTCTTTGGGGAATAAGTTCTTTTCATCAAATGCGGCTTTCAGAGCTATCAGACCAAATGAAACAAAACCCTTATTTCAACAAATATATATTTTAAAGGATTGTGATAAATATGTTAGCAAGAAATCCTATTTTCTGGTCAATCATTTATTTAGCATACATAACTGTTACTTTTCCAACATGTTGTTTTATTTTGCCAAGCCTGTGACTGAGAAAAAAAAATGGAATTATGCCAGCTGTTCACTAAGGCTTCTCAGAGTAGCATGCTGAGTCCTTACTTGGGACTCCTTATTTCAGACTGAGTCTTAAAGCAGCAATAGGAAGCATTGGTTCCCATTAATTCTCTTGCCCACAGCCCACTGAAGCTTGGTAACACCACTGTATTGGATCTGTGGTGAATCCAATCATCATGAGGGGCCTTGGGAAAGAGGATTTAAGAAAACCAACATAAAATGATATGTTGGATTCTAGTATAGTGTAACAGTCTTAGACAGAGAGTCAAAATTCAAGTCAATACTTGGCTATAACACTAAATGGCATTAAGACATTACACCACTTTTGTTTTCCCCAACTTGGGTGTTGCATTTGCCTACATATTTCTAAGAGGAATTGGTGAAAGAAACAAATGCATAACAATACAACAATGTCAGCAAGATCTGTCAAATATTGTGTCTTACAATTTTTTTTTAATTGTTATGCTGGATTGATCACCCTTCTGAGCAAAATAATGCTTGCAAATTTCTTAAACCAAAGAGTTAACACTAGGGTTTACCTCATTCTGGCTTCTCTCCATTGTCTAAAAATAGGACTTTCTCAAGGATTAATGAGAAAATTCTGAAGTGCTGCATATAAATTTAATAATAGCATTTTATATCAAAAGCTCCAGGGGAAAAGGAGAGATCCAATTGTCTGGCAAGATTAATAACAGTATTTTGCCAACTGAGATCATATACCTAGCTAATCAAGAAGCTGTTTGGAAATTGATCTGACTTCCAAAAAGATTATTTTTAATTTTTTTTAATTGGTTTCTGGAGCTGAGCAGGAGCTATTCTTGGTTTATGCTGAATCATCAACATAAGCTCCAGTTTCACTCTCTTTTTTGTTTTTGAGTGAACTTTCTACCTAATTCCCAGTTGTCTCTTAATACACAGCTTGAAGAGGCAACTTCCTTTTTTCTTCTACCATCAAAAGTGCTGATGTTGATATATGAAAATAGTCTTACTGCTAAACCCATTCCATTCATATTGACAATCTATGAATGAGCTCAGGTCTTGGCAAGAATGCTGCCTTTATGATAAAGGTTCTCTATTCTAATATTTGCCGTGGATATTTTTGGATTAAGTAGCCCCCAAAGACACTATTTGGTCACCAAGGAAAATCACAGATCATATTTGTACAGCCCCAAGCAACTCTTCTTTTATCTGATTAAGCCCCCTCTTCACTGCTTAATCTGTTGAAAGATATCGAGATGAATGTTAGCAAATAAAGATGCCTTCTTCAATTATGGAATGGTGGGAACAAAATATATTAAGGAATGGTTTAGGACAAGTGAGGAAGAAATCTGTCCACATCACAGCTGAAACTCCCATTTCTCTGTCTTTTTTCTTTAATTCTGTATTCTAACTTTTCTGTATTTTGTATTTAATCTTTTCTGAAACTTTAATAAAGTTTTCATTAAGCTTTATCCTGGGTGACAGTGGTTAAAGAACCACTTCCCCCATGCACCCACCCACACACCTCTCTTGCCATACTCCAGGACCCTAATTTACCAGACATGCCCTTTACAGCCAAAAAAAAAAAAAAAAAATTAAAATTAACACCCATTCTCACAGTCTCAATAAGGCTGTCAACTTCTATCCAGAGGAAAGACAAGATGTAAATGTAATAAAAGATAAATTACGTAGAGGGTAGCAAAACATGATGGAAAGGATAAAACCAGTAAGTCCTGTCCTGCTGTTCTTCTAATGCAGTTATAAATGTGCAAGGCTTGAACACCAACTAGAGTTTTTGAAAGTGCCTGGGCTGGATGACTTTGATACATGGCAAACTTCATTTATAGCTTTGGATCAGATTTCCTGTGTCTTCCAGGTTTGTTAATTCCTGAAAGGCCTCCCATAGGTCATGCAATAAATTCATTTTTTTCAATTAAACTTTATTAAAATTTTAAGATAAAAGATAAATAAATTCAAGACCTCCCCATTATCTTTCTCTCTTTTTAAAAGAGATAAGCTAGTGATATTAATTTTTGCCTCACTCCTATGAGAGTCAGTGTAACGAGAATATAATGAGTATCTACTTACTTGCTGAAAGAGTAGGCAGTTTTAAATATTTAGAAGACTTCTCTGCTAACTTCTCCCCAGAGTATTTGTCAGGGTGCAAAAATAAGTCAAGCTCATTTATATCTGTTGTCTCCTTCAGAGCTTCAATCCTCAGTGACCTAAATACAACTTGTTAAGAACCAAAGGATTATTCCAAAAGCAGAATTCCAGCTGAAGTAAAATTACTTAATCTTACTAAGCCATTTGTGTGGCTGAGAATGTTCAGACAGTTGGATAAGCCAGATGAAGAGCCTTAGGAGTCCAATCTCCAACCAGTCATTCTGGACAACTATCAGCTAATCTCCAAACCTCCCTTTCTAGGGTGTCGAGAAGGTATTGGGGAAGCAGTTACAGTGGGCCCTGGATGAAGACAATTATCTGGACCCCCTCAAGTCTGGGTTCAGGCTTGGGAATGGCAGAAACAATATTGGCAATATATGCAAGAAAACACTAACAATTTTTATAGGTTGGCCAGCAACAGCTCATAAATTTATCCTTTAAAAAAAACACCCCATAATTTTAATTAAATGGCCACTCTTCCAAGAAATCTGTATAAATCCTATATCTGGCCTGAAGTCCAGCATGTCATAAAATTTGCTGCTGGCACGTTCAATCACCTTCCAGTCACAGACTCCATCTCTCTCCTCTACTGTAATTCAAGGCCAGGCACTGTGTCCTTAAACACCTTTTCTGTGGCCCCCAAAACTCCTTTGAATATCAAACATATACAAGTTGGCAGGTGGGGTTTTTCCCCTCCATTTTGAGGCAGAAAGCACACAAAAATTGTAACATAAGCCCTAAAGTAGGTTCAATGTAGCTTTAAAAAAAGAGGAGGAAGAAGAGAAAAAGAAGAAAACCAGCCACATTAGAAAAGAAAAACAATTGGAAATCCCAATCCCACTCTTTCTATCTTCTGGCTCTGTCCATTTCACATCATCATTCTACCCACTGCAACCCTCAAAGTTACCAAAAATATTGTGCCTATGTCCTAAACTTAGACTCAAAGACAAGGGGGCTGACAGTGAGGAAGTATGGTAGGACATTGCTAAAGGAACCAGAAGCAATCCACTTCTGGGCTTATGTGGGTCCCAGCCTGGTTTACCAAGCATGACAAGTTCAGAGGTTCCAACCTGCCATTGCTTCTCCAATATTTTCCACAGCTTTCTGTATTAACTTCCTTGTAGACCGGATGTATTCCCCAAAATAAATGATGATAGCAGTGTACATCTACAATGGTAAGGTATATATGGAAATGTGTAATAATGCCTAAATGTTGCTGACAATGAATATAGCATACCTGTTGGCTTTATCCCAGTCATTCTAGTACAAAGAGTGTATTTTCTTCCTTCCTGAGTTTTTCTCTCTTGGTATTTTTTTCCCAGTATTGTGTTCTCCCATATATTACTTTCTCTAGATGGATAGAAATAGGAAACAAAATGAAAGGTTATTTCGATAGGGTTGTTTAAATTTCGATCTTGTTTTGTTTAAACTGGGTTTTTTTGTACAAAGGAGCAAGAGTTTTGAAGATGTGCCTACCATTCACAGTTAACAAGACAAGGTAATAGAGTGATAGGATTACAGGGCAAATGGAAAGTTTGCCCTGAAGTGGACCTTGCTATCCATTCCTCTTGGTCGGTTCAATAGGGCTGAATGAATCAAATGAATGCCTCAAGCGAAACGACAAAACAAAATGCTTCATGGCGCCAACTCTGAGATGTTTATGATAGTCAATCAAAAGCCTTCAAGATGAGAAGTTGAATTTGGAATAGGATATCATTCATTCCAAAGCCAACTGCAAAGTAGGAAAACCAAGGGATTTCAAGAGAGATTCATAAAAGAGCCTGCTATTTTATTTATGTGTGTGTGTAACATAAATGCAAACACACACACACAAACAGCAAAGCAAAGCAAAGCAAAGCAAAGCAAAGCAAAGCAAAGCAAAGCAAAGCAAAGCAAAGCAAAGCAAAGCAAAGCAAAGCAAAGCAAAGCTTTAATTGGATTGCCAAGCCATTTCTGGAGTATTTTATTTGGAAGTCAAATCCCCATTCATTTCAATGAGATTTTTTTTTCCTGGATTAATGTGCAAAAGGTTGTAGTAGTAAGTTAATACATCTTCAATTGTATAATTTAATTGGAAGACTGTGTGAGTTTACTGTTTCTTTCTAATTATGTTTAAAACATTTTTTAGTTTGTTTAAAACCCACACATCACAATAACTGAGCAAAAACATTTCATTTTGTCTTGCAATAAGTCAGCAATTTAAAAACACTCAAGGTATAAATTTCTGCTGTTTTAAATATAAGCAGTGGCTTTTGCTTATTAATTTGTCAAATGGTTTTACACAACCTTCAAGCACTCCAAAAGAACAAAAAAAAAAAAAAAACTGAACCTGATGTTTTACAATCAGTTTCCATCAAATCAGTTAAAGGTAGAGTTTTTAATCAATTATAACAATAGCAGAACAGTATGTCTGCTTTTTAATGAAAGGGTATATCTGGAGGCGGGCACAGTTTTTAACCTTATTGCCATCTTGCTGTGTTGCTGTTCCAAATTGCTCCCCAAGTGGATTATCTGCCTGTTGAATTTGAAACACATGCTTGCCCTTGCAAACATATTTTCAGAACCCTGAAGGATGAAAACGAAAGGGACCATTTGAAATAAAGGGGGAAAAATAGATAGGGGAAAGATTAATCACTGTCCCATCTCTTCTCATCTCATCTCGCAGTAGCCTGGAAGCCTTGGCAGCAGCTTTTCCTATCAATAAAAGAGCTGTTAATCTGGTTGACTATGATGTGTAGGTTTGTTCTGAATTAGAATTTTTGATGTGACTATACTCAGGATCTTCTTTTTAAAAAGAGTTCTCGAAATCTATCCATGTTTAGCTATAAGATTTGAATAAAACAATTGCTTGGTTGCATGAATGAATGAGTCTACTCCCATTGTAATATTAGAAGCCCTGTTCCACCACACATTTCAGTGAGTTGATGTGGGGATTAATCCATCATGAGGACACCAAAAAGGGATAAATTGATCCAGTCACTTAATTATCATGGAATTAAATTATAGCTCAAAACAGTCTCAGTCACGCACAGGTTAAACTAACTCCAAACAGCTGTGTTGTGGGAACACAAACTAAGTTAGTGCTCTTCTTTTTGCACTCCTAATCTTACTGGAAGAAGGACAGAAAGAATGGTGAGAATCTTCATTATGGAACTCATTGCTTATTGCCAGAACTCAATATACAGCACACTACCCAAACACTGACTAGCCACAGTGGCCAAGCCATGCCTACTGCTCCCCATTAGGCTAATGGAAAAGAAGCTAATGATGTGATGAAACCTTGCCAGTTCTCTCCAGGTGCAAGAGCTCATGGGATACCATGATTTAACTGTGTTAGTAGCTGATTGGGCTTAGTGTGTTCTATAGTTATTTGCCTCACAACATACTTTCAAAGATATACCTAAATAAATTGAATGAATTAACTAAGTTTTGGCCCAGAACAGGAACCAGAATCTGTATAATTTAAGATAGAAAGTTAGAGCCAATGTAGTATGATGGTTAAGATGCTACTTTAGGAACTGGGAGGCTCAGCTTCAAGTATACCTTCACCCATGGATGACATTGGGCCAGATAAACATTGTTCTCCATCTATCTGTATATATACCAAGCTTTAAAAAAATACCACTGTTTCCTCTTTCTTTGCATATAATTTTTATTAAGGATGAAGAATTTGACTACACTAGTAAAAATCAATACAAACTCAACTTGAAGAAACAAGAATAGTATGAAAGAATACAAAGTGCAAGAAAAAAGAGAAAGAGAAAAGAGAAAAGAAAGAATATGATAAGAAATAAAAGAAATATATAAAGAAGTGACTTCCAATCTTCATTACAACAAATATAAACAAATTTAGTAATTCTTCACCCCCTATAAGGTTACAGACAGATATCTCTTCATCCCATATCTCATTCCTTATCTATAAGCAAATCCAAAAAATATCAACTTTTCAATCCTGGTTCCAGCAAAAAATCCATAAAGGGTTGCCAGAACTGTGCAAATAAATGTGTTATTTTAACCATGATCAAATAAACCAACTTTATATTCCTTCCATTTACTTCTAACTGTCTTAATCTTTAGTCATTCAAATATTGTTGTAGGATTTGATTTCTCTTCAATCCTTCTTTATCCCATTGCACAGAGTTCTTCAAGGGTTTAACAAGCCTCTTTTGTAGATCCAGTAAGAAAACATTTTCCAGGTCATTCTCTTGGTTTATCATTTGTATTTCCCTTTTAATTTTTAAAACATCAGCCAATTTCTTTTGTATATCCAGTAAAGTGTGCTTTTCCAAATCATTCTCTTGGCCTGTCATTTGTAGTTCCACTTTTGGTACTTTCTCTGTCTTGTCAAATAAAAGTTGCTCCACATCTGTCATTTTCTCATTGACATATTTTGGACATAATGCATCCAATTAGACATCATTACTGACACTGTTGGTATTGTAGCTATTAATTTCTGACTCCATTCTTCAAAAATCTCCTTTAATATTTCCAATATTATGACATTTTGTGTCATTTTGTAAGTCCCAGTTAATCAACTCCAATAGCTGGCTTCTATTTTTTTTCCCTTCTACTTAGATTCTTTAGTCCCCTCTAGTGTCCAATTTGTAAAATAATAAAGTCGCTTATCTTTGTTATGAACCAAGATAGCCAAAATATCTCTGGTTCCCACAAGAAGCTGGGAAATCTTATAGTAAAAATCAATATTACAAATTTAACTGGACACTTAATAGGTTTGTAACTTTTTTAGATCAAGATCTTATTTAGCTTTTTGTGTTTATTTCAATGTTTTAAAGTTCTTAAGCTTGTAATTATTTTTTCTTTTGTTCAGAGTTGAAGTTAAACTCACCTGGTGGCTTGTCAGACTTGTCATTCTGAAGGTCTCTAATAGCTTTAAGATGGTCAATAGGCAATTTCCAAAAGGGATTAGAAAGTGAAGTTTGGAAACTTAGTGCCCTTTAAAAGGCTCCATGTCATGAGCACTGATGATGAGCAGGAGGGGGCCCCTATCCAAGCAGGAAAATGCATGCGTAGTAGAGAGAATTTGAGCTGTCATTCAAAGAGACACAGAACAGACCTGCCTTGACATTTAGGGTTTATCTGTCTGGGTTTTCTCACGCTTCTTCAGTTTGTTAGGATTTTCTGTCTACTGTAGCAGTAATAAAACACTAGAGACCTATTCCTCATCTCTGTGTGGTTCCTGATTGTCAGGACATTCCGCCACAGTTGTGAGCAAGATAGCTGGTCCTGCTGTCTCCTGGCACTCAAAGCCATGGAAGACTGCTTTCCTGTGGTGTTCTCATGAGAAGCAGCCATCAGGAGCATATGTGGGTGATCTCCCATCCTCTCCTTATCTGGAGAAATTTCAAAGAACAAGTCTACTCGCCAGTTCTTTGGTCTTTGCCACAATCATTGGCTCTGATTTTGCAGAGACATCTTCAGATCTCCATTCCCTTCCTGGCAGTCCTAAAAAATATTACTGTTTCCAAAGAAGAAACATCACTTCCCGACCATGATATTTGGTACCAGTACATAAACCACAACATTTATACAAAAGTTGGCATTGTTGCTCTACTCACTCATGCAAGCTGAATTTACAGAATTCTTCATGAATAATAAACTGCCATAAGACCCTGTGTGCCACACAGGGGGTTTTCATAGCAGATGCAACTACTTTGGGGGGTGAATTTGTGACCAGAGGGCACTAACCTAGTGAGTGATTATGCTCAGGTACTTTTATAATCAGAAGGCTAGATCTAGGTGGGGGCCCACAACTGTTGACTTGGAGTGGCATGCTTGAGGCTCAACTCCCAAAAGTAATGGATAGAGCCAGGGTGAAAGCCAAATGTGATTGTATTTCATTCACACTTAAACTTAATTAAAGTTAAATATAGTTTGTACAATTATGTTCCAGTCATGTGTATAAAAAATTCCCTCTTTTGATTACAACTTTTAGAGACTGCACCTAAGCCTTTCAGGAGCTGAACTGAGCTCTGGACCCTCAGATCATGCACCTCTGATTTATATGCAGTAGTCCTACCTTACATGTCCCATCCTCCCTTGCAGCAGGTTCTGAAGGAGGCTTCTATCTGTATCCCCTGAATGTACATCTCTGTACTAATGAATAGCTGTTTATTCAGGTTTCTTAACTGTGTGGGGAGTTCTGTTTACATCCAGGCAAATACAAATAGGAACATGTTTCTCATAAAAGCAAGAATAATGAAGCCATCGCGTCATTAAGGCCAGGTTTCCATTCATGCTCTTAGCTATCTTGTGTGCACATCTGCATGCAATTTATATCAAGTTGTTTATTTGGAACACAGAAAAATGAAAGCCTATAGTCTCATAATTGTACCCAGTAGCAATATAATTTGCAGCATGACTTACTACATTTTTTTTCTAAAAAAGCAGAGATGCCAGGGCTTACATCTCAGACTTTTGGCTACAAAGTGAATTCTCTAACACTTAGAGATGGTTTACCCCTTTAAAAAAAAAAAGAGTTGAATTATGAGCCTTCCATTTAGTTCTGGATAAATGGCATAGGATTCAAGCACACCCAGACACCTGTCATTGCTATAGCTTCATTAGGGGTGTGCAAAATGATTTGTGCACAAACCACTTGAGTAGCTCATGTCCAAACCAAAGATGCATATTGGGTCTAGATATGGACCAACACAGTTGTTCTCAGCAGATAGTGTTCAGGGGGTGTAGAGAGAGGGAAAGAGCCAAGTACATCTGCTGAGGGAAGAGGAGGGAAAGAGCTGGGACAATAAGGGGTTGGGTGATTTGGTGGGATATATAATGATGTGGACAAGGAGGGGAGAGAATGTGACATGCAGCAGCTTTAACTTACTTGACCCATAAATTGATTCCATGATCCCACTAGATTTTGTTTTGGCCAAAAGCTGGAACAACTTTTTCTGGGGATGGTTTGTGCCAAATTATGGTACATCTGGTATGTTTGTTTCAGTTTTGAAACAACACCTATGTTCTATTTCATGCACATCCACAAACTATGAAATAGCTAGACAAGAGAAGCATATTGTACAAACGTCTGGTTTAGTCAAGTATAAATAGCAGAACCCTAGATTTTCCATTTTGGATAAGACCGCTGAGCTTTCTACCTCCTGCATTCTAGGACCTCTGTTTAAGTTCCAGCTCCAGTAGTAGCCATTATGGAAGCTGATCTGGACACAAAATCTTCGAATTCAGTTTGGGTATGTCTACTTACAGCTCTATCTTTTGTTTAAGAATCTTCTCCAATCATCATAAATTCTAGGTATAGGCTGGGTACACATACTTATCCATTGGTACACCGGCTTTTTTGGTTCAAAAGTAGCACAGAGTTCTAATGGAATGTGTAACAGGCCACATGGCAGGGGAAAAGGAAAAGGAAAAGGAGGGAGGAAGGGAGGAAGATAGGATGTAGACTTGCTTGTAATGAAATCTACTGTATATTTTTTACAAATCCCAATCCATATATTGATTCCCATGCAGCTCCATCCATCTTCTCCTACCTTATCTGAATCTTCAACCACTAAATTTAATCTGAACATATCGAAAACTGGCAGAAACTAAAGAGCCCATGCACTATGCAGTGATTAACTACAGCTGAAATATACTTTGGCAGGGATCATAACTCAATTAAATAGTCTGTGCTTTGTACATAGAAGATTCCAAGTTCAGTTCTTGGCATTTTCAATTAAAATGATCAGGTAGTAGAGAAAGCCCTTTGCTTGAGATTCATGAATGATGTTGCCAGTCACTGTAGACAATTTTATTTTATTTTTATTTTAAATCAAATTTGTCACCACCCATCTCCTCCCACCAGAGGGACAATGCTGGATTACTTGGAAAATGTATCTATCCTGGCATCTATGTTGGTAAGCAGACCACAGATGACATAAAGTTGATATCAAACATGTCCAGTTTATGAGCTTTTTGGATGCAATTGGTTGGCTTCCAAAGGAAATAAACTGCATCATAAACTATTTAGCTATACTATATAGGCTTTTGGTCTGATCTAGCACATTTATTCTATAAGTTATTAAATCTGTTCCCCCAGAGCTGTGTGCAAATGGCCTTGCAATAGTCTTCATCATAGATGGAAATGGAAATATTAGAAAGTGTGGATGAAATTACTGCTGAATATCCCAGAGACAAATGGGAGATAAATGGCATCAGCCACAATTAAAGTTAATTAATTAATTAATTATAAGGATAAAAAAAAACTAACAACATCCTCTAGTTGTATTCCAGCTGCAACATCCAAATTTCCCATTAGTATGGCCAAAAGAATTCTGGGAATTACAATCCCAACAGATATAGAAGGTGTCAAGCTATGGAAGGCTTCCCTTCAGCTATGAGAAAATGAAGAAAAAACTTAGATGTATTTTTCTAAAAAATGTTTTCTGAGTAATTTTGGCTCACCTCTAATTTGAAAATATCAGAATTCTAATTGAACTCACAATCATACATGTCCAGTTGGATGGACAGGGCAATGTAGCTTTGGACAACATCTTCCTGCCTTGTAACACTGCAATTCTTCAGCAAAGGATCATTACCATGTCATGGTGCTGGAGCATGAGCACCTCAATGATGCCATGAGCTAAACCGTGAAGGGCCACCCAAGACGGGAAGGTCATGACAGAGAGGTCAGACCAAATGCAATCCCTGGGGAAGGTAATGGCAACCCACCCCAGTATTCTTACCGTGAAAACTAAATGGATCAGTACAACCAGAGACATGTCGGTATACCATTGGAAGATGAGACTCCCAGGTTGGAAGATGGTCAAAATGCTACTGGGGAGGAACAGAGGATGAGTTCAACTAGCCCCAGATGTGATGATGCAGCTAGCTCAAAGCCGAAAGGACGGCTAGCGGCTGACGGTGCTGGTGGTGAACGGCGAATCCGATGTTCTAAGGATCAACACACCATTGGAACCTGGAATGTAAGATCTATGAGCCAGGGCAAATTGGATGAGGTTATTGGTGAGATGTCAAGATTAAAGATAGACATTTTGGGCATCAGTGAACTGAAATGTACTGGAATGGGCCACTTCACATCAGATGACCACCAGATCTACTACTGTGAACAAGAAGACCACAGAAGAAATGGAGTATCCTTCATAATTAATAGTAAAGTGGCTAAAGCAGTGCTTGGATACAACCCAAGAAACGATAGAATGATCTCAATTTGAATTCAGGGCAAGCCATCTAACATCACAGTGATCAAATATACACCCCAACCACAGATGCTGAAGAAGCTGAAGTAGATCAGTTCTATGAGGATCTGCAGCACCTACTGGACAATACGCCTAAAAGAGATGTTATTTTCATCACGGGAGACTGGAATGCTAAGGTGGGCAGTCAGATGACACCTGGAATTACAGGTAAGCATGACCTGGGAGAACAAAACGAAGCAGGACATAGGCTGATAGAATTTTGCCAAGACAACTCACTCTGCATAACAAACACTCTCTTCCAACAACCTAAGAGACAGCTTTATACATGGACTTCACCAGATGGACAACACTGAAATCAGATTGACTACATCCTTTGCAGCCAAAGGTGGTGGACATCTATACAGTCAGTAAAAACAAGACCCGGAGCTGACTGTAGTTCAGATCACGAACTTCTTATTGCACAATTTAGGATCAGACTAAACAGATTAGGGAAGACCCACAGATCAGCTAGATATGAGCTCACTAATATTCCTAAGGAATATGCAGTGAAGGTGAAGAATAGATTTAAGGGACTGGACTTAGTAGATAGGGTCCCGGAAGAACTTTGGACAGATGTTTGCAACATTGTTCAGGAGGCAGCAACAAACTACATCCCAAAGAAAGAGAAAACCAAGAAGGCAAAATGGCTGTCTGCTGAGACACTAGAAGTAGCCCAAGAAAGAAGGAAAGCAAAAGGCAACAGTGATAGGGGGAGATATGCCCAATTAAATGCAAAATTTCAGAGGTTAGCCAGAAGAGACAAGGAATTATTTTTAAACAAGCAATGCGCAGAAGTGGAAGAAGACAATAGAATAGGAAGGACAAGAGACCTCTTCCAGAAAATTAGAAACATCGGGGGTAAATTCCAGGCAAAAATGGGTATGATCAAAAACAAAGATGGCAAGGACCTAACAGAAGAAGAAGAGATCAAGAAAAGGTGGCAAGAATATACAGAAGACCTGTATAGGAAGGATAACAATATCGGGGATAGGTTTGGCAATGTGGTCAGTAAGTTAGAGCCAGACATCCTGAAGAGTGAGGTTGAATGGGCCTTAAGAAGCATTGCTAATAACAAGGCAGCAGGAGACGATGGTATCCCAGCTGAATTGTTCAAAATCTTGTGAGATGATGCTGTCAAGGTGATACATGCTATATGCCAGCAAATTTGGAAAACACAAGAATGGCCATCAGATTGGAAAAAATCAACATATATACCCATACCAAAAAAGGAAAACACTAAAGAATGTTCAAACTAAAAATAATTCCTTGTCTCTTCTGGCTAACCTCTGGAATTTTGCATTTAATTGGGCATATCTCCCCCTATCACTGTTGCATTTTGCTTTTCTTCTTTCTTGGGCTACTTCTAGTGTCTCAGCAGACAGCCATTTTGCCTTCTTGGTTTTCTCTTTCTTTGGGATGTAGTTTTTTGCCGCCTTCTGAACAATGTTGCAAACATCTGTCCAAAGTTCTTCCGGGACCCTATCTACTAAGTCCAGTCCCTTAAATCTATTCCTCACCTCCACTGCATATTCCTTAGGAATATTAGTGAGCTCATATCTAGCTGATCTGTGGGTCTTCCCTAATCTCTTTAGTCTGATCCTAAATTGTGCAATAAGAAGTTCGTGATCTGAACTACAGTCAGCTCCGGGTCTTGTTTTTACTGACTGTATAGATGTCCACCACCTTTGGCTGCAAAGGATGTAGTCAATCTGATTTCAGTGTTGTCCATCTGGTGAAGTCCATGTATAAAGCTGTCTCTTAGGTTGTTGGAAGAGAGTGTTTGTTATGCAGAGTGAGTTGTCTTGGCAAAATTCTATCAGCCTATGTCCTGCTTCGTTTTGTTCTCCCAGGCCATGCTTACCTGTAATTCCAGGTGTCATTTGACTGCCCACCTTAGCATTCCAGTCTCCCGTGATGAAAATAACATCTCTTTTAGGCGTGTTGTCCAGTAGGTGCTGCAGATCCTCATAGAACTGATCTACTTCAGCTTCTTCAGCATCTGTGGTTAGGGTGTATATTTGATCACTGTGATGTTAGATGGCTTGCCCTGAATTCAAATTGAGATCATTCTATCGTTTCTTAAATTGTATCCAAGCACTGCCTTAGCCACTTTACTATTAATTATGAAGGCTACTCCATTTCTTCTGTGGTCTTCTTGTCCACAGTAGTAGATCTGGTGGTCATCTGATGTGAAGTGGCTCATTCCAGTACATTTCAGTTCACTGATGCCCAAAATGTCTATCTTTAATCTTGACATCTCACCAATAACCTCATCCAATTTGCCCTGGCTCATAGATCTTACATTCCAGGTTCCAATGGTGTGTTGATCCTTAGAACATCGAATTCGCCATTCACTACCAGCACCGTCAGCCGCTAGCCGTCCTCTCGGCTTTGAGCTAGCTGCATCATCACATCTGGGGCTAGTTGAACTCATCCTCTGTTCCTCCCCAGTAGCATTCTGACCATCTTCCGACCTGGGGGTCTCATCTTCCAATGGTATACCGACATATCTCTGGTTGTACTGATCCATTTAGTTTTCACGGCAAGAATACTGGGGTGGGTTGCCATTACCTTCCCCAGGGATCGCATTTAGTCTGACCTCTCTGTCCTGACCTTCCCGTCTTGGGTGGCCCTTCACAGTTTAGCTCATGGCGTCATTGAGGTGCTCAAGCTCCAGCACCACGACAAGGTAACGATCCTTTGCTGAAGGATTTTTGGGTACTTGACTGTATAAATCAATGCAACGGACAAATAAAAATCTTACCTTATTTAGTTATGCATTTGTCAATATTTTGAGCCATATATATACATATATACATACACAAACACACACACACACACTCATAGGGCAGAGGATTTAAACATTAGAGTGCAAAAAGCTCTGAAAGGTTGATTCAGTTAGAAGGAGGTTAAATTGAATCACCTCCTCAAATGTCTTTCTGAAGTTTGCGGAATTGTATCACTCTGAATAGCTTTGGAGATATTAGAATGTAATTTGAGGTTTGATGGACTTTCTGGCTTAAGGATTTTAAAAGTTTATACACACACACATACACACACCATATATATATACTGTACATACAGTATATATATTTTTCAATACAATAAAAGTATACCCTAAAAAAGATAGAATGTAAGAAAAAGATAAAAGAGAAGGAATAAAAAGAGAAGAAAACATATAGTTATGTATTCCAGACTTCTTTCTATCCAGTAATTACCATCTTTTTTTTTCCCCATCCTCGTTGGCCCTTTTTAATTCCCAAATCCAGAAATCATCAATTCAGTCTTTTCTTCTTTCAACAAAAAGTCTATATAAGGTTTCCAGTCTTTCAAAAAAGTCCTTGTTGTTTTTTCTCTGAAAGGATTTTAAAAGCTTTTTCCAGCTTTCCTTCCATATGGAGACAAAGCTGAAGACAGCTGGGTGGTGCAATGGGCATTTTAATATTGATATAAGTAGGCAGCCAAAGTAATTTGTCACCTCCACAAGCCCTGTCAGTCAGAGAATTACTAGAAGGAGGGCTGTGTTGCTATTTGGTTCTTATTCTTCTGCTAGAATTTGTCCAAACAGGTTCACAGGGGGAATCACAAAGAGAGATTAATTTATTATACTGCTGTTTATTAGCTGACCTGCACTTTCTTACATAATCCTCTACCTTTTCCCAAATCCATACCCTTTTAATATTACGTTTCCTTAGTTCTCAAACTATTTGCCAGTGGCCTGTACTATAACCCCTGTTAGTCTGCTATGTCCAGTCTCACTACTCTTCTCCAACTCCTTCAATGCCCCATTTTATTCCATTTCATTGTCTCTACCGCTGTACAAGCAAAATTAAAAACAAACAACCCCTCTTTTTTTTCTCTGTCATTCGCCTTGTAATAAGTGAATTAATCATATTGTGTGAGTGGATCTGAGATAACTGTGCTTGCTGGTAGACTATTGCATATATTACATACTATTTCATTATATCACTGTATATTATATACACAGTAGTGATAAGACAGACAGTTCTCAGACTGTTTTTTTTAAGCAGCACATAACACATCACTGAAGGAGCTAACCTTGAAAATCAGCAGTGCCAACAACCAGAAAGTTAAGATGTCAAAGGGTGGTAGGTTTGTCAATCTTTAGCAAGAGCTTACTTTTTAAATATCTTCTGAATGTGTTTTGTCTGTAGATTAGAGTAGGGTAGGGTAACGTAGGCGGGACGCGGTGGCACTGCGGGTTAAACTGCTGAGCTGCCGATCGGAAGGTCAGCGGTTCGAAACCACGCGGTAGGGTGAGCTCCCATTGCTAGTCCCAGCTCCTGCTCACCTAGCAGTTCGAAAACATGCAAATGTGAGTAGATCAATAGGTACCGCTTCGGCGGGAAGGTAACGGCGTTCCGTGTCGTCATGCTGGCCACATGACCCGGAAGTGTCTACGGACAACGCCGGCTCTAAGGCTTAGAAACGGAGATGAGCACCTCCCTCTAGAGTCGGACACGACTGGACTTTACGTCAAGGGAAACCTTTACCTTTACCTTTTAGGGTAACGTAGAGTAGAGTAGAGTACAGATCTGTAGATCTGTAGTAGTAGAGTAGAAGACTTTCTGGACTGGTTCAACATAACTTCACTATAGGCTATTTTCTAAACCACTTAAGGGATGCTGTGTTCTTTTCTCATCCATTCTATCTTTCCCCTTAGAAGAGTAACAAGGGAAATATTTCAGATATTTATTGTAGTGAAACCTTGGAAGTAATCTAAATGAAAGGTTAATATCCTCAAAAGTCTATATCATCCCTGCTTTTTTCATCAATTTTGCAAAAAAGAAAAATAAAAGGGGTGGGGGAAAAACCTCTTCAGGCAGTTTGATGCTTCACCATTATTGTTAGAATGGAATCTATTATTGAAGCTTCTTCTCCACTTTGGCCCCAGCAACTTCTAGGTGTTACATCCAGACAGTGGCTAACCTGGCCCCTAAGCAATGGATTTCCCTGCTTCTTTTCTCCTTGCACCCATGTCAGGGAAACAAGCACCAACTGCTTTGTATTCTGTGGGTATCTCCTTTTAGGACTGGTGAAAAAAAGAATAGTTCCTGCTTTCACTTGGGCTAAAAGGAAAAATTGGCAAAGGAAGGAAGGAAGGAAGGAAGGAAGGAAGGAAGGAAGGAAGGAAGGAAGGAAGGAAGGAAGGAAGGAAGGAAGGAAGGAAGGAAGGAAGGAAGGAAGGAAGGAAGGATTCTACTGTTCTTCTGCTGAATCTGTTGTAAAAAAAAACCTGTTGAATCCATTAAAAGCAAAGCAATAGTAAGTAATGGCCACTATTTCAGCCTTCCTAGATTGAAACAATAAAAAGAAGTCTAGCCTTTCATCACTGGTGACCCAGCAGCCTGTACAAAACAAACTAGCTGAGATTAGCAATTAAGGGCCCATGTCCTCCTGAACACAAACTAGCCATTTGGAATGGAGACATTTATGTAAGATGGAATGAATCACAGCAAGAACCTTGAACTGTTCTACTTGCACCTATAAAGGGATAAAAACAAGAAAAAACAGATAGGAATCACCTTCTCAACAGCTGAATGGAGGCCTGAGGATGATAACATCTGTTCCTGCCCTCCTGAAATGGTAGGTGGCCAGTCTTCCCACTGGGCAAGCAGGAAGTGTAGATCAATCCTAAGACTCAGGAGATCTGGGTTCAGATATTCACTCAGCCTTGAAGCTTACTGGATAACTCTGAGCTACCTATCTCCTAAGATTGCCCATAACAGACAGTACCAAACGTACTGAGCTTTGAAGATTAAAACCAGCAAAGTCTGCCTGAAAAGGAAAACAAATGTAGCTATTTGGAAAGATGTGTGACTTGGACTGTAAGTTGCATCCTTGTTCTAGACTGGTGACAGAATTGTATTCTTCTTTGTGCCTAAGGAGAGGAGGCTACCTGAAGAGACTGAACAGTATGGAATGACCAAAGCTGTCTTCCAACAATTTTCTCTCAAAAGTGGTTTAGCAACAAGGTATGCACAGATCTGAGCCAGTCTGGTATAATGGTTAAGGTACCAGGCTAGAAACTAGGAGACTGTGAGTTCTAGTCTTGCCTTAGGCACAAAGCCAGCTGGGTGACCTTGGGCCAGCAACTTTCTTGCAGCCCTGTGAAGGAGGCAATGGCAAACTCCTTCTGAAAAACCCTGCCAAGAAAACTGCAGGGACTTGTCCAGGCAGTCTCTGAGAATTGGACACGATTGAACAGATTAAAAAAAACATATCTATCTTCCAATACTTCTCTATCAAATCTTTCTGACTTGAAACAAATGGGGAAAATATTGTGTGTAGGGATTCTGGAAAAATTTCCTGGACAATCCTATTGTAATGTTTCCTGAGAAAGAAAGCTCCTGATAATGAAACACTTTGGCTCATTCTGTAGCCTTCCCAGGTAGATCAGACAGGAAACATGACCAGATGAGCTAATTCTACCTTTTTGTAAGGCTACATTGACAGAATCTTGCAAGTCTGATAGTATAAATCTCCCACTGTCTCTTTTACTAACCAGAAGTTAGGGAGGTTCCTTTCTGAGTTTCTTTCGCTGTCTGCAGACTGTGTCCTCTCTTATCTGATCTCTCCCAAGGCAGCACCTCTTCCCCCCATCTTCCAAGGTCATTCCCATATACCATTACACATTCTTAATAGCTGACTCTTTCAAAAATGTGTTGCTTTATATCAGCTTTCAGAGATATTACCTACATGTATGTAAAATTGTCTTTATCCTCTGTAACAGATGGAGTTTGTTCCACAGTATTAGTGGGAGCACTGTCTTCAACAAATTGTACAGGGTGGTTCTTTGTAACATCATTCTTTTTTTCTCTTTGGACATCATTTTCTCCTTTTGGGAAGGATGGAACATGATTTCCAATTCTCCAGTGTTCCTCCTAAAAAAAAAAGACCATAGAGTAAAAGGACATATCAAACAAATATCATATTTGAACTTTGGATGATAGTCCTGGCTCACTCGTTTGTTTCCTTCTTTGATGTCTAAAGTGGTAAGAAACAAAACATAACATCTATCCTATAGTATTATCTTCCTAAAAATCTTATGTTGACCCCTCCTTGATAATCTTTTGTAGGCCTTCTATAACAAGAGAAAACTTTTTCTTCTGTATTATCTTTTAAGAGATAAAAGTGTCATCTCCTAAAGGACAAGGTGAACTTTAGTGTTGCAAGCAGCCTATGTATGGGTATAATACAGGAAACATGAAGAAAGAATTTATGTGATAAACCATGAGAGGCTAAGAAAAGGAAACAAAGCCATTGATTAAGGTGGAGTGGGGATTTTTTTTTTTTAATTGAGGGCCTCATTGCCACCAAATTAATCTTTGGAGGCTGCCAGTGAGTGATGTGGCCAAAGCAGGATGAGGATGAAGCCATGGTTAAACAGGTGCGACCATCTATTATTTATTTCTGACATTTTTTCTTTAAGGTATCTCCTCTCTTTCTCTCTCTCTCTCTCTATATATATATCTTATTTTCATAAAATGTAGTCCCTCCCCACTTCCTGCTTTATTTATTTCTTTAATAAATTTATTCACCACCCATCTCTCCCTCACAGGGGACTCTGGGTGGTTTACAATAAAACAGGATTAAAATTCAAAACCATCCCAAGTACAAAATACAATAAAATACAAATATAAAATACAATAAAATGCAAATATAATACAATCTAAATGGCCAAAAGATCTTAAACAGTCCTTGAGTGTAATAGGCTCCTCAAAATCACTTTAGGGCGCTAGCCATCCCCAGGTATAATTATTCCCCCTCCCATTCCAAGCCTGCTGACAAAACCAGGACTTTAATCTTTTGCAAAAGTCCAGGAGTGAGGGGACCTTTCTCACTTCTGAGGGAAGGATGTTCCAAAGGGTGGGAGCTACAGCAGAGAAGGCACACTTCCGAGACCCTGCTAGATGAAATTCTTTTATAGATGGGGTCCGTAACATGCCCCCCCTGCATGACCGGATGGGGTGGGTTTTATGCTCCTCCTCCCTCAAGAGGGGAAAATAATAATTCCATGATGGTGCAACTGGGATTGATTTTAGCCTCAATATGCTAAAAATAGGTATCAAGAGCAAAAGTGGTACAGTGTCTCAATCATGGATGTTGGAAGGAATTAATCCTCAGGCAAAAAGTTTAGATTACATGAAATGAGTTAGTTGATCAGAGAAAGTTAGTTTAGGGGGAGCTAGTTTAACATCTGAAGGCCATTTTGGTGTAGTGGTTATAGGCCTTGTACTAGAAACTGGGAAACCATGAATTCTAGGCCTCCTTTGGGCACAAAGCTATTGGGTGACTTTGGAGTAGTCATTCTCTCTCAGCCCGAAGAAGAAGAAGGAAATGACAAACAACTTCCAAAAATGCTGTCAAGAGAACTGCATGAACTTGTCCAGGAAGTCACCAAGAGTCCATAATGACTTGAAGGTGGTCAAAACAAGAAGTTTAACACCTAGTTTAATCAGGATTAAATGCCTGATTCAATAAGATGGGATTTAGGAATTGCATGGCAGATGTACCAGCCACCCTGTCCTCTATGACTCAGTTAAGCCATGGCTATGATGGGGTCAATAATCTTGTGCCAAAGTTGGATTCCATTTCCTACTCACTGCAAGGTGTTTTGAGCAGATATTCTGTCTTTGTTCCTGTCTTCTTAGCAAGCTTCTTCTTCTTATGACCTAACAGAACTTGTCCATGAATCCTTTGTCCAGTGTGGGAAACTCATTCCTCCCTGAGGTTTTTAGGACCTGTTTCTACGGTACATTACATAAGAATAGTCTGACTTCCATCACTATCATGAAATCCTGGGAAAGCAGCAGATACTTCAAGGGTGGAGCATGCTTCTATTTAATGTAAATGTAATGTAAATGGAGTGATTTTGAGAAAAGCAGACAGCTAAAGAATACATGAAAGACCATTTGGAACAATACTGTATATTATTATGGTTGATTGCACAGTCAGCCAGATGTTTAGACTGGATGAGGATTATTGTTATTGTTATTACTACTTCTGTTGTGTTCTTTCCAATAAATCTTTATAAGCATTTTTTGCTGTGTGATATCAGTTGAACTCAAGGTGTAGAGCACAGTCAAGGTGCTCTGCATTGGTTTAATCACTGCACCTCAAGAAGAGATGGTATTCCTAGAAAGGGCAACCAAAATGTTGAGAAAAGGTTATTACACTTGGGATTTTACAGCTTGTTAGAAAAGTGAGCCATAGAAATATATTGGATGCGTAGAAGGAATTCTCAGCTCCTCTGCACATTGTTCATTGATGACCTTCTTGCACTGAGCAGGCTTCTGCTTCATTGCCAGCCAGGAGCTGCTTATCTGACACCTTCCTTCATTAGAGGCACCTTAAATGTGCTGAGTTCATGAATAGGGGTGTCGAGGTATTGATAGTAATATGACACTTCTGATCCAACCTTGTAAAAAATTGATGGTGATAAGAATCATGTAACTTTGAGGTGATTTTTTCCTCTTTATTTTCTTTCCATTTTTGGTATTTTAAAACTTCTTACTGTATGTCTGAAATGTAGGACAGGTCCTGGAACTGGAAGTAGAGTGGTGATTGTGGCACTATGCACAGCATACAGCCAATGATTTTAGCTGTGATGGATGGTGATGCAATAGCTACCACATTGTGCTCTGCATTGCCTGTTGCATTGCACCCTGATCCCTATAGAATTTGCATTTTCCCTTCCTCCTTCCTTATGGACCAGATGCAGCAGGTAGAACGAGGATGCTTTTAACACATGCTCTGCTTTTGAACATTTCAGGAAATGATATGAATAATCTTTATGTCTGATTTGTCAATGATATTTTTTTGTCTCACTTTTGCATTGGTGGAAGCTTTAAAATATGCCAACGATTAAGTTTTCAAAACAAGGGAATTTGGAACAATCCAGTAATAAAACAAATCCAAATTTATCTAAATAAGTGCAAACTCTTCATCTCAACATTTGGTTTGGTCCTTAATAGTCTAAAAGCAGGTAGTCAAACAATGAACGCATTAAAGATAAGGTCAAAAATGTAAATCAGCCTCCATCTCACCTTCAGAATATGGTATCCTCACAGGTTCACCACTTTCTTTAGACAAATCACTGCTCATCCAATTATTCTGGTGAGTTATCTGAGTTCCAGGAAAAGCTTTTAGCTTCCTGAAATGTCAAATGTCACCTTCAGCTTATTTAAAGGGGATGTATAGCAAGTCCCTGGGAGTTGTCACTGTATGTGTTTGTACCATGGGGGGGGGGGGGGCAAGGAGGAGGAGGGAGAGGTTGCATTGCACCCAGTGTATTTATTTTTTTACTGATTTGCTTTATACACAAGGTGGCTTTGGTATTGGTATTGGACTAGAAACTGGGAGTCTGTGAGTTCTAGTCCTCCCTCAGGTGTGGAAGCTAGCTGGGTGATTGTGGGCCAGGCACTCTGTCTCAGTCCAGATCACCGTACAGGGGTTTTGTTGTGGGGAAAAAAGGAGGAAGAAGCATTAGGTCTGCCACCTTGAGCTGTACAAAATGCAAGAGGAATATAAATGTGATAAATAAATCAAACACAAACAAAATATAAAAACTTAAAAAAACACAGATTAAGAATAGTATTTTATAAGACTGGTGGACCAATGTGTATTTATGCATTGTCCAAATGCTAAAACAATAGGGATTAAACACAAGTCATCTCAGGAGTACCTTCTCTACCTTGGGAACAATTCAGAAGAGGTCCTTTTCAAATATAGAAACAGGGGCTTCTGACAGGGAGGATATACCGTTATATAGTTTTTTCTCTCTCTCATTCTCTTCCTCCCTCTATGGATGATACAGAGATATATTCCCCCACAGAATGCTCTCTGCACAATCCTGGGCAACCTCTTATACTTAAATGATGCTAATTCATGCAATGGTGAGAATACATAATGTCAAAGATAATGGTAAATGGTCACATTACTACCTGTCCAAATATCCCAAATGGAATGCCAGAAATGTCCATGAGAACAATGCTACGGTCTGTTGAGGATGTCATGATAAAAAGACAGTTGTTTTGCAGACAAGACTCCAGGCTAGTGATGCAGTCTTCGTGTGCCTGAAATGATCTTAGCAGAGAAGGTGGCTGTGTTACGATGTTTTCTCCCCAGGCAAGGCAGTAGTCCTGATGGAGTGCAAGAAAAAGATAGAAAGCAATGTAACCACAGGGAAATAAAAGGTGTAGCATTAGGTTTTGTTTTGTTTTTAACCATATTGTCAATTTAAAGTTGGTGAAGAAGGCTTGTGTAACATGTGACAACAGATGGAAATAGTTAGTAAGGCTATATAAATATATGCCTCCCAGTCTGGCAGTCTTCAGATACACCAAATTGGGCAGCATATAGACCTCAGATTAATTTAAATACCTGGTGTTAGCTAGACTAGGATATCCCCGACCAGAAAAAAAAAAAATCCAGAAGAAGATAATGGCAAACCACTTCTGTAAGAATGCCAGGGAAACTGAGTGTGTGCAATCACCAAGAGCAGAACTCAACTTGAGGTTGTCTTTATCCTACTTATTGAAGAGATCACTTTAACTCTCTCAGGAGCTTTTAGAGTGAGAAAGAGGGAAAGAGTACCAGAAAAAGGAGGGATACCAGAAACAGAGTGTGGGTCCCCACACCCTTTTAATTCTGCTTGTATCTATTTCTTGCTTTAGCCAGGCTTATCATATGACCCCCCTCAACCTAATGATTCTTGAAGGAATGCAGTTCTCAGTATAGACAAGGTTACCCACCCTGACATACAATCATTCTGTGCTGGAGCTGTTTGACCTACCCTGTCCAATATATTAACAGTGTATGTATGAATATAGCAGCCATGTACTAACTATGGCAATTGGCAAATGTGACTGAACTCTGGGCTCCTGGAATAGCAGCAATTGAATGGAAAGACCTATGCTATCAGCTATGCTGTTGTGTTCATAAGAACATGAGGATAAGCCAAGTGCATCCAATCAAGTGTTTGGTTCACCACCCTTTTCCATTAGTGGCCAGACAGGTGAATCTAAGAAGCCCCAAACCAAGACAGCTTTTGCCCTGCCCTTCATACTAATAAATATTTAATAGTCAACTTCTTCAGAACATGAAGGTTCCATAATTGATAACTATTCAGAAACACTCCTCCCATGAATTTATCCAATTCCATTTTAAGTCAATCAAACTCAATAACCCTCTCACATATTAGTCCAGTTCAGGCATTGTGCTCACAATTGCATGTTGCCTGAATGCAGGGGTACACTAAGTAATTCTACCTATAAAAGTATGTAAACTGGTATTCACATAAATAAAGTAAAGCTCTGCAAGGAGAAAGCCTCTGTGCATACAACTGTACGTATCAACATGTCTTCGTAGTTATGATCTTGACATGCAAAATACACAGCTGTATTGTATAAACCTGCACGCAGAGGATTTCTCCCTGTGGATATCTGTGATTTGGATATAAGTGCAAAGGGAGAGGCTGTGTGGCATGTGAGATATTTGTTGTGGCCTTGCTCACCTTTTGGACTTCTTCATGAGTATAATGTCCAAGTAGGATTCATAAATCATGCTAGGCTGTAACATGGTTCGCTTGGTTTTAGCTTAGCATGTGCTGTCAACCCAGACATATGTTTTCTAAACCATGGTATATGGCTTAATATGGCATATGAACTCAGCTTGTTATAGCTTAATGAATAAACCATGGTTAAATAGATCATGGTTAAGGACACAAGACTAAGATTAAAATATGCAAATCTTTAAGGATAGGTACATATTTGCAAAGTATGAAACTGACTCATTTAGTCGAGCCATTGGTTCAGCCAGTGCAGTTTATCTCAGTTGGGTCTCTCTTCCACAAATGGTATCAATGTTGACATGTGCCAAATAAGGGAAGGCTGATATAATGACTAGCCCTGGACCTTTGGTCAGGGAAACCTACATTCAAATGTCATTATCAGGAACTGAAACAGACAGAAATTTGTATGCAATTAAGATTTTAAAAAAAAATCCTGAGCAATTGTATTTCATTTTTTAGAATTGGTTCTTAAACTCTATGTGTGTGTGTGAGTGCGTGTGTGTGTATGAAACATGGTAGGATCTGAGTATTATGTATGCACATATCCACTTGTGTGTGTATGCATGTGCGTATGCCTATGCATGTTTGCTTGCTTTACCTCCATCAAGTCAATGTAGAAATCCTTCCTCTTACCTCTATGCTCCATATTTTCACCCACCCAATCAGATCTGCTGTAATGAGGTACTGGTTTCTTTGGTCAGTTGTCATAATAATAGAACCTACTCCACTGTGAGCTTCAAATTCTGCCAGTAGCTTGCCTCTTCGTATATTCCAAAACCAGACCCAACCAGCACCTCCACAAGACACAAGATTGGCTCCATCTAAAACATGAAAACGAGGGGGCATAAGTAAGGTGGATCTAATCCCAAACGATGACACTTGGATCAAATACAGGCCCAAGAAATGGACTATTAGGGCAGCCCAAGACCCTGGGGCTGCATGCTGCTCCTGAACCACTGTTTTGTGCACCTCTCAAACAATCTTGGAGGACAATAACCTGGATACTGAATAAACCTATTTTCTGAATTTGTACAATACTTTGAACCATAAACTTCCCAACTTATATTCCTATGCACATAATAAGTCCCACTAAATTAAAATAGTGAGATTTTGTCCCATGAGTGTTTGTGCAAATACTTACTGTATAGGATTAAAGCAGTAATCTTGAAATCTTCTCTTACATGTGCTTTCTGAGAACAGTAAAATAGAACTGTGCATTGCTCCCTTGGTTTAACTTTCTAAACACAGTAGTTCTTTTCTCATCAGAGGCCAGTTCTACTGCACATGAAGCTTGCTAGACATGTAGGTTGTTTGTGTGGCTTTTAGTCTTCATTTTAATATTGCAGCTTTCCACCAGCAGTGAAATATGGAGCAATCCTTAGCATTCTCACACTGAGAGAAGCTATCACAATAAGAAATTAAGCCTTGGAAACCTGTTTCCAAGACTTTTTATTTTGTATTTGCAAAACTTGTACATGGGATTGTAAATCTTCATATAAATGGTTTTTACTTTGGCAAACTAAAGTTCCTCTTGTCAGTTTTATGTACTTTATGGACACCAAAGAACCCTAAATAATCCTTAAAGCAACAGATTTCCCAAATCATTGGACATAAATCTGCAAAAAGATTCCAATTTACCTTAGAGGAAAACAATGATAATTTGATTCAAAAAACATCTGGACAAAAAGTGGCTGAGAAATTACTTTATTCTCTCAAGACTAGTTGCAGCAAAACTCCCAGGTGGACCTAAATTCCATCATGGCTTAACATCTTGCAGTGCTGCACTGACTTACAGAGGCATAAATCAATATTTATTTACTTAATTACTCTCTATGTAAGCAGTCTTTTATTATAGACTTGCTTATTTGGAATTTACCTTCAATATCAAGCACAATTTAGTTCTGATTCAGATAAAAAGAAATCAAATGAATGATCTGCTTATAAATATTTATATATTTTGGTAAGTGATTACATTAATTTTGGGAGAAGGTAAATTCTAGAAATTGAGAGGGGTGAATTTTATTAATTATCAGTATGAATAGACCTATTCTGTTTGTGCAAATGTAAGACAAATTCAAGAGGTTTCAATATTTCTTAAAAATCTCTTGGGGGTTGGTCTAGAAGCAAGATGCATATGTTATTCATACCTGCATCCAGCTGTCAGGAGCTGTACATATAGAAAACAATGTCACAATAATATAATCACAAATATAGGATGTAAAGTATAAGAACTGTGAGGAAGATGACTGAAAATAAAAATGCTAATTTTATCACTTCATTATATAAATCCATAATGCAACCACACTGCCTGAGCCATAAATCAGAGCTGGAAAAAAAAGTTCACACATATCAAAAGACAAGAGAACTATCTCAATTTCTCTTGCCTTTTGACATGTGTGAATTTTTTTTTCCTGTTTCATGACCAAAATCCTTTATTCCTTTCTCTGAAGAAGAAAGATAAGATGATGGGAAAATAGATAAACCTCTCTTGCCTTCACTAATCTGTTTGGTTTCTACTGTATTCTCTTTTTAAAATTTCAGTTAAGCCAAGTATCACCTGACTCCAAGGAGCATTATATGATCTGAGCCTCAGAAAAATGAAGCAGGGGATGATCAAAAAGGGCTTATCTTGTACCTGTAGTTGAAATATTCCTTCCCTCCAAAAAGACAAGTCTAGTTATAGCATTGCAGTTTTCAGCTTCAGGATTAGCTGCAGACCTCATATGTTTGCCAGAGGTTTTGTTCTGCAGCATCTGAGAACCTGTGGAAGGGGGAAAAAAAACTTGATTAGTGTGTATGGGGTGGGGGAGGAAGCTCGCTTACAAGGTGCCAACAATGGCCATGATCCAAAATACAGACGACAGATTTCTCTTCCCAATTCAATATGTGTAATGCCTAGGCTGACCATACGTCCCATTTTGAACGGGACAGTCCCTTTTTTTAACATTTCCAGACCATTCCATCATTTTAACATAAATGTCCATTTTGTCCCATTTTCTTAAAAACCTTACTTAAAAATACAAAAGTTCCTGCAAACCTGTCAGAATGCAGTCTGACTTTGAGTGGAAGGAGGGGGAGCTCAGCAGAAACAGCGGGAAAAAAGCCGCAGAGCTCAACCCAGTGGGAAACCTAAAAAGAAAAAAACAGGATCAGCTGATAGGTGGTGATCAAAGGGCGAGCCGATTGGCTCCTGCCTTGAAACGGTGGGAAGAAAAGAATGTAAAAGCACAGCCAGAGGAGGAACGGCTTGTAGGGGACAACCGTTCACTAGACTCTCCAGCCCAGTCCTGCCTCTTGCAAATGAAGGAATCTGAAGATTCCCAGCCTGAGAAAACTGGAGAAGTTCCTGCCTGCCAATCCAGCCCATCGCCCAGCCCTGCCCCATTTTGCCATCCCAATGTCCCATTTTTGTCTGAAGGAAATATGGTCAGCCTAGTAATGCCTTCCTTTTTAGTGGCTTCCTCCACAGACTCCTGAAATACTGTACATGTCAAAGAGTTTTAAAAAGCTATTCAGGGAGGTTGATATGAGTTCTGTGGATAAAAGGCTTCTATAAAAAACAGAAGCCTCTTTGGTGATTTTCCTTTCTGTAATTCTCATGCCTAAACCAACTAGCTTTGCTAGAAACTTGGTCATTAATTTAAAAAAATGAGATAGGGACAGAAATTCTCAGGAATCACAAAATCTGTGCCAAGTTGCACATGTATACCAGGTTCATATAACACATTAGAGCTGGAAAAATGGGGTTGGGTAGTTTGTTGTGAGAATCAAGCTTTAGAACATTGGATAAATTGGTTATTCTCTTCAACTTCAGTATGGTTTATATCTTAGAGCACAGAATTGTGTTATGCTAACCTGGTTTTAGGATTTAGCATGTATGTAGCCATACACAGTGTATGTGTATCACTGAGTGCATACAGACATTGAATACATACAGCTAGTGAACCATCTGTGGGTCCTCCTAGATTTGTGGCTCCTGCTCAAGGAACAGGTGGCAGCTGTGGCTAGGGGGGCTTTTGCACAGATTTGTCTTGTGCACCAATTGTGCCCTTTCCTGGACCAGGAGGCCTTGCTCATGGTCACTCATGCCTTGGTCACTTCCCATTTGGATTTTTGCAATGCATTCTACATGGGGCTGTCCTTGAAGACCACCCAGAAGTTACTAGTCTAGAATGCAGTGCATGCTCAGTGATGGGTGTCCCTAGGCTCATCCCCATTACACCTTTGCTGCATGAGCTGCACTGAGTGCCAGTTTCATTCCAGGCACAATTCAAGGTGCTGATTATTACCTTTAAAGCCCTACATGGCATGGAACCAGGTTATTTGTGGGACTGCCTCTCCCTAAGGACATCTGCCTGTCTTACTAGATTGGATACGGTGGGCACACTCCTAATCCTGTCCCTTAAATGTTGCCATCTTATGGGACCTAGGAAGCATGCCTTCTCTGTGGTATGAGTGCCACTGCCCTTTGGAATGCCCTTCCCCCTGAAGTTCGGCAGGCCCTCATCCTTTTAAGCTTCCAAAAAGCTCTTAAGACCTGGATTTTCCCCAAGCGCCAGGATAGGGGGAAATTGTGAGATGTACTTGTTGTGGGCCACATGGAAGTTTAGCTATGGTGCTAGATCCATAGATTTTAATTTTGGGGGGTTTTGACATTGTATACTGTGAATAGATGTATTTATTTATTTTATCTCTTGAGCTGCCCAGAGTTTGGTACAAGATGGGTGGCCATATAAATGTTTGAAATAAATAAACAAATAAAATCACAACTTGTCATCCAAAATTAGGACTATTTGTTCAAGGCTGCAACAGTCTGAATCACTGCTAGATGGAAGCAAAAAGTTACAGTTTTCGGTATCTCTTGGCTGCCTCTAGGCCTATCCAAATTCAGCTGGCTGTGTTAACACTATCTATGGTTCGGTTGGAACAAGCTAATGTTATGCAAAATGTTATGAAATTAGCCAGACTATAGTTTAGATCCATATGCCATATTATACTAAAGATATTCAGAAAACAAAAAGAAAATGAAAACTTCTAGTTATCTCCTCATGGCTGCCCTAGTGGAAGGACAGAAAATGTGAGAACAAGAGAAAAACTAGACTCGGGAATCAGATTTCAATACTACATGCAATACTTTTGTTTCTGTCTTCATCCAGATTTGCTATGGCCCATAGGTTAAAATAATAACAACTGAATATTGTGTCTACATGGTAATATCCAGAGAAAAACCTGATAAAGAAAGTCTGCTTTGTGCTACATAGAAACACTGGGGAGTTTTAAAAACAGTCTAATTGGGTCTATAAAACTTGTTTGTAATGCATTCTTCAAAAATGGCTCTAAAATAATATGATCTTACCTGTTGGCTTGTGCGCTAAACTGAACAGCAGGTTGCTTTGATTACATTTCGATCCAGTTGGCTAAAGACCGTGGTGACTTATGGTGTCACATTTCTGTACTTTACTATATCCAGCATCCACACAGCTTATTTTTTAACATATATGAGAGCTTAGGTGCACTCAGAGGGATTTTCTACTCTTTTTTTTTTTTTTTTGGCTTTCAAACACTGTAGCTTTGTGCTCTATCAAGAGCTGATCTCTAAGCCTGTTCAGTTCCAAAAGGATAGGGATGTGCAACATGGGAATGGAGTGAGAATGCTGGTAGAGAAATGAAATCCCCAAATCTTTCTGGGTGTAAGAGCAATTTGTGTGGGTTTTTGGTTCCCAGCCTATGGGAAATATCAGCACAAGTAAATATGTTTATACTGTTGAGATAAAGCAGTATGTTAATTAGTTCCCTAGATAAGCTGCTGATTTCTTTCTTTCTTTTTTTTTTTTTTTTGAGGAAAGCACTCAGCTACTTGGGCTTTCTTATTTCTGTAATCTAACTGGAGGAAAGCTGAAAGTCATCTTTTAAAGGCTGACAGATTTCCTAGTTCTATAAATGATGTCTTGAGACACAAAGACAAGTATGTAATTGGGATTACAGAAACATGGTGGGATGAATTCTACCTACTAGTAGAATACTGGGCTTGATTGGTACAGCTTGTTTCAGAGGAACAGGCAACACAAGAGAGGAGGTGGTATTGTATTATATAACAGGAAAGAACATACCTGTACAGAGGCCCATTGGACGGATGTTAATAGTAGTGTTGGAAGGTTAAGATAAAATGGCAAGCTAACAGAATGAGTAACTTGCTAGGAGTTTCCTACAGGCACAAAACCAGTCAGAGGAAGTGGGTGAAGATTTATTAAAGCAGATAACTGAAGCATCAGAAAACCATAAAATGGTAGTAATGGGAGTTTTCACCTACTTGGACATCTGCTTACACAACAAATTTTGTCCAACATGAGGTATTAGGTATTTTTTTTACTTGAGCTGGCAGTCATTTTCTCTTTCTTAAGGTTGATGTACATCCTATGGGATCTGCTGCCTTGGATTTGATCCTTAGTAACAGGGAAGAGTTGATTGAAGATATTAAAATAATGGAAACTTTGAGTGTAATGGCCACATATTGTTAGAGTTGATTTTTAACAACAATGAAAAAAAAAAAAGGAAGACCTGTCATACTGAAATTATGGATTTATTAACTGATTCTTAGTTGAACCATGATTTTTATTAACTGATTTTATTAAACTAAAAGAAGTAATAAAGAAGATGCCATGAGAAGAAAACTTTAAATGAAAAGGTAGTGCAGCTGGCTGAGATTTCTTACAAAGGAAATTAAGGATAGCATAATCTCAAATAATACCAGTGAGGAATAAAAATGTTTTTTTTTTTTACATCTTAAAAGCCAATGTGGTTAAATACGTAGTTTAAAAAAGAGTTAAGACTGAAAAAGGGTTGCTTATTGGAAATGGAAGGATGGGCTACCAAGTGAGGAAGTCTACAAAGCTTCAGGTCAGAAATGAAGGAATGAAGCAAAGGCAGAAAATCAGCCAGGACTAGCAAAATGCAGCAAAAGGGAATTTTTTAAAAAAGAAACATCAACAATGGAGGAAGATAAAGGAGGCATTATCTTTAAGTTCACTGCTTAATCCAAACGGAGAAAGCTTAACAGATGACCAAGAAAAAGCAGATGAATAATTATTATTTTGCATCCAAAAGAAGTGGTGATTTGACTGTTTCTAGTTTATGCTATTCAAATCACCACTTCTTTTCTCTTGGCCATCCTTCTTGCTGAATTTTGCTAGCCTTAGCTCAGACCTCATTCCTTTCATTTCTGGCCCTTGGAGACAACAGGGGAGTATATAGGAACATAGTGATGTGGTAAAAATGACTTTCTAGCTAATTTGAATGCTTTCAGGTCTTCAGGCCCTGATAAAATACACCCTAGAATACTGAAGAAATTGGCTAAAGAGTTGTTAAGACTTCTATCAATTATCTTTGAGGAGTCCCGGAAAACTGGGGAGGTGCCAAAGGTCTGGAGAAGAGCAAGCAAATTAAAAAAGAGGAACCCAGTAATTATTGACTGGTGAACCTAACATCAATAGCTGGAAAGATCTTAGAGCAGGTAATAAAGCAGATCATTTGTAAGCATCTTGAAGACAATGCTATAATTGCTAACAGTCAGCATGGGATTGTCAAAAACAGCTCACATGAAACAGTTCTCATCTCCTTCTTTGACAAGGTAAACTACTTTAAGGGACAAGAGGAAAACTGGATATAAACTACTTTAATTTCAGCAAACCACACTCAGAGACTCAGCATTAATGGTTCCACATTGAGTTGGAGAACAACAGCCAGTGGATTTGGTATTATTCAACATTCTTATTAATCGTCTGGATAACAAGGTGGATGGGATGTTTATAACATTTGTGGATGTCACAATATTGGGAGGACTGGCCAATACCCTGGAAGACAGAACAAGGTTGCAATTTAATCTGGACAGGATAGAAGACTTCAGGTGAGAGGAACAAGATGTCCTTCAACAGAGAAAAATATAAAGTATTATACTTAGGGCGGAAAATATAGGGTACACATGCAAGATATGGGACTCATGGCTTGGAGGCATTACATGAGGAAAAGACTTGAGTATGGTCATCGACAACAAGCTGAATCTGAATCAGAAATGTGAGACAGTTGCTAGAAGGACTGACCCAGTTCAGGCCTGCATCAGAAGAAACACTGTATCAAAGAAAGAAATGTGAAAACTTTGTTCCCCTTGACTCTGCAGTGATGAGATCACACCAGGAGTATTGTACATGATTCTGGACATCCATTTCTAGAAGGATATTGACAAGTTGGAACAGATTATGGGGAGGTCAGCAAAGATGATTCAAGGACATGAGAACATTTCCTGTGAAGACAGGCTGAAGGAACTTGGGGTGTTCAGTATGAAGAAAAAACATAGGGAAGATGCAATAGGCATATGAAGGGAAGTTATAGGAAGATGGCCAAGAATTATTCTCCACGGCCATAGAAACTAGGACCAGAAATAATGGGTATAAGTTGCAGCTACCTAGATTTTTTAAAATATAAGGAAAAACAATCTTCCTATGGATGTGGTAGGTTCTCCACCTCTAAAGGTTTTTAAGACGTCTGGACAGCAGTCTCTCCAGGATGGTTTAATCGGTTGTTTCCCTGCTCGTTGCAGAGGTTTGGACAAGATGATGCTTGTGGTCTCTTCCAGGTGCAGTTCGATGACCCTATAATACTGACTTTTAAAAATGGCAGCAACCAGAAAGCAACACTGCCTTGGAACAGCAGGCTATAAAGAAGAGAATCAAGAAACAGAGCAAGCTAATTGTCTTTCTTTTTGACCCTAGACTACCAAAACAAAAGCTATATATATATATATATATATATATATATCCCTAGTAACATTGTGCCTTTATATGGGTTTTAATTAGAGTTAATTTGGAACCAATCATTACTGAAATATGTAGCATTAGTACACCTAAATACAGGATAAAAATAAAAGAGTCTCAGTTCAGCTGGACTCCTGGGGATTACATAGACCTGCTCATGTAGTTTTCTTGGCAACAGTTTGGAAGTGCTTTGCCATTTTTTTTATTCCATGATTTTCGTTTGTTTGTTTGTTTGTTTTTAATTTCCCACTCTGTGATTTCCTGGTGGTCTCCCACCCACTTTGATCTTGCTTTTTTTCTTTTTTTCAAGGTCAGCTTATTGCTGATATCTGCTGTGATTCAAATATAGAATGTTTACTCCCATATTCACAGGAACACTCAGGGACAGCACAACTTTCAAAGTTAATCGTTATGCTGCATAACTTATTATGTAACAGATGGTGAAAGTTTTTATTTATTTATTTTATTAATGAAATTGATCACCGCCCATCTCCCAAAAGGGACTCTGGGCAGTTTACAATAAAACATAAATAAGAAAAATATAAAACTGTAAAATATTATAATACATAATAAAATAAATGTGATAAAAACCCCAATGGCTGGAAGTACTCTGTGATTCGCAAGCAGAGCAGGGCCCTTCTAAGAAACTAACCATCCCCAGGAATGACTACTCTCTCTCCCACCCCAGGCATGATAACAGAACCAGGTCTTTAGTTGTTTCAGTCCAGAAGTTGCTTTTCCTTTCCCAGTTTGCTCCTTCTTTCTGTTTTCTTCCTATCAGCTCATATTCCCCGGGATCTTAGAAAACAAGGATTTATATTCTGAGGCCATAAACAGCCTCCCTAAGCTTTGGGTATGTCCCTAGCATGCTAGCATGTTGCTACCAAACAGCTATTTAAATGAGATGGACGAGAAAAAGTATTAAATATACAGGGAACAATGATATGTTTTATATAAAATGCATAATATGATGTTTTATTCTGGCTCCCCCCATTTTTGATATGCTGCACTTGGTACTTCCTCAAAGACCAAAACCTGTCCTTATCTTTCTCCCATAGGTATACTGCAGCAAATTTTTCAGTCCTCTCTCCCTCTTAATATGGTAAGAAATGTGCAGACAATGTAACACCAACGTAATGGGCTTCTGTATAACAAATATACTGAAATTATCCTATGCTAGACTTGGACTGTCAGGGGTCATTTCAAATTAGAGATGCTCTACAGTCGCCAAATCACCCTCTGTGGGTTCATTACAGCCTTCGTACGCGTTTCAGGTCCTTGAGGGCTTAGACATCTTCTCCCAATATCATTATTTCAGCTCTATTCATAACAGAATGATTTTCTGGCACATCTAGATGAAGGCACTATTTATCTAGTGAAAATTAGATATCCTCCAATTTGTGCTACAGAAAAGAAAAACCTCTCTTCTTGCACCTGAAACCAATGCAGAAGATCAAAAGTCTCTTTTCCTTATCATTCTGCCTTGTGCATTATAGGCTGTCTTGACAGCAGGATTTGACAAGATTAAAATTTATTTAGCTGGCCCTTTCAAAACTTGCCGAGCAACTTAAGGAAGGAATAGAAGAGTGATACATCAAGCCATTGGGTAATGTTAGTTGAAGATACATTTCTGTTCCTACTATAATCAACTCTTCTAACCCCCCCTATCTCACATATGCCAGTTATTCTTCCATAATGGAAGTTGTGATTTGTAGAATGGGGAGCAATTATGAATTGCCTGCTGGCATGTTGCTTAATACAGTATATGATAACCATTAGTGTGTGAAGACTCAGCCAAATGAAATTTCTCAGGTTATGAACAGCCTCAAGAGGAGGCTCAGTTGCAAGAGGGCTTCCTGAAATTATTTATCACCTTGCAGTAAAACAAGGCAGAAATTAAGGAAATACTCCCTGCTGAAGATGGTAACAGAAAAATTGCTGACATAGATCTGTGACAATAAACAGGAGCAGTTGTTTTCAGGGTGATGGGGAATTAGCAAACAATCTCAAGGAACAGCATTGCTGCTGCTGCTGCTGCTGCTGCTGCCTTTTGTCATTTTGACAAGCAAAGGCATAAACAGTCCCCTGGCTGGAATTCATTATTATTAATTCCACAGATCAAAGTTTTCCTGGCCTGGTTGATCCCATAGAATAAGATAATTGCAGTGTTGCTAGATTAAAAACAAAAGATAATTTACCAAGCAGTAATATGACAGAAGGAGATAACACAGGGAGGTAACCATATATATAGCAACTGCCCACATTTCAATAGAGAAACTAGCATTCCCTTATTTTCTGGGACTTCTGATCAAAGTATAAATGCTTGTTGAACTTACCTTTATCCTACATACAGACACGATGGCTTATTCCTTGTGTAATTACATATTCAGTATGATTAGTGCTGCTAGGCAGTTGATTATCTATGTTATGTTCCCCCAGCCTGGATTCCTCCATTGCTGAGTTGAATCCCACAAATCTGGAGAGCACTCAGGTTGGGGATAACTGATTAATGTACATTAGTACAACCTCTTGTCTCATACTAACATGAACATCTGAGGGTATCAGTCACATGCCTTGAATAGCTCGGTTCCAATTTCTACCATCCTTGACCATGGCAACATGACCATCCATTACATAGCTCACAAAGTGTCTCAGGCCAACTACCATAATTCAGCACCATCACTCAATGGACAGTTCCCCAAATTATTTACGGGTTTCAGTTTGGGGTACTCCTTGCAGGTACCAACCTACAATGCAAAAGTTCAATGCAGTGAAAGGCAGTCATCTGTCTTCATCTGGATTTAGTTCCCCTTCCTATACAAAATAACAGCTTCTAAGTCTAAGAAGACTAATATCACATCATGATGCTCACTAACCTGAGCTGGACCTCAATGAACTTCCAGGATTGAAGCAAAGCTTAGTGAAGGCATTTTCAGTACTGTTATTCCATACAACAATCTCACCATCAGAACTCCCTGAATTAAATCATAAAAAGTGAGAGCATTATCAAAGTAATCAGCATGCAAAGATACACATTGGTTTTAAAAATAAGACTGAGAAGTGATATCTGAATGCTTTATGTTTTGTGGGACTACAAAGACTTGTGGGAATACTGTTCAGGGTTGTTAGAATGGCTGCAGTGTTCTATAAGAAACTGTCTAATAAAATAAATCTATTATACAGAGGGCTGGAAACATAACACACTTACCCTGGTTACTGAGTTAACCCATTATCTGGGCTCATGTAATATAATGAACCATAAGCTGTCCTTACAGCTTGGGTTCATACAACTAAACCAGGGTTTCTCAACCAGGGTTCCATGGAATCTTACAGTTCCTTGAGAGGTCACTTGGGGTTCCCTGGGAGATCACAAATTATTTTAAAAATCATTTCAAATTCAGGCAACTTCACATTAAAGAGGTAAGTTTCATTCTTTATTTTTAGTTGAAGAACACTGTTAATGCATATATACAGGTCTACCCATGAAACGAATATAATAATTTTGTAACTTCCAGACTATACTTGAGCCTGAATGTGCAGGGGTTCCCCGAGGCCTGAAAATTATTTCAAGGGTTCCTCCAGGGTCAAAAGGCTGAGAAAGGTTGAATTAAACACAACAAAACTAACAAAGGTTATAAGTAGCCAGGCTTAACATACTGTGGAAATACTCATTCTACAACTTTACCAATCAGGTTAAGAATACTGTAAACCCAACCATTAAACCATGATCTATATCTTGTGTCATGCCATCTTTGCCCCATCTAATATTTGTTCTAGTTTTTGCTTTTCCTTATTAAGTGTATCTCTCCTTCTTTCTTTCTCTCGGTTGAAAGTTCACCTTATTTAGGATCCCCTAGCATGTGCCTATCTGTTCCTCCAGAATGCAGTCTGTTTGCAGAATATAGGCTTAACTGAGCAATACAAAATATGAAAATTGATGTAAAAGTTAGTAACAAAACATTGCATACATTTCTGTTCAAATACAAATCAGAAATTCTTGCTGGGTTTCCAAGGTGCACCCTAAACCAACAAGTTAATAATAATAATAAAAAAGACTAAATTAAATTCATGGCATGATCCCTGACAACTTCCTTTGTCCCAACAATTCAAGTTTAGGTTTGTATACAGTGGCATCACACCATTGATGGGATGGCATCTAGCAATAAAATAGATCCTTTTTCTCAATTTTGTCTTAACAAATCCAGTCCAGGGGATTGATGTGAAAAGGGAAATAGATAAGTCATTAAGTATTCCTTTACCTGTGACAAGAGTCTGTGGAGGTAAAAATGCTGCACATAAAATGTCATCCTGATGCTGAGCTCCTCCTTTCCATTCGGAAGGCTGAACAAGATACTGAGTCAAGTTATTTAGGCGGAAGACTGTGATCGTCCTAAAGATACAAACAAGCACAAATGAAATCAATAGGAGTGAATCTTCTTGTTCCTGAGCTTTTTGTCCATTGGCTCAGGAGAGATAAATATAGAATAAATATACATTTCATGTCAACCTGATACTATGCAGCAAAGGCAAAAGAGGTAGAAGAAGGGGAATTTTCAGTGGGCAAGCATCAGTCTTAGGAACAAGAAACCACCTTTGAGTTGTGGACTTGCTTATGTCAGTTACCAGCTCTCTTCTTAGCCCCATCGCTCCGAGCCTTCCGGAGGAAGTTGAAGACCTGGCTCTGCCACCGGGCTTGGGGCAGGGAGGAGAATCGACATACTTGGGGTTGGCTGGTGCCTTAAAGTGCCCCTCCTATACAGTGACTGAATGAGATCACAGCCATCTGGATTTTATGAGCTGGAGTAGTTAAGAAATTGTTTTAATTTTAATGGGATTTTATTAGAATTTTATTGTATATTTATCCGAATTTTTATTGTATATTTATTCTATATTGTAAACCACCCAGAGTCCCTCTGGTCGGAGGAGATGGGCGGTGACAAATTTGATAAATAAATAAATAAATAATCTTGATAGGTTGATATAAGGCTGAGGATTGAACACTCCCTTGAACAATCTCTCAAGGAAGTGCAAATAAATATCTAAGTGCACAACAATACCTTTTTTTTTTTTTAAGTTAGAGTTGATGTCTCCCTCAGGATGCAAATACCCACCCCAAGGAATAGTTTTATATTCTTCAGTAGCACAGTCATAACATTAGCAGACTAGGTACACCTCAGAATATTTTTTCCTGTTCATCCGCTTGGATTTTCTCTTTTTCTTACTCCCTAGTCGCAGGCCACTCCA
Source organism: Candoia aspera (assembly GCF_035149785.1). Lineage (NCBI taxonomy): Eukaryota > Metazoa > Chordata > Lepidosauria > Squamata > Candoiidae > Candoia > Candoia aspera. The sequence continues at coordinate 17,493,677 of NC_086158.1, read as the reverse complement.
TCCATGCTTGTCACAAATTATTTGCAGCTGATATACGTATGAAATACTAATTTTTTGAAATTGAATTAATAATCAAAAAGCAGTCTGATCTGCAAGAAATTACAATGCTTTATTAACAGATACCCTTGCAACATGACATTTAATGTTTTCATGTTTTATTTTAATATTCTCCCTCTTTTCTCCACTTTTGTTGCAGGAATTGTATGTTGCAAGCATCACTCCAATACTTTTTGGAAAAAGATCTATTGTTCAGTTGTACTCCTTGCTGCCAAACCATAATGGAAAATCTGTCTCCAGTGCACCGTGCATTGTTTCTAAACATAATAGTTGATGACAAGGATAACTACTGCACTAACCAATTCACAGCGCTGTTAAAATCTGCCATAAAATTGATTAACTTACAAGAAAAAGAAAATCCTTCATTTGAAAATAATAATGCAGAAAATGTGGAGTTCTAATAAATGCATGCATACATACATACATACATACATACATACATACATACTCGGGATATATCCTGGGCAAAATAGGTATAGTTTGTTATTGAGGAACTAAAGGACTGTGTTTGTTTGTTTGTTTATTTATTTATTTTTCAAATTTCTATCACCGCCCATCTCTCCCAAAAAGGGGACTCTGGGCAGTTTCCCCTTCTACTCCATTGTATATACTTTTAGGCAGCAGCAAAAAAAGGAGAATGAGTTATCCCTGGATTATAACTCATCTAGGCTGAATTCACAGAACATGCTAAGCTATTATTTAGTTTATCTGGATTTGATTTGGTGTGTTGTTCAACCCAGCTACTGGGGTTTCTAAACTATGGTTTATGACTTAATTTGTTATATAAATCCAGCTACCTGTGGCTTCCTTATAAACCAATGTTTATCATATCATGACTTAATCCTGAGATTAAAGAATTAGCTTTGTTATTCAGTTATTAAAAAAAAAAACCCAACAAATTGTGTTGTAGCTGCTCAAACGTTAACAAATAAAAGTCTTTATTTTTCAGTGTTGTAAAATAATATTGTTTATGAACATTCCCCTCCTTAAGTGTACTTGGACAATACATTATTGTCCAAGTACACAATCTTGGCAAGTTTTAGGGTTCAAGCATATCAAACAAGGAATTTATTTTCCAGCCTTGAATATATGGTTTGTTGTTGTTGTTTATTCGTTTAGTCGCTTCCGACTCTTTGTGACTTCATGGACCAGCCACCAGAGTTTTCTGTCAGTCGTCAACACCCCCAGCTCCCCCAGGGATGAATCCGTCACCTCTAGAATATCATCCATCCACCTTGCCCTTGGTCGGCCCCTCTTCCTTTTGACCTCCACTCTCCCTAGCATCAGCGTCTTCTCCAGGGTGTCCTGTCTTCTCATTACATGGCCAAAGTGTTTCAGTTTTGCCTTTAATATCATTCCTTCAAGTGAGCAGTCTGGCTTTATTTCCTGGAGGATGGACTGGTTTGATCTTCTTGCAGTCCAAGGCACTCTCAGAATGAATATATGGTTATTCATGGGTAAGTGGTTACATTTTGATCCCAAATCATATGAGATATGATGTTGGAGAATAATCCTAATTTGAAAATAAGGGGAAGATGCTTTATTGGAATGGTTGGGCCAAACAAGAGATCAGTATTTTGAATCGGTTCATTTCTAATGGCTGTTTCAAAGACTTCAGGAGATTGTGTTTTGTATATGATTTGCCTACAACATTCATTTGGCAATGCATACAACTGAAACTGGTACTAATTTAACAGTATAGCTCATAAATGTAAGGTAAACTTATGATTTAAGAATGAAATTAGTCCATCATAAAACATTTGTCTTTATTGGACCCTTCAAATAATTTTTAAAGAGTATTGATAAGATATGCAGATCTTATTCAAACACTATGTAGCAGCATTCTGTGCTATATCTCACTTGTACTATGAAGTTCCCCTAGCCACTGAGATTGGAGGGATGTTTTTGCTTATACTTCTGCAGATTAAAGTTTTTGTTTTCTATTATAAATAGTGAGAATTGTGTGAGAAGGCATAACTAGACTCACACATGCTGGATGATGGCATATTAGCTACCATGACTGCAAAAATCATATTTGGTTGCTTGTCTGTAAGTTTTTGAACCTAAAAAAATAATCAGATCTTAACTCAAAGCAGATTTATACCCTAAAATCAATTTAATCTCCAGAAGTACAGCCTAATTTTGCAATGATTATTATAGAGGAAGAACTTGTATGGGTTATCTGACCATAGAAGTATATTGACAGAAGTGTTTCTAATTAAAGCCTGACATAATTTTTCTTTAGCATCAGCAAAGCTCATGGATGCAGAAGTTAAGACTTTATAAAAACAAGCAGTATTTTGAGAGAGGGAGAGAGAGAAAGTAACCCTAGCAAACAACCATTCAAGTAACAACATGTACAATATATTTGAATGCACCTTATAATTGTTGCAGAGTGCTGGAAAGTGTTTGCCCCGAGAAATCAGAAAAATCACACACCAGGCATTTCTATAAAAATAAATGTATTTACACAAAATACATAAACATATTTACAAGCTTATGCATTCACACGTCCTCAGATGGAACTGGAAGGAAGGCTGTGTAGAAAGGAAACTGAACCTAGTAACAAGCCCAGGCAAGCTGCCTTCCAGACAAATCAGGAACTTTACCTTATATGGTCATGCCTTTTCACCCCCAAAACTGAGGATACTTAAGTTTGACCTGTTCACCCTGCCAGAGTGATTTGTTACCATTGTAACCTTAATTCCTCTACAGCCAAATTTCTTGCAGAAAAAAACAAACGCCAACAATAATATTCCCCACCAAAAAAAAAAAAAAAAGACAAGCTCTTGCTTTAATCTCCTCTATTTTTCTTCTCCAAAGACCTGGGAGAACTTACCATAGTTTTCAGTGCCTACCTGCAGCAGAATTGAAAGTGCAGAGTAATATAGTGGCATGTGGCATATGGTTTGGACATATTCAGTAGTGTCAACCTTACCAGGTAGATCAGACAGGAAACATGACCAGGTAAGTGAATTCTACTTTGCTGTAAAGTTACATTAACAGAATCTTGCAAAGCTGGAATTATAAATCTCCTGCCGTCTCCTTTACAGACTGAGAAACTAGGGAGGGTCCCTTCTGAGCCTCTTGCTCTGTCTACTATCCAGCTGTGGGCTTTGCCTTCTCCTATCTGACCATTGCCTAGGCAGATCTCTTCACCCCATCTACCAAGGTCTTTCCCATATGCCATTACAGGTAGCTGCTGTTGGGTCCCCTATGCTCTGAGTCTCCATGCTCCGGGTCCCATCCAATAAGTAGTGGGACCTAGGAAGTGGGCCTTCTCTATCATGGCATCTGCCCTCTTGAACAACATTCTTTCTGAGATTCATATGGCTCCCACCCTCACCATATTTAAATTAGCCTTTAAAACCTGGCTCCTTCCCCAGGACTTAGGCTAGAATGGTGAAAGATCTTTTGTGCAGTGTTTTGGTCTATTAGATGATGTTTTTTTCCCTCTGGATTTCCTTCTTCTTATTATTATCATTTTGTTATGCATGTACTCGTTTTCATTGTCTTCTTTTGTAAGCTTCTCAGAGCCGTGATACATTGGGTGCCCTAAAAATTTCATAAATAAAAAAATTAATATCTGCTCTACCATAGTACCCAGGAAGAGTTCTAGAGTCTCTGTATGTGTAAATGAGAATAGCAGAGAAACATGGAGAATTACCTTAAATCAAATCAAACTGTTCACCTAATTTCATCTTGTCTATTCCATCCTGGCTTGGTGTAAAGAGTAAGGAAGATGACCTAGATGGAAATATACAGGAACTACTGTATTTCCAAGCAAAATGGGCTAAAGCATTTTTTTTAATAGCTATCTCTATAAAAGTAGTTTTAATCTTTCCACAGGGTTGGTTTCCTGGTCTGGGGTACCTAATAGGGCTGATACTTAATGACCTCCAAATGAATTATGATTACAACTCCAAGAATTCACTAGGAATTCTGAAAATTGTGATGCAACACATCAGGAATGGCATCAGGGGGCAAGTTCTGCTCTAAGCAGCTTGAATGTTTAGCCTTAGCAAACAAAGAAGGGCATTCTACATGCACTTTATGTGGGCTTACAATACACATCAGCACAAGGTTGAAATCAATGCATTTAAGTAAAGAATGCATACACACACACACACACACACACACACACACCTTTTTAATCTTGCCAAAGTGTTTAAGAGATTGAAAAAATATAAACTCAACAAATCCTTTCAAAATGCATTCCTTTGTTTTGAAAGCCTAGCCCATCTTGAATACACTCAAGAGCATTGTTTGTTTCTGCAAAAAATCTTGAGAAGAAACTTGCTGCCCTTCCTGTTGGAAACTGAAATAGTTTACTTGATCAAGACAGATGAGAGCTTCTCTTACAATGCTACACCAGTGAATACATCTTTTCTTGATTTCCATTATCAAGCAGCCCTTGAATTATTGGGACAGACAGACAGACAGCAGATTTTATCACCCATAAATGGAAGCAAAAGGTTCACTACTACAGCTTTCTACACTGTACGCTCATATATACAGTCCCTCTTAAGTAGATTAACCTGCACAATACCTGTCCCATCCTAGGACCAAAATAGTCCAGCTTAGCACCAAAATCTGGGAAATTTCAACCGTTTGGTCCCTTCCAGCATTGAGCTTATGATGACAGTGTCCATTGAAGTCCCAGACCTGCAGATATCAAAAAATCAGTATATCTGATTTATACCTTTTTTTATTCAGCACTCATAAATAGCAATAAATAATAATACAGTGGAGACTTTAGTATTAAGTTCAACGTTTGTGGTTTTTTTCGTATTACAAAATAACTCAATGCACTGTGCAACTTCTTATCAATGTTATGCCAAGCATCAATGGTCCAGTATAATCAATTCTGTGTTCATACATATATTAGAAATCATATTTAACATTGAGATAATTTTTCGAAAGGTTTAATTTACTTTAATCATCATAGTGCTAACAGTTTCCAGTTTCTACTGTACTAAATTTTTATTTGTATTCTACAATTTATTATTTGTTTTCCATAATAAAACAATTAATTTAGGGGAAAAAAAGAAAAATCAGTATATCAAAACCCTAGAGTAGGATGGTGTCTTGGTAACTTCAAAAATAATGTTAAAGATCTTAAGGCTACATAAATCCATGTAATGGTGGGGAAGGATCATAACTTTTGACTGGGAACCAATGCTATCTGTAAACCTCTTAGATCTTTAACCCTAAAAGCCTTTTCAATTGCAGCTAAGTTACTGTATTTACTGTAACTTAATGTTGTACTAACCAACCAAGAGTTAGCTGAAGAGAAGCTAGTTCTCATCACTGCTTTGTTAACCATGTTGGGATTCTTAGCAAAATGCAAACTAATAATCCCATTCTTTGTTCTTGATTACATCAGAAGACAAAGCTTGAAACACTCAAGATGTCTGTCTATAGCAGGGTTGGAGACAGAAGGAGTATCCTTGCAGAAATAGTGTGTTCCTCCCACTGTCACATCAGTCAAAAACTTGTAGTAAATGTGAAATGTAGTATTCTTTTTTTTTTTAATCTGACTTGAGAGACACACTCTCTTATTCACTGATTCTTGGCTCATACAGATGAATTAAAATTACCTATCCCTTTACAAACCTACTATCACATCCAAAAAAGTGGTTTTTCCCCTCTCTGAGGTATAATGATATATCCCTTACCTCACAATTTTGCTCCTTCTTTTATGATTTCCCTCAGAATTCCATGCTAGTGCTGCTACTCAAGCTGGAAGTCCTGTTTGTTATGGCTTTCTGACCCATGCAGTCCCCCTGGGTTTAAGTTCAACCTCTGTTATGTTTCTTTGCTCTTCCAAACGTAGCACAGACAGGGAACTAAACTTTGTAGAGAAAATGTGGAGGCAAATCCAGCTTCCAGTTCATTCATTGGGCCCCATTTAGCAGTGTATATGTATGTGAGTAGAACCAAGCACATTAATAGTATCTAGGGAGTGATCTTTATGTCCAAAAGAATATGTACCTTTTATTAGTAAAGGTAAAGGTTTCCCTTGACGTAAAGTCCAGTCGTGTCCGACTCTAGGGGGCGGTGCTCATCTCCGTTTCAAAGCCTTGGAGCCGGCGTTGTCATAGACACTTCCGGGTCATGTGGCCAGCACGACTCACGGAACGCCGTTACCTTTTATTAAATAGACTTAAAAAAACCTTTCATATCTGTCCCTATGGTGGGGAGAAAGAGATTAGAAGAAGGAAACAGGTACTCTATACTTAAAAGAGAGAATCTGAAAATATATTTTAATCAGGGATACGCAGAGCAGAGACAAGAAGAGGAACCAAGAGAGGGTCTCTTATTTGCTGTCTCTATTCCCAATGTCCCTAGGGGTCAGTACAATAAAGTTGTAAATAATTGATGTTTCTGGAACTGCATCTCCTGCAAATCTTTCTGATGAGGTTCACACATTGTGCCAAACGATAAGTAAGCTAGTTCAATTTTGGAGTAGCAGGCTGTATGAATCCATTCATTGTGATTTGTATGTTATGACTTAGAATGCAGCATGTTGTGTAAGCTAGGTGAACTGTTACTTATTCAACAGATCATAATATAGCACAATGTAGAATTCCTTGGAGCACAGTCTAGACCTAAATGGCTATTTTTACACAAGACACTTAACATGCCTACTGAATTAATCCATTTTCTGGGTTTGCACTGTACATTGAACTATCAGTTAAGCAGTTGGGCAGGGTTTTCACATGCCAACAGAAGTCTAATCAACTTTAAGATAAATCTGTTGTGCAAATGTATCTGCTAGAATTTTAGCTGATCTGTTTAAGTGTGTTAGGAGAACATATCCAAAGTATTTTTCTTGGTTGTATCCTGATTCCAGAATTGAAATGCTTTGTCATTTAACTTCCATCTGTGGTGAAATGTGATCCTAAACCATGAATAAGAAAAGCAGGACTGAATAATTTATAGTGCAAAGAAGAATCCAGAAAGAACAGAAGCAGAAAGTAAATGCAGAGTGAGGAAAAGCAGTCTAATTTCCCAGTCACTTTGGAAAAGCAGACTAAAGATTATAAACAGCTTATTTTTCCAGTTAAGGTAAATAAACTAAGTTATTATTGTTTAACTAAAAGTCTTGGCTATTTTATAAAAAATAAGTACCACCTCAATTTCCACTAGCAGAATTTCTTCCTGATGGATGTCCAAAGGTTTTGCAAAGCTACACATCTGATAGCGTGAAATGGTTCCACCCACTTAACTTTTCTGTCTCTCTTAAACACACATAATGCACACCTTCACTGTTCCATCTGTGCTCCCAGTGAAGAGTCGGGTCTCAGTCCCATCAAGAGCCATAGCACTAATCTCTGCATTGCCATGGCAACCAGTAAATTCTTTGATTTTCTGCCCAGTATCAATCAGCCAGAAGATAACTGTAGATCCTTTATCTGAGCTGATTACCTAAGGAAGAGGAGGAGAGAAAGGTCACTGGAATTAAAACCTTGCTTTCATGCTCTGCTTCCAAACACCTGTATTATAATAAATTTATACATATGCAACCTTCTAATTATCAATATTTGAAATGCAAATCCAAAAAGAAAATACCAGCATTGATTTTCTCATCTTTCTTTCAAATCATAAAAGTTTGTACGTTGATTTTTATCCCATGCTAAATACCTTTCTTCACACCAAGCTCTATTTAACTAATGAGTAATGATCTGGCCGCTGTTATCATTCAACAGGGAAAAGAGGTGACTTGTTCTTACTACAGATAATACCTCAATCCAGAAAGGGACAATGTGTCTTTAGCAATGAAAATTGCAGTCCTTTTTCCTCAAAAAAAAAAAAAAAAAAAGAACTAAGGTTGCAGTAGACAAAGTGCTTTGTGCTATACAGATGATAAACCAGCCTTCTTTATGTCAGTAAATTGCTCCATATTTAAGGCATTAAAGGAATGTCTCTGAATGCATTCGCTTGCAATATCAGTATTATGCATTTAACAGATGCTGTATGTTGGAGGACAGTCCATTTGGACAGATCATACCATATGCCCCCTCCCCACCCAAAAAACCCTGGTGAAATGTGCATTGTAATTTCAGAACACAATCCCAGTTTTTTTGTAAGTGACACACACCCTCCCATGGATGCCTATAAATTATGTTTAATTTCTCTGATAGATTTATGTGCAGGTAAAATCTACTAGTTGTGCTATTAGTAAAATATAGTTCTTCCTTGCCTTTAGTCATGTTAAAACCTGTTAGAGTATGCTGTTCTAATTTTGTATGTGTTTTTTTTTCTCCACAGTGCCCAATCAGTCTCCTGGGGAAGCCAGACTGAGCAGATTAGTGCCCTCTCACTTGTGTTCCTTAGCAAACTGGTCCTAGATGGCATACTCATTCCAGATCTGGATTTAATTTATAGCCATCATGACTGCTAGCCATTGATAGCCTCACACTCTGTGAATTTATCCAATCCTCTTTTAAAATCATCCAAGTTGGCATTGTCATAGTAAGTGACAACACCTAGTCAATGTTGGCTGATCTCAAAAAGCTAAGCAAGGTTGGACCTGGTTAGCATCTGAATGGAGACTACCAAAAAATCTCATTGTGAGATTTTCCCAACAAAGACTAAACATTAAATCACAGCTTTCCAAACAGTTCAAGCATAGCTCAGTTCCTCTTAGATGGCTTGGCTTGGACAGAGAGGAATCTATATTGCAGAGAAGAATGAATGAATGAATGAATGAATGAATCACTTAATTGCCCAGTGTGAGTGAGAAGGTGCAGATGACTCTTATATCCATGGTGGTTTACACTAACTGATTCTTTATCTCACCTTTCCCACAAATGAATAGATTCTTGGCATGGAGCTTGGTGGTCTTAAAGCTTAATATTTGCTGTATGCTTAAATAGCTGCCATTTCCAGCCTTAGAATCACTAGCTCACACCTTGAATCCTTGCAGTAATCTCAACTGAGAAGTTTTACGAATATCCTGAATTAAGGCAATGACATACCACTTCAAACTGATACCAAGAAAACTACGTGGATATGCCCATGAAGTCATCAGAAGTGAGCTCAACTTGAGGGAGATAAGTTGACCTCCGTCACTACTATTTTTTTAGAGTATTCTGCAGTTGAATCATGTTCAGTATAAATTTCCATTACAATAGGAAAATGAAATCATGCCAGTTTTTCCTAATAATGATGCCAGTTTTTTTTCTAATGGTGATTTATGGATTACCAGAAAAGAAAGAGAGCCATTCCTCTATAGATGGGTTTTATTCATCCTTAATTATGAATAGGCTTCAAGTGAATTAGACTATCTATTTTGTTTAAAGTTCATATTTCTTAATATAAATATCATCTATAGAATGGCATCCCCAGCATTTCTTAATTTTGATTTGACAGGTATTTATATAAATTTGTATAGACAGGTATATACATTTAGGAAAACAACCATCCTTTCTTGTATTTGATAGGAAACAAATATACAGGGGCCATATCTTCCATACTTCATACCTAAAACTTCTGAAGAGACAACAAGAACTCAAAATAGCAACTTAATGTACAGTAGCTAAAATTCCCAGTCTCCCCAAACTGATGGGAAAAATTGGCAAGGAAAGTTGGTAGAACACAAGTTTACAATATATTACAGTGTATATATATAACCATAAACTCAGTGCAATAATACAATACCGTTATTATTTGCACTAGGAAGATGTATATATTTGACATATTTATTGATGCTATAACATTATTCTGAAATCAGGTATATTTGGGGTGAATTAGTAAATCAAAAGTCAGACTGAAGCTATTCACCTGTAAGTGAAGTAGGTTTTCTGCTTTTCAATATTAATAATTAAATGAAATTTTCTTGTAAAGAAAGGAGATGTTGCAAACATATTTATATTAAATTATCTGTGTTCCTCTAAAGCCCTGGAAGCATAATTACAAATGGCACCCATGAAGCATTTTAATTGCAATCCAATGTGCTTTTAATAACAGACATATCATTGCTGGCCTATTACAAATTCTCCTCCAAAAGATCTGGATGATCACCCCTGTTATTGCAACAAAGCAGACGCAAGAAATTATGGAAGCTTTTTTCTTAGCAAAAGGTAAAAGATAGCATAACCAGCTAGAAGCCTTCTTTTGGCTGCACAAGTCAAACAGATGGTAGTTCTTGGGCTAGTTTTAATAGCTTCATCCATTTCCCTACTTTGATCAGTGTAGAACAGACGTTACATTGCTTATTTCTATTAAAGAGATGGGGAGTCCTTGGATTAAATAGACTTTGTGAAAACAGCATACAGTCTTTCTATAACCATTCTTGATTGAAGAAGGATGTGCCAACAAACTCATCAAACCTAAGAAAAATAAGTTTTTTTCCGGAATAGCTTTATAGCTTTTCCATAAGGAAAAGATTTGTAGAAAGAAGCATTAGGTAGTGTTAGCATGACACTTTTGGAAAAAACAACCATCCTTTCTTATATTTGATAGGAAACAAATAGACAGGGGCCATATCATCCATACTCTACAAATTCATTAAACTTGTGAAGAGACAACAAGAACTTAAAATAGCAACTTAATGTAGCTAAAATTCCCAGTCTCCCCAAGCTGGTGGGAAAATTGGCAAGGAAATTTAGTGGAACACAAGTTACAATATTTTGCAATCCTACACAATAGAGTTCTTATTTACACAAAACACTCTGTTCGGGCTCAGCTGAATATGGATATAATATCTGCAGATCATTATCAATACAAGGAAGTTGGAGGATGAAACATATGTTAGTTACTTCCCAGCTGAACTATTGAAATATGGCCTACATGGGGCTGCCCTTGAAGAATGTTCAGAAGCTGCAGCTGGTCCAGAATGCAGTGGTCGAGACATCTTTGGGAATACCTCAGTATGCCAGTGCAACACCACTTCTTTGCACATAGTCCCAGGTGCAATTTAAGGTACAGGTGGTTAGCCCTACATTGCACAGAGCCAGGTTATTTGTGGGATTGTCTGTCTCTAATTGTGTCCATGTGTTCCACCAGATCTAACACGGTGGGCATGTTCCAGGTCTCTTCCATAAAACAAAGCCATCTTGTGGGACCCAGGAGGCCTACTTTCTCTGTTGTAGTGCCTGCCCTATGAAACAACCTCCCCACTGAGATCCAAATAGTCCCAATCCTGTTAGCCTTCTGGAAAGCTTTGAAGAACTTCCTTTTCCCTCAGGCATTTGGGCCAAGTTGTTAGACCCTGACATATATGGGGTTCTGATTGGGAAATCGTTTTTTAGGGGCCTTGGCTACACTGTAATGTTGTTTTTATGATATTTTGTGTCATGGAGATTGCTGGGCAAGAAGTGAGGGGCCCTCTCCAGGGCGAAAAGTGCACACGCAGTACTGAATCTCTTTCCCTCCCAACCAAGAGGAGCAAGAAAGAACCGCCTTAGCCTTCTGGATTTTCTGGTTGGGTTTGCTGGTGCCTTTTTAGTTTAGCAGGATTCTGTCTAGTTGAGTGGAACAATGAACACTAGAGCTACAATCATTGATCTCAGCATGCTTCTTCACTCTATAACCTGACATTTTGTATGTTTGTTTTTTGTATTATGAACTACCTAGAGTCACAATCTTGAGATTGGCAGCTATATAAATTCTACATAAATCCCTATTTCTTTTCTATACTTTGATTTATTTTTTTTAAAATTCCTGAATGCTGCTAATCGGTAGCTCATGAGACTGTGAAGCCTGATACCACAAGGAAAAACATGCTGGGCCAGGCCTCTTTCCCCACATAATCAAATGCTTGTGGAAAGCCCATAAATAGAACATAAATAGAAGTGCATTCTCCAACTCATGGTTCCAGCAACTGATCCTGAAAGCCATAGTTGCCTCCAGTGCTAGAATTAATTTCTAGCCAGCATTACTATTAGTACTTTATAGTCCCTTTTTTAAAGCCTCCTAAGTAATCTCAGATTGGGCAGCCAAAGCAATGCACACAGGACTTAGTTCAGAAACTGAATGCACAGGCAAGTGAGACCAGAAGGCTCAACTATACTTCTCAAGCCAGATAGCAGCTTGCTTAAGTCTGCCTTTGCATTTCTGGCTGAATTAAGAAAAAGTACAGGAATACTACTAAACTACATGACTTCTTATTCTGTTGTGCTGAGTTTTCCTTTAACTTACACTAAAATATTTGGATGAATAATGGAAAGTGAAAGAATTGAATATTTGGTAAGGGTTATTTTAATTTTTCTCTCTTTTCCATCTTTTTCGTTTGAGAACATTTCAACTCACTGTATAGGAAAACTTTTAACTTATATAAATTATGTTTCCGCGCTCTCTTCCTGCTATGCACAACCATCTTCTAAGCTATTCCCTGTCATTCATTGCCTCTTCATCCAGCTATACAACCTTTAGGATATTGTGAAGCTGCCTTGCAGCTAATTAGTATATTTTTCCATCTAGCCCAGGAGAATTTTTGCTATCGGTTCATTTTAACTGCAGATGCCAGGAAATGGAGCTGGAATTTTCTGCATACAAATCATGTGGTGTACCTCCACTCCTACACAATGGCCTTCTCTCCATATGTCTTTCATCCCTGCTTCATTTCATCTTTTCAAATTTTCCACATTCTTTCTCTCTGGCAGGTACTTTATTATTGGTACCTGTATCTCCTTGTATATATATTTATATCTGTGGGTACTTCCAGTTTGAAAAATAGTACTTGTTGAACTAGACAGCTGGTACAAAATATGTTCAATCAGCTGAACATGTTTCTGTTTGCACTGGCAATTTAAGGAACTATTTATTTATTTAGAAGTATTTTTACACAGCCTTTCATTCTTACAATGCTACGGTGATGCCCAGCAGTACTGTCAAAATCATCAACATATTAATGACGGAGTCAAGCTGAAGCAGAGATGAATGACTATCTTCCAAGACCCTTAGATATGCTGCATTGCCCTTTAGGTCTGATTTAAATAACTTTTTCACATTGCCAAAAAAAGTTCTATTGGACAAATTGTTCAAAGATGGAATGGAAGCAGGGAGATGCAGCGGCTTCACTGTCAGTACTGTTATAATGTAGGCACCGTTATATCACCATGGAGAAGGACATTCCATAAGCATTCCCAGTATGACATTTGCGCCATCCTAAATTTTAGAATTATTCTGGCTCAGGGACCCAGAGAGTTGATTGGGCTTGATAGTGCCAGAATGAGTGCTCAGAAGTAAAATAGCAAGATGAGGTTCTCAACAGGAGCAACCTGCTTTTCTTGAGTTTAGAATGGCTGAAATGCACAATAGCATGCGGAAAATGAGACTTCAGAAAAATTGAAAAAGCAAAACAAGTGGAAACAGGAAGAAGGCTATCTGAATATCCCACCAAAACAGCATTTTTTTCATTTGTAGGATGTTTTCTAGAGAATAAAGGGATCCAGAAGTCCTTGTACATACTGACCATGCAGCCACTTTCCCCAGAGCAAATAATGTTTTAAGGGCAAGAATAAGTCTGATTTGTGTGTGTGTGTGTGTGTGTACACATATGATTGTCTTTCTGAACCCAGTACTTTCATTTGTTGCTCTTCTTCTGTAGTCTAACTAATCATGTGGGGGCAAGTGGAGGGGGGGAGGACTTACCATCATGGATAAATGGGAATTAAAGATATCAAAATAAGACCTGAATTCAAAATGTTATTTAGTTATGAAGCTTATGGAGTTGAGCATAAGACAAGTGGAAATACACACCCTGTACATCACTCCTGGAGGAAGGTTGAAATAAAAATGAAATTGCCATTGTTCCAAGTGTTTATTGAAGCAAATCTGATCAAGTCTAGTTATATTCCTTATGTGAAAATCGAAAAAATCTCAAGAAGTGTTATGTATCTTGAGTAAGGAATGTCAGACTCCATTACATTCTCAGAATGTAAAATTCTCAGTCAGGCTTCAAGAACAGCATGCTGTCAATGAATAAAGTCCAGGTAAAAAGTCTTAATTATGGCTTGAGAAATGGAAATCAGTCAAATTGTCTCATGTGCTTGCGCAGCAATGCAGATTGAGTGGAGACACATTCTTGAAGATGTCATATTTAGGCAGCAACTCAAGTAGACATTCTCCATATTAACATTCAAGTAATGAAAATTTTTCCTGTCCTCTTGTGGCTGGAATGAAGACTTGTTAGCTTTTGGAATTAGCTGGAGACATATCTTCACCCAGGCTCTGAACTTATAGCACTATAGCATCCTTTCAAGTTCTTCTGTGATACCAGGCTGCTGCTTTATTATTTTAATTTTTGTAGTTTTAGATAGTTTTATTGGTTTGTTTTATTCGACTATGGTTATGCATCCTGTCCTTAGTCTCTCCTTCACTTGGACCTTTCTTGATTTTTTTCTTCCTTGTGAATAGATATTCCAATTTAACCTCTGTCTATTCTTCTGATGATGGTGGTGGTGGTGGTGGGGATGATGATGATGATTTCACTGAGGTCCCCCTTGCGATATATGCAAGCTAACAGGTTTTTAATTCTTAGGATCTTCTTTCTCTTTTAGTTTCAACAATGAAACAAAGCAATAGTCATTTATATTAACCCATTATACTCTAGGATTTACAGGCTGATATTCTCAGATACACATGCAGAAGATCAATCACAACTTTCACTTGGACAGGTCCCTTGTGGGAATTTTCAAAATGGAAAGACAAATGCTTCCCAGAGATTTGCCTGACCTTCTACAACATCAAACTGGAGTGAGAGGTATACACACGGACTTCATTCCTAACAATTCCATGTCCATCTGGCTCTACCACCTCATCCTTGACTTTGTCACACTGAGCAGCAAAATCAGAGAAGCTCACTTGTGATATTATTAGGAAGTAAGGGAGTGAGCTTGACATGCACAGAACTTTTGCAATTTGAATCTTCATGTATACTGATATATACCTGAAGAGGATTTCTGAGATTACAGAAGCCAAAATATTGTGATTAATAGAAGCTTTTGGGAAAATATCATTCTCTTATGGATTGTGTAAGCCTTTAAAATGTTAAGAATCACAGACATTGATTTTTAATACAAAACAGTTTCAGCAAATGGGGTCTACAGCCAGGTTACATGTCATGTTAACTCAGAAGTACATCCTTCTTAATTTCTTGCAACCTATTCTCAATTCCCTGTGCATTTGACTGTAGCCAAAGTTCATGATAAACATAAAACAGAGGCAGTCAGGGGATATAATTAAATTTTCCTCCAGGGGAGGGAAAAGGCTGCAGTGGCTAGAACAGCATCACCCATATGGCTGGGCTGGATATTTCTGGTCTTTCTGTTTGGAGGGTGGGCTCACAGGCTTAATTCTTTTTAGGAAAAAAAATGGTGCTCATGTTCTTTTAGCACTTATCCTATGATTTTCCTACAGTTCTCTCCTTAAAATGACAGAAACTATGTCACCAATTTTTGGCAATTGTGCCATCACATTTTGGCATGCAGTTAAAGGATATTCAGGGGAGCAAAAATAAGAGGCTCAGGAGTTTATATGTTCCTGGGCCCAGTTTCTCCCTCCTGTCACAGCAGTGACAGTGCTTATGATAGCAAGTAAATTTCTCTTCCTCCCGCCAAGATTTCTGCTTTGTTTTAAACCCTGAACAAAAGACACTGATATTGTTTCAAAAAGAAAAGGGGGAGGGAAAATAATGGCAATCTGCCAAGAGATTAATTTCATTGCATTATCTACTATGATGATTGTGATTGCTGAATCTCAGCTGAGATGCAGGTAGATCTCTGCTCACAACAGCTGCAGTGCTACAAAGACAATGAACGTCCAACTTGCATACCAAGTGGCTGTGCGTTTAACCGCCCAGAGTCCCCCTGGTGGGAGGAGATGGGCAGTGACAAATTTGATAAACAAACAAACAAATTAAATAACTGGTTTCTCTCGTTACGGAAGATATGACTGTGATCCATGGCCATTATACAATGAATTTCTGTTGGAAAAACTGTGCAAGGCCAAACACGGATCTCAGGCCAGCATGCCGCTTGCACATTTTACAGCTGACATGTGCCATAAGGTGATTTCATATGAATATTTCAAAAGCAAGCTCATTTGCAACAGGAAGCAAGATGCTGTTTAAATAATATTCTAACCAGTCCTAGTTCCTAGGCTTTTCTCTATTTACTGGAGACCAGTGTGGAGCTGACAACTATAGCCCTTTCATTAAGGGAAAAAACTGTTGTTCCACATGTTGACTATGGGATGGGTAAAACTGGATCTGTTCAAAGTAAGGCTGTAGTAAGTCTTTCCATGTATTATCCACATATACAATTGTGCAGGGGGGAAGGCTTCATCTGCCCAATATCCTCTAACCCCTACATCCATTGAGTAGGATGTCTGCATAAGAATGACTATGCCTATTCAGTTGGGCTCCATGCAACGTTTAGGATGCCTTCATGACTGGAAATTCTGATTACATGGAGCACTCATGTCTAATCCTTTTTACCCATTCTACTTAATGCACTGATGTAGGGATCATTTTTATTGTGGTCCCCGAAGGAATAGTTGGCCTCTGTCACACATTTTCACAAGAACATAAGAAGGGCCCAGCTGGATTAGATCAAAAACAGCATCTAGTCCAGTGTCCTGGTTCTCACAGTAGCTAACCAGATTGCCTCTCAGAAATCCACAAGCAGAACAGGAAGGAAGAAGCTCTCTCTTTCTGTAGATCCCTAGTGACTAGTATTTAGAGACATGCTTCATAAACCTGTCACAACTAGTAACTATTGATGATAGGCCTCCTTCAATCTAATCCCCCCTTGAAGCCATCCAAGTTAATGGCAAACAATACCTCCTGAGAAAGCAAAACACTTTAAAACTATACTATATAAAGAAGTACTTTATTTTATCTGTCTTATATCTCCCACTAAGGTATTAGTACAGAAAAAAATCTCAGTCCACAGTTATTTATTTATTTTGCCTTTGAGTCACTGTTGACTTCTAGTGACTGCCTGGACTGCCTGCAGTTTTCCTGGCAAGGTTTTTCAGAAGTGGTTTGCCATTGCCTCCTTCCAGGGCTGAGAGGAAGTGACAGGCCCAAGGGTCACTCAGCTGGCTTCATGCCTAAGGCAGAACTAGAACTCACAGTCTCCCAGTTTCTAGCCCAGTACTGTACCAAACTGGCTCTCATTTTTATTCATTACTCCCATTTATTTATCTTTTTTTTTAATTAAAGAGTTCCAAATATTGTAACTTTCCTTTATATATTTGTTCCTCCAGTTCCTATTATTATTTTCATGATCTTTTTTCTGCATTTTTTAGCCTACAATCATTTTGGAGTAACAACCACAACTGTACAAGCTATTCCAATTAGGATAATCATGTGGATTTCATTGAAGGACATATCATTTCTTGTTGTTGTTTTTTAAAGAACCCTGCACATGCAGTGTATTCATGGGTATGGATCAGGGAAAATAATGCATAGAGAAGTGTGCAGAATCTTTGCCACTGATCCTTCTCCCCAGCTTTGCACCCAAATCCATGCATTTATCCAAAACTGTGAACAGAACCTACCGACATAAATATTAAAGTTAAAAGAGAGAGTTAGATTCTATTTGTGTTGCCATCTGACCCTATAGAAGACATTTAAACTGAATTAAACTAAACAGAACCCTGATTAAGGTACATAATCAGATCTTACAGTTTTCACTCAATGTGATGAAAAAGAATTTGCTGTTGAGAAGAGAAGAGAATTTCATATTCATAGGTGAGGAGTATAGTTCTCATATTCATTTAATGATATGATGCCAAAAGTATGTATAAATATCCTGTCTTTCACTGGAGAAACATCTCTTCAGCCATCTGCATTCTCCATGACTTCCTGTACTTCAGATATACCCAAAAAGAAGAATATGACAGACTCTCACACAACCTTTTCAGGTGTGAAACTTGAAGGCAGTCACGGAAGTTCCAAGCGATGGACAAATGCTTAACAGAAAACAGTGGTGTTTGAAATTTCATAAAGCTTTCACTTTAGCCAGGCTGGACTCACTGCCCTCAGCAGTCCTTTTTGGACGTTTTAAGGGTACTCCTATGCACCTTTGGCTATGTCCACGTGGTGACGGCTCAATAGAAACCCCAAGCCATATGTTGTTATGTTGTTCCCTATATAAGGATTCTAGACAGATCCTTATATATCCATTATTGAAGAAATTCCCAGGCAGGGAGAGTGACTTCTATCTAATGTTACTTCTTTTAGACAAGGACCCAAAAATCTCCCAGATTGCCCAGTTTTGTGCTACCATCTGCACAATATGCCGCACCATCACTTAGATTTCGAATTTCTTAACACAGTAGTTTATTTCAATTCATTTTAGCATTTTCATTATTAATTAATTTTGGATTGTAGTATATTAATTGCTTATGTTTATGTGTGTGTATGTATGTATGTGTGTAGATATCTATATCTATCTATATGTGTGTGTGTGTGTGTGTGTGTGTGTGTAAGATCGTTGCTATTGCATAGTTTTATTGTGTCTGGCCTTAGGGCTGTAATAAATGTGATGATGGTGGTGTTCCTATGAACATCCTCCACCCTTTCCATGAATAAAGTCAGTTCAAAAATGCCACCAGCAGAAATTAAAAAGAAATCCTTGCACTTCTTGAGAATAATAGAGAACAGCAGAGCAGAAAAGCAGAAGAGAAGAAAGCTTTTGTCAAAGTGCAAGCCAGACTTCAGCCCAGTGTTAATTAAGCTATAGAAAATTGGGTGACATCCAGTACTGAAATAAAGTTCTAGAGAAGGCAAAATGCTTGTGTCTTAAAGGAAAGCCAGAGAAATACAATTATTGTATGGCAGCACAGAGGAAATTCCTTTCTAAATGCCTCTTGTGTTTCAATTTTTACTTGCTGAAAAAAATACATCCAGAAAAGAGTGGATATGAATTTCAAATAGCTTCTCAGGCAATTACAAAAAGCATCCTTTTCATTTGTATTTTACCTGCTTGAGCACTGAATTGTAAAGGAGGCAAGTCACAGCTTTCTTGTGACTTGCCACTCTCCTTTTTCCCAAATCTTGCTCCATTTCCAGGATCATCAGTTGATTGTTCAGTGAGATGAATAGGAGACCTTCTGATTCATCAAAATAAAGCATGGAGTAGAAGTCCATGCTTTTAGGGAAGGATCCAGCAACCCGCTGTACACAAAGCTGATGCTGAATATCCCAGAGCCTTAATACCTGTGCAGAAGAGGGTGGGGGGAGAGAAATAAATAAGAACTGAAAATAAAAAGCCCAATCCAATGTCCTTTCAACCTCTTGTCAAAAAAACAGGCCAAAAATGTTAAACCCAAATACTTTTATTTATGACATCTCTAGCTTCCAGGCAGCACACAAAGGCAAAACACAGCATCTCAGGCCAAAAATATTGTATACTCAAGCCTGAAATCTATAAGTATAGCTTAGGGAAACTGGATATGCTTAGTCTTAAGAAGAAAGGTTGAGAAATATATAATACAATTCCTCAAGCCCCTGAAGAAGGGCCATGACCTGTTCTCTGTTGTCCAAGAGAACGTGATGTAGAATTACGATTTTAAGTTACAGTAAAGAAGATTCTGGTTGAATGATTGGAAGTTCCCCTTCAATATTTCTATTCAAGCAGAGGCTGGACAGCCATCTGTTGGGGATGCTTTGATGTGGATTCCTACCCTGAAGTTGTTTTCCAACAGTCATTTATAGCATCTTCACCCAGCTGTCATTAAAATCTGTCCTTGTCATACTTATTTTGGCCCAGTGATATCTGGATGTCTCCAAAATATGCTATACGTTGCTAGCAGAGAATGGGGAACCTGAAAATGAGATTGGGAAACCTCCTAAATGGTTTCTTCTAGCCCTCTGATTCTAAGAAAGTCTTGGTGTGGTTCTTATTCCATGTGAAGCACAAGCCAACCTTAGGTTCTTCATCATTGTCATTTTCTTCTCTGAGCTGTCAGATCAAGCCTTTTTGGAAAGGAAGACTTGTTATCTTCTTTTATTCTGCCATTTGTCCTACACAGTATTGTGATGTTTAATTTGGACTGCTGGCAGTCAGTAAGAGATTGCTTAAGCAGAGCAGAAGGCTTTGTATGTAAATAGCTAGCATTGCTGATGCCCATTCATCCATCAAAGTGAACAGATTTATGCTAATGCCAAAAACAACACAAGATCGCTTGTAAAATAATAGCTAGGCAACAAAGGGAAGACAGTGTTAGCCAACTATTAAGATGCTTAATGAAACTTAATAACTTAATATTTTTTTCTTCAGTGTTTCAGTCAGAGCACATTCTGTATTCTCTAGATCCAGGTTCCAATCTCATGTCTTCATGAGAGATGTTACTAATGAAGAACTTAGCTTAGCATGTCAGCTTTAGCTTGTTCCTATGACAGTTGATCTCTAAGTGAATTAATATACGTTTTACCCAGTACAGAGATACCTTTTCGGGGGGAAGGTACAGTTTGGCTTTGACCCACTGAAAATGTAGCACTTTTATCCAGTGCAGTGTTTCTTATCCTTGGCAGCTTTTAGGTGTGTGGACTCCAACTCCTAGATCTTGACTGAAAGGGGTCTAGATAATCCACTTCTTCCAGAGTTCTCTGGAGCTGCCATGCAATTCTCCACAAACTTCCCCAAAAAGGGAAAGTTGGAAACCGGATGGAAATTGTATTTAATAGTTGGGTCAAGCGATGGTCTCTTGAGGAGTGGGCAGATCATCTCCTTCTTAAGAGCCAGCGGAAGCACCTCTCTCTCAAAGAGGAATTCACTACCACCAAAACACAACCACACGTCATCTCCCAGGAGGCCTTAGCCAACCAGGAGGGACATGTATCTCTGTTATGAAACTCTGAACTTCTTATGAAGATATGAACCTCTGCACTGAGGAGGGAAATTAATCTTCTCTCTGAGCTGTACTACTACATGTAAAGTTTCCCTTGAATTGAACATTACTCCTGGGGACTTCATGGACATGTTAATGAAGTTTTCTTGGAAATACCATGGATGTGATCTGCCATTGCCTTCTACTGAGATTTTTTAAAAAACTTCATAATGTAGCCTAAACTCTGGGATTTCCTTGTAGTCTCCTACTCAGGAATAACCATTTCCACCCCTTAGCTTTTCTGAGATCAACTAAGGTCAGCTAGATTCTGACATCTGTTTGGACTCTACTATAAAGAAGGAAGAGAAGGAACGATTAAGGGAATTGAAGTTCAACACACAACAATAGGTTAGGAAAGACTTCTAAATAAGTCTAGTGTTAATGTTACTAAGTGGCACAGCAAGTTTAGCTTCCTATACTGGAGACTTGTGTAGTGTAATGAGCTATGTTTGGCAGGCTCCTTCAACACTCACCTTATCCTTGGCAAAGCTGAAGAGGAGTTTGCGCTCAGTAATGAACTGGACAGCTATTACGCTGTCTGAATGACCTGTCAGGATTCCAGCAGGTTTTGATGTGACATAAGGATTCCAAAGGCAGACGGAGCAATTAATTCCTGCAGTCGCTGTTCAGAATCATAAAGTTGAAATACAGTTTTACAAAACTGTTCCAAGGTGTGATTAATGAATATTATCAGTGTACAAATATCTGATTCAGAGATTTGAGTGAATTGTGATTTGATCAAATCTCCAAATTGAATCAACTTTCTTACCTGAATTGTCAAATTGATTCAAATGTTGAATTGATTCCTCTGAATAGATTTAGTGATTCAACACATTGTAATGCAGGCAGCATCTTTTTCTCCTAATTGATTATATGACTCAGCTCAATTCAATTTGACAGTTCGATTTGCAACTCTAAATCAAATCAAGTTGCTGATTCAAATCAATGTAATTGTCCAGATTGAATCAGATGTGATACATAGAGTTCTACAACTACAAAAAGACAATGAATTCCATTCCAGTTTCCAGGTTTGTTCAACTTAGACCAGCCTTATACAACCAGCCAAACCTAGATGTGTTTGAGCAGCAATTCAGAGAATTTCCAGCCATTGTGCCTTTGACCATGTCAGTTAGAAAATAGTAACATTGTAATTGTAATCATTTTCTTAACCTGGCACTCTATCTCAAGGGCACCAGGTTGGGAATGGCTGCCTTTTATCTCCTTTCTGATCTCTTTCTGCTTATTTCCTTTGTAACATTAATAACCTGCTTGCTTTGATTTAGAAGCAATGTGATTCAGAGAAGGAAATAGTGAGTACACTACACCTTGTAAGCTACTCTATGCCATCTTTTAGATTCAGTCAAATCTGTGTTTACCTGTTATAAACTGGGGGAGAGGAAGTAACAATTATTTATGTCACAGTGTTGAAAAAGCAAATTATAATAAAGTTTGCAAATTTGAAGTGTTACAACGAATATTTAATTATTTTGATGCATTTATTGTATTTGCGGCTCATGTTAAGATCCATACAAAGTACAGTACCAAGCTATGCAGAAGCTCCACTATGTTTTAGTCGTCAATTCCTACTATGTGTTGTTGTTTTTTTACTTTGTACCCTAATATCAATATATTAGCAGAAACATAGATCAAAATTAAATAAAGGAAAAATCACCAGTGAATCCTGATAGTGTCCAGGTTAAAAAATCTGCAAGGATAAAATATTAGCTTCTAGTTGTGGTGCTCCTGGTAGTAGTAGGGAGCATAATGTATGTTTACCAAAGCAATAAATTCCACAGCTTGTTCATCAAGTTCATTTTAAGCATCCATCCAATGTATCCATATGCTGGTAGAACATAGAAGACAGCCTCACTCATATCTATGATTCCCTACTTATAGTGGCCTGCTCATGGTAATTAGCATATATATCTCTGCCTCTGTTTTATGGCAGTCCAGTGTGATAGTCATTGCTTATGTAGCCAAAGAGCATCTTCCATGTACTTTACTTTTGTACTGCCACATTTCCATCTGGGATAAAAGATATAAGAAAGATATAACTCTGAAAGGAAAGAGCCTGTTTGATGTAGTGGTTAAGGCAGCAGGCTAGAAACTGGGAGACTGTGAGATCTAATCCTGCCTTAGGCATGAAGCCAACTGGGTGACCTTGGGCCAGTCCCTCTCTCTCAGCCCTAGGAAGAAGGCAGTGACAAACCTCTTCTGAAAAACCTTGCCAAGAAAACTCCAGAGACTTGTCCAGGCAGTTGCCAGGAGTCAAAAACTGATTCCAAGCTGTCCCCTCCAAATCCTTCAAGAACATCTTGAGGATCCTTCAGGCCATAGGCTTTATAAGGCCTACCTAGTCTTCCCATCTAGCCCATAGGTTCTCAAATGAGAATCTGCCACAACATAGACACCCCTCACTTTTTTCATGTGCACCTTGTCTTCTCTTGCAACAGAAAGAAAAGATCTTTCTCCCTGTGTAGGATATCAGGATCCCCTTCCTCCATTCAGAATGAGTCTGGCAGTAGAAGCAATCTCTAAACAGAGGAACAACTATTGACCAGCATATACATATTGGTCCCCTGGCATATATCATCTTAATAAGATGCTAATCTATGGCAATAAAATTTATTACCAGATTTTTAGAAAAT
This sequence comes from Candoia aspera, assembly GCF_035149785.1. Lineage (NCBI taxonomy): Eukaryota > Metazoa > Chordata > Lepidosauria > Squamata > Candoiidae > Candoia > Candoia aspera. Next base: position 17,470,122 of record NC_086158.1, on the reverse strand, counting down.
AAATCAACCTTGAATTATCCATCCATATGCCACTGGCAAACCTCCAGAGCAAGTAGTCTGGCAGCTGAGAAATACTTGCCAAATATCCTTCTTCCTTTTAGAGCATAAATATACTATACCACCAGATTAAACTGGTTCAACAATTATTTCTTCTCTACCAGGGAACTGGAGCTTTTCCAGAAAGGCTTGGTTTCTCTAGCCAATTTTCCCCCCATTCATGACAGATTACCATTTGAAATATTTATACTCATTAAACCAGTTCAAACATGAAATAATACAGCATATATCTACCTTTCTGACTTTAATAACTTATATGAAAAGGAAACACAGACAATAGTCTAATATTTCAATTAGCAGCAAGGGTCTCTACCAATAGCGTTATCTTGCACCTGTCTTTTCAGACATGTGTCCAAACTCTACTTTATTCTACATTTTGATTGTGCTAGCATTTCAGTCTCTTTCTCCTTCTAACTTTCTGTCAATTATAACTTGATCAGAATATGCTTTATGCTAGTTAGCCTCTTGTTCACACTGTCCACCCTCCTTGCTACCTCTGTGTATTTTCTTCATTGGTTGTCACTTCAATCCAATTCATGTCGGGCTTCCTTTTTTCTGTTTTACCTACCAGCACTGCTTTGTAACCAGAACTGAATTCTATATGCACTTTATAAAATGCCAAGCTTAAAATGCCTTCCATCAGCAAAGGAACCTTTCAATATATTCCTTTAAAAAAAATCTGACTGAAAAACTACACCCTAGGATCTGTGAACTACAGAAATGGTAGTGGGACATAGAGCCATAGGTAATCTTACTAGAAGCCTTATGGGGTTGCATCATTGTTTTTACAGGAAATACTGCCATTTCATGAAGAGATTAAGAAGACAGAATTCTCAAAATCCTCACTGAAGCTTGGCTTGCAAAGTTCCACAGGAAACCCCTCCTAGTTATATTTATCTAGGAATTTTTTTGCATTTGTCGTACAAATGACCAGAGATCTATAAGTCTTGAGTTCTAAGATACAACCACCACTTAGTAAATATCATGTTTTATGACTTCATGGAAATTTATTGCACTTTTCTGGGTGGAATCCAGTCCAGAAAATGACTCCTTCATTTTACACTTCTTTCCATATAATAAATACAAATATTGTTGCTGTCATTAGCCAGGAGACTGGGTTAGAGACTTCAGGGAGGCAGAGGAGTTTTAGGCAACTTTGTCTTACTTGGAAATGAACACACTTGTGTTTTAGAAATGAACAGTATATTTTAAATGTTCTTAAAAATACAATTAACATCTGGAATTAGCACTGTGCCAACACCTGCCTTGTAGCTTTACAGATATTTTCTTCTCCTACCAGGAGGGGGGATCCTCAGAGGGTGGTGGTGGTGGTGCTCAAAATCTTCAAGATTTTGCAGCTTCACAATCCAACCATCACAATCCAAGCCCTCGTCTTTAGTACATTTATTTATTTATTTGTTTGTTTGTTTATCAAATTTGTCACCGCCCATCTCCTCCCACCAGAGGGACTCTGGGTGGTTTACAACAAAGGTAGTCAATTAAAACAGTAAATATAAAATACAATACAATATATAAAAATATAAATACCATGTACCAAATACCAAGTACATGCATGTAATGTTGAAGCACATACAAAATAACTGGGCCTTAAATCATGACACCATGTCTGCCATCTTGCAGATTTTGACTCCTCCTGCAGACACTACTGTCTACCAAAAGGTTTCCTACATTATTCTTGAAAGATAATAAACTCGTCATGGTTGAGAATTTCTACAGAGGTTCCCTTGCTGGTGTTTTGAGCTTACTGGATGGCTGGAGGTTGCTTGTGTTGTTTTCTGTTCCACATTTCCATCGTTCCTTTGCTGCCCACATTTCCTAATTTGAAAAAGTCCAATGGGAAGAGATACCTGAGAATGTCTTCCATTGGGACTTAACTGAAGCAAGGACAGCCAGGAAGAAAGCAGACTGTTGAAGACATAACTGCATAGTGAAAGGCTAGATATCCTCATACTGTATACCCCCAGCCATTTCATAGCTAAATGAGTGCAAGAACCTCACATTCCACCCAAGAGAATTTCACTGGAATTCTTTTCTCCCTTGAAATAAGTTTCAAAAGCAAATTCTTATTCATGAAATGGAATGACAGCTGATAGGAAAAACACAGGAGATTTTTTCTCAGTGGCACAGTCTTTAACTATGTATGTGCACAGTGGGCCAACCTTTCCCTGTGAAAACTTTTTTTCAAAAGGAGAAGATGCCCAGGCAACCAGGGTCAGCCTCAGTGGGACCCAACATGCTCATGACAGTGCAGATCCTAACCAGACTATATCCAGACTTCTCTATCTACTGTCATGTTCTGAATTTTTATTTGAGCCCTCTTTCGTTACAGGGTCCTATACTTCAGCCTCTCCTGCTCTTTCTCTTAGACTTTTAATTGACCCATTACATTTTATAAGGATGGAGAAATCAAGAAGAACATACATACCTATCAAGTTAAGCCTGGAATGGAAATCAAATGCATTTACTCCCTGGTCAATATGGAAAGCTGTCATTGTTAGGCAAGGACTTAATTTTTCTCTCCAGGCTAGCACCAGTGTCTTTGTGCTACTGGTTGTAACAGACAAGAATGCATCTAAAGACGAGCTGTACAAAACTGAAATGGGACAGAGATGACATTTGAATGAAGTTCTGCAGGAAGCAACAGTTCTTACCTTGTGTTGAGTCAGTTGTGATAGGTCAACTATTATTGGTTTATTTAATATTGGATGCTGGATAGATCAGGATATTTTTAGTCAGAGTAACTTTTAGATGAGTTCATTCATAACCCATCCCATCTCATCTCCATATTAATGTGTAGATTTGCTGTATGAAACCTTGTATGCTTTGTGAAACCTTGTATGTAGGATATATTTAAGTTGAGATATGTGTGTGTTTGTGTGTTTGTGTATATATGTGTGTGTGTGCATGTGTGTATGTGTATGTGTTTGTGTATATATATAGAGAGAGATAGTGTAGGTATATGTATGCATATGTGGTTATACGTGTGTGTGTGTGTATGTGTGTGTTTGTGTGTGTAATTTTAATTTCCATGGCAGCTCTTATACACAACTCTGTCAGAAAATATGTAAATGCAATACTATAAATGCAGTGCATATATTTCTAAAGACACATTATTTTAAAATGTGCATTTTAAAGCACATTTTGGTCTGAGTTACAAATTACAAAATTCAGAAAAACATCCAATTATTTCCCCAAGTATACAGTACTATACTCAAAGAGCTAAAATCAAGCAAACATTTTAGAAAATGTGTTACTGATGTAGGCATACCAGAGCCTTGTAAATAACATGAAATTTAAAAAGGTAGGTGGATGCTATCCTCAAAAATTACTCACTGCTTGAAAGGCAGTGATTTTGTACCACTTCAGATGACCTAACTGTGTCTGTCACTTTTGGATTCTTTCCTCACAAACAACATGGTTACTATTGCTTTTTATCAGACTTGGAAAATATATTTAGCCATAATAAACCGAAGGTCAACACTAGTGGAGAACATTATGTCAACTTCTTGAACTAATATTTTATGGGCCATTCCCTCCCCCTCATATCGGCAGCTTTGTTTCTTAAAATAACAACCCCCAATTATATCTTACTTAGTTATTATAAAGGCTGGGATTGCACAACATATGTAACTTGATTACTGAATTAACCTATTTTCCAAATCTGTAAAATACAGTAGATTAAATCATACCCTAACAAAACAGATTGGGTTTATGTGAAACACCAAGTGACAAAAATCGAACAAGCAAACAAACCAAGGTTAAAAGTAACCAAGCCTACTACATTGTGTGAATGTAGCTAGTAGGTCTTTAACTAAACCAGTTACCCGTGCTGAGCAAACCCGGATATAGACGATCAAGTTCTGGGTCCCTTCTACCAAGGAATGTCGGCTGGGAGGATTAGGAGATGTGCCTTCTCTACCGTAGTGCCTACCCTCTGGAACATTCTCCCTCCAGAGAGTAGGATGGCCCTGATCCCGTTGGCCTTTCATAAGACCTGGTTATGTGCCTGGGCTTGAGGCCCTCAGCGTGTGAAGGGCCCCTTTTAACACCTATGGCAATTGTTTTACTCAGTGACCATATATATTTAGTTTGTATTTGTTGGCATTTCCTTGATTGTTTTGCAAGGACCAAGCCACTAAGTTACTATGGTAACAGATCACTCTGGCAGGGTGAACAGGTCAAACTTAAGTATCCTCAGGTTGGGTGTGAAAAGAATGACCATATAAGGAAATTGCCTGGAAGGAATTTGCCTGGGCTTGTTACAGTTTCAGTTTCCTTTCTATCTGCCTTCCTCCCAGTCCTCTCTGAGCACATGTGAATGCATAAGCTTGTAAATATGTTTTTGTGCTTTCTGTAAATACATTTATTTTTATAGAAATGCCTGGTGTGTGTTTTTTCTGATCTCTCAGGCCAAATGCTTTCCAGCAATCTCTGACAGTATTGTTTTAATTGTTTTATGATTCTATGTCACCCAGAGTCACTTGTGAGATGGGCAGCTATAGAAATCAAATAAATAAATAAAAATAAATAAGTTGATTTCTATTCTGTTCTGGGATCTGTGTGTCTCAATAGGATGGAAATAGCTTTTACTTCAACCACTGAAAAATTATATTGCCAAAATGAAGGATTCATAAAAATTGTAAATGTTTGTAACAACTTCACACTACCTTATGTCTGCTAATATCTAATATGGATCTCTGAATGTTCTCTTTCTCCGTCTAAGATCTGATCATGTAAAGCTGTGGCTCCATCCTTTTCCTCCCTCTGTTTATTTTCGAATGAGATGAAGACTTAGTAGGTCCAAATTGGTTGATTACTTTCAGAGCTATGAGCCCTTCCTTCTCTTTTTTGACAATGGTAAGGTAAAGTCATTTTTATTGAGCTTGACTCCTGGAGACTGCACTCCTGCAGTTCCTTGCCATTATGGAAGTGGTTTGCCATTGCTTACTTTGGGGATTTCATTTTTTATTTTTAGTTTCCCAATCAGGTCAACAGCCCTGCTTAACTCACAAGATCAGCAAAGATCAGCTAGGTGCTGCCTCCTGGTGTGGCTTAGTGAAGGCACATGACTGGCTTCACCCAGGCTAGTCCTTGAACACAAAGGCTATGAAGCAGAGATGCAAGAACCCTGCTCTTCAACAAATTAGCTTTATTACATATACTAGAAATGTTGTTACTAGAGCAGAAAAGCAGCAACTGCCAATTATAGGCACACTTGTGCACGTGCACACACCCACACGTATGTGTATGTGCCAGCCATCTATTCATCTCTCTCTCCCCAAGAACAAAACTTGCATTTCCTTTTCACACCAGTGCATCCCAGTGGTCTAAGAGATAGTCATCTCTCAGTGAGAAAGGTGGTTGATATCCATGTGCTGTTACCGTAATGGATCTATCCAGTCTCAGGCCATCTGTGCCCTCACAGGACCCATGTGCATCTTCCTATTCTATGCATAATTGATCAGGCTTTAACATTCTAATGTTAATTCAGATTTTAAAAACACTTTGCATCAGGCCTAATAAAGGGCAGGTCAGATCAGTTTTTAAGCATCCTGTGATGAATCCAGCTTCTGCCCCCACTTAGGTCAATGTAAGATATGTCAGGAAGAGTCAGATCTAATCTTCATGAGCATGTATCCTACACTAACTTTGCTTATCAATTAGCCTGATGGTGAATGAAAAGTGCAGAAATTTTCTGATAAACTGAGGATGCTTGGATTATTGATCAGGCTGACTCAGTTTAAAATGAATTTCCCCCACCCCTTGGATATCCCTTGGAGTTTTGAGATTTAAAAAGGGTTCCAAAAATGTTTTTCCCTCAACATTTGTCATTTTTCCTCTGGAATTTTTTTTTAAAAATGAGAAACCAGATGTTCCAATTGTTCCTTTATTCCCCAAGCATTCATATATGTGGCTTCACCATTTTCCCATATCAGAACTAGATTTTTTTCCCCATTTTTGACAGCTGTCTTGAATATCTGCCAGGGTATAAGTCAGTGTAGCTCAGCCTGGAATTTCTAACAAATAAGCATTTGTTTCAAGGAGCCCTCATGAATTTCAGCAACCTGAGAAATGAATGGGTGATTTTTTTTAATGTACAGTTTTGCTATATGATCACTATGATTCAGTTTCTTTGAATATAGCTAAATTTTATTACACTGTCTGTAAAATTAGGCAGACTTTGACTGCCCACTGATGATCCCTCCATTAATATTATCATGTTTTGTTTTATTTTAATGCATTTTTATCTGTATTTGTATAAATTTGTTTTTCATTTGTAATTCTGGTCTGTGACTGTAATAAAATATTGATGGATTATGGGTGGCATGTTCATAGATTGCATTTTTATGTGTAAGACCTTAAAAACCTGGTGGGTGAGAAAGGCACCAAATAAAACTCTGAAATTCAAAGCTGTTATGTCTCTGCAAGAATGAAACATTCAAATAAACACATTTGCTATCAGGAGGGGTAAGTATTTGGAAAATAGATTTGTGATATGCTTCTGAAATGTTTGCTTTGCAATTTATGTAGTGAAATAGAATTTCTTAAAAAAAATTAAAGGCATACTTTAGCAATGCAGCAGGCCTTAGGGACATTTATGAGAATAAAATATGTTATGAGCCAACTAATATTTACAGTTCTACTTGTTGCTGACTAAATTAAGCTGTAAATCAGCCTCCTTGGAAGATGCCTGGCTGGGAAAGGTGATGTTGGACCAATTTTTGCATCAAGAGCATTCATGGCAAATTAAAATGCTCTGCTGCATGGAGAAAAGATGAAGAAATTAAACAGCAGAAGGTATTTTCTTAGAGAATGATAAAATCAGAATTGGAAATAGACGTGTAGGCTAATAATTTAACTAGTTTGGGTGAGGAAATGCACAACTAGAGAATTCATAACAGAGGAAACCTCCAGCAGTGGAGACCTCTTATATGTAATGGCCAGCATATAAATTAAGTTGTTTATAAAGAATCATTAAAAATCCACCCGATTCTCACAAGTATCCCAAAATGGGTTCTGGATCACAGAGGAAAAAGGGCACAGGCCCCTGCTCTTGTCCTTCCAATCCTGCTGATTACCACATGCTGTAGTGGGGAAAATGCCCCCTTTCAATGAGGGGCCAAAGTGAATGGAGATAGATGCAGTGACGTATACTGGCATGCACAAACTACAATGATCACTGGACTCCCCACCAAATAACAGCAGAATAGCCCCAAACAAATCAAGGTTACAGATTATATGCATTTAGGTTGTTACATTACCCAAGAAAGCTAAAAGAAAAAAAAATTGTTAATCACAGGCTAAGCCTTACACCAGAATGTAAGAATTCCATCCGGCGGGGTCCAGGAGGCGGGCCTTCTCTACAGTAGCTCCCGCCCTCTGGAAGATCTTACCCCCAGAGGTGAGGTTGGCCCAATCGCTCCTGGCCTTCTGGAGGAATCTGAAGACCTGGCTCTGCCACCGGGCTTGGGGCGGGGAGGGGAGTCATCATGTTTGGGGATGGCTAGTGCCCTAGAGCGCTCGTCGCATACAAGGACTGGGTTGGATCATCTGCCATTTGGATTTTATTTTTATCTGTATTTTATTGTTTATTTGTAATTGTGTTTTTAGATATTGTATTTTTATGTATTGTAATTGTATTATATATTTATTGTTTTATTGATTATTTTGTTGTAAACTGCCCAGAGTCCCTCTGGTGGGAGGAGATGGGTGATGACAAATTTGATAAATTAAATAAAATAAAATAAATAAAATAAATTTCTTTGCTAAGAAATTGGGGGTTACCTTGCTATGGTGCCCCAGCATTCCTTCACACTATAAGGATTCTATTCCTCTTAGATACCAACATGTTCAATAAACAATAGTGTTTCTTGTATCTACATACTTCCTCCTTTCACACCATTCCATTCACACTCTAAAGAAGGACAGTTGTTTGGTTACCATTATCTGCCTCCAGGGTCACAGCACTAGCTGATTCAATATGTAATTTTACTAGTTTTCCTTTCAATCATGCATGAGCTATTTCTAAAACAGTAAAGAGCATAAATGAAGAATGAAATGGATTAAACTTCAACAGAAAGGATGACAATAACCAAGGTGCCATCAATGGATCCATTAATCCATCTGGAGCACGATTTGTTCAAATCTGGATCTCTCCATGACCATGGTCTCTAGGGACATAACACACATGAGCCTAAGAACCAACATTGATTAAAAGATTCCCTCCAAATCTAATTTAAGCCATGTGCTGTTTTCTTTTTTTAAAAAAATGTTGAAGAATTCAACCTCCACCTGTATGTTGCAATATTTACTTGGTTGCTGTTTTTGTAAAACAAAACATCAGGAAAAGAATCTCATGATTAAACTTTTCACATCTAAGTTAGGTTTGAATTGGGATACAGAAGAAATTTGTCTTTCATTTTTACCAAGATTTTTCTGTTTTTGTTCTTTCAAAGTAATATGCAAGACATAATTCAACAATCCTATGATGTTTGTTCCTTTTTTCATAATTCCATATTCTAGAATCTGTCCAAAATAGACTGCAACGTACAGTATATAGGGCATCCTTACCTGAGGATGAGAAGCCATTATGAACATTAGGTTGTATGGCAGTGGTAACTCCATTTCCCTGGCACAGTTGATCAGAAAATTATGTTGCCCAACAGGCTGATGTTTTTCTCAGAAATGATAGGGCAATCTTGCCATTAAACAGAGTGAAGAATCCACTTAAGAATCAAAAGCCGGGTGTCATCTGTTTCTTCTAAGCCCCCAAACTATCATTTTCTCTTAGAGATCAACATATGGCACAGCGACAGTTCTTCCCCTACCCCAAAGGCAGTAGAGGGCAGTGTCCTATCACCAATAATGAAGGTGAATGTCCAGTTTTCTCCAGTACATGGAATGGGACAGGAGACAGTCTTGTCTCGTTCCTTAGGTAGTGCAATATCTTGGGCTAGTTTGGATAGATGGGCATTTTTTAATAGGGATAGTTTCCCAGTCTATCATTTTCCCATTGTGATGGAACTACAATCCTCAGAATGCAAATGAAATCTTCACTTTTGTTCCTTTAAATTATTTGAGAGTAGAATAAAGTTGCTAGATTGCAACCTGGAGATCCTCCACTGAAGAATCTGATGCCACATGAATCAAGGTGGTTGTAGTGGGTTTTTTCACTCAGTCCCAATTCCCTGCCTATTCTAACTCCTGGAATGAGAATCCAAGTATGCCATAGCAGGCAGGTAAAGGAGATGAATAATAAGACAGAGCAGGACAAGAGAAAGATGCTGTGGTTGTCTTTTCTTAAACTGTATTATGGGATTTAAAAGATCCAACAGATGTCTCCAGGATGCAACCTCACCATTGAATGTTGAAATGAAAGCTTGAAATTTTGTATTAATGGGGACACTTTTATAGCAGAAAAGGGAGTGATTCCTCTCTGTCAGCTAGAAAGTTATTAATTATTCAGATTTGAATAATTTATGTCATTTATGGAAAATGCTTTATCATTTTAGAATTTAAAGAGCCACTTCATAATATGAAGCATTTCAGAAATCATTTTTATCATCTTCAGGCTTTGGTTTAAAAGTGAGCAAATGCTGGAGTTAAAAAGAATATAAAACTACTGAAAAAAAGAGGTCAAGTTTGGTGGTGCATTTTTTTTTTTATGAATCCTTCATTCTGGAAACCATCAGTTGGAAATCATCCATTTCTTTAACTTTAAATTATTTCTTGACTTGAAATTCTGAAGGATGTGGGTGCTGGGAAACTAATAATTCATAATCCAAGCAAAAAGCTTTAAATGCCTATGGGAAACACATCCCTCACAGCACTCCAAATCAGAGAAAACACTTGTTAAATTTTCCCCCTGCTCCCCAAATCAGTCGCCATTTCTCCACCCTCAAAAGGCACCATACAAAAGGGCAGGGCTTATACCACAATTACATCTCTGTCACCTTGCCTGTTTCGTCCTCCCCCTGTGGAGACCAATGTCCCAGAGGGTTTAAGTAAAGAGCCAACACCTCTTTATCCAGATAAGGCTGAAATGTCTGTCTGTCCTTCATTTCTGTGACTTCTTTTATAGCCTTGCATTTAAGAGCTTCATGTAGCGTTTTCTGAGAAAGTAAATCTCAGCTTAGACTTACTTAGAAAGGAAATCTAGCCCCTGGCAAACTATGTGCTGGTTCATAAGCTTTGCAAAGTCAAACCTAGTTAGTACTTAGATAGGAGGTGACCAGAAACCCCAGGGCTGTAGCTAAGCTGGAAACTGAAAACACCTAAGAAGGCAATGACAAACCACTTCTGTGTTGTCAACCACAAAACTGCATGGATGGGCAAGTTGACCTTGACTCGAGGACATTTTAAATCTTAGATTTAACGGGGCTTAGGAGATATACATAAATTTGCCATTTAAAAGCAGGATTTCATCATTTCAATATTCTTTCTTACATCACAATATATGCCAAAGGTAGTGCACAAGATTAAAAAGAGACTATCTTTTATTACTTCTCAAATGTGTACCTTGCCTAATCCATTCTTTATCATGGATTTTGTGTCTTAATGTGCAGCAGCATTTGTGATATCCAGAAACCAGCTCCTGCCAATTAATTGTCACTGCCACATTTTCATCTTCAAGAGAACTGGAAGGTCGTTCAAACAATGAAATTAGGGCTGTGTTGAAGGCAATTGCTTGAACCTAGAAGGGAATAATTAATTTTAACCAATTTTCAACATTTCAAGACAACTGATTATCAATATCACACAAATGCCTCACCTTGTTAGAAAATCATAATTTGTAGGCATTTAAATTTCATGGCCACAGCTATAGCTATTTTGTTGTTGTTGTTGTTGTTAATGAAAGTTCAGCAAAATGTTTTTGAGAGGACAATGGGAATAGCTTAGATCTGTGTATCTGGGTAATATGTCTACTTTAATAAGAGCCTGAATATCAGAAAAAAAAGAGGAGTGGACCCAATTTAAAGTCAAATGATGTAAGCAAAGCCTTGGGCAAGTCAAATCAGTTTTGTGTGGCTCAAGAGCAGGAATAATGAGAAACAATTGAGCTCAGTGGGCATTTAGTTCTACAAGAGAACAAAACCCAAATAATCGAATTGTGAAGAAACTTTCAAAATATGCAAGGAGGCCACAAGGAATGCTATCCAATCTCTGCTTAAAAAAGAAAGAAAAGAAAGACTACTATGGCAGGATTATATCTCACTGGTAGACCAAATGGTTTGTGTGCAAACATTGTTCAGTTGTCCCTAGTTACTTCAGCTAGGACTGTATGGACCATAGATGTAGAGAGCCACTACAGTATATTAGTTATAGTGTTGAACCAAGGCTTATCCAGGTTCATATCCATACACAGCCATGGAAACTCACTGAGTGGTTTCAGGCCAGTCTCTCATACTCAACACAATCTATCCTATAGGATTGTTTTTGTGGGAAAATTGTTCTGAGAAAAAACTGAATACCTTGTTATCTTTATACCCCACCAGAAGGAAAGGCTCAGTATAAATCTAATGAATAAATATTACTCAGTATGGCAGCTTTCTATGTCCTTTTGAAGGCAGCTACCACTTTTGAACATCATTAGGTTTTTTTAAAAGTTTAACCAAAATCCCTTTCCTTGGAGTGTGAAAATGATTGTATGGCTCCAACTCTAACAGATAACAAACTGCTCCATCATAGAAGTGCCCTTCAAATATTTGAAGATAAGTATCATATTCTTTTCCTAGCTAAATATAACCTCCTCCATTCACCTTTCTTAACACAAATCTCCCTACAAAATATGTTTCAATCTGACCTTTTGGCCAGGAAGGCAAAATAGCCCATATCATGAGCTCTACTCAAATCTCCAATCAGATCCACACCAAGTTTGGCTCGACCTCTGTACTTTCCAAGCAGCCTTGCTTCCACCCTGCTCTTGTGTCAAGTCCTGAAGGGAACTTTCTCTGGTTTGTACAATGAAAGTGTTAGCACTGATTTTATTGCACCATAATTCTAGAAGTTGTGCCATACTTGCCTGTCCACAGACATCTCCGATTGTCAGAATAGCTTCATTTCCATCATGAGGGTTATACCAGTAGTCCATGCATGTCACTGTTCCCTCAAAGCCTTGAAGCCTGTATTGACATGAGAACCCTTTTTTGAAATTTAACTCTGCAAAATGGATCTCTTTGTTTGTAAATGCAACAGCTACCTAAAAGGGTGGGAGAAGGTGTGGGGACAGAAAAGGAGGAAAAAAAGAATATTCCTTCAGAACCACCATTCCTTTGCCATTGAAAAGTTGTCATCGTCGTCGTCATCATCATCATCATCCACCATCCCCTCAAAAATTGTGCTCCATTTCCATCAATACATCAACTTACCTTGTTAACATTTGGTAATGCAACCAGAGAGGTCACCCAGAGGTCTTTGGGTTTCACATCTTCTGTAGTGATTTGCAGCATCTTTTGTAACTTTAAACTTTCTCCCCAGAAGACAAGCAATCCATTCCTGCTCACAGTCAAATATTTGCTGGGGTGTTTAAAACATACTACGTTCTGAACAACATCTTTATGAATTGTTGGGAGAAACCGGAGATCTTTCCATTGGGGGATGACTGACAGCTTGGTTCGTTCATCTCTTTCATATAGCTCAAGAAGCACAAAGGAAGTCAATTTGTCCCAATCAATAAGGCCATCTCGGATCAAATCTATCTTATCAAAGAGCTCACCATATTCTTCCTTAGTGCCTTGCTTAATCATTGAAGACATTGTATTGACAAATGCTTCTCGAGTCATCAGACCCTTGTTTCCACTGGATTCTGAGGACTTGGAAGAAGAATAGAGGAAAAAATGGGGTTTAAAGTTTGCTACACTTTAATTGATTAAATTGAGGGTAACTTAGCAACCTTCATCAGTCTTCATTGAAAGCTACCATATTTTGTAGGGACATTAAGCAATATGAACATTATATGTATATGAACATACTCCACACCTGGGGCAGCTTCAGGGGTTGGCACAATTGAATAGCTTGTGAGAAGACACTGTTGACCCATTATGGCTGGTGCCACTGTTAGGTGGAATGAATCATTCTGAAAACAGGTGTTGGGAGTTGGGAGAAAGACATTGGAGCAGTGTTTATTTAGGTATTTATTTAAATGACTTATATGGCCACCTATCTTATGTGACATAATTCTGGACTGTATGCAGGTTGACTGGTTCAGTGCTTCTGAAGCTAGCTTGTCACCTTAGGTTTAGTGGAAAATGCTATCTTATAGGCAGTGTTGAAAAACGGTTATTGCCCATTCAATTGGCTTGTATACTTAAAATCTGATATGTGTGTGTCAGCCTTGCAAGGTAGACCAGACAGGAAGCTCAGCCAGATGCACTAATTCTACATTATCATAAGGTTACATTGACATAGTCTTGCAAGTCTGAAAGTACATTTTTCCCCTCATCCCTTTTACAGCACAAGAAACTAGAGAGGGTCCCTTGTGATCTGCTTGCCCTGCCCACATTCCTGCTGTGGGCTAAGTTGCCTTTTATCTGACCATTCCCTTAGCAGCATCTCTTCTCCCTGTCTCCCAAGGTCATTCCCACATGCCATTACAGCATGCCCATTTTGCTTCTCTTAGCCAACAAAATGTCTTTGGCCAATCTTGTGACCCACAAAATACACCCTCATTCTTGCTGTTAATGCCTGCTTCTTTGTCCTTTCCAAACATACAAGCAGATGGTTAGCAGTTTTGACTTGTTTTGTCCCTACTTCTGGGCAGTGATGAAATTGAGGCCCAGAGAAAAAGCAAATGTGCTGTGACAGTGGTGATAGGAAGGGATGATCACTCAAGGGAAGAATCCTACGCTGAACAATTTGGCCAGTACATCTCCACCCTGTAAACATTTCAAATCAATCCTGTTTCACATGAAAATTATTGCCCAATAGTTTGATTATCAAGTGGTGAGTGGGCTTATGGCAAAAGGAGCACAATCTAGGCTTTGGGATCATCCATGCAACCCAAAATCCTTTGGTTCAGCACCCAGAACCCCTTCAAACATTGTGTTTAATGTAACAGAAGATAGCAATTATTACATTCAGGGGAGTGATCATATTTCCCATCTTTAATTAAATGAAAATTGAGTTAAATATAAATGCAATTCAATTCATTTTCATTTTTTATGGTTTTGATCCTTTTCTTTTTCCAAGCCCTGCTTATTTTAAGACTGTAGCACTCAAAAAATCAAGTGTGAGTCTTGGCCCACAAGAAATTGCACAGTCCAGATTTTTGGTACTCTTTTAAGGAACACTTAGTTTTAGAGTGTATATTGAATGGCAATAGGCTAGGAGAAGAAGGTCCTGAATTTAAAGGATATGATATGATATGATATATGATATGATATGATATATGATATGATATGATATGATATGATATATGATATGATATGATATGATATGATATGATATATGATATGATATGATATGATATGATATGATATGATATGATATGATATGATATATATACTTTCTAGATACGCACATTTATTCATGAGATGGTCCATTGAACTTATTGGGACCTAGCTGAAAGAAGTAAAAGGTCCCTTCCTTGAAGCAGTGTCATCTAGTAGGATCCACTGTGCCTTCTCTGTCACAGTGCCTGACGTATGGAACACCATTCCTTCCCCCAATTTGGATCCCCCCAACCCTGTGTTCTGAAAAGCTTTAAAAATGTAATTATTCCCTTAGGCATTGGGCCAGGATGTTAGGTGAGCCCAGCTATATGGTTGCAGAATGTAATGTTTTGAGAACCTTGGCTGCATGGTATTAACATGACTGTGGTAGTCCTTTTTATTTGAAATGTTGGATTTGTTTGTTATGTTTTTAATTATTGTTGGCCACCCAGGGGTGCAAAAAAAAAAGTGAGCAGCCATATAATATATATATATATATATATATATATATATATGAAGAAAGAACAGAATTGAATAGTTTTAAGGCATGTGTACCATATCCTTGCAAGATGATCCTATACAGTATGTGTTGACTCAGAAGTAAGTCCCAAGGGAAGGAATGATTTTGATAGAAGATTTTCTACTTAGTATAGGCAGAACCCCATACTACATGAATTATTAGGAACAAGTCCAACCTCAGCTTTGCAGCTACATAAAAATAATTGTTGACTTGGCAAAATAAGTTATGTAGCTTAGTTTCTTTTCCTTATGAAAGACTTGTGTTTAATACTGCAAACACTTAAGGCCTCAAACTCATTTTATATGCAGAGATAAAAAGCTATCAGAATAATTATTTTAAATCACTCAGGAGGAAACCTCTTTATGCTATTTAATAAACACCCAATTCAATCTTCCCTGGAGACACATAAAAAAAACCCTTCCTTGAGTTTTCTCATATCCACAGATGGAAATATGATAGGAAGGGCAGAAGTGAGAAGATGAGAAATGCTGTTTTAGATATAAAAAGCCTCTTCCTATTCTTCCATGTCAATTAATTAACTGAACAGAAAACAACAATCACATGAAAAAATCACTTCAGTTTTTATACGCAGGGAAAGAAGATACCTGAAGCACAATACCATGAAAACTTTGAGGAAAATCAAGTTTAATTAATTATCATGCTAGTAGTTCAGTACTATTGATTTCATTGGTCTTCCCTCTAGCACATTAATGGAGCAATATTTTAGAAGGTAAATTTCACTCCATTTGCCCTCTCAAGTGTACTGTGTAATTTCTAAACGTAGATAGGAACCTGAACTGAATCAGCATGTGTTAAATTTTGCCTGAAGTTAGGTTTACAGTTTTTATCCAAGCGGCAGCAACACTATCAGTGACTATGTATAAGGCGTACAGTGTGTGTGGGTGGTTGAGGTAATATATATGTAGGTATGGGATGTGGGGGCGGTGGAAACAGAGTCATGTCTGCAGACAGTGCTGGGTTTTCATCCAAGGTTTCACAAGCAGCAGCAGCCTCTGTGGGAGGGCAAGATAGGATCAGAATGATCAAAGCAGCATTGCAGCATCACAGTACAAGCCCACCCCCCACCTCTTTTGTATACGCCTTGCAATGTCACATGCACATACAAAAGCTGTGTTGCTTGCTGTGCAATGCCACAGAACTGCTTTTGAAGAATGCAAGTGCTCAAGTTCACACACTAGATCAAGGGTCTCAAACTCATAATTACAGGCAGCTCTTCAGATCATTTTCTGTGGCCCACAAGAATACTTTGTAGGTATTGAGGTCATTGGCAGGGCACTGATCACCGCACAGCAGTAGCAGTAGCCTCTCACATCTTCCCAGCAGGTCTGCCAACAACAGCAGAAGCTGGCATACTTGGCCAGGCAGTGCACTTGGCACCTCAAAGCCTGTTGTGCCCAGCAGCATTGCTCACTCTCACCCAGTGTGGCAAGCTTCTCCTGAAGCTGCCCGGGGATTTCTGGGCAGGGACGGTGGGGGGACAAGGCTTGTCCAGGGAAGAAAGGTCAGGAGACAGAGGCTACCCAAGGTAGGGAAAGAGGAGGGTCTTAGGAGAAGGGCCAGGTCTGGATGCCCTGTCACCAGGGTCTCTTTGCCAGGCAAGGAAGGGGGAAAAGAGCAAGCAAGCAAGATCTGTCTGCTAAGCAGAGGCAGGAGGGTCTCTGCTGAGAGAAGAAAAGGAGAGTGAATGAGAAAAAGGACATCTGCTCCAGAAGGAGAGAGAAGAAAAACACAACTGCAGTATTTTGAGCAGGATGGTCTTGCTAAATCACCTGAGGTACCATCTTGAAATAAATAAATAAATAAATAAATATCAACATTCCAGTTAATGAAAAATGCTGCTAGCTTAATGGTCAAAATGAAATGACTGTTTTGCAAGAAGCTTTGTTTTGCAGTAAAGTTTTTGCTTATTAATACATTTATATTTAATAGAATACTGTGACACTGTTCATTTTCTACATTTTTGGCCAGCTTTTCAAACGTTCTGGATCAAGACTTTGTGTGGTGGCCCTCTGACTAATAAACTCATCCTCATTGGCACTGGTGACAATTTATATTGGAAAGCCCTGGACTAGATCGACCAGCCTGGTGGGCTAAGTTAGGTCAGAGTTTCCTCATCCCATCTAAACCATGGCTGCATTTGCACAAGAGGATTAACTGGGAGAGCATAGCAAAACCTGAACAAATTTATCTTTCAGATCTAAGTATCCACATGATACTTTAAACTGCCCCACTATTCAGTTAAGCAAGTTGTACCAGCTGAACTAGCAAGTAAAAAAGACTATTGTTTGAGCAGATGTCTCTCCTGCAAGTCAGTAAGGAAACTCTCATGTTTAATTTTGGAAGGGTGGCGGTAAAAATTATCTGCAATTGAAATGAGAGGTTCAAGTGCCAAAAATCAGGCAAGACATGCTCCAAGCAGAAGCACTTGGGTGGCTGTATTGTCTTCAGGACTTCATGACTTCAGATGAGGTGACCACCTCAAGTGCCAGACTGGAGAGGGAGCATTAGGATCCAGCTTATAGAAAGCTGCCATGCTGGACCAAAGACCTAACAGGCAGATAAGAGAATAGGTGCCAGGGAATAACAGAAAGCATCAAGAGCTGCATGGAGAGAGGGGAGGAAAAGCCTATCTGGTCCCTCTCTGGTACCCCCAGGTGCCTGGACTGATTAACAGCAGATTGTCAGGTAGCATCCTTCTTCCTGCTGCTTCCTGCTTGAGGAGATCTGGCAGTCAGCTGTGAGAGATTGAGGAGGAGACATTAACAAGAGCCATTTAGGCATGTAAGATGGTACTACCTTCCCTCATTCCGGCACTTCCCTGCTACCATTCCTTCTTATCTGTTGGAATAACAGCCATGGGTGAAAGAAGAAAACATTCCTCAGAGGCATCATTCCAAAAAGGAAAGCAAGCTTTTCTTTCTAAGCAAGAAAGAGCTTTCCTGAGATATATAAACTTCATGGCAAGCCTTCTGGCTTCAGGGAGGATATGAGTTGTGAAGCGATGCCTGATTTTCCTCTTAGTCAGACTTCAGGTGACCTGGCACCTATTGCAGCATCCATATCTCCATCTCAGTTGGATGTAACCATGTATACTTCTGAAGAAAAGTGTAGATGCAAGAGGGAGGTGATGGAGGTGCAATAAATAAATAAATAAACAGCTGCTGCTGAGCTTAATTCCTTAACTATAAATGATTTAGCTTTGTGGAAAGCTAACTCATTTATAGTTAAGGGGCTTTCTTGTACTGCATGAGCCACAGAAGCTGAAAAATGTCATGTTCTCCAAAGGCAATGAAAATAGAATCATCCATTCAATGCATAACTGGTATGAAATTCCCAATGGTGACCAAGTGGATCGGCTGTGGTTTATTTACTCAAAAACACAGAAACACATATACTGTTCTTGTGGCAAACTCTTCCAGTTTAGTATTCTATCCATATTGGGTTCTACAGGAACCAGGACAGAAAACATCTGGCTAGGAATTATCCATGCTATAAGAAGGTAACACATAACCAGAAAGCATTGCATAGATGGAAAGAGCTCGAGATGAGACTAAGGTTATAAAGACCACCATCAATAATAAGCCCCAAGAGAAAATTGCATCAGAGTCTCTTTGCTGGCAAAAGGCTGTGAAAAGTCTTGTTGCTATTGCAAGAATGCTTCATACTTAAAACCTACCTCTGTGTGGCTTTTTAGATCAGGTATATGTGTTCGAAAATATTATTCTGCCATGCTATAATCTAGGAGTTTGTCGCATCAAATGGAACACACTGACATCCAATAGACATGATCCTACCTTCCATGTGTTCATTCATGCACGTCTGGAAAACCCAGAGACATAATGAACACAAGAGAAAATATCTGTTTTGAAGTAGATGACACTCATAAGCAAAACAAACAAATACAGAACCTGCTGACTTGGTTTTATCTTCTGATCACTGTTACCAATATTTTTTTTTAAAAATCACATTTTATTTTTTTTTAAAAAATCCTTTGCAACCAGAGAAGAGAACATTATGAAAGTTGTTGGCTGAAATGTAGCCACAAGGAATGAGTAATGGATTTTTTTTTAGCAGAGAATCTCTTTTCAGTGAATTACCGATCTGCATCCAAATCAATCTAGCATTTAAAATAATGTCAAACTGAGCATGACAAAGTAAGTTAATATAGTACTTTTTCCCATATATTGTGCAATGATAAACTTCAAAGATCAGGACAAATGTGATCCACATAATAAATGGAATTTTAAGAGACATGCAAAGTGCTTCCAAGATAGGGTTGCCATCCTAATAATTTTATAAATTCTTGACTGGTGGGCAGATCCAAGATTAAATGGTCAGAAAGAGATTTTTATTCATGTGAGGATAGTAACCAGTGAGATTTTGGCTGCAGACAGGATGGTCACTGATGATTTGGTGGCTGAGGTCTGCTTGATTGGCATGGAGTATGAATAGTAACCAAAAAAAAAAAAAAAGAATTTACTCCATCTCAGAATATCAAGCTAATTCAATCAAAAGCCAGGTATTAAATTGGAGGTAATAATATCAAAAGGCTTGATGTTCCTTTCTTTGTTTTGAAGTGCACATGGACAGGAAAAGTATTTGACAATATTCTCTTCTAGCAATAGCTGATTGAGACTCATGGCATGCTACCTCAGAAATTCAGCTAAATTCCAAAGGCTGCAGTGGAGATAGAAACTCTCTCAAGGTAACAAATAGTCAATTGGATTTCGGTCATTTTTTTTTTTAAGTCTCTGATCCCTTCTTTCAAAGATCAGAAACATTTGAGGTATAGACAGAAACCAGAAAGGCTTCCCTCACTTTGTCTTCAATGTCTTTGAAATGTAAAGCTGGACTTGCTAGAGTTATTTAAAGGTTTGCATGGAATTTACCATCAATTCTTTAAGTTTCTTCCTTGACAGATACTGTAGAATCAGTCGTTTTTCAAATACTGCATGATCCAGGTTGGCAGGCCATTACTGGAAAGATTCAAGTCCAACTCAGATAAGGCACAGACTGTGTTTTCCTGCTCCAGTTTCTGATGCTGTTTACTTAACTATAAGCACGTGGTGTCCTGGACTATGTCAGGACATGGGAGGGGAAGGCTCTATCATTCCCCAGTCCCTTTCTCCCAATAATGGTATAGGCATTTGGGTTTTAAAAAAATCTGTATTGTGCCAGTAAACTCTGTCTACACCAATATTTCTCAACCTTGACAACTTTAAGATGTGTGGACTTCAACTCCCAGAATGCCCCAGCCAGCATAATTGGTCTATACCATGACATCATCATCATCATCATCATAATACTAATAATAATAATAAAGGGGCTATTGAAGAAAGATTGAGCTATCTTCAGCAAAGTCTGTTCCAGACCCATCTTCTGCATTGTATAAAGGCTAAGACCTCACAAGCCCTTAGAAATGCCAATGCTTCAAGAACCAGAACCAGAGGGATATTCCCAATATAGAGGAAATTGGTTGCAAGGAAAGAGGAAAAACCTGCCTACTTGGGAGTAAAACTTTTCTCCCAGTTTAGCCCTCTGACCAACTATTTTTTTAAATGATTTAATAAAGAAAAGAAATTGGGGAAAATAACAGAAACATAATGAAAAGGGAAAGTAGAAAAACTAAAGCTAACTGGTTTGCTTGATTCATTGGTCCTTGATGAGCAACAGCTGTTCCCAAGATGGATCAAAAGCAGGGTAAAAAAACCTTCAGTTGGTAGCACACCAGGGATGCAGCAATATCTCAATCAACTGTGCTATTTTGCTTGGCCAACTTCCGATTCTGAACATCTTATCGGATCCCTGGACTGTACCTCCCTGACTACAGTCCAATACTACATGTCTGAACATAGTGTCTTTCAGTTTATTGACCTCTGGAATAGCAGCAAAGAGCAATAGGAAACTCTAGCTCTTTCCTGTCTCAAAGTGGCTGTCCAGATCTTTGAAGCCCTTTTCTGGCAGCCCTACTATTATTGTTGTACTCATCCCTATTGTCTGTCTTCTGCATTTCTTGGCTTGATGAATACCCTCCATGAGCCTCTTGAGGATCCTTGACCTTCAGAAGTGGCTTTCAAGGGGTGTGGAGGCTTCAGTGAGATAGAGGTTGTTGGGGTTTCTCCTACTCCTGGAGAAGCAAATGTGCCAGTTTTCTTAAAGAGGCTCTGAGATTCCATTTGTGAAATTATTTTAATCAACAAACATTTTTTGAAAATAATTACAATCACAACCCACATTTAGTTCTGATATTTTGAAATTGCAGCTGCCAAGATTTCTGATCACCATGTTCTTTGGCTGTTATACTCCCTTATCTGTCAACAAGTCACACTGAATTCATTCAACAGTTTATTTCCAAGTAAAAAATCACATTAAGGATTGAACAATTCACATTAAAATGTTCCTAGAGGGTGAATCTCCCCAAATTAAATAAAAATAATTTTAATTTACTTATATTCTACAGTGGCTGCATTCGTGTGAGATCAAATCTGTAGAGATTTTGGCATCCTCACATGAGAGTTTGCAATACGTAGGTAAGAACGTCAACGTATTGTGAAATTTTGAGAGGCAATTGTATGAAATCTTGTGGGTGAACATTTCTAAAATTCCATAAAACCTGACCATTTCTTGAGACGTTGGCATTTTAAAAACCTGTGATGGTGTGATATTGCTTGGGATCAAAAATGTTGCCTACTCATGCTTGTGAAGTTAAACATATTTAGGTGGTTTGAACTGAAATTTCCTTCCACTGAATTTGCTTTGTTAAGGTGTATCAGCACACAGAGCAGTAAATCAGACTGGCTAAGGGAACACTTGCAACTTGTCCTCCATTCTGCCCTTGTTGGCAGCTGCTGGAATTAGCAAGTAACCTACTTTTAGATCCACCTACGTCTCAACAGTGGGGTGTTCTTTATTCTGCCAATGGGACTGTCTATTATGCTCTGAAGTCATAGAATCTGTTTGCCTAACAGTGTTCATTCTCAAGAGGAGTGCAGTAGAGCCCTTGATGCAATAAACAAATCAGGTTTAGGTTGTACAAGCATGGAGTAGAGAATGGAAATAAAAAATACCAAAAGAACATCTAGGAGAAATCTGGGAAAGAGATTATGTCCTTTTTCGTAAGAAAGCTTCCATGTTAATTTATTTTTCCCTCAAGCTAGTTCCATCAAGAAAAGAGAAAGAAGTACCATTTTCACATTATTATTTTACAGGGAATGCTTTGATTTTATGCTTGTCTTGTAATTGTTATGGATACTACAACTCTAGCTGAAATACACTGGCAAGCCCAATTCCCATTATAAATAGTTGTGATGGTGTATCGGAGTAAGCCATTTTCAGAACTTGTGGCAAAGCTGTGCATTTAATGGTTTCATGTTGGCAAATCACCTTGGCCTGCCCATTTCAGCTCTTGTCCCACTGAAAAGTTGGCAATCACAGAAGTATTCAAAGTGGTCCCCTGCAGGGGGTCTTAAACTGAGAATCCTGCAGGCAGTCGGAAATGAAGAACCCTGATTCAAATACACACATTGATACAGAGGATTTTATAGATTAATATTCAGTTGAAGCCAGAACCTTTCCTTTTAGGACTGATGGTTAAACAGTTAGAAAAGAGCCATGGAAGATTATTTCAATATATGATTACTGTGGCGAGATTACTATAAGCACAAAGATGGAAAGATTCAGCATTACCCACCATGGAGGAATGACTGGTAAAATTGACAGAATTGCTGAGATGGACAAACTGACTTTTTTGATTACAGAAAGGTCATTATTGACATTCATCAATGACTGGAAACCCCTTATGAACTTTTTGTGTAAAAAAGAAAATGATTTTGTGACTTATGGTTTTAATGATTAGAAAGAAGGGAATAATGATGTAGTCTTAGAGAGATTTGATTAGAGTTGTATGTATAACTGTTAAGAGGAAGATTGGAAGCCATATGTATATAAATATGTATGCACATATGTATGTACTGTACGTATATTTGTGTGTGTGTGTGTACATATACATACACACACACACACACACACACACACATATATATATCTTGTCTCTTGTTTCATGTCTAAGAGAATTTCTCTAAGAGAAAATTGTCTCTAAGAGAAAAGTACCACAGCCTGAGAGAGGAACTAGAGAGGATGTGGAAAGTGAAGGCCAAAGCGGTCCCGGTGGTGGTAAGGGCACTCAGGGCTGTGACCCCCAAACTGGGAGAGTGGCTCCAATGGATCCCAGGAACAACATCCGAGCTCTCTGTCCAGAAGAGTGCAGTGCTAGGAACAGCCAAGATACTGCGCAGAACCCTCAGACTCCCAGGCCTCTGGTAGAGAACTTGAGGTTGAGGAAGACACAGACCACCCATAGGGGTGAGAAGGGAATATTTATTTCATGTTCTCTTTTTATTTTCTTTCTCTTTTTTCTCTCTGCTTTTTTCTTTTCTGTTCTGTTCTGTTCTTTCTCTTTTTCATATTTACTTGACTATATTTTTCCCTTTGAAAATATTTATTACCTATGTAAAATTTTTAAATAAAAACTATTTTAAAAAAATGAAACGAAGAACCCTACGGCTGATTGGAAGTCAATCAGTTGTCAAGAAAACATCTATTTTCTCTCTCTCTCCTTTTTTAAAAAAACTGCTTACCTCCAACTCAACGGAAGAGCCCCTCTTTGCAAGCTGAAAGAAACAATGCAGCTTGAAAAATGACACTGGCAGAAATGGGCTGCTCACCTCCTCAGCCTTCTTTGCAAGAGGAAATCACATCCCACCCACCCCCAAGAGACCAGCCACGTTCCTACGGTTTCCTGCCAAACAACAGCTACAATATATATGAATGCTGCCAATTCCCATTAGCTGAGCAGCTCACAGGGGGGAAAGGGCAGGATGTGGAAGGGAAAGCTATTGTAATTGCAATCACCTCAATTAGACCCAATTTAAGCAGAGGCCTGACAAGCTGCCATAATTAGAGATCAAAACCTCAGCTTGCTCTGCTGGCGCTGGACCTTCCATCTCTTTTACTGAAGGGTTGCTGAATGTGAGGTCTTGCAATCATACTCCGTCTGCTCTGTGGCTGCAGACAGGGCCAGATCACACACCAGACAAGTCTCCTTTCCTATCAGAAACACTGACCCCTTGAAATAATTAATACTGTTAAAGGGAATGCAACAAAAATCTATAAAAGAAAGAGGCACCTGATCTTGACATGCTGAATACAACAATTGGAAGGGTCAGTATACCATGAAAAGTGTTAAACCACCTGTGGAATTAAAGCAAGTTCACAAAAGAGACTAGGTTTCTCTTGGATTCAGTTGACCTCCCCAACTCAGCCAAGTCTTGTGAATTGGATTAACCGAGGTCAGGGCTGCACTGGGTGGGGCAAGTGGGGCATGTGCCCCAGGCACCGCACTGGGGGGTGCCAAAATGGGTGCTGGGGGGGCACCAAAATGGGCACTAGGGGGGTGCCAAAATGGGTGCTCAGGGGTGCCAAAATGGGTGCTCAGGGGTGCCAAAATGGGTGCTGGGGAGCACCAAAATGGGCACGGAATCCATGTTTGCCTCAGGTGACACAGACCCTAGTTGCGGGCCTGACCAAGGTACAACCTTTCCTTCCTGCTGCTGGTTTGGAAGTGACTGCCTGGCATGGCCCTGCAAATACACAGCATCCCTAAGAACTCCCTACCAGATTATTTGACCCCTTCCTATAACTACAAGGGAATGAACAGGACCAGAAAAGGGGGTAGGGTTAGGGTTGTCAGCAATTAGCTCTGACCCAAAGTAGGATAAATAAGAGTTTCTCCCTCTGGGAAAGTTAAAAAACAGCAAGAAATGGCAACCTCCCAACTACAGTTAGCTTCCTACAAGGATGTCCATTTCCTGTTTGAACAGGGAATTCCTGGGCCATCTGTTGCTGACTCTCATTTACCCCTGGATAAGAGCAGACTAAGAGCCAGTTTGGTGTAGTGCTTTAGGCATCAGGCTAGAAACAGGGAGACCGTGAGTTCTAGTCCTGCCTTAGGCAAAAAGCCTAAGCTGGGGGACCTTGGCCAGCCACCCTCTCTCAGCCCTAGGAAGGGGGTATTGGCAGGGCTGCAACTAGGGTCTGTGTCACCCGGGGCAAACATGGATTCTGCACCCATTTTGGCAAAAAAAAAACCAGCACTAATTTTGGTGCCCCACCAGCATGGCGCCCGGGGCACATGCCCCGGTTGCCCCCAAGTTGTGGCTCTGGGTATTGGCAAAATACTTCTGAAAAACCTTGCCAAGGAAATGCAGGACTTGTAGAGGCAATCTCTGAGAATCAGACACAATTGAATAGATAAAAAAATTAGCAGACTTGGTCAGCTGTATCATATGTATGCTCATGCATGTATCACTAGGTTACAAATTTTACACCACTTGATTCAGGGCAATTCTCTTCCATAGCCAAAGCTGCTTCTCTCCCAAGCTGCTCCCAGCTGTTTCTTAAGCCAGGTTCAGAAATTCCAGTCTGGATTGTAGTGGGTTGCCAATGGGGTGGGGCTGGGCTGGTCATAGTCTGGACTATGGCCACCCCAGGGACTGATTGCTTGTTCTTCTGAGTTTTGTACTTCTCATCCATGCAGAAAGTCAAGTCTCACTGGCTGGCTCCCACGTGGATCAGTCTACCGATGCCTGCCTTGTCCTTTTAGGGACTGTTCCCTTCTCACTAGTCCCAGTTTCGTTGCTTTCCCAGATGTTTGCACACATCTTCACCCCCATCCCCCCACATTATCCCCTTTGACAACAAAGGAGACCCTTTCTTTTTCTTTTTTTCCTCCTATAGTAGCATTGTTGTTCTGTTGTTACAACGATCAGAGCAACAGGGAACAGGTAGTTCTTTCATCCCTATCTTTCTCTGTAGTTCAAGGAAATGTTGCAGGAAGGGAAAACTGATAATTCAGCTTCATAGAAAAAAAATAGTAATGTTCATATGTACAAGTGAAAGATGTAAAAGGGGAGAGGGAAGGGAAGGGAAGGGAAGAAGGGAAGGGAAGGGAAGGGAAGCTTTGCAGTACCATGGGCAGGGAGTGGGAAAACAAGGGAATATGCTTCACTCAACCTGGGAAAAGTAAGGGTTGAATGGAACATGAGCTTCATGATCATTGACTTAAGGCACCATCACAGTATCATCTGCAAAATATAAAAAACCTCTAAGAACACAGACTGCTCAGCAGCCCAGGACAAAATAGCTGCTAGAGTGGAGATACTGTGCCAGGACTGCAGCCACGTCAGAGCTGCCACTGTATTAGAATGAAGCTCTGGAGACCATTTGTTCTGAATGGCTTCAGACCACTCTGCTCAGAAAAGAACACTTCTGAATCAAAGCTGGACAGCCTGGGCATGGGGTGCATTTGCAATGGGCTGGGAGTGGAAGGAGGCTGACAACATCTGTTCCTGCACTCAGGGAGCAGTGGGTGGCCTGTGCTGGTGATGGGCCAAGCAAAGCATGGATCTGCATTTGCTCTTCCCACCTTACAGGCAATTGAAGTGTGAGGCTCAATAAGCAAAGCTCTTTGGGAAAACCTATAGGTCAGTAACAACACAAGATTTGCATACAAAATGTCACTGGCAGGTTCAATCCTTGGCAGCATCAGGGGATTAGACATTACTAGGCTGCCCTTACGCTTTTCTTTTCTAGGGCTGTGCAGGTCTTCAAAAGGCAGCCATGCTTCAATGAAAGTCCAAATAAAGTGTCTCTTCAAAATCCCTCATCAAAGGCCCATGGCCCCCCACTTTTAACTGGCAGAGTGGCCTCAGGGCTTCAGCATGCAAAGGTGGCTTCTATGAATATGCAGAAGTCACTTTCTTAGGAAGCAGGCTGGCCGACTGAAGCAGATGGCCATATCTTTATGCTTCACAGGGGCAGACTGACTTGGCTCTGTAAAGCATGTTACTGGATTGAGGCAGAGGAAGATCTAAGCAGGCACTGAGGCATGGTGGATGGACCACAGGGACCTATTATTTCCTTAAGTCTTCTTCTACAAGAACTACAGTTTTCAAGATTCAATTGGTTCTTAAAATCTGGAAACACATACGCACAAGGTATTAGTTACATTTTTCAGGGCCAATTGATAGTTTAGTGATCCCAGATTACATTTTCTCCCTTCTAAGAATTCCTCAGTGATGAACAGAACACATTTCCTTTCCCAAATCAGGTAACTATGAACTACCAGAAATATTAGGACTGGTACATAATACTTTCTGCTTGGCATCTCCCACAGTTTTTCTACTTAGACTATTAAAATGACAACAGAGACACCATAGTTTTGTGCTTCTATGAACCTTTAGCTTTGTAATCCTACTTTCTTTTAATCCTATTTTTCTTTTAATGAAAAATATGTTCTGCCCTTGCTTAGCTGCTTCCTTGTTTATCTATTTTACAGAATTTTTATACCACCCACTCAAATGACCCTGGGCAGTGAACATTAAAAACATAAGTTGCATGCAATAGTTTAGACATCCTGGTCAATTTGTATGTTTCAGTGAAAAATCCTCTTTGGGAGGAGATGGGCGGCAATAGAAATTTGAATAATAAATAAATAAATAAATAAATAAATAAATGGACAGAAAGTGATACATCCTCTATATGGTACAAACTTAAACACAACTTTCTGCAAATTGGAATGCATACTTACTACCAATGTACATTTGATTATAGACTGAAAATAAGAAAACAGTAAATATAGGAAGTGCAGAAGTTTGGACAGTCAGCTCTCTGTAACACTTCCTTTGGCAGAAACAACAGCATCCAAACTTTTCTGGTAGCTAAGAGTGTTTCTATACTGGTTTTTGGAATGTTTTCCCACTCCTACAGCTTGGAAGTATTCTTAGGTCTCCTTGCATGTACTTCATGACTTGTAGATGTTCCTTAGTATTCAAGATTGGAGACTGTGAAGCCCATTCCAAAATTGGAATTGGAATTGTCACCCTTCTTTTCTGCTAGTGTTTCATGGCTAATTTGAAGGTATGTTTTGTATCCTTGCCTTGCTGAAACTTCTAACTACTTTTCAGCTTAATTATGCAGAAGCACTATTGCTGGCCTTAGTTGAGCCCACATCCACACACTCTACTCTCAACAACCTCATGAATCCCACCAACAGCATGTTCACACCTTCTCTTCCTTCCTTACCCCTTCTTAATACCAATACCCCACTACCACAGCTTTCCTGTGAGGACCCCTTCTTGTACATCTGTTGTCAAGGGACTCACAGTGTGGTGGGGATCCTTTCCCCTCCTGTTTTCTCCCTTATCCATGCAGCAAGATCTCACAATCTTAGTCCACTCCCCAGATCGATGCCTGAGGCCTCCAAGCATCACTGTGGCATCCGCTTCTAAGCACGTTAGCCAGCACTACTTCCAACTGCTCTCTTGTTGAAGTTACAGTTGCAGACGACCCACATTTTGAACCTCATCCTGGCTACCCCCTCTCCCACTGACCTTCATGAGGGCAATCTCTGCAGCTCACTCTCTATTCTCTAGCTTAGCCCATTCCTGCTGGTTCTCTCACTGCCACTGCCACCTTGCAGCTGCCCAATCTATAATGACAGCCACTGTGAAATGACTTCATTCTCCAACAACCAACAGTCCAGATTATTTCCACTTTCTCCTCTGTTCCTTCCTCGCTGCTTCTTCTTCTGACTGCAGAAAAAAAAAAAATGAAAACTCTGACTCCAAGTCAGGCCCAGTTTGTTTCTAAGCATTTTGTCTCCTATTTCTTCCCAGTCTTGATCTCTCATCCCTCATCAGTAAGTTCCTTCAGTCTACCAACATCCCATTCCTTCTCAGTCATTTTCTTCTCTAACTCTGCTCCATTCCTAATTGTCACATCTTCATTACCTAACCTAGCCTGCATAATTACTTCACAAACAGAAACATGTCAGCAGGACCATCTTAAAATTAGATCAAGCACACACATCCCTCCTCCCCCACTATTCCCATCATTTGTATTTGGCCTGCTTGTGGACCATTACAGAATGATGGCAAAAATACTGTAGGATTGTTTTTAATTCCACGGGCTCTCAAAATGTTCTGCTTTTAGGGCAAAATAACAGATTTGGGCCTAACATTCAGATGGACCAGTTTCATTCTGAGATGGCTACTGCTTGCTCTATAAACATCTGCCATTCTGCAGTAAACTATGGTATTAGCTCAGAGGCACATTTCAGAATTTTATTCCAAGCCTTTTCACTTCTCTGGCTTTTGCACCACTTTAAAATAGATGGATGCTTTGTCTTTTTTTTTTTTCTCCTTGTGCAATGTGAACCAGAAAGCAGCCATTTATTTTTACAGGTGTAGTTGTTGAGCCGTGAGTTTGTGTTTGTACTTTGATTACCAATAACTATCTCCTTTCTCCTTTCATATTTCTGACATGCTCATCTCTGTTTGCACTCTTAAAACATCAGTGCTTCCTACGTTAAAATTAGCATATTCAATCTGCTGCAGAAGATCTTCTGGCTTTCTGGAAATGTATACAGAGTTTATACAAGGTGCTAAATGAAAAAAAGGTAAATATGTTCTGTGGTTAAAAACAACATTCAGATTGAATAATTCTATATTGGACTGTGGGTTCTCACAGTACATTGAACTATAAACTAACCAAATGGGCTAGGTTTGTAGAACACACTAAGCCATATGCATACAAAACAAACAAACAAAACAAGGTTAGCATGCTAGACAAATGCACTCACTGCTAGCTCTCTGAGTTGGTTAAGCATGTCAAGCTAATACAGTAATCAAGTTGCTGCATAACTTGCTTGCTTTGATTTTTTTCCCCCTTTTTATTTTTCTGCATTTTTTTTGTTCTTGTGTTCTATTAATATTCTATTTCAATAAAAAGCATACATAACCCATGATGCTTTTCCCTTTTGAGATAAGCAATGTTATGTACAGCACACAAACAACATGAGGTCTAAGAAAATAGAAAAGGAAATATATAAAATATAATCTAGTTTATAACAAACCCAAGCATTCATCAATGGTTCTTCATCTAATTGGAAAGGGGTACTAAGTAGGCTATCACAAAAATCAGTTAAGGTTCTCTGCTGGATGAAGAGATGAAGGCGATGCTTTTCAAATTTACAGATAATTCAAAATTTTGTGGGAAAAATAGTTCAAAACTCAAGAGGTTGCATAAATGGTCAGAAAGTAATTGAACACAATCTAACAGAGAGAAGTGCAAAGGAAACATAAATCAAATGCATAGGTACTGAATGAGGGATATTTGCCTTGGTATTAATACATGGTAATAGTTCTTGAAAAAAGATTTTGACACAATAATTGATCGCCAATAGTATGATGTGGCTGCAGAAATGACATATGTAATTTTTGGCTGCATCAGCAGAACTATAAATTCTAAACCATCGAAAATAATCATTCCACTCTATTAGACTCTTATCAGATCCTACTTGAAAATTGTGTCCAGTCCTGGCCACTAAACTTTAAAAAGAGTGAAACAAATTCAGAAATAGGCAACAAAGATAATCAGGGACCAGACACCAAGGTCTACAAAGACAATTTGAAGAAATGGGGCATATTTAGCTTTGATAAATGATGACTTAGAGGGGATATGATATTACTCTCAAATACCTTGAAAGAGTGTCATGCAGAAAAAGATCAAGACCTATTATCTCTCATTCAAGAGTGGAGGACACAAACTAATGGATTTAAGTCACAGGAAAGCAAATCCCCAAGAATTTAAAAAGAAAAGAAAACCCTACATAATAGTAATAACAGTTTGACAGTAGAATCAACTGACCCGTGGAGATGATGGACCTCTCTTCACTGGATGTGATTAGGAGAGGATAGCCATCTGCAGTATCTGGGATATTTTACTCTGTATAATATCTAAATTAAAGGAAGTACTAATTCCACTCTGTTTTAGTCAGACCCCACCTCAGGTATTGTACCGAGTTCTGGGAATCACATAGAAGAAGAATTCAGATAAATCACAGCAGGTTCAGAGAACAACAACAAAATGATTAAAGGATTAGATACTTAACTGTAAAAGCTGACTGTGGTAGCTGAGCATTTTTAGTTTTGGAGGAGAAAATTACTTGAGGGGGATCATGGTTGTGATATCTATTTGAGTATTGATAGATAAATACATGAAAGGATGTCACATAGAAGGTCAAGACCCATTATCTCTTTTTGCAGAATGCAGGATGAGGGATTAGGAATTGCAACTGAATGATAGGGGGAAAAAATCCTACCAGTAAGAACTGTACAATACTGAAAGAGAGATGGTGGGCTTCCTTTCATTGCATGGGTTCAAGTAAAGTCCTTCTGGTGGGAAGAGATGGGTGGTGACAAATTTGATAAATATTTCTATCTCTAGGATTTCTTGATGGTGGCTTTCACCAAAAGACTGGATTTTTGTTTATGGCAACTAGTCCAGGGAGCCAATTTTTCTTGGCATCTGATTACCTACAGGATGTAAATCCTATATCCCTTTCCTGGGGAATGTAACATTTCAGTTATTTATTAGGATCCAAAGAGGTATGTGCAGTTTGACTATCAACTAAGAAAATGATGCTCATATATTGCAATTCTGGGGAAGGTAATGGCAACCCACCCCAGGTTAGCCAGAAGAGATAAGGAATTACTTTTAAACAAGCAATGTGCAGAAGTGGAAGAAGACAATAGAATAGGAAGGACAAGAGACCTCTTCCAGAAAATTAGAAACATCGGAGGTAAATTCCAGGCAAAAATGGGTATGATCAAAAACAAAGATGGCAAGGACCTAACAGAAGAAGAAGAGATCAAGAAAAGGTGGCAAGAATATATGGAAAATCTGTATAGGATAATAATATTGGGGATAGCTTTGACGGTGTGGTCAGTGAGCTAGAGCCAGACATCCTGAAGAGTGAGGTTGAGTGGGCCTTAAGAAGCATTGCTAATAACAAGGCAGCAGGAGACGACGGCGTCCCAGCTGAACTGTTCAAAATCTTGCAAGATGATGCTGTCAAGCTAATGCATGCTATATGCCAGCAAATTTGGAAAACACAAGAATGGCCATCAGATTGGAAAAAATGAACTTATATCCCCATATCAAAAAAGGGAAACACTAAAGAATGCTCAAACTATCGAACAGTGACACTTATTTCATGTGCCAGTAAGGTAATGCTCAAGATCCTGCAAGGTAGACTCCAACAATTCATGGAGCGAGAATTGCCAGATGCACAAGCTGGGTTTAGAAAAGGCAGAGGAACTAGGGACCAAATCGCCAATATCTGCTGGATAATGGAAAAAGCCAGGGAGTTTCAGAAAAACATCTATTTCTGTTTGATTGACTATTCTAAAGCCTTTGACTGTGTGGACCATAACAAATTGTGGCAAGTTCTTAGCGGTATGGAGATACCAAGTTATCTTGTATGCCTCCTGAAGAATCTGTATAACGACCAAGTAGCAACAGTAAGAACAGACCACAGAACAATGGACTGGTTTAAGATTGGGATAGGAGTGTGGCAGGGTTGTATACTCTCACTCTACCTATTCAACTTGTATGCAGAACACATCATGCTACATGCTGGGCTTGAGGAATCCAAGGCCGGGGTTAAAATTGCTGGAAGAAACATTAACAATCTCAGATATGCAGATGACACCACTCTGATGGCTGAAAGCAAGGAGGAATTGAGGAGCCTCATGTCGGAGGTGAAAGAAGAAAGTGCAAAAGTGGATTGCAGTTAAACCTAAAAAAAAAAAAGATTATGGCAACCAGTTTGATTGATAACTGGCAAATAGAAGGAGAAAATGTAGAGGCAGTGACAGACTGTATTTCTAGGCGCAAAGATTACTGCAGTTGCTGACTGCAGCCAGGAAATCAGAAGATATTTAATTCTTGGGAGGAGAGCAATGACAAATCTTGATAAAATAGTTAAGAGCAGAGACATCACACTGACAATAAAGGTCCACATAGTTAAAGCAATGGTGTTCCCCATAGTAACATATGGCTGCGAGAGCTGGACCATAAGGAAGGCTGAGAGAAGGAAGATAGATGCTTTGGAACTGTGGTGTTGGAGGAAAATTCTGAGAGTGCCTTGGACTGCAAGAAGATCAAACCAGTCCATCCTCCAGGAAATAAAGCCAGACTGCTCACTTGAGGGAATGATATTAAAGGCAAAACTGAAATACTTTGGCCACATCATGAGAAGACAGGACACCCTGGAGAAGGTGCTGATGCTAGGGAGAGTGGAGGTCAAAAGGAAGAGGGGCCGACCAAGGGCAAGGTGGATGGATGATATTCTAGAGGTGACGGACTTGTCCTTGGGGGAGCTGGGGGTGGTGACAACCGACAGGAAGCTCTGGCGTGGGCCGGTCCATGAAATCACGAAGAGTCGGAAGCGACTGAACGAATAAACAAAAAAATATTGCAATTCACTTTACTTCAGGGCACAGAGACCCCTTGTATATGTCAATCCAGCATGTAAAGAATAGCCTTCCTCAATGGTGTTTGTCAGAAGGGTTAGTCCTACATGTGGAAAATGCAGCAAAATAATCTATAAAGGTATGCTTTTGTACCGAGCCATCTAATTCATGGTATCCTATGTATTCCGTTGCTCTACATGCCATGTCCCCAACTATTTTCTATCATAGCAACAACAGAAAAGAGGATCTTTCCTAAACAATCTCACATTAAAACTTGCTCACCTGAAAAAGTTCTTGCATTTTCATAAAATCATGAATAGTTAGCCTGTTTTCAAGATGTTCCTGTTTTTTTGTGGTCCCACAATCCACAGCCTGTTTCTCTGTGCTGACTCTCATGGCTCTTGTCTTCTCACAGAGTTTGTTATTCATGCTAACCTTTTGTAGAAATTAATACTTAGCTAGTCTGGAGTCTCTGTGCAGCTTTCAGGTCTTTCTGGGATTTTTTCCCCCAAGAATAATTTTGGTTAATCCAGCACAAGTTAAGAAGTCTTGTCTCTAGAAAGTTTTTTAAAACAACAACAAATGGGGTTTTAAAAGGAAAAGAAAACAAATTGAAAGAAATAATTACAGGCTTTTCATTTTTATTTTTTACATCAGAGGTTTACTCTGGAAAACCGTATGTAAACCAGAAAAATAAAATCTTTGTTGAATTCTATGGTGAATAGAATCAACAAATTTATAACAATTTAGTTTCTTTGGAAATGTAATAGTACCTGTTCACAAAGACGAAATCAGTTTTGCTTACCTTGTGATTAACGTGTCATTTATTTTAAAATCCCATTATTTTTTCCAGAGGTGATAGCTTCAGCATTTCATTTGCGTATGTAATTGAAGTTAACGCTACGGACTTTGGTGGGGCTATTTGAAATAGCTGGATTCTCTTTTCTCTGAACTTACAAGTGTTTCTTAGCAACACTTGCACAACATGAGCTAACCAGCTCTCTTCACTGTTCCAGAGAAGGGGGAAAAAAAGATCCTGTTTAGCTCTTCTTAGGAACTTTCACACCAATGCAATCAATTCAGTGTAAAAAAACCCCCCAAATTTAAAAGCAGTTGGCCAGAGTGAAGGGAAGTGTCTGCCTTTTGTGTAATTATTCATGTGCGATGCACTTATAAGCATGCAACTTTCATGATCACCTTGATGCACCTGCTTACAGTACAGCACATCCACAGATCAAGAACATGGATGCAATAAAAACCTTAAGACCATTTTTGCTTTCAGCACTATGGTGGATTTTGCTATCAGAACCAAAAGCTGGGGCTGGGAGAGGTCAGAAACATACACTGCAACTAAATGTAATCAACATTAGAACTGTCTCCAGGAACCACTAAAACTGGACACCAATGATGATCCTTCCAAGCAGTGCAGGACTCTGGAAGAGGAACACCCAGGATTTCATTCAGCAAAAAGAATAAAAGGGCTCCTAAATTATTAAAATTAAAACTCAAAGGGGAAAATATCCCCCCCCCCAAAGACTGGCTCAGCAATTTGCTCTGAAATGTTGTTATTGAAGTAGATAAGCTTCAGAAGACCTTTGGAGACTGCACAAAGGCATGGAGGCATGTATACAGTCCCAGGTGCTCACCTTGATATAAAGGATGTGTGCACTGCAGAATTTAAAGTGGAGTAATGCAACTAAAAAGCACATTCCCCTCTAATATATTGATCAAATCTTAAAGTACCTATGGGCACCACTACTTCAGATTTCTCCTCCTCCCCCAGATGTTGGGCATAATGGACCATCCAAGAACCCTCCTTATCCTGACCATTATGTTTTCTGCATTTTATTTCAGAGCTAGTTAACTGTGCATAGATAATCAAGGACTGGCATTGGCAGATCCAGGTGGATGTAAAATATACCTCTACTAGCAGGAGAGTCTCTTTGCCCTTGTTGAAAAATCTCATGATGGACAATAAAATCCGTAGCTCTGCTCTGGTGTAGCAATCAAAGTACCAGGAGAGCCAATACTTTTTTTTCCCTAAATACAGAAAAACCTAGATGGTTGAGGGTCAAAAAAGAGAAAGATTAACATATGTATGATTTAAACTGAGTCCCTTGTTACAAATATCCTCAGAATGATAATATTAAGACATTTAAGAACAGTAACAAAAAACTGGAAAGTTTATTGTTGTATGAAACTTTATTTTATATTACAACAGTTTGCAAGGATGGAATTCTGCTCTGTCCCTTCTTTCCAACAGTGTGTGCGTGTACTGCCCTTCATACTTTGCTTAGAATAACTGTCCTTATAAAACACTGAAGATCACAATCTAACTATTTAATCTAAAGGAGGTAACATATAAACCTATAATAATTTCCAGGCAGCAGAAACTCAAACAGCAAAAATAAAATTAATTAAAAAGCTGCATTGCACAACTATTCAAAAAACCAGGGAGGATAAAATATTTGTTTAAAGGATAATAAAGGAAGTGCCAGAGAAGGTATTTCAGAGTTGGGGGTGCCCACTGGGAAAGGCCACCCCAGGGCAGCTCCCTAACATACTTCAGTAGTGAAAGAATCCCATAACATCCCTTCAATTTTAAGGTTAAGTGATTCTTCTTCCCTAAAGAGTTCAAACAGAAGGTATCCCTAAGCAGGCGGCTTTAAGCCAACCTGGAAAAAAATGTTTCTGTGGAGTTCAGTAGTAACCAACTGGATTACAGCTCTAAAACATACATAATTATTGATCAAAGGCAAATCTTTCACTGGCTTTTTGATCAAAATGTGGAAACAAAGACAGGAAAGACATGATACTGCATGGCTCTGCTGGGAATGCTCTAGCTAAAGAGTCTTTCTTCATTGAGTTACATAATCAGTTATGGTTGAGGAAAGTTCTCTCATGCATATTTCCCTGACAATAAACAGCACAGATCACAGGGGAATTACTCCGGAATAAACATCAGTTTGGAAGTTAATGAGATGTACTGCTCAAGAAGCACGATTAGCTGAACAGAAATTTTGGCACTTGCAAAAATAAAGACGCTTACACAAAGCCTGAATATGTATAAGGATGCAACAATCTCGCTGCCTTTTGATGGCTACATCTCAAGTTAAACAGAATGCTTTGATCTTATCCTGCATTTTAGACATCCCACATTCTACTAAGAATCATGGGGTCCCTTTGTGGCAGTCACTGTGCTTAGAAACTACCATTAAGGATTAAGCTTTTTTTCTTCTCTCTGAAGTCAAGAGCTGTGGTCAATTTCTCCCCTGTTGCTGAGAGTAATCCAAGGATATATAGATGCTGAGAAAACAAAAATGTCAAAGCTTTACAATGAGTGCCTGTACTGCATCCCCGTGAAGTCAAAAATCCAATCAATTTTGGTAAACGGTAATACAGAAGAAAGCTGGATTTACCTAAAGCTTCCATCTGCTCTGCATTAAAGATCAGCTGTAGCTAACATACAGATGGTGAGGCACTTGGGCCCAGATAGCTAGGTTTACACCCAAAGTGAACAAACTATGGAATAGTTTAGCATGATGAGTTTGAACTTAGCTTACATCAGGCAGCTTCCTGTATTCATTAAAATGGGATTCACTGTACAAATGCAACCGTGCCTGAATAGTTGAATGTAAGTTTAGGCAACTTTGGCCAAATTCTGTTGTAGTGAATCACACATAACCCCTACACGATACAAAGTTTAACACCACAGCCTTTGAGCAAATTTGAATCCATTATTATTATTAATGGACAGTTGTTCAAAATAGTGAAGATGGCAGATGCAGAAGTTTGGTTACTCTTTCAGTCAGACCCTGTAATACCTCCTTTGGCAGAAACAACAGCTTCCGAACATTTTCTGTAGCCAACTAATCTCTGACTGTCAATGAAGAAATCAAAGCTGAAAAGAGGTTGGGCATTTTAGCAAGACTGAAAATAAATATTCAAATTAAATTTCCAAAACAACCATGAAGTACTTGCAGGGAAAAAGGGGGTTTTGGAGTGGCCTTCATAGTCCCCAGATGTGAATATGAATATTATTAATCATCTGTGTGGGAGATCTCAAACATATAGTGCATGCATGAAGATCTAAGAATTTCTGAGCTGGGAAATTTCTGCAAGGGAAAAAAAAAAGGGGTGTGTGTGTCCAAAAATGAGAATAGAAACTCTCTTAGCTACAGGGAATGCTTGGAAGGCATTATTTATATTCAGTAGCTGAAATCGTACTGCTGAATATTGGTCATTGTGCTGCTGAAGTTTAGCATTACAATTTCAGGAGCCCTGAGCATGTTCTCCCTTACCATATACCTATTAACCAATACCCAGATAAGACAAACTAGCATTAGATAAGCAAGAATAGTCAAGAAGACCTCACTTCATACAGATGGTTTACCTAGCATGGTAATGAAATGTCTGAGAGATGAAAATCAAGCTCAGAGAGTACCAAGAACCCAAATGGGTAATTTAAAAAAAAAAATCCACCTTGTCCCTTCTGGTGACCTTACTTACCTACAGAGTGAAATCCTGTCCAGCTGGCAAAAGGAACAAGGTACAACTTCCTACTTGTGGCAAGCTGATTAGCTCTGTATTAGCTTTGAATTAGGGTAGCCACAAGAAAACCAAAATAAGGAGAAACATGATGACGGTTAAATGGCTAACTTAAAGCAGGTATGATCTTATGTAAAGGCTTACATGATGCTGAACATTTTTGCCAGTTACAAAAGAGTTGTATTACCAATGTTTAACTGAGACATTGCCAAAGATCCATCTTATTGTTCTTGCAGAAGTCATAGGAGTGAAAGAAAAAAAAAGTGATGCAAGTGCATGATCACAATATAGATAAGCTGTTCACAAAGAGAGATGTAAAAAGGATTTCCTAGCATAACAGTTCTACAACAAATGAATGGATTTCTGGTGGAAATCAGTTGCCCTACCATGACAGCTGGCAGTAACAATCATTTAGGTTGTTATACTACCATAAAAAAGCATAGATATTAAACCATTTCTTTAAGCATAAATATTAAACAGCACCATTGCACAAATGAGTAGACTTGATCTGTTGCATTGATATAACTGCAATACTTTATTAAATATAATTTCTAGCACAGTGATAGGGTAGCCTGCATGTTATCTTCATCTCTCTTGCCTTCATTGGTTCCCATTATCAAAATTAGATTAAGTTCCTTTGGGCAAACTCCAGTTTTGCTTTTGTTACACTGTCAAACGCTAACGATATTCCCACCAGAATATTTATATTAACAAAAGCAAATTCACAATCTCTGGTGTAGCTAAAATTAGTGCACCAAGGCCATACTACTATAGAGGCTGTGTTGACTCTGAATAGCCCAGGAATACATCTCTTAATCACACCCTTCCAATTCTGAGTAATTTTCTCAGGTTGTATAGGGCACAATAAACAAACCCTGTACCCTGGCACCAGGTATCACATTTACTGACAGTGATGCTGCATGAGTACACATATAAAGGTATCTATCAACTACTGCACACATGCCATCACCCCCGAAAGATGCCCTGCAGTTCACCCCACCTCTAATGATGGGTTCTTTGGTAATATAATAATTTACTCTAAAAATAATTTGGAAAAAAAAAAACAATTTTCAAGTTTTGAGGGAAAGGGTCAGCTTTCTAAGACAGTAGTTAAAGAGTATTTCTGCTCAGGAATCTTTGAAGATGCTGACTAAGATTCTATCTTCTTAAAAGGACATCGTTCTTTGTAAACTCTGA
Source organism: Candoia aspera (assembly GCF_035149785.1). NCBI lineage: Eukaryota > Metazoa > Chordata > Lepidosauria > Squamata > Candoiidae > Candoia > Candoia aspera. The sequence continues at coordinate 17,430,955 of NC_086158.1, read as the reverse complement.
AGACATATGTACATCTCCCCATTGATTTAGCTTCAAGGACACCATCATGGGATAAAATTATACAGATAAACAGATGTAAACTATTTATTGAATATTTGCCACCAATATTGTTAAATACATAATCCTGTTGCAGTTTTTCGCTTTCAAGTTAAAATGTCAGAAACAGAACACCAAATATTTACAGTTCTTATAAGGAATGTTACATAATGACACATTAAGGCGTAAATTCTTTTGGCTTATAATTCTGAAAAGAATGATAATAGCAAAAAAGTGATGCAAAATCTTCATTGTGAGATTATGATTAAGCTATGTTTTTACAAAAATATGGTGTAAGATGGCAATAAATCCCATTCAAAATCCTGCATTAAGTCCCTTCAATTGGGATTGATAATTTACACAGTCAAAACTTTAAAGTTTACATATAAAGGTATCCTATCCATCATTGAAAAGTACAGCTCTCAACATATACAGTTTTTTTTTTTTTCAGGCCACAGTTTTGAAGGTCTGGAGTATCAAGTTAGTTTGATGAATTAGTCGGTTGGCACTTACGAACACATTTATTGCCCTATTGTAAAAAAACAGAAACAAGATATATTTCAGAAACAGGGTACAGATTAGAAAGCCATCACATCAAATACAACGTATTCTTACAATGAAATCCTATACATGTCTATTTGGAAATAATCCCCACCTCTATCCACATAGTTCAAAGGGACTTATGTTAATTTTAATTAAAGGTAAAAGAAATGAAATTTGTTTTCTTCTGGCATCACCCACTACTTCTGGAGTGCAGTACTTAAATTTACAACAGAATATCACAAATTATCATAGTTCTTAAAGGAACTCATTCACAAATTGTATTAGAAGAATCCTTAAATGCAAAGCACGTTCAAACAAAGCAGCCAAGCTCAACAATTTGAAATTCTGATCAAAGATGTTTTAATAATCTAACTCTGAAAATAATTATAGACCTTTTCTCGAAATGAGAAAAGTAGTGAACCCTTTATTAAACCCTAACAGTTAAATCACAGTACAAAACTAAATATAGTTATAGAACAAAGTTACTGAGTTGCAGTCTTTTACTTACTTACCTGAAGACTCTGTGAATTTTATGGGCTTTATTTCTGAATGCAAGTATATGCTATTTGCTTGTAAATCAACAGAGTTCCTGCTAAAGTGATCTGAGTTATGTAAAACAGCTGACATGGATTCCCCCCTCTCTGGTTTATAAAAGCTAGTTATTCCAAAACCTCGCAATCTAGGTTTTTGCAATCCATTCACATTCACCTCTTAAACATTTTCAATGAGGAAACTAGACAAACTAGCATAGGAGCCAACAGATGTGTCTGTCTATCAGAAAATGTAATTCCAGGATCATGAAGGTAAAAAACAGAATCTTGTAGCATAGTGCTAAGTCAGTAGAATCTGTGCAATATTGGCTGAAATGCTCGTGTTTTCTGTACTCTTAGAAGATATCTAGCAGATTTCCATCCTAGCTGAAGCAAGAAGATGCAAGTTTTCTGGGCTAATGGATGCTCTTGACCTATGAGTAACATACAGTTGATGAAAGAAATTATGATTAGTCCATAACTTGCTAATCATTGGCCTCTTCTGTTACTTTAAGAATTATAATTTTATGACAGAGTTTGGTAATTATAACAAATCTGTAATTTTTGTGACAAATGCCTAAAACTTTGAAGGGTTTGAATGGAGACATCTGAGACATCAGCTTGTTCTCTACATTGTCTTTTCAGTCAAAAGAGGCATTAAATACAATTATATTATTATACAGTTGCAAATAAGCTAGGAACCAAAAGGCTTCTCCAAGGAGATAGGACATATTGAATAAGAATAGCTACTTTTTCTCCTGTAGAAAAAAACAATGACAGAAATTTAAATTAAAAGTTGATAAAGAGCATAAAAATAAAACCCAATGACCCACAGGCACAACTCTGAACTAAGCTTTTATATCTAATGTTAGAATGCAATTAATACAATGAAAAGTCAAATGTGGATATTCATTTTAAAATCTACCTGGAAAGAGATCCACATCAGAAAGGAAGGAAGAGTACAATTAACTGAGTACAGCTGGCATCAGGAAATCAAAAGCTCACAACTGAGATTAGCAAAGGATAACTAATAAGAACAAAAAATGGCTTCTTTAGATATGTTCAGAATAAAAGGAAAGAAAAGAATCAGTAGACCAGCTGCTCAGTGAAGGTAAAATGCTGATGAATAACAAAGAGAAGGCAGACCTGCTCAAATCTATTTGGGTTCAGTCTTTTCCAAAAAACCTGTCCTTGACCATTGTTTCTACCTCTTTAGTTTGAATCAATCTAAATCTCCAGAAACAGATGAATTACATCCTGTTTTACTTAGGGGTCTAGATAATTGTCTATTTGAATTTAAGTATGATCTTCGAGAAATCCGGGCAAAAAAGTGAAACACCAGATGACTGCTACTTTCAAAAAGAGGGGAAAGGAAACTCCAGCAACCTACAGAAAAGTCACTCTGATATTGATACCTGCAGAAATCCTAACACAAATCAGAAAGAGGTAAATCTCCTTGAAAAAATGCAGTAATTGTTAGAAACTAGCACATATTTCTCAACAATGAATCTTGCCAGACATTTCTTGTTTAATTGGGTAAGTTCCTTAATAGATTGTTGTAGACATAACGTGACAACAGCAAAGCACTTGATAGACTACCCCATGACATGCTGATTAGCACGCTAGTTAATTATCATAATAATTGAGTAGATATACACCTGAACTGAAAAACATACTCAAATGCTCATCAATGGTTTTGCAACAAATTAGACAGTGGTATCAAGTGGTGTACCATAAGGATCAATCATGGCCCTTAATATTTTCATTAAGGATTTAAATGAAGAGGTAGAAATGCTTATCAAATTTACAGATGATACAAAATTGGGACAGCTAGAACACAGAATTAAAATTCAAAACAATTTTGAAAGGTTGTAGAAAAGGGCAGTATGTAACAGAGTGGAATTTAACAGAGAAAATGCAAAGTTCTTAAATCAGAAAATATGAACAGATACAGGGTAGGGGATACTAGCTTGGTAACAGTACTTGTGAAAAAGATTTTGTGCAATAGTTGTAGCAGAGTATGAGTCAGCAATGTAATGTGGCTATAAAGACAGAAAATGCATTTTTAGACTGCATCAACATTCCAAATCATGGAAAATAATCATTCAACGCTATTCATCTCTGATCAGATTCCACTTTAAGTACTGTGTTAAAAGTGTACTTTTGAAAAGTTGAAACAGCTTCAGAGACAGGTAACAACAATGATCAGGGGATTAGATACTAAGCCCAATGAAAAGAGTTTGAAGGAGAAGATTATTTTTAACATTTCAGCATTCATAGAAGATGACTGAGGAGGGATATGATAGCACCAGAAAGGAGGTCATGTACAATCTGTTATTTCTTATTTGATCTAAGTTACAGAAAGTTAGATTACATATTAAGAACACTTTGACAGTGGAGTCAACTACCTAGAGAGATGGATGACTCCAGGTGGAGGCTAGATAGCCACCCATCTGGGATGCTTTAATTTGCACTCCTGAACTGAACAGAGAGTTGGACTAAATGACCCCTTCCAACTCTATAATTCTATTTAAAACAAAAACAGAAAAGAGAAGTACCTACACAATCTATTTCACTTTCTTTGTTTGTAATTATCCATGGGCAAACGAAGTTAATTCTTTGGATACATTTTTACAAATCAGAATAATGTCTTACTATAAATAAATGGAATAGTGAAAGAAAAATGGAGAGATCTGGAATATTAGGATTGTTCAGCTAGCTACAAGGATCACAAGCAAGGTCAAAGAACAGATGGGATTTTTCCTTCTCACTACACAGAAATAAAATTGCTCTTCAGCTGCTTCTAGTATGGATTTTATTCTGTTGCCTAATAGTTCTTGTTGCATATGCTTCTCTCTTTCATTCACACCCAGAATTTGGGACTATATCCATGTAACTTCCCTGGCAGCATTAGGAGTTTGCTACTGTCTTGTTCCCATTTTTTTCCCCAATTCTAATTTTGCCAACAACCTTGGAGTTCCCAGGTGGTCTCTTATCTATGTACAAACCAGACAAATGTTCTGCCACTACATATACCATGCCAAGGGAGCCCAATATCTTGTTACCAATTGTGGCCCATTAGACGATCCTTGGAAATCTGAAAACTGAACCAAAGCACAAGAGTCTTCCCCTCCAGATTTTTCCTCAACAATTGTTATTCAGAAGCACACAGTGACTCTGTATCTAAACAACAGCCATCATACTTAGAAGCGAGTGATGGTCTTCCCTTTTGTCAGCAGTATCAGATTTTGAAGATAAATTATTTCTCGATTATGGAAATTCAATTTAGCTTATAGCCAGTAGGAGGCAGCACACAGCCAGCTTTGTCTATTCCCACAAGGGCTATACTGCATTACTAGATGGCTAAGAGACCCCCAAAGAATATCAGTCTGGGGCTATAGGTTAGACTGAGTCATTAAAAAGAAATCCCCAGGAGAAGGCAATGGCAAACTCTACATTGTTCCCAAGAAAACCATACAGGCTTGTCAAGAAATATGGAATGCTTTGAGCTAAAAATGAAGGTAATACCACACTTCTTGATGACTTTTTAAAGCCCAGGAAAAGCCACAATTCCTTTAAGGATGTGCCAACAGATGCACGCACACTCACTTTGAAGCACTTTTCCAAGTTTGGATCCAAAGAGTTCTATATTCCTAGACATGTCCATACATTCACCAGAAATCTGTATCAACTAGGGAGTCTTGCCTTTATAGCCACAGAAATTTGTCATTAATTTTGCTATGTATAATCCCTGTTTCTAGACAAGGAAAAATTCCCATTTATTATTTCCCTTCTTTTTTTGGATTGTTAAAAAATCTTTTGTCACAGCAATCATAAATATGAAATAATTGATAGACATGTTAGAGGGCTTGATGCTTTTGTGACTTCTTCCATTTCGAAAATTCCATTTATGTTGTTATGTCAGAGTGAACAATCTGTTACTCTATATCTACATGGGGCCTTCAGTCTAATTTCATGCAGTTTTAGCCTATTTCCAAAACTCTCTATAGAGATTACTTCAGGCCTCTAATAAGTGATACATGTTTTTTCCTTGCAGTCTGTTACTTGGGTGGGGGAGAGAGAGAGATATCAGAGATGATGAAAAAAGGGGCGCTGAAAAGAACAAGAAACAGAGCTTCAGAAACAATGAAAGTCCACACCCACTTTTAGTGCAAGGGGAATGTGACCCCACCCCCAAGATTGGTTTTAGCAGGGATGAACAAAGGAGAGACATCATTATAATTAGAACAATCACTCTGTGGATTCCCAAGAGAAATTAAAAATGAAGTAGACCCATTGATGCCCAAGTTAAAAAAGCAAATTTCACAATCTGGCCATTTTTTTCATACTTTGCTAATCTGGAACTGATGGAGCAATTAAAATATTAGTTTGTGGCAAAATATGTTCTTTGTAGTACGAATTATTAAGAGGAGAAACAAGAAATAGTCACCAAGTCAATTGAAAAAGAAATAAATACTTACTTTCCATCTTTAAAATAAGTTTTCAAAGTGTCACTGAAACTTTTGGAGTATTTTACAAATTCTTTCTTTTGGTGTTCAAGTGCCTGAAAAATGTCATGTGAATAGTAATTTAAATTTTCATTTTTCTCAAACATTATGCTTTAGCCAATTAACACAGAACAAGATGAGAATAGATAAATGCTGGCAGTAAATGCTGGCAGTGGCAAAATTCACCATTTAAAAAGTGAAAAGTTGTTTCTAGGAGTGTTTATTTACAAACACTCCTAGAAATATATACATACATACATACATACATATTAAAAATTATATTAAACCTTAAAAGCAGTCATTACTGATTAAAAATCTACAGACTGAAAAATCAGTATTTATCATCCTGATTGTCTCTTCATTTGCCAGTCTGTATTAGTTGACAAGTGATGTTTACAGTTCATATTATCTAAGCATAAAACTGCAGATACTTGTGATATTTGTAATTAATGATACTTCCGATAGGGCACTATACCCTATATAGTATACACTATACAGTAGAAATTAATTCACATACCCTCCGGTTCTGGTACTGGTATTTCTTGAAGACATTATTTACTGTATCGAGAAGTTCCTTTATTGCACTGGCAATGTCCCTGTTTGATAATGAAAATATAATTGCAACTTTTAAAGGGAAGCTGCAGAATTTTAATCACTTCCAAAATTATGTCTGATATGTATTTGCTAAAAGATTTCCCATCGTAATAGAGTGAGTTTTAGATATGGCACAGCAAGATCAAACAACAAGAACTAATTAAATTATATGGCACTTCAAAATCTAAATTAGGTTTAATGCATTCTTCGTATGTGGAAAACCAGCATCTGAAAATTACACTACATACTCTGAAGCAGCAGGAGCCCTGGCCTACCTTTATAATCAAAAGTCTCTTCCTGGAACAATTCTGAATATGTATGGTCATAACATGAGCAGATTTTTCTGTTATCTTAGACTGAATAAAGATTGCCTTGACCTACTTTGAACTATCTTGAAAGTACTGATCTCACAAACTGAGGCTAAAATCTTGTCCCAACCATCTTTATTTAAATAAAATTTATTTTTATTTAACTAAAGCTAAACTATCTGGAAGAAAACTGTCACAGTAAATATTCCTGAAAGTAATTCAACAGCAATTATCTTTCCTCTTAAGATTAATGGATACAATTTCATCTAGATTTTAAGCTTACAATACCAAACCACCCTGTGTTGGAGTAAGAAAGAGAAATAATTTAAGAGAGAAAAGTCAGTTAATCTATATAGAGGGTACGATTCTCAGGTGTCTACAATTTCAACTTAAAAAAAATGCTATGGAACCCAAGACCCACTGCTAAGTGGGTCTACAGGATTTGGGAAAATCTTATACTATGGTTGGTTGTCTTTTGGGTCTCAAGGGTGTGTCAGTTGTCACCTGCCTGCCTCCTTATTTATTCAACATCCTTCAAGATGGACTGGTAATCAATTTGGGAGATGTCTGTATTAATATCAGTACCTCTGTCTTATGACTGAGGGGAACTTTTGTCCTCTGATTGAAACTAATATTTTCCCAAGGACTTTTTAAACTGGATCAAGGAGATGAATGTCCTAAATCCCCAACTGTACATACATGAGCACTTTGCTCCCATCTGTAACCATCTGCATTTTGTTCCATTATTGGTAATGCAGAAAGTCTCTAAATGTACTATTAAAGGATGAAACGGTCTTTGTAGAAGATGTTTATATGAAAATAACTTTAAGAACAATTAAAGTTTATAGAAATTGACTCTAATCTCAGTAACTAGGTGAGGAGGTTATGTGAGCCCATTAAGTTCAATTGTTTGAATGTATAAACTGTCTTTGGCATGATGTTTTACATTTTTGGTTTAAAAAGTGCTGTTTTTAATTTTTTTGCTAGCTGCCCTGAGTTGCATCATGAGTGGGTGACCATATTAAAAAACAACAACAATAAATAAATAATCCAACAGACAATTAAGCAGTAGTTCTATAGGTCTCAGTTAACTTGCATATCAAGCTTTGCACTGGATTGTTTCTATTACTACACTGCAGAAAAACTTTTAAATCTTATAGCAATGCATATGGAATATGAAAATCCCACTAATGAGCTACTAATAACTGAAATCATTCTAAAACTCTGTATTTTACATGATGACCTTCTACACAGAGTTCCAAAGAAGCAATGAACTCACATGGACATCTCCCTTTTATAAAGTTGGATCCTAAAGAAATGAACTCCAAGAAGAAAGCCTTACTATTACAACTTTAGATAAAACCCATATGTGAGCATGGGTTTATCCAGCATGTCTCTAATCTTCTGGATTGTGGCCATTATCATGGCTTACTAAAATGTCACAGATAAGAAAAAAAACTGAGTTCTTTTTCTAAAAAAACTATAAAGTACACATGTCATTTTATTCTCTAGTAGTCTTACTATCTACCAATCTTGAGCAAAAGAATCAGGAACTTTCTAGTAAAACCAGCCTTATCTTAAACCTACAAATGAAATTAAACTAAAACTAATTACTCAATTTTACACAATTACATACAATGAGCCTCTGCATGGCATAGCTACTTTGAGCATCAGCTTCATGCTTCTTGGCTTTGAAAACTCAGTAAACTGTGGACAGTGGTACAATCCAAAATCTGAAAGGAGACCCACACATCTGTTGTATGGTAATTCTTAATACATTATGTGCACTAACAGATCTATCTATCCAAATTACCAAGAAGCAAATTGGACATTTGCAAAACCTCCATAAGTACTCATTAAGAGAAGTTTAGCGCTGCAGACAGGGAAAAGACTTTAATATAGATGATCTCCCTTTCCAAACCAAAAGGGGGGGGAAGCTCCCAAATAAGGACAGGCAACTTAATATCCACAGCATGTTCAAAATTTCTGAGCAACAGGGAATAAGATCCAAAGGCACTGCAATTGTAGGCAAGAGAAGACTGGAAAATGCAACTTATAAAAGAGGGATTTACTCACTAGTATAACTCATGAGATTTCAGATCTGATGCAGCATTATTGCGCAGGATTATCTTGTTAGAAATAAAAGGATTTAACTACAGAGGACACAGCATAGGGATCACTGACGGGTTTGCTGTACCTATAATATCCACTGTTATTACTACAGCAGCTAAAACCAACCCATAGCATGGCCATTCAACAGTAAGCATGCAATAATTTTGAAGCAAAAACTCAGTGAAACTAAAACAGCAATTTTATAAAATATCAGTAATACTCAGCATTGCAGTACAAGCTGAAAAGATAATTCTACCAAGCTACAGCTAGGTGAAGAAGTCACATTTTAACATAGCTTTTTATTTTGAATAGTATTTACTTGATTGTCTGAAGAAACCTCACTCTGTCATTGATCTCATCCGGAATCTTGCTGAGAATCTGTTTAAGTGCTCGTGCCTTTTCATTGAGGTCTTGGAATTCTGGCTCTGGCCTTTCAATCATATACTCTGGCGGGAGGAGGAAGAAAATATAAATTGATTTCTTTTCTATGTAAGTTATAAATTAAACTTAAAAGGCTTGATAGCATCCTTAACAATGTTAAAATTAAAAAAAGCAACACCAAGAACTGAACTCTAAATTAATCTGAACTCTCAATTTTTAAAAGAAAAGACAATTTATTTTTAATGATGTAGTTCAATTTAATGTCAGCCAAAACTGAACTATTTAAAGTAACCTTCTTAAAGCACAAGTATTACAAGTTCTTCAAGTATATGAGGGTCATTTCAGAGTCATTAAAGCAAATGCATGACATGCATTTAAACCATACCTTTAAATCTACTAAGTTGTATCTAAATAAATACTTTTTTCTTTCCAAAGGCTCCAAGTTCCTTGAAAGTGTAAGGTTTGGATCTTATTTCCAAGTAAAGTAGACTGACTTGAATCTTATTTCCAAGTAAAGTAGACTGGGACTGGGACTATAGGAAATTGACTGGACATACATTTTTTTCCATTCCCAAAAATGTCCTCTACCCAATTTTTTGTATTCCCCTCTTTAACTCTTACCCCATAATCTACTCTATGATCTTTTCTAAAAGTTAGAATGTCATGTCTAGCACAAAGCCACCAAGCTACAAGAATTACTAAAAGAAATATCACCAAGGCTATATAATTTACAATATATAAGGTTAAGTATAAAGACTGAAGTGACAATCTGGAAATTCAGCTGTTTATGAACAAAACAGAAATAAACAATCATTTTTTTAAAATAAACCTTCCAAACCCAATGAGCAAACAGCCATTAACAGGAAATACCTTCTACATCATCAGCTGCCATGCGCAGAAGAGATTCAGTAAAATTAACTTCAATGCTTTTCTTCTCCAAAATTTTTATGATAATATCCTGTGTGAGACCTGGATTTTCCCTTTCTGCCTGTATTCCAAAGAAGAGATTTCAGATTTCTTCTGACATATTGAAAGCGGAGAAAATTTCCAAGAAAGCTACAATATGAATTTTTAAAAGACAACTGAGCAAGACTGGCTAAACATTTGATTTTGCACTGCCCTTTTCTCCTCCAAGGTAAAGGCTATATTTCTTGAACTAAATTGGTATTTTTCACCTGTAATTTGGCCCAATTAGCCTTTTCTTTAATTTATTCGCAGTGCTTATTTCTGTACATCATTCCTTTTTCTTCTATCTTTCACATTAACTGAAATACTGTAAAAAGGGACAGCTTTATACATTTGTCCTTATTCCCTTATGACGTGAGCTACATCAAATTAAGAAAGGCAGGAATCTTCACTGTTTTCACTTGTTTTTCAAGCTACACCAACATTATTTTTAAAAGCTGTCCATAACTAAGATAGATTAGACAGACAGACAGACTGACAGACATTACATTGCCCAAATAAGCTGAAAAACCTAAGTTTTCCTATATTCTATGTTCCTTTTTCAAGGAACATCTCAGCATATTTTTAGAGTACTCACTTTTCAGTTTTAAAAAGAAGATGAATACTAAAATTCAATCACACAACCAGTAACAAGGAACAATGGACTAAGGCTTTAAAACAGAGTCTTTTAAACTTTCTTTAGGAGACAAATTAGAATGATTTTAATTGTTCTCAACAATTACTTTAGGAGACAAATTTATATGATTTTAATTCTTCTTGATTATAAATTAGAGAAACTCTATTTTCAACTAACATGCTTCTGACTTGGCAAAGAATGTCGAGATACTATCTAGCAATATGCAACAACTGCAGGTCAGAGTTAGACTACCTATACCAACAACTGTTAACCCTCCCTGAGTTGGCTGATCACAGGAAACTCAGGTCATCTAATGGAACAAACTAGTTGATGTCTCTTGCATCACTGAAGCATAAGAGAAACAAGATGAGAAGCCTTTAAATGTCCTTCATCTTTTAATACTGAACTTCAAAGCCGCATCACCATCCTCATCATCAAGCTTTTGGCATGTATGTGTTTGAGAGCATTTGTGAAGAAGTTTTGTGATCCCTTCAGCACTATAACTTTTACTGAAGGTGTATGTCCCAGGAAGGGACTTTCCTAGAACTTCACTGCCAAGAGGAGAAGTACCATGAGGATGTCAGGATAGAGGACTTAGGTGAAAAGGAGAATCTCTCTGATGCTTAAAATGCCTTAAGATTAATTTACTGTATCTTTCTGTTACCTGATCTTAATTTAAAATGAACATGCATACCAAGTGTTAGGCCTTTTAACATGAATTTTCAATGAAACACTTTAGTGAAATGTTACATTGATGTTGTTGTTATTAGATGTTAACTTACGTATTGCCACATGTTATACCCATTTAAGTTTCATAAACATAAATGAACCATAACCAATGAGTTAATATTATAACTGCAGTATATTCTTTAAATTTAATTTTAAACCATAGTATTATCCACTCTGAGTATAATCTACTTCTGGAAAATAAGGTATACAAATAAATTGACTGACTAAACACTTGTTAATTAGAGCAGACAAACAGTAATGCTATTTCAAGTTAGGATTAGTAACTAAATCTACTTTGCAGAGTTTTACACTTAATATTTTAATATATTAATATTTTAGTGTTATATAATTACATACATTATTCTCACCTTAATAAAAGCTGCTCTCAATGTTTGAGCTGCTGATAGATTTACTCGTTCTAACTGCAAGTAATAGGAATAAACAATTATACCAAAGTAAACAAGAGATTAAAATACATTTTATTTATTTTACTTATCAGATTTGTCACCGCCCAGCTCCTCCCACCGGAGGGACTCTAGGCAGTTTACAACAAAATAAAAAAACAATAAATATATAATAAAATTTCAGTATAAAAGTGCACTATAAAACAATTACACATAGCTACTAAATATAAATAAAGTCCAGAAGGCTGTGATCTCATTCAGTCCTTGCGTAGAAGGGGCACTTCAAGGCGCTAGCCAACCCCAAGTATGACTATTCTCCTCCCTGCCCCAAGCCCAGTGGCAGAGCCGAGTCTTCAAATTGGAAGGCCAGGAGTGATGGGGTTAACCTCACCTCCGAGGGCAAGATGCTCCAGAGGGCGGGTGCTACTGCAGAGAAGGCCCACCTCCTGGACCCCACCAGATGGAATTCTCTTACCAACAGGGTCCACAGCATGCCCCCTCTGCATGATCGGGTGGGACGGGGTGATATAGCGGGGAAGAGGCAGTCCCTCAAGTAGCCTTGTCCCATGGGCTTTAAAGGTGATAACCAACACCCTGAGTTGGACCCGGAAGCAAACTGGCACCCAATGCAGCTCGCGCAGCAAAGGTGTTATGTGCATCCTTCTAGGGGCACCAAAAATAGCCTGCGTGGCTGCATTCTGGACCAGCTGAAGCTTCCAGATACTCTTCAAGGGTAGCCCCATGTAGAGCACATTGCAATAGTCAATATGGGAGATAACAAGGGCATGAGTGACTGTTCGAAGGGCCTCCCAATCCAGAAAAGGGTGCAACTGATGCACAACACAAAGTTGTGCAAAGGCCTATAATATTTCTAAGGATTTTTGCTAACATGGATAAGATTTTTTCAGCTCAGGCACACTGGGGCTGTGTCCTTCAGACAAGAATAGTACAAGCCCCTTACAAGCGGAAAATAATCATATCCAGTAAAATGAATCTGTGAAATGATCTTAAATCTGAAAAAGTTTTGCCATCATGTTCTACCAGCTTTCCACAACTTGTGTCTCCAGATACATAGACTACAATTCCCAACATGTATGGCTATTCCTGAAAATTCTTGGGAGATGAAATCCACACATTTGGAAGGTATGAATGGATACAAAATTAACAGATAAATGTTTTTATAACAGATGATGCTCTCATGAAATCTGCCTAGGTACTACTGATACAGGGTCAGACAAAACAAAATATTAAACATGAGTAACTGCTCTGGAGAGAGAAGACTACAAGCTAAAATCATAGCTTTTTTTTTAATTTATGACAGTCTGATCAAAAAGACGATCTTTCAAAATAAATGTATAGCAATTACATAATTACTATGAGTATAATTTTCTTGGTAAATTACCAAAGAAAGACCATCTCCTCTTCATTTGCTTAAAGCCTAAACAAATTTAATTATTTATTTCTTATCTAAAAAAATAGATTCTATAATGTTTAATAGAAAACACTTCTGAAGAGTTGGAAGTGACTGAATGAATAAACAACAACAAAGAAAACACTTCTGTAAAACCAGGTAGCCACAAGAAGCATAAGACTTTCCACCTTATACAATATGTCTGCCTTAACCTAGAATATTAATTAAACAATGAAGTTTATATTTCAGACTCTTGTGTAATGCTGGAATGCATCTTGGGAGTTTATAAATGTAGAAAACACTCAGAATTAAGGAATTGAATGCCAACAAACAAGCAAACAGATTTTCATGGAAAGAGGCCAAGAAATATGGACAGAAAGGAAGCAGAATTCATAAGGACTGTTTGTGGGCTTGAGAGAAAATGAGCATATTAATATAAGGAGGATAGGAGATGAGTTAAAGAAACTTTGTTTCACAAGTACTATAATGCAAAGAAAATGAACTTGAAACTATTACCTCATTAAAGACAGGATACATAACAGCATAAAGAGGCATGGAAACCATAGAAATGGTCTCTGCTTCATTCCTCATCTCTTCCATTGTCATCCTCATTCAAAGACCCACTCTTGAAGAAAAAGGCTACTGAAGCAACAAATTCCTCATTCAACAATAGTTATATTCTTTCTCCTTGTTGTGGCCAGGTATTTGGAGTACGTAAAAATATGTAACTCTGAAAAAAAGAAGGCAGAGAGAAGAGTTCATTACAAGAAGAACCAACTTTGAAACAACCAGTACCAAAATGTTTGTATCAGCAGCCTTGGTATGCCTATACTCACTTAACTCCTCTGTGAAAGCTATTAAAATATATTTCACTTAGCTGGCAACTTGTATGTAATTAACAGAGTTGCTGCAATAAATTCTCACATGCATTTCTTGAAAATAGCAACAGAAATGAGAAATGTCTTTGAACGACTAAAGAACAGAATTTTTTTTAAAACATTTCATACAGTACTGTAATTGTTCACCAGTGTTAGTGAGCCCAGACATACATTATAGCACCTTGCCTGGGAAGGGAAATAAGAGACTTCAAAGAGCAAATAACCTACCACTATAAATGCCAAAGTTAAGACTGGGTATTCATGCCTACGCAGTATTGCAAAAATCTACTCAAACTTTTAGATCACTGGTTGCTTTAAAACAAAGAGAAGTCTCACATTCTATTTCTATCCAGGACAACCAGTAACTAATGGCTCAATGATAATAATGATTCATACATATGAACATATCATACTGTTACCTGTTGAGGTAAGCAATGTTATGCAGAGCATAAGAAAGTGTAAGAAAGAACGAAAGAAAGAGAAAAAAGAGACAAAGAAATCAAAGGCATGAGATTAAAAGTGGGGGGAAGGGGGGTAGGGCTGTTGCTAGGTTAGCCTGCACTAGGAAACTGATGGCCCTGGATGGCTTCGAAAGGGAGCTTGGGGTTTTCCCTGGGAATCTGGTAGGCAGTTTGGTTGAGGCCTTGTCACTGCCTGGAATGGGCATGTGGCTAAGGCCCTGAACTGTATCGCTTCCGTGTAACCTCTCCCTGTGTACCAATTCCAGTCTATGTCTTGGTCTTCTGAGGGGCTCCAGGAGATGAAGTGCCAAAAGGGACTTCTGGGCCATTGTTGGAGGAAGACAAAGAGCAAGTCTGATCAAATGTAAGTAAGAGACAATATTCAGGATTGAACAGTGTAAATAAGAGTGGCAACATGTTCATGCATCTGCCAATAGCCATCTGTCTGCTGGGAAGAGACGAGACACAGGTCCAGTGGAGGTACTTGAGGCAGTCTTGTAGGTTATCTGGAGAAAGTATGCAGCTGTGTATCCTGAAGAAGTAGATAGGGTTCTCTAAACAGTGAGATCAGCCATCTCTTGGTTAGCTCTGAGTCCCTCCTGGTTGATTAAGGCTACCTGGGAGGTGACTGGTGGTTGGGTAGTATTTGCTTCTTCGAGGGAGAGGATTGTCCCCCTGGCCTCAAAGGAAGCAGTGGTGTTCCCCTTCTGCAAGAAGCCAGTGCTGGACCCAACAATCCTGGACAATTTCCATTCAGTCTCCAACCTTCACTTTTTAGGGAAGGTTGCTGAGAAGGTGGTTGGGATTCAGCTCCAGAGGATCCTGGAGGAGACAGATTATCTCACTCAGGTTTCAGCCTAGGTTCACTCAGGTTTCAGGCTAGGTTACAGTATGAAAACAACATTATCTGTAATTTTTGATGACCTGTAGCAGAGCTGGGATGGGGGTAGTGCATCCATCCTTATGCTCCTTGACTTCTCAGTGACTTTCAATACTGTTGATCATGGTATGTTTATGAATCAGTTGTGAGGTTTGGAAGGAGGAGTGCTGTTTTACAATGACTCTCCTCTTTTCTTTGAGGGCAGTCTCAGTCAGTGTTAACAGGTTGGGAAAGTTCACATCCATAGCCCCTCACTTTTGGGATGCCACAGGACTCGATGCTCTCACTCTTCCTGTTTAACATCTACATGAAATTGCCAGGTGAGGTCATTTGTTGGTTCACTGATGCTACCCAACTATACATCTCAATGTCAGCCTGCCAAGGTAGACCAGATTAGGAAACCAAAGTCATGAATGCTAATACTATTTCTATTGTAAGAATATAGTGACAGAATCTTGCAAGTTTGAATGCACTTCCCTCCTCCCCCCTCCCTTTTATCTTCATGAGAACTAGGGAGTGTCTTGTCTGAGATGTTTCTTCAGGTTACAATTCTGACTCAGATTTCTTTTATCTGATCACTGTCTTGGTTGCAGCTCTTCCTCCTGTTCCTCAAGGTTATTCCTTCTTCCCATTATGCTCAATCTTGGGCAAAGTGATGCTGTCAAGGTCCTGTCCAGATCTAGATGTGGAGGTACAGCCTCAGGCTCAATCCTGACCAGATTGAGTGGCTGTGGACATTTGGGCTCCCCAGTTCTAGAGATTTTCCATCTTTGGTCTTGGGTGGAGTTGCAGTTCTTTATTCAAGACTAGTGTGTGAACTAGTTGTATTCACAACTCCTGCTCAAAGAGGAGTTGCCAAGAGTTTGCCAAGAGGGCCTATGCAAACATACATCTAGCGATCAGCTGTGCCTTTTCCTGAACTGGGAAACTCTTTAGACAGTCAGTCACACCTTAGTCACCTCATAAATGGATTACTGTTAATGCGCTCTACATGGAGCTACCCTTGAAGACCATTCAGAAGCTACAGCTGGTCAGAGTGCGGCAGCACAGGCAGTGACAACGCTTTGTTATGTCTATGTGGCCCCACTGCTTCACAAGCTGCGCTGGTTACCTGGTGGCTTCTGGCTGCAATTCAAGCTGCTTCACATCATCTTTAAAGCCCTTTATTATAGAGGGTTTGGTTATCTGAAGGATTGCCTGTCTGGTTGTTTCTGTACATAAGGTCAGTTCTGGCAGAGTGGCTGTACTTCAGGTACCAATAATTAAGTAGTGTTATCTAATGAGAGCCAGAAGCATGCCTTCTTTGTCATGGTGCTTCCCCTCTGGAATATCCTCCATTGCTCCCAACTTGATGACTTTCAGGAAGCTACTGAAGACCTGGTTATTTTCCCAGGCTTTGAGGCAAGCTGACTGATGATCCCGTTGGGTGGATGTTTTGTTTTTACAGGTAATCCTTGTTTAGCTACCACAATTGCTCAATCTTTGGCACAACTGGGACTGGAAACTCGATCGTTAAGCGAAGCAGTCACTAAGTGAAATCACGATGCTTATGATCTTACTTCAGCTTTCCTTTGCTTTACACACCTGCAAAGGTCATAAATGCGAGGATTGGTCATAAAATTACTTTTTCATCACCATAGTAACTGCAAATGGTCACTAAACGAGGCAATCACTAAAGGAGGACTACCTGTATATTTGTCTTCAGGCTGCCTGTTTTCTATGCTTTTTTTTTTTCTTTTTCATAGTTTTCTTTTTCTTTTTTTAACTGTAAGCCATCCAGAGTTTTTGGTAGTCAGGCAGCTTCTAAATTTGTATAAACAAACAAACAAACAGGACACATATCTAGGCCAGCTTATACTAACACCATTCAATAAACCTCTCCATACCTCTCTATCCTTACAAACCATTTTTCCTCCACCACATTTGTGTACCGTTTCAGAAATTCCCTTTTGTTCTTACCTCTCTCTTTTTGATGTTCTCTTCAATTCCATCCATCTACAACTTTCTCAATTTTCCTTTAACTCATTCATTTTTCTTTCATGTATTTGATCCTCACTGTCTACGTGACAAAACCAACTCATTTTTTCTGTCACAAGTCACTAGTTTTGTACTCCACACTGATTCACCATCTGTTCATTCTTGACCCTACTTCTTGTTTACAACACACACTTCTAATGTACTCCATTTCCACTACAAGTATAATTTTATGTTTCCCCTAGCATACCAAATAACTTCCTTATAATAAATCAGGAGGAAGCACACTCTTATACAAAACCATTTTCTTCTTTTAATGAACATTCATATGCCACAATGTACCACACAGTACTCACTACTTTTCTACCAATATTTGCATTTGTTAAAATTTCTGCATCCTTTCCCCCTTTTTAGTAAATATTCTAACAAGGTACACAAATTCATCAACTTGTTCTAGGAATATCTATCTATCTATCTGCCTGCCTGCCTGCCATCAGTGATTCCATCAACTGGTCCTTGTAGTTGCAGCCATCACATTGTCCCCGCAGTCACATGATTGAGATTTGGGTGCTTGGCAACCAACTCATAATGTGACAGTTGCAGCATCCTGCAGTCACGTGATCACCATTTGTAACCTTCAATGCAGGCTTCTAACAAGCAAAGTCAATGGGGAAGCTGGCAGGAGGTTGCAAATAGTGATCATGTGACGTTGTGCCTAATGACGTGCAGGATTCACTTAACGACAACAACTGGAACTGCCACAACTGCTGTTATAAGTTGGTGCAGTCATATGATGTTGCACTTTATGACTGTGTCACTCAGCGACCAAGTTGCCAGTCCCAATTACCATCATTAAGCAAGGATTACCTGTATTAAACATTCAATTTATTATCATACATGCTTTACTTCCATCATACACCAGTCTTTCTTATTCTTACTCCAATTAGCAACCAAATTTCACACAAAACATCCCATAATTCAAGCCCATTCACTTTATTGCACACTTTTTCTAAGGTACAATAATTTTTCTCACAATCATAAATCTCAACTGCATACCACAAAACTGCACTGCACTTCCCAAATTTGGCTGTCATTTCTTGTGACTATCACTTTCAATCAGAATTTTGCCAAACATATTCCCTGGAACATTTAACAAATTAATCCCCTGTAGTATTTGTATTAATTCTTACTATCTTTTTCTTTGTACAGCAGAAGAATAATGGCATTCTCCCAACCATTATTATAGATATAGTCTTTACACACTCATTAAACAAGTTGCACAACTACTCCACAAGAAAGAACATCCATATTTTAACATTTATACAGGTACACCACTCATACCTACAGCCTTACACCTTTTCACCCCTTTTCATCCCCCCTCCCCCGGACACTAAGCATTTATTTCAATTCCACTTTTAATATACCACTATTATTCCCATACAAATCTCTTAAAATACTTCAGCTTTATCTCAAATCACTTAATCAGTTTTACTTTTAATTTTCTTATTTGCATTTTTCTTATCCATAGCTTCTTTCACTTTATTATTCCACATGCTATTGTGGAATTTTTTAAATAAATGTTTTCACTCTGTTTCAAGCAGCTTCCATTTCCTATTTCTTTATATTCATTTCCATTCATTTTGTTGGGAGATTTATTTATCATCTATTTTCATACATAACTTGTACTTTCTCTTCCTGTAATCCATCTACTTTTACTCTAGTTCCTTTCACCTTCCTTGCACATCCACTTTTTCCAAATATCTGCTCTTGACATAATCAACAAAATTGTCCCACATTCAGACTCTTAGATCCTTTGTATCCTTCATTGATTATCTCAGTCTTTCATCAAATCAATCATGCTTTTAGAATATTCATTCCTTTGCCATGTACACATATGAATGGGCTTAAACCACAGATTCAAACAGACATTTTTAAAGCAAATGCTTCACTGTTCCCATTATTTCTCCAATGACCCAATCACTTCTTATGTACTCTCTCATCTCATTCCCAACTATCCATTCATGTCATCTAGCAAAATAATTTCTTCCCTTGGATTGCATTCATTCTGAACATTGCACATTTCTTCCCCAAAACTCATCTCTGATTATTCCATTCCCACCATTCACTGGAGCATAACGTGCAACTATCATCAAGCTATGTATTCCTACTTTCATACAGACTCACAACAACCTAGATGACTTCAAGTAATATTTTCTCATGTACATTTTAGCTTTCTGTACATAATCAAACCCACATCTTCAATTTCCTTTATATATTCAACACTTTCATTTTTCACCTTCATTCAGCTCTATTATACCATTCTCCTTTTCTTGGTTTAATAGACAAAATTATTTATTTTTCTTTCATTCCATTCATGCTCTTTACCATGCACTCCTCTTCTATTCCAAGTAGCAAAGTTGGAATAGTTCATATGCTCTGGTCATCACTAGATGGGCCCACAAATATTGATCTCCGCTATTTATCATGGCTTTTTCACATTAAGTTTTCCCATATTGTTTTTTTAGCAACACAAAGAAGATATAGACTAGAAGCTATATCAGACCATTGCCACATGAAGTAGTTAAAAGGTATTAGAAATTACCATATGAAATCTCACTGATAATAATTAGGGATTCTAACAAAATTTCTAGGGTCAAGTTCAAAATGCTAATAGAATTTCAGTCACCTCTGTCTACAAGTCATCCAACACAAACCTGGAATGTGTTTTACTAATCTACAGAAAGCCATGTCTTTTGCATCTTGATTAGACGAAATTGCTTTCCATTATATAAAAAAGTAGTTTTGAGAAAATACTGCAGTGCTAGACAGAAAATATGATTCTCTTAAAAGGTTCTATCCATTTGAGCTATCAATCAAACCACCTGAAATCTCATTTCAAAGAGCCTATACAGGACAACAGGGATGGAAGATAGGAAAGAAAGAAGGGATTCCCCAGATCACAGACTCAGTCAGATTTAAAATTCTGTCACAAATAGCAAAAGCAAAAGGATATGACTTGGCCTTGAACTTCCCTTCCCGCAAGCTGCCCAAATTTACTAAGTTAGTAGTATTTCTATTCACAAATGTTCATAAACATCCCATACTGTAAGAAAGATTCAAGCCACAAAAGTGCATGAACAGAAGATAACCTAAAAATACATCAGCTTCTCAACAAGTGTTGAATGAGCTACAACACACACGGACAGAGAGGAAGTATAGTTTTGATAGGGCCATCGATGCTGTGAAAACTGCACATTCTGCCAATAGAAAGTAACTTGACCAATTCAGCCAAGTAGTTGCTAGATGTCTCTACTCTTATTTATTACTAGTCCTATTTCTAAACATCAGCTACAGATATACTAGACAATGATTCTTTCAAAGCCTAGGAAGAGTTTACCAGCGGCAAACTCAGAGTCCTGACCATACTTTCCTGGAAATATGTAGCTGTACAATAATTACATCTTTGCTAGATATGAAAATTTTTCAACACATAAAAGTTCGATGCTTTTATTATTCCTTGTGAGATAGCTTGGGGTGCAACTGGTCCAAAAGTCACTCAATGAGCACCATAGCCAAGAGGAGACTTGAAGCTGGATCTCCTAGTCCTATACCACATTGGTTCACTTGCCTGTTTATGGATTCTAAAGTAGGAATATTGGTACTGACAGTGTTCTCATATGAAGACAAACGATTTGAAAGCTACTGTAGCATATAGAGACTTTTCAGTAAAGTTGTGCTAATTAGGACCATCTTTTTTGTGGAAGCCTATGATACGAAAAAATTATTATTCTACCTACAGGGCATTTGTAGCCTCTTATATACTGGAATGTTACATCCTCTAGCCTCTTCAGCAATGATAGCAATGTAATTCTGGGGAAAAACACACACAGACACACACACTGTTGGTCAAAAGAGATTCTCTCCCACAAGCACACCATATCCTTAATTCTATGTTAATTTTGAGTGAATATTATAAGCATCTGTAATTGGAAAACAGATATAAATAAATGAAATGACTCATAAGACTATCCAATACCTTATCATGAAATAACATTAATTAAATTGATAATTGAGGGAGCCTGATACAGCCCACAGGTCTGTCTTTTATTATTATTGCTCTTTCTACATAAGTTTAAAGGAAGTACTAATACTACTACATGACAGAGGAACAAGGAAGATATGTCAATAAACAAGTGTTCAACTGATTATCTGCAAATACTGCTTGAAATAATTTAAGTAAACTTCTGCATTTCTGTAGTGAAGCGGTTTTGAAGAAACGAATTCAAGCCACAGTAAATTTAGTGTACAGACAAAGCCTAAGGAAAGCTACAATAAGGTAATTAACCTTGACGAATTTTCTAATGCATTCTCTCAGCAGGCAAGTCAGAGAGAAAAGCAAACAGAAACTGGCAGCTATATATTTGGCCAAGACATAAACCAACTGCCAAGGCAAACTGGCATGTAGAACTTCTATGTTTCCCTTTTGATAGAAATAATAATCATTTATAAGAAGGGTTTGCAATGGCTACTCAGGATTTTTGGCTTCAGCTAGAGCTGGAATTCAAAGATGCATTTAACTTTAAAATATATATAAGGAATTCTTAACAGCCATGATATACCGCAGGTACAAATCAACATAAAATAATATTCTGTTGTTGTTTATTCGTTTAGTCGCTTCCGACTCTTCATGACTTCATGGACCAGCCCACGCCAGAGCTTCCTGTCGGTCGTCAACACCCCCAGCTCCCCCCAGGGACGAGTCCGTCACCTCTAGAATATCATCCATCCACCTTGCCCTTGGTCGGCCCCTCTTCCTTTTGACCTCCACTCTCCAGCACCTTCTCCAGGGTGTCCTGTCTTCTCATGATGTGGCCAAAGTATTTCAGTTTTGCCTTTAATATCATTCCCTCAAGTGAGCAGTCTGGCTTTATTTCCTGGAGGATGGACTGGTTGGATCTTCTTGCAGTCCAAGGCACTCTCAGAATTTTCCTCCAACACCACAGTTCCAAAGCATCTATCTTCCTTCTCTCAGCCTTCCTTATGGTCCAGCTCTCGCAGCCATATGTTACTATGGGGAACACCATTGCTTTAACTATGCGGACCTTTGTTATCAGTGTGATGTCTCTGCTCTTAACTATTTTATCGAGATTGGTCATTGCTCTTCTCCCAAGGATTAAGCGTCTTCTGATTTCCTGACTGCAGTCAGCATCTGCAGTAATCTTCGCACCTAGGAATACAAAGTCTTTCACTGCTTCTACATTTTCTCCCTCTATTTGCCAGTTCTCAATCAAGCTGGTTGCCATAATCTTGGTTTTTTTGAGGTTTAGCTGCAAGCCAGCTTTTGCACTTTCTTCTTTCACCTTCATCATAAGGCTCCTCAGTTCCTCTTCGCTTTCAGCCATCAAAGTGGTATCATCTGCATATCTGAGATTGTTAATGTTTCTTCCAGCGATTTTAACTCCAGCCTTGGATTCCTCAAGCCCAGCATGCTGCATGATGCGTTCTGCGTACAAGTTGAATAGGTAGGGTGAGAGTATACAGCCCTGCCGTACTCCTTTCCCAATCTTAAACCAGTCCGTTGTTCCGTGGTCTGTTCTTACTGTTGCTACTTGGTCATTATACAGATTCTTCAGGAGGCAGACAAGATGACTTGGTATCCCCATACCGCTAAGGACTTGCCAAAATTTGTTATTGTCCACACAGTCAAAGGCTTTAGAATAGTCAATCAAACAGAAATAGATGTTTTTCTGAAACTCCCTGGCTTTTTCCATTATCCAGCGGATATTGGCAATTTGGTCCCTAGTTCCTCTGCCTTTTCTAAACCCAGCTTGTACATCTGGCAATTCTCGCTCCATGAATTGCTGAAGTCTACCTTGCAGGATCTTGAGCATTACCTTACTGGCATGTGAAATGAGTGCCACTGTTCGATAGTTTGAACATTCTTTAGTGTTTCCCGTTTTTGGCATGGCAATATAAGTTGATTCTTTCCAATCTGATGGTCATTATTGTGTTTTCCAAATTTGCTGGCATATAGCATGCATTACCTTGACAGCATTATCTTGCAAGATTTTGAACAGTTCAGCTGGGATGCCGTCGTCTCCTGCTGCCTTGTTATTAGCAATGCTTCTTAAGGCCCATTCAACCTCACTCTTCAGGATGTCTGGCTCTAGCTCACTGACCACACCGTCAAAGCTATCCCCGATATTGTTATCCTTCCTATACAGGTCTTCCGTATATTCTTGCCACCTTTTCTTGATCTCTTCTTCTTCTGCTAGGTCCTTGCCATCTTTGTTTTTGATCATACCCATTTTTGCCTGGAATTTACCTCCAATGTTTCTAATTTTCTGGAAGAGGTCTCTTGTCCTTCCTATTCTATTGTCTTCTTCCGCTTCCACGCATTGCTTGTTTAAAAATAATTCCTTATCTCTTCTGGCTAACCTCTGGAATTTTGCATTTAATTGGGCATATCTCCCCCTATCACTGTTGCCTTTTGCTTTCCTTCTTTCTTGGGCTACTTCTAGTGTCTCAGCAGACAGCCATTTTGCCTTCTTGGTTTTCTCTTTCTTTGGGATGTATTTTGTTGCCACCTCTTGAACAATGTTGCGGACTTCTGTCCGTAGTTCTTCTGGGACCCTATCTACTAAGTCCAGTCCCTTAAATCTATTCTTCACCTACACTGCATATTCCTTAGGAATATTAGTGAGCTCATATCTAGCTGATCTGTGGGTCTTCCCTAATCTCTTGAGTCTGATCCTAAATTGTGCAAGAAGAAGTTCGTGATCGGAACTACAGTCAGCTCCAGGTCTTGTTTTTACCGACTGTATAGATGTCCACCACCTTAGGCTGCAATGGATGTAGTCCATCTGGTTTCGGTGTTGTCCATCTGGGGAAGTCCATGTATAAAGCCGTCTCTTAGGTTGTTGGAAGAGAGTGTTTGTTATGCAGAGTGAGTTGTCTTGGCAAAATTCTATCAGCCTATGTCCTGCTTTGTTTTGTTCACCCAGGCCATGCTTACCTGTAATTCCAGGTGTCATTTGACTGCCCACCTTAGCATTCCAGTCTCCCGTGATGAAAATAACATCTCTTTTAGGCGTGTTGTCCAGTAGGTGCTGCAGATCCTCATAGAACTGCTCTACTTCAGCTTCTTCAGCATCTGTGGTTGGGGCGTATATTTGGATCACTGTGATGTTAGATGGCTTGCCCTGAATTCGAATTGAGATCATTCTATCGTTTTTTGGATTGTATCCAAGCACTGCTTTAGCCACTTTACTATTAATTAGGAAGGCTACTCCATTTCTTCTGTGGTCCTCTTTTCCACAGTAGTAGATCTGGTGGTCATCTGATGTGAAGTGGCCCATTCCAGTCCATTTCAGTTCACTGATGCCCAAAATGTCTATCTTTAATCTTGACATCTCACCAATAACCACATCCAATTTGCCCTGGCTCATAGATCTTACATTCCAGGTTCCAGCAGTGTGTTGATCCTTAGAACATCGGATTCGCCGTTCACCACCAGCACCGTCAGCCGCTAGCCGTCCTTTCGGCTTTGAGCTAGCTGCGTCATCACGTCTGGGGCTAGTTGAGCTCATCCTCTGTTCCTCCCCAGTAGCATTTTGACCTTCTTCCAACCTGGGAGTCTCATCTTCCAATGGTATACCGACATATCTCTGGTTGTACTGATCCATTTAGTTTTCACGGCAAGAATACTGGGGTGGGTTGCCATTACCTTCCCCAGGGATCGCATTTAGTCTGACCTCTCTGTCATGACCTTCCTGTCTTGGGTGGCCCTTCACGGTTTAGCTCATGGCATCATTGAGGTGCTCAAGCTCCAGCACCACGACAAGGTAACGATCCTTTGCTGAAGAAAATTATATTCTAATTCTAATCAAATCAAACATACAGTGTAGGGACTGTAACAGGCACTACGTAGGACAGAGAGGCAGAATATTAGCAGAGTGCATCCTTGAACACCAACTAGCAGTTAGAAGACACAATGAAATCTCCTTACTCTCACAACACATGGACAGACTCATCCACAATTTCATCCTAGACCAAGCCAAATCCAAAAATGATAGGGAATTCCTGGAAGTATGGCATTCAGACAAATCAGCCATCAACAGACATATAGAAATAAACCATATTTATGTACCATTCAAAAGAGACAAAAAGCTAAGAAGGAAACAAAAAGACGAGAATACATCCCCTCCAGTAGCCAATAGCCAGAGAAGCAGGGATTAACACCAGACAAACAATCAAGCAATAATACCCTAATCAAGGAACTGCCAAGGAGAAAACCACACCCCTACCAACACCAACAGGGCAAGCTACTGTATATAAACATGGAGCAAACCCCACACTCATTAGCACTGATGATGTTACCTGGTTGAGTAATGAAACTTCTGCAAGCAAATAACCAAGCACAGAGAGCACCAAGGACTCTACAGTTCAACCCTGAGCTACATATATTCCTTTATATATAAAAAAAGTCTTTACTTTATAATGTATTTCTTTAGCACTGCAGATACTAAATGTTTTTCACATCTGTGGATAAAACAGTGAAAATAAGGATATGGAACTGCTTAAGCTCCTGACCTACAGGGTGACACACAATAAAATTACTAGTTTCAGATACAAGGCAGCACCGCAACAAATTTCAAAGGTCTGGAACTTTTCCAAAAGCAGATTACAGAATCAGCAACAAGGAAGCTTATAAATTAGGCTCAAATTCATTGCTTTCCAGCAATCACCATTCTTAATTCACTAAAAGCCATTGGTTATGATACATAAACTGTCTCCTTTCACACCAAAGGACGGACCATAGTCTGGTCTCTGTTATCTGTCTTCTCTCCCTCCTGGGTCATCTGGTGGCCTTGGTTTGCCTGCTTCTTTATATTTCTGTTCCTTTTCTCATGCTTATGCCATCATATACAGCAACTCCACAATACCAAGTACGTTTTGAGGACTGGCGCCAGTTTTATATTGAGGATGACAGAATAAAGTTCTCAAATTATAATTATCTATAGCAGTGTTATTGTCTCACTGTAATCCTTTAAGATGCATAAATGTCAACATTAAAAACCTTGGTATCTGTAGTATTTGCAGCGCTGAATTTTGAATCAGAATGAAGATGGTGATTGGTGAAAGTATACCATCTTAGTGATAGAAACGAGCCAATTTTTCAAAGAAATGGAACCAGTACTTGTAGGTGGAATCCCAAAAATAGGTATTATGAATCTGGCTATCCCACCTAGAAAATCCATATATACTGCATCACATCATCATTATTGTTGGCAGAGTGCTAGAAAGCATTTGGCCCAGGAGAGATCAGAAAAGTCACACACCAGGCATTTCTATAAAAATAATTTTATTTACAGAAAACAAACATATTTAAAGGCTGTTTGCTGAGAGGAGAGATTTCTCTCAGCTGCATATTCTCTGCAAGCCTACACAGTAGAGAAACTGAAACTAAAACAAGTCCAGGCAAGTTCTTTCCTTAGGCAATGCAACCATTAACAAATGAAAAGGGGACAATTAAATTCAACCTCTTCACCAGGCCAAAATGATTAGTTACCATAGTAACCTTAATCTGTAGTAGAAAATATATTAACAATTATCACTGTGCCATGGAGGATGGGCACAACCTCTAGGCCTTAAGTAAAGTTCTTGAAATTCCAGTTCAACAAAAAAGATGGAAGGTTTCAAGGAACTAACCTCCTGGTTATTAGAAAAATATGAAGTAATGATAACTGTACTAGAAATAAACTGTATTTCAAAATCAGCATAATCTCTATTAGGCCAAATGAAACATCACAAAACAACATATACTGTAAGCTTTCAAAGCTTTTCTAGAATGCTTTGTCCTGCTTAAGCTGTGGACTATCATTTAGTTATAGTTTAACATGGAAGATTTTTTTTTAATCATATGGCATAGCAGTTTGATGTTCATGCTGCTTTTTCTTGCTAGGAAATCCTTGTGAGGTCCAGCAGCCAGATGTGTAGACTATTTAGCTGTGACAAGTCACGTTGCCCAGGTGTACCATGAGGAGGCTAGTCTACATTGCACCAAATTGGGCTGTGTGTGTGTGACTGGCCCAAGGTCAGCCAGCTGGCTTTCATGCCTAAGGCAGGACTAGAACTCACAATCTCCTGGTTACAAAAATAGTACTCAAAGTTTTGTTATATGTTCTAGGTAAATTATTTATTTTGCTTCTGATTTGCCCATATCCATTTGAGTCAAGTATATCATCTAAACTGGTCAAACGCTTAAAGAATAATGCTTCAAATGATATCTTGTTATCAATTCTCCATTAAGCCATACACTAGAAAATCTGAGGCAACATATGTAGTACAACATATAACATAATATAAAAAAAATACTAATAGGTAGTTCAATGTCTTATAACTGTTTTGATCAATACAAAAAATGAAAAACAACTTGGCCATAGCATATTGTTTTAAAACTTATTGAATATTTTCTCATTTCTATGTTGTAGGTAGCCTTAAAACCAAAATGTTATTAAGTCTCAGATTCCTGAAACAATTTAAAATTCTAAATTATTTCTAAAACATTATCAATATTT
This sequence comes from Candoia aspera, assembly GCF_035149785.1. Lineage (NCBI taxonomy): Eukaryota > Metazoa > Chordata > Lepidosauria > Squamata > Candoiidae > Candoia > Candoia aspera. The sequence continues at coordinate 17,403,044 of NC_086158.1, read as the reverse complement.
CTTATTAATTAAATTTGTATCCTGCTATAGTGATAAGATGGCAAAGTAAGAAAATACAATAAAATACAGAAACATAGGGGTAAGACAAATAAAGCCCAAACACAGTTTATGGCATCTGGCTGTAAAACCCTCTGAAAAAACTTCCTGTAGATTTTCTGGAAGGTGAACAATGGAGACAGATGAATCTCCAATGAAGGACATTCCAGAGGGCTAGCCCCATCACTGAAAACATTTCGGGACTTTGCAAGCCTCCACCCCCAACCTCCCAGAGAACAGGGGCAATCAGCTGCTTCTCCCAGCATCATCAAAGTGGTCAGGCTGTTTCTAGTGGGGACATGTGGTCCTACAGATAACCAGGCATTAAGCTATAAAAGGCTTTACAAGTTAAAACCAGCACCTTAAATATTTGTAAGCAACAGATAACATATAAACAAATGTCAAGATTTAGCAAATGATCCAAATAATCCTTGGCATCCCCACAATGTTTTAGGCTGTATGTCTTGATCTGCAATCACCCAATGCTCTGAATTTTATCTCATACGTAATTTTTGACAAAGCAAAGAAAATAATGAAAATAAAGTTTTTCTTCATTTCTTTTTATGAATAAAAATGATAAAAGGCAGCATGATCTCAGTAAGGAGCAGGGTGCAAAAAACAAAAAACAAAACCCAAGATATCCAGAAAATTTATTAAAAATCTATGGTTTATACATGAGAGATCCATAGAACATTACATGCCAATTTGTATATGTTTAGGGAAAGAAATCCACCCCTAGAAAAATGCCAGCATTTTTATATACATACAGACATTTTTATATACATACAAACATTACTGCATTTAAAGTGTTATAACTCTATGCATCACGGTCTTCAGGTATTTATGCATGCATCCAAAGGTCTTGAAAAGCATTATAAATCCACAAGTTAGATCTTATCTCAATATAATTATTTTATTTTAGAATACCCAGATGTTTCCTCTGTGAGATGGAGCTTTTTGCCAACAAGATACAAAACATAATATAACTCAGAACAGCGCTGTTAAGGCAATAATTATCCCAAATCAAAATTCATTTATGACTGTCCAAAAAGAAATAGAAACCCTCCAGAATGCTATTTATACCAAAGCTAAGAAGCCTGGTACTAGCCAGGTGTTTTGTACTTCAATTCCCATTGGCATGGCTAATGAAGAGCGACTGAAACCTACAGTCCAAAACATCTGGAGGACATCACACTCTGTGTTTAGGAGTAAGCCAGATTCTTTATGTAGTATGTATATTACATAATATAGGGGTCTAATACAGTCTATACATGGGAGGAGTCCATAATATACATATTACATAAATATGTATTTATATAATATGTATATTATGGACTCCTCCCACGCATGGATGGTATTAGACCATCCTGCTGCTTGGATTTTATTCCTATTTTTATTTTATTTTTATGTTTATCTATTAAGGGTATTTATATATTTATATATTGTATTTATATTCTACTCTCATTGTTTTAATTGACTATTTTATCGTAAACTGCCCAGAGTTCCTCTGATGGGAGGAGATGGGTGGGGATAAATCAAATAAATAAATAAATATGTATGTATGTATGTATGTATGTATGTATTGCTTATGGAGTTAACCTTACTATCAAGGAGAACTATAAAGTATCTTCCTACTTACATCTCCTGACTAGTTTAATTTGTTATGCTACAGTAGAAAATGCTACTACCTGCTCCTATGTGAAGATTCTTCTAGAATAAGCAGGTTTTTCTCCATCTGTTCCTCTAGAAGTCTTCAAATGAAACTGCACTAGCTCAGTATTTCACAGTCCCTTGTTATCAGAATTTCTGATAGAAATGTTAACATCCATAAAGTCTAACATCTTTTCTTGACTTCTTTATAGAGATTCTTTTTGCCATGAGGAATTTTGTTGTATTTTAACCCAGATCCTTTTATATTAGCAAAATGAATCAAGAACAACTTATCAGACTACAATACCTAGGGCAGTGACTTCCAAACCAAGTCAAATTACAGACAATATTTAACATGTTTAATATGGCCAATTACAAATGCCTAGAAGGTAGCTGTAGAAAAAGTATTTCCAGCATCCTATATCCTCTTTCATGGAAATAACCATATTTGCTTGAAAGACAAGCACGGTGCAGAGGACAGCAAGCTGAACCCAGAGACTACTTCAAATTCCAATTCATCCAAATTCCAATTCATCCGTTAGTGTCACCTTCTCTCAGCCCTCTGTGCTTACCTGTAAACAGAACAAAGGCCTTCTCAGAGTAGATTCTAAACCATGGAGACTAATTGGAGATTAACAATAGCTCAGAGATTATAATATTAAAACTACAAGTATTCATAAATACGAAGTGCTTTAGCACACTGACACTATAGAATCAACAGACAATTTCAGCCTTTGATTTTTGTCACAATTCACTAAGTTTATCACAACCTATAAACTGTAAATTCAGGTACCCTTTGAAAATAGCTAATTCATCTTCTGCTATTACTATCAACTAATAATCCTCTGTACTATAGCAAGAAAAGCAAGGTTACATGGAAAGGTGCTGTACATTAGACCTGTGGGATGTTTTCCAGTAATAACATATGATCCAGTCTCCAAGCAATTTTGATTGAAAAATGGGATAAACACAATTCAAGTAAATAACTGCATTCAACTACAGAATTTCTAAGTTTTACAGCCCAAAGTTTGAGAATTTTTAGCAGTGTTTTAAAGTTTAAATTTTTAGGCATTAAATGGTCTGAAATAAGCTTGTTTGTATTTAAAATGGAACAATTTTATCCTTTTCAAAATATCTTAACCTACTAATGTTTAGAAACAAGTTAAAATTCAATTTACATTTTAAAGGAAAATATTTTAACTAACATTTGTTCTATATAATGTCTAAAAGCATCTGCAAGTACATTATTTGTTTAGCAACCACAGATTTTAGATGATGCACAAACTTTTACAGTACAAATTAGCTATCATTAAATTACTTTGCTATAAAAAACATATACAGTAACTATGTTTTTCATTTAAGGAAAATTACAAGTGATCAGTTTTCTGGGATAATACCCAGAAATATTGTTGTAAGTTAAAAAAAAAAATCCAGGCACTTATAACAGTTTGTATTGCATAGACTTTAAAAAAGACAAAGAGTATCTTGGAACAGAAAAACGTTAAGTTCTTCCACCAATATATTGAAATCTCAGATTGACAGCACACATAAAATCAGTGACAAATAACACCCAAATCCTTTCCCCCGCTCCATAACTTTAATGCACTTAAAATGTATATATATATATTCCATGTCAATAGATTTTAAGAGCTTCTTTAAAGATATACTACCCTTCTCAAAACTGCTTTAGAACAACTTTCTCCTGTTAACACAATGGACGATTAAACAAAATTATATAACATAAACAATATTTAACAAAGGGTAGGATATTAAGTTTCGGGGTATTTGAACTGGATTAACACAAGAAGTACTTTCAGAGAACTATTTTCTTTACAAATTGGACCACAGAATGTCTGGCTTAGTGTACCACATTGAACTACAAACTAGATGACCATATTTTAGCTTAGTATATTATGCACACTTAGCTTGTATTTTTTATTATTAGTGTGCCATGCACCCCCTATAATTAAACCATGATTAAATGTAACTAAGAAAATTATTTGAGCAAAACTAATGTTACCTGTGATATGATTTTACATCTATTTTCCTAATCCTCACCAAAATAACAAAAAGTGAAAGAACATATAAGATTTTTTTTCTTATGATAGTCTAAAGTGTTTCATTTTCTGATTTTCAAATACATCATAAGAATGAAGAGGGCTTAAAAGGTCTATGTCAAAAAAGGATCAAGATGCCAAAGCATGCAATACATTCTACTTTTTCAGATCAGATGTAGGGAACCTCTGACCTACAGTAAGTGTTCATCAAGCTATATCTTCTCACCAGCCACACTCACATTTTTTTATATTTATTATCCTCTTTTGTCTCACAAGCACAAAGGTGGCTGCATACATTTGAAAGAATGAGAACACCAAGGTGAAGATATTTTCTTTCTGCATACTGAAAGCAAAAGTCACATTTCCATGCTCTGGCCATACAGTGCATTTGAATGCAGAAGTGAACAGACTTTGAACAAGGTAATATTATTACAGGAAAAGCTGTCCCACCTCCGATTTTGATACAATATAAAAATGTCATCAAAGTATAATGGAATAGGTTATATTATCACTGGTTGCAAACTCAAACGCTTCTATAGTTATGTTCATTGAAGTTTCACTTTGACCAAATGAAAACAACTGCAATGCATCCTGGATACAAAACAAAAGTCCAAGGGTGAACATCATTACTAAAGCTTAATAGCACTGATATCAGCATTAGCTTGCACTTCATGATTCAGAAAAATACTGCATTTAAACAAGAGGTTCAGCTTTAAATTTCAAATTTAAACTTCAACCTATTTCAGGATTTCCTTTTAACATCCTTATTTCCTGGCCAAGTTAGGGAAATCCCATAAAACTGAACAGCAGGAATATGGTGAAACCGTTTCTAAGACAAAGGTAGTTCCCTGCTACAACCACCTGCAATCTAAAATAGCACGGTTCAACTAGACTTTTAAATCCACCACTTGAGGCTCCTAGGCCTATCCAAGGGTATTACTCTTCCCCTTCGGTCCAAATAGAGAAAAGACGAGGACCCTCCATAAAGAATCAGGCTCCAAGGAAGCCAAGCTTCCCCCACGAAAACCAGAGGGGCTGGGCCCTTCTTCCTCCAGATGCTCCCCACTTTTATCCTCCCTCTTTCAATGAGACTGGCTTTTCTTGTTTCCCACCCTTGGTATCATATATATTTACTCCCCTTACAGCTACGGGGATGCGGGCATCTTCATCCAAGCAACTACCGTCCCGTATTCACCCCTCGCACCCCGTACCTAAATCCGCCTTTCAGGTAGCCAGAAGCTGCTTCTCCCCTTGCAAAGGTTTGAGCGCCTGCAGAAAGAAACGAGGCCCTTTCCCCCCAGTCTGCTGGGGACAAGGCAGTCGCTGCCCCCCACGTTATCTCGCGGCGCCCGGAGAAGGGCTAGGCCCGAAAGAACCGGGCCCTCCGCTGCTGGAAGCCCCTTACGCATTCAGGTCGGGGTAACCTCTGTGGGGCGGTCAGGCCTTGCGCAAATCTACGAGTGACCCCTCCGGGCATTGCCTTGGTGACACCCGAAGACGGAGAGGAAGGGGGCCTCTTCCGCCACATTACCTCACTTCTCCCTTTCACCTGCCCCGCGAAGCCTCTAGGACTCCCGAGCAGGTTCCCCCGTCGCTCCTGCCGGAAGTACGTGCCGGAAAAGAAGCGTCCTCCTCTCTCTAGCCACTGCCGCTGCCACCGTTGTTACCACACACCAGGCGTTGTCCGGAACTAGCCGGCGATCGCGTGGGCCCATGGGACCTGTAGTCCGCTTCTCAGAAAAACTACAGGTCCCGAAAAGCGTTGCGAGGGCTCTGGCAAAAGAAAATGGGGCGGGAGGTGGGAGGAAAAGAGGCCGCGACAAGGCGAGCGGGGAAGGGGCGGAGCCGATGAGAGAGGAGGCCAATTAGAAGGCAGCTTCGGAGTGGTGGGCGAGGCTTTGGCCGTATTAGGGAGAAAGGGGCGGGGCGACGGGAAAAAGGATGGGTGGGGGAGAGTAAAAGTCTTCGGGCGCCGCAAGACGCGACAGAAGCGTCCTGTAGGCGGTGGTCTCGTCTCTCGTGCAGTTTCAGCCCGAGGAAGTGTTCCGTGGCTGAGGTTGACAGGGGTGGAAGCCCCACCTGAAGCCCTTGCGTCTCCCATCGGAGGGCTTCTCTCGGACAGGTAAGCGCCGCCAGCCGCTCCTTCACCGGCAGCTCCAGTGAAGCAGCTCCGGTGGGGACCACTGGGGCGCCCATCTCGCATTTGTGCAACCTAAAAGGGGGAGGCTTTTTTTAGGGGGCGGAAAGATTATTTCCATCGCTCGGTAACGAAGTACAGCGTGTGTCCTTTGAAAGAGCTCTCCGGTTATTCACAAAAACACTTACAATGCTTTTTTTTAAGTCTTACTATAGCGTCTACTTCAATAGAAAAAACGGCTCCAAATGTATTTAGCGGGGGGGAAAAAAATCCCCTTTGAAATCTTTTGGGAATTCTTTACCGGTTTATCATGATAATCTTTTGGGTTTGATTTTTTTTTTTCCCTCCTCTGTTTCTACCTTCCTGGTAGGTATTGCTAGATCTTTTTCCACCTTTTCCATGAATGTGACATAAATTCTTCTAAGCAAGGCTTGGTACTTTTTCCTGACGTTTTTACAAATACCTGTTTTCACTAAATGATGAGATAACATTATGTTTTTAAATGAAGATAAGGTGAATTTCATTCATTCCCTTTTTCTCAGGTGCATCTTAAACAATTGTAACACATAAGCAGAACTTTAAAATGCATGTTTTTGATACTGAGAAGTGGCCTTTTTTGTGTTTATATAAAGATATATGGTTGCTTATCAGTTTAGACCTACTGCAACACTAAAAAGAGTTGCAATTAGTGGAATAAATCCCTTGGAAGTTTTATATTGATTGTCTGACTATTAACATGATCATCACCCTTCGTGAATTGGGTATCTCCATCTCTATTAGAGCTGGCAATTTTTTTTACATTGAAGCCATTGGGAATTTTGTCATTGGTTTCATGTGAATTGCTATTTCCTGCTGCTGTTAAAAAAGAAGGAACAAAATGACCTGTCATTTATCAAGATGTGATAGTAGTTGGGTAAAGAAATAATGTTTGGGTCTTTCTGATTAGCACTGCAACTAAGGTTAGTCTTATGTGAACTGCATAGGACTGATATCTGTGTAAATCTGTGTAAGGACGGCCCTGAGCAATAAGATATTCCAGAAACATTTACTGAGAAGATCATTCAGTCTCTTCACTCTGGTTGAATCTATCCACCTCGAAGAGAATTACTATGTAGAAATGCCCTGTTATCTTTTCAAACTGTTGGCTGAGCTCTGTGTGAATAAGACTTCAGCTGTAAAGGACAGCAGCTTAGTCTGGCTATATACTGTGATTCCTTTTCTTCCATTTGACTCAGAGAGTATTGTTAGATTGATCTGAATACCTGCTGTAGTTCTTTTTTTAAACAACTATTGTCTCCTTAACATGTTGCAATCCACATTTTCCCCTCTCCACATGCAATGATTGTTAATAAGAATGGATCTTAATATTATGCTGAGTAAATGTTAATATTGTGGACTGTAATGGAAATATGTAGAAGGGGAAGATGTTTTGCAGATTCCTAAATGCCAGCATGACATTTTTACATCAGTTCATATAAAATTCTTATCAGTTTTCTAGGTGTCTAGAAAACCAGGTGCAGGAATTTTTGTAGCCCTGATTATTTACTTCCAAATTGGAATTCGGCCAAAATAAAATTACCATCTGGCTGAGCTGTCTTTACATGAGAATAAAAGCTTGACTGGGATTTAGTTTCAGTGGGAATACCTGTAAAGTAAACAATACAATCCTGAAAATATTTACTTCTATGAAAATCTTTGTAGAGTCTATGAAACTTATTGTATGATATGGCCAATTATTGGGTATACTTATTACTGCAGAAAAGGAAAGCACATATATTCCTAATTATTTACTGCAAATCCAAGGGAATTTTAAAATAACTAATCTGTGAATTAAAACACTTAGATTCTAAGCATTTGGGCTTTCTGTGACTATGTAATATCCTATATGATATGATATGATCCATGTTCTCATCCCAAGTTATGCACATATTATTGTGAGACTATAAATTTAATCTCATTCTTATATGTGGTTTAGATAATTTATTTATGTCTCATCTCATTTGTCAAGCCATTCATCTTTCATTCCCAAGAGTTTGATGGGAAACTACCATCTAAGTCAACTCCAAATAAACCACATTGTGGCTTGTCTGAATAATGTATGCTGAATGGCAATCACTAGCATTTCCCAAAATGCTTAAATTCTGAAGACCTATTAAGCTTTAGCTCCCAAAGTTGTAGTGGTGGTGCTAGCACACAATTATAGGAGTTGGTCCAACTCTTTTGGAAATCAAGTTGGGGAAGACTGCTCAAACAAAAACTGAGCTAGATAATTCAGTGGCTGGCTTCACGAATCATAAGCCCCATAGGTTAACCATGTTATTTTGCTTTAGCCAGGTTTGTTGCTTAATACTGGGTTCATATCTCTGCTAAGACAAAACCAAACCAGCCATATTACCACTTAACCCAATATTAATATGTGGCAGTCATCTTGGCCTCAGCCAGTTTCTTTAGTTTGTATTCGAGAATTGGTTGGTTGATTTTGCTTAAAATCTATATAAATATAAATATAAATATAAATATAAATATATATATATATATATATATATGTCAATTGAAATGAATAGATACCATGTTTATTTTCCAATTATTTTTTTCTGTCCCATTATTCACACCAATGTATGATTAAGTGTTCATGAAATTTCATGCATGTGGCACCCGATATATGTATTTCTTTGTTGTGTAATACATTTGTGTGCATGCTTTTCCTTATTTGCTTTTGTATGTATTTGGGGGATTTGAAATGCATTGGGAAATTCAGAAGAGCAGGGATGACAGCTACATTAATTGCTTCTTTTTGTGAGAATAATATTTCTGCTAGTCTGGTAGTAGCCTGGAATTGGGATGATTTGGGTATGTTCTTTTATATGGCTGTGCAAAGCTTCAGATTTGATTTGGAATTCATTAAAGCAACCACATCTGTTTTCAGGATCATGTAACTACTTTAATGAGCCACAGGTAAGTGTTGTGCTCACAGTCCTGGGCACTCTGACGCAGCTTTTCCAAATCAAACCAGAAGCTTTACATACTGATATTTTATTCAAATGCCATACTAAACTAAATCTATCTCCTGATTAAAACAACCTTAATTAGGATATAACCACTAATTGATCAATTTAGATCTGCACCTAAGTATGTATAATGAGAAGCATTACTTTCCTTTTCATGCTGGAAATGGGGAATCTTTGTTTGTGTATGTGTGTGTATTGAGGGTCTCATAATGATGACAGGAAGATCTACAGTTGAGGTTTTGAGATCATCAGCTTTTCTTTTTCTGTTATCTTCTTTTCTTCCCTTGCTGAATGGAATAGCTTGGGAAAAACAGATACTTTACCAGACATCTGAACTGATTCTTTGTAGAGGTATTTTGAAATTAACCTGAGGACCACACACAACCTAAAACTACAGATTACTCTGTGCCCCCCCTTTTTTTAATGAAGTTCACATGTTCTGCAGAAGATGCAAAGAGACAACCTACCCTTCACAACAAAAGGAAATGCCTGTCCTAAGATGGCAGCCCCATTTCTGTAACCATTCATTTTTAAAATAATGAAGCCTTGAACAAAACCTGTGTTGTTTAAGGAAAAGTTTGTAACCCAGGGGAAGGGTACCCCATTCTTTGTCTGCTTTCGTATAAGCTATTGTTTACTTACTATTGTGGAATAGGCTGCAACTGTCAAAGTTTACATATGCTAAACCATGGTTTATTCAACCATAGTTTATCAAGTGAACTACAATGTTTGAATTCCTACAAAAAGCTACGACAAATCACATTATACAGCATAGGCTACCAATGTCTCGGATTCAGTCCACTAACCCATTAGCTTAATATGCCTTTAATATTAAGCATTCTTCTTTTTTCCTGCTAAAGAGTAGATTTCTTCACAGTACCTAAAACTCCTGAATTATTAACATTATTGGAACATACTTTAGATAATCCTGAATCTACTGTACTCTTAACAAGCAGTTAATGGAGATCCATCTCAGTGATCACCATTATCTGCAAGAACTCTGGCGTTAGGAGTTGGAAAAACCTAGATTCGCAAATCAATGGCAAAGGGTCTTTAAATTACTGAGCACATTTCTTACGCTTTTAAAATGAGCCTAATTTGACAAACTATTTTTTTCCCCGTGTTTACTGACTCTCCAGAGAATGTTTAAAAAGAATTGGTTATTAGCTTCATTATACTGGAAGTCAGAAATGGATGCAGGAACTCTTGTTTGTATTATATGGGCTTGTTCTGTTAATGTTCTGTTTTGGTTTGATATCCATAAGATTGGGTGGTATGAAGGTCATTATACTTTAAAAATGCAAATGTACTTTTGACTTATATACCCAAACCCGGCAGCATATCACTATGTGAAGAATAATGGATTTCTCAAGCATGGGGGGAGAGCAAAGAAGATCATCATTCAATATTGCAAATATAGCATCACCCTAGATTAACAGTCTTGGCTCATATTGATATAATACATGTGTTTGATTTTTGCTTATGAGCTGGATTTTTAGTGGCATAATGGAAAGACTGATGAATATTACTTTGTGTGATCAGGGTTTAACAATTGGTTTTAAAATTAGGCTAAATGATTTGTGTGTGTGTGATATATTTTATGGGGTTTTATTTTTTTTTGTTTTTAATCTATTCTTCCTCTCCCTCTCTCCCTCTCTTTCTTTCTTTCTCTTTCTTTCTTTCTTTCTTTCTTTCTTTCTTTCTTTCTTTCTCATATAGTAAAGCAATTTTTAAAAACCTGCTCCTACAGAAAATTATAATGAGTGAAGCTTCAGCAAACATGTCTAGGATCAAAACCAAACTACCCCAATGGGCAATGAGTTGTCAGGTTTTCAGATAACCTGGAGATCCAATGCAGAATGTTGAATCTAGAACTTTTTGAATAGGACATTTTGTGTTTTTTGAAGGAAGAGCTGGTTAGGGTCACACTCAGGGCTGTCTTGGGGGTGGGCAGTAGAAAAAACCCCAAGATATCAGCTTCAGTTGTGTAGCTCTGGCAGCCAGCGTGACTTTCTAGATCCCCCTTGTAGATGCCCCTGGTCATACAATATACCAGACTAGGCTAAAATGGGATTAGGTAGTTTGTAGTTCAGTGTGTTGTGAAGGTGCAGCCCCAAGTATGAATATATCTGATGATAATACAATGCAATTTGAAAAGGGAGTTTGGCGGCCATCAAAAATAAGTGGTTATGAGCACATTTGAATTGTTGTTGTTTATTCGTTTAGTCGCTTCCGACTCTTCGTGACTTCATGGACCAGCCCACGCCAGAGCTTCCTGTCGGTCGTCAACATCCCCAGCTCCCCCAGGGACAAGTCCGTCACCTCTAGAATATCATCCATCCACCTTGCCCTTGGTCGGCCCCTCTTCCTTTTGCCCTCCGCTCTCCCTAGCATCAGCACCTTCTCCAGGGTGTCCTGTCTTCTCATGATGTGGCCAAAGTATTTCAGTTTTGCCTTTAATATCATTCCCTCAAGTGAGCAGTCTGGCTTTATTTCCTGGAGGATGGACTGGTTTGATCTTCTTGCAAAATATTCAAAGATACGTGATACAGATGACTCTTGTGTAAGAGAAAAGCAACTGCTTGGATTGGGGTTTTATTCTTTTTTTTTCTTCCAAAGCCGTATTCTGGGAACTGCAGTGTAGTATGGAGAGCTAAGGCATGTGCATAGTCTGAGCAGCTGAAAGGTTCATCTATCTGCGGAAACTGGGGAGCATCACTGGATGTTCATAGATATAAAAAAGAGGGAGAGGAAACACCATGGTGGGGAGGAGGTAAAGGCCACAGGAGAATCGGTGATTTTAGGGAATGGGCAGACAGGTTCTCTGGACAGCTTTTCCCCTTTTGTTTTTAAACGTCAACCCTATTTTAGCACTTAATGCTAGAATTGCTGTACCTCCCAACTCAAAAGGATGGGTGAAGCATGGCACAAATTCTAATCATGGTGCAGAGAAGAGGGAACCTGCAGCTGATAAACTGCATTTGGTCCTCCGCAGCCATCCTGTAACACCCAGTCCACCCTAAGAATATGTCCAGCCAACATTGGAGGGCTTTCTTTGAACTTAACGAGTGAAGTGGATGCCTTAAGTTTTGTGGAGGCTTAAGGCACCTTGTTTCATCCCTGATAATCTCAAAAGTCTGGTTTTCCTATTTTTTAACACTATTGTTCTTTCTTATTTTTATCTTATTTTTTCATGTAAGCTGTCCAGAATTGCTTTGGAGACAGGCAGCCTCTAAATTTCATAAGTGCCCTAAACATAGGGCTCAGGTTATGCTGTGAAAAAAGTCCAACATTTTTTTGACCTTGCTGACTGCAAGGATGTAATTATGTTAATGGTCTTCTTGCTGCTCTCTTCTTTTGTTAAGTGTAGTCCTTGACCACAGGAAAATTGCCCACCTGGAGGCATTTTGGGTTAGGCTTTCTTTGGGAACAAATGGGGCTTATACTTCTCAATAAACTTTCCTGGAATTTGTGTTCTGGGTATATAAAAGCAACCACAGTTCCCTTTTGCAATATTTTCCACCTTTCCTTTGGGGAAGTAAAAAAATATTAAGCCCACTAGAAAGTAATTTGAGAACCAAATGCCTGTATCATTTTTCATCCTTGTCAGAACAGAAAACAAAGATTTAGTTTGATTCAGGGCATTATTTCATCCAGGTCATTTCTCTCGGAAAGGTAAAGACTCCCTCAAGTCAAGCTCAACCTGCCAGCCAGATGAATAGATCTGGGTAGGGGTTAGGGCACTAATACAAAAATGATTTACCATCCCCTCCTTTCAGGATGTTCTTTGACTTCCAGACCTAGCCCTAGGATTTCTTGGTGGTCTCTTATCCAAGCTGTAGTGGATGTGATCCTTTTAGCTTTTTTCAATCAGTTACATGCTGTCACCTTCTATTGATTATGCCTTAACGACCACATAATTCAATTTTCTCCATGACAAGTCCCCTGCTATAGGCAACATATTATATGATTATCCCCAGTGCCTAAGATTGAGGAGCACAAAGTTCTATCTTCAATCTTCAAACCCCAGAAAACTTTAGGTAATTGTGGAAGCTGTGTCTTGCAGATTGGATAAAACACTGTCTTAAAATTAATCATAAGTTGTCCTTAATTCATCCATCAATTCAGACATCCATCCATCTCTATCTTTCTTTCTTTCTATCTACCTAGTTGCCTGTTCAGTCAGGTTGCCTGTTAAGAGGGTTTCTTTCATACGCAGTAACAGTGAAAGTAACAGGTTGTAAAATCTCATTAATCCTTGCAATCTGCAAGTTGCAGATCCTTGCACAGAATCATTAAATACCCAATCTTACTGGATTTTTCCAAAACAAAATAGACTAGATTTTCACACCATACTGCTGGTTTGTTTAACTCTCATTTATTGAATCAACCATAGGTGAGAAACCAAAACAAAAAACATGCTAATGGCCTTAGTATGATGTGTGAGCCAGATAACTGATCCTTGACATGGAATTAGGTCTTGCACATGCATCAGCATGTTTCCAAAAAATGTTGTAGTTTAGCAAGTGGTGAGTAGGCACCAAGATAGCAACCAGGGATGCCAAATTTGTATTTGCAAAAGTACCACATTTTCCTAAGCCTGGTTATTAATTAGAACAAGCAAATGGTGTGAAAGAAGTTAATCAGTCACAGGGAAGAGCTAGGACTAAACTGGGCACATCATAGATCTAGCCCAGAGGTGTAGATTTAGGGTATAATCTGGCTACAGTGCAGAATAGCAGATTACAAGTGGTCCTTGTTTAACAACCACTTGTTTAACAACCATTCAAACTTATGACCACCACAATATCCCCGCAGTCACACTTCACAATGATGTGATTGCAATTTCTGACGTTTCCTGCCGACTTCGCACAAGCAAAGTCTGGGGCAGCTGGCAAGAAGTTGCAGTCGTGTGAGGTTCTTGCTTAACGACCCATGTGGTGCTCGCTTAACAACGGCAACCAGGACTGCCAGAACTGCCGTTGCTAAGCAGCATGATCACGTGACGTTGCGCTTTATGACCATGTCACTTAGCGACAGCGATTCTGATCCCAATTGCTGTCGTAAATCAAGGACTACCTGCTATACTATTGTAGGGCTGAAACTGATGCGACACTGGGAGCCAGTAAACTTTTATTGTGTTTTGTTAAGCCAGCAGGTATAACAGATGTACCTCAAACTATTGAACAAAATTCAGGGAGCAGACAAATTGAATGCTAGAACAGTGTACTTACAGATGTATAGGAAGCCAGCTGGACAGCTTTCCCCAAGCTGAGCATTCTCCAGAGGTATGGATTCAATCTCTAGAATGTTCAGCGGTGGCTGTGCTGGCTAGAAAATTCTGGGAGATGAAGTTAACACATCAGGAGGACATCCAGGTTGGAGAAAGCAGCTGTACTGTAAAATTAGATAGTTTGGGGACAATAGCAAAGGAATTTGAATAAAGGTAGATCATTAAAATACTGGCCTGCTTTCATCCTGCAAATATCCACTCACTATTCCTCAGGCTAATTAAGAGTCAGGGCTCACCATAAATAAGCCTTTTACTCCCCATTCCGACAGCTGCATCTTCAGCTGTTCTCAAGCACTTATGTATGTGTAGATTATTAGTTTAATTTAACATATATATGCTCTATTCTAATTCTCCCCCACCTACTCTTCCTAATTCTAGAGTTAAAGAATGGTTTAACATATATTAATGACAAGATTTCCTCTCTCTTTGATTCAGGCAGCTGCCTTTGATCTAGCTGGTGATCCTTTGACAAGTCATAGCTTTGATCTTTCCTCCATCTTCAATCCCACAAAGCATCTTCTGTAATGAGTCGATTAGGTCCAACACTGGTCCTCTTCCTCTTCAGCACTGTTCTCCCCAATAGTGTTCTTGAATGCTTTGTGGACTTCGGACCACTCACAAATGAACAAACCTTCAGTTTGTTCACTGCCTAATCCATTTTAGAATCCCTAGCTATCCTTTCTCTGGACTGAAATGAACAATCCATCTTCAGCAGGCATTAGAGCCTGTCTCAGTCTGTTTTTGCCATTGTAGCTGCCAGTCATCACCTCCATTTCCAAGTTTCTTCTTCCCAAAGAAAACTCTGCCTGGGTGTTTTCTTTTAAGATTTCCCCCTTTGCTACCCCATATTGCTTTTTCCTATGAGAACTATTTACTATCAGAATCCAAACTACATACTTTCAGCTGCTTATCAGCAAAGTGCATAAAAAGTGTATTATTTGTCCTCCTTCATGGATCCATGGTTACTTAAAGAGACAGTGAAAAGCTAGGGCTGAGAGCAGGCTCATCACACTGACTACCCCCAATAAGGCCTGGCTTATAAATTGACATTGAAGGACAATTGATGGCTTGAAAGGTGAGGGGGAATTGTAAAAGAAATGTCCAAGAGTTAAATTTAAATTCCACTTAAATTTAATGACATGCAGTCATGTAAGTAGATAGATTTTAGAATTGCTGGAAGAGTACGTTAATCTTGCCTTTTTGTGTCTCATGTGAAAACTGTATGCTGCAACGTCTTCCTCTTTAATTTGTGAGATGAAATCCCAGCATCTTCCCTCATGGATGAAACATAAACTATTAACTTGCCTATAAATCTAAGCAATAAGGGTCAGTATACAACTTGCATATCTCTGGCTGACACACTCCGGTGCTGCTTCAGTCAACATCTTGCAGTGCTGAAGAGTTTTAAAGGTGAACTTTCTGCACCTTCTTGGACTGTGTAACCCTCCCCTCCCCATCCTAAAGACTTTCAATATTGTAGCATCCTGTGTTGCCAATAAAATCACTTTGGATTTATAAACATTTGCAACAGATATTGCAGCCAAGGTCACAACCTACAGTATCAAGATAACAAATCATTGTGCAAAAGTGTGCACTGTCATGGGAACCAAAAAAAGAAATGAAAATAAAATATCCCAAATTGCATCAAATTTCCTGAAAACCTGAAACTTGCATCCTGTTACGTGCATGCCAGTATCTGTCCCAAACAAATGACCAAGCACATGGCTAGGGGAAACAAGATTCACATGGAATTTCATTAATCAGGTTTAATGAAAATGACAGGTTAAATATATATTTTAAAAAAAGGTGAGGTGGGGTAGAGAAATCTTGGAAACTGAATAAACAAAACTCCAGCCCTTATTTATTAGCGAATTCATTAAAGTGAGGTCTCTGTGAATTGCCTGAAATTCTTATTCCCAGATTGGCTCTTTACCAGATAAGATTGAACCATCAACTGTTCTTCATTTTTCATGTTTTAAAATATGTCCTTTTCTTTCTCAGCCTCTGAAAGTTCTCTTGCAAACATGGGTATCATCTTAGAATGTAAAGGGTGCCAGGGCACCCACAACTATTACTTTGTTAACTCTGCCTTACAGTGAAGTTACATATGACATACCAGTGTTTGCAACAGGAAACAATAACAGTATGCTCTTTGTCTCTGCAGTTTTCAGCTAGAAGCATATTTTCAAAGGTCCCATTAAAAACTACTGCCAGTCATTCATTCATTGATTATGTGCCATCAAATCAGTGCTGACTCTTATTGACTAGATAGATAGGTTCAAGATCATATTGTGGAAACCGGTTAGCTTTATTTTTCTGCTTTAGCTTAACAGGGAACTTGAATATGAACAATTCATGATCTGTCCAACAGTCAGCCCCTGGCCACGTCTTTGCTGTTTTAACTGAGCTTTTCCACTTCATTCTACCAATAATATAGTCAGCTTGATTTCTGTGTACTCTGTCTGGTGATGTCCATGCATATATGCATCGTTTTGGTTATTTGAAGATTGTGTTAGCAATGAAGAAATCATTGGATTGGCAAACATTGATAAACAGTTCTGCTCCATTTCAGTTTCCACCTCAATATTTCCAACTTTTGCAGTCACAAGGAGATTGCAGTCACAAGGAGCACATTTTGCTTGCATGTTCTGTTGATTTTAAATTGAACTTGATCATAACACTCTTCAACCTATATATAAATTGAACAAATAAATAAACCTCCTCTTCTTTTACATCAATGGTTGGAGCATAAACTTGGATACTTATCATATTAAAGGATTGTCCATAAAGCCTAATTGATATTGTTTGGTTGTTGATTACCTTGTAGCCAAGTACTGTTCTTGTTATAGCCTTCCTAAGTATGAAAGCAAAGTTGTTCCTTCTTTGTTTTTCATGTTCTAACTCATAAACAGTGTGATCTTTTGTCCACTTTCAGTCCATTTGAATTTGCTGATGCACAAGATGTTAATGCCCTCTGGAATGAGCTTCCCCCTGAGATCTGAACGGCTGCCACCCTACTGGTATTTCAAAGTACCCTGAAGCCCCCTTTTCTTCTTTTTCTTTGTTCCCATCTGGGTTTGTTTTCTCAGCCATCTTTTCTCTTTCTTGTTCTGTGTTCTTTTCTTGTTTCAATGTTTTTTTAACAATTTGTAAGCTGCCCAGAGTTGCTGGGAGTTAGGCAGCATATAAATTAAATAAATAAACAGATAAATAAATGTGTAGTTGATTCTTGCTTGAAGCGCAGATGCCACATTCGAAACCCAGATGGGCACAGTTCCAAGAGGGTACCCCCCCCCCCATTCCCCATGAGCCTGTCCCTCTTCCTTCTACTGAACCAGTCCTCTGAATACAGATTCACTCCAGGATATGGAGTGAAGAACCACACTGAGACCAGAAGATCAAGCTCTAGTGTTTATTGTTCTACTCTACAAGACAAAGTCCTTGTAAACTGAAAAGGCACTAGCAAACCCTACTGGAAAAACCCAGAAACCTAAGGTGGTTATTTTCTGGACTTCCTGATTGGGAGCAAAAGAGATTAGGTACTGCATGTGTGCTTTTCCCCCTGGAGAGGGCCCCTCCTTCTTCACCAGCAATCTCCATAACAGAATCCTGCCATTCCTCCACCAGGTTCATGGATCCCATTCAACACTCAGGTATTAACCAGCCAGCTTGTTAGAATGCTCAATCCACTTCTGCTTCCACAATCAGTGGTACCTCAGATCTAGTCAAGCCAACTGCCCCATCCCCCACCTTCCATCACCACTGAAGCCCATACTTGCTCTCACTGGGAATAATCAAGAGCATAAAACATTCCACTCAGTACCAACTACAGACTGGGGTGATCTGAGAAGAATTACATTGCCCACCATCATCTCACATCCAGGGGAAAACACACCACTATAAAGTATTTGGACATCCTTCATGCTGTGTTCTTTTCAAATTTCCCTCTACTTTTTCTTTGTAAACAATAAATGCCACATTTTTAATTTCTTAATGAAGGATTCTTTTAATGAAATATTTCTTCAAGAGAAGAAAATTAATCACTCCATTGGCCTTGCAGAAAATCAGCTCCATGAGGTTCTTCATCTTCTTCCTGGGAATCTCAGCTGGTCCTTATAATGGTTTTCAGTTCACCAATATTTAAGATTGGGAGTCCCATTTTCCCTCTTCCCTCTCTCTACTCTTCTCCCTTTGTGCAATGACCTTTAAATTATGCATCTGTGGGCTTACTATCACACTTTCGATCATCTGGCACAATGCAGGATCTCTTCAAGGAGAATCAAGATAGGTCTATGATGGTGCCTGCCTCACCAATACCCTCTCAGTTCCTTTTTTTTCTGAAGTATCTTTTTATTTCAGGAATGTGGTTGTTGGGCCTTTAATGTCTTTGTTTTTGCACAATATTCAAAAGTAATTTGTTGATAGCAACAAAGTGTACACAAAAGAGATCTCTATAGATCACTCAGATATTTTTCATGAGTTCATAATATGAACACTGTCAGCACATTTGTGGAAGCTATTTGGTTATGCTTGCTTTTTGTCTGTCATCCTGAAGAGATTATTATTTATAGTTTATCATAATACAAGCAAATACTGCGTTTGTGTGTATTTAATTAAAATAGAAGCATGTTTACTCAAGATTTTCCTGAAGTTCGGCTAGTTTGAAAGAGTATCGCTTCCCCGCCTGGGGGAATGATAGCATTAAGCTCAAAGAGAGTGTACAAATTCATGTTAGGAACCTGGAACCAGACTCATTAGTATTGGCCTACCTTCTGTGTTTTTAGTCTTGCCTGGTCTGAAAGGGATTCAAGCAATTGCCCTGTAAGAAAGCAGAGTATGGACAAGACACAATAGGATTATCAGTTCTGGAGAAATGGTATCACCATGGTTTCTCTGAGCCCATTTCCATCACAGCTGGTCATTATCATAACTCCAAAGCATTAAGAAATCATGCCCAAGTTACCTTGTTTTCCCTCCTCATCCTGTCTTCCTTTTTTGTTGTGCCTTTTTAGACTTCAATCTGAGAAAAAGGACCAGATGATGATGATGATGATGATGATGATGATGATTTTTAGGTATTCTAGAAGCCCTGACCCTGACCCTGCTGGTGTTTTGCAAGGCCCTGAAGCCACGGTTTTGCCAATAGGCATGGGGACCCAGGAGTGATTGTTTTGATGATGGAATTACCTTGTCTGTGAGTTTTGTGTGTGTGTGTGTGTGGTTTTAATTGTTTGTAAGCCACCCAGAGTCATATATATGAGATGTAAATGGAAGGAAGAGTCATATATATGAGATATAAATGGAAGGCAGGCAGGCAGGCAGGCAGGCTTAACTACTTAACTAATAAAATTACGTTTTTTAAAAAGTGAGTGGAATTTTCTATATGCAGTCAGGGATCCTATTTTCTCACTGAGTAGTCTCCTTCAGACTGTCATGATGAACATGTATCCCAGCCAAAGTGTAGCTCTTTTGACAGTGGCTGGATGGCCAAAGAGAACATCCATCTTCTACAGTTGCATAGAAACTTTTCATCAGATGACTTTTCTCTTTAGGGCCAGCTAAGGGAAACAGCTATATTTGGGCATCATGAAAGAGTAACAAATTGTTAGCTCAATAAGTTATTTAAAAAAGAAAAACTTCCAAGAAGAAATCAATGTTTCTGTCTGTGCCAATGTACCTTAGTTGGCCTTCAGCATTATACCTTGTGTCTTGGGCTAGACCTCCTTGTTTGTGTATAAGAATGGGTGCTTGGGTGGGGTTACAGAAGTTCAGTTATATCTTGGTCCTCAAGGTGGCACCTTGGATACTAGGTTGTCCATTAACACTCCCTTTTGTGCTGCTACAATATTCTGCCTTATTTTGTTTTTCTTTTAAGTTATTTTTTTTTAAAAAATGGGAAGCTGAAATGCGGCATATACTGTATTTCCAACAATGTTTCTGTTCAGATCCAAAAAGCATTATAAAAAAACTAAACTAGGGAATGGTTATAGCCTACTGCTTTGTTTGGCAGGAGGAACACTAGCCCAGAAGAAGAGATGAAGCAAAGCTGAGACAGCTGAGAGAATCGTGGAAAGCTAGAAAGGGTGGTGGAGAATAATATATCCAGTGCCTCTACTGATGAACAGGTGTTTTGTGAATGGCTATGCTCCCTCTGGCCCCCATTTTGTGAATGTGCCAATAGCATCCTCTCAAAATTCCAGATATGCTACTAATTCAGAAAGGGTAGGAATCCCTGAATTAGATTGTTTTGATTGATTATGTGCCATCAAGTTGTTGTCGACTCTTAGCAACCTCACAGATTTTCTCTATGGTGATCTGTCCCTAACCTGGTCTTTCAGCTCTTCCAAAGGTGCACTCATTGCCACCATAACTGAGTCCATCCACCTTGATGCTGGTCATCTTCTTTTATTTTCTTCCACCTTTCCCAGCATTAGAGCCTTTTCCAGAGAATTAGATTATTTGGCTGCGGTGATTTTCTTTTAGAAGTTGCTGTGTGAAGTCACCTTTGGTTATCCTTTTGCCAAGTGTTAAAGCCCCTCTGGGTTTTTGTTGTTACTGATTAAATTGGGATGGATGGAGATTCTATGACCATTAAGAGAATGGAAATAGCTCCAATGCAGCAGTCACCAGAACGTTCACTCAGATTTCTGGTGCAACCTTTCTTTCCTAGATAACTGAGGGGGACCTGTTGCATATTTCTGTAATGACTAATACAATTCTGTGAATGTCAGCATATTCATGAGGCTCATGTTTAGCCAATTGTTCTGATAAACAAGGATAGTGGAAACTGGCTTTCTGCCACAGAGCCAAGTCTATGTCATTTGTAAATATTTGTGCTAATTAATCTTTACACTTTTCATTTATGGATATATTTGTCTAAAAAGGTTGCTCTGTGCATAGCAGGGCTGTTTTTAATTTTGTTTTGCTATGTGTGCCTGCAGCTGTCAAAGTCCACTCCAGCAAATATTTAAAACAACACTGAAGTCATTCCTTCTGGCAGCCTCATTTTATGTCCAAGGAACTAATGCTGCCTATTCTCTTTATTGCCATTTTCCCTCAGACACAACATGGTGCCTAACTATAGCTAATATATTAGAATGCTTAATTTAATTGGCTCTGTAAATCTGCTTTTTTGCAATGATTTCCTCCTGCCTCTCTCTTAAAGCAGTTTCAAAGCATTTAGTTAATGTGGCCTTCACATAGCCATTTAGGATGCAGGCTAGCTTACATTTGGAGATTCTTGGAAGAAAGAAGGAGAAAATATCTACAAATGAAAGTGGAGTCTTTGATGCTCTCTGAGCTTGGTTGTTTGCTTGTAGATATTTCATTATCCAACTAGGTAACATCGTCAGTGCGAGTGGGGTTTGCTCCCCTTTATACACGGTAGCTTGTCCTGCCAGTGTGTTCTCCAAGGCAAAAACCACACCCCCACCAAGACTGGCAGGGCAAGCTACTGTATATAAACAGGGAGCAAACCCCAAACTCATGAGCAGTGATGGTTACCTAGTCAGATAATGAAAAATCTACAAGCAAACAACCAAGCTCAGAGAGCATCAAGGACTCCACAGTTCAACCTTGAGCTACAGAAATTCTCTTCTATTGGAACAAGTGAAAGTGTCAGATTTTTTTTTTTTAATGAGGAACCTAAGTGCCATGTTGTTTGTGGGAGACTGTGTCTGTGCTATAAAGGAAAAGTTCTGGAAATATCTCTAGTGGGAATACTGACAGTTGAGACTATTTGAAATCTTTGCCAATATTGTACATGTTCACTCATAAACTAATTGCATCCCCTTTGTGCAGTAATCTTTTTTACTTTGCTGAACTAAAGGCTTCATTGAATTTTGTATGGCTTTCATGCATTTTGTGATAACGCTGCAGTTTTTAATATGCATTTGAATGTGTTCCTTTTTGAAGCTGAAAACTGCATTAAAAAAAAGGTGAGTTTGGAAGAACGATCTGCTCATTAGTTTGGAAGTTGAAAATAGGAACAGTTTGCTTCCAAAGGCAGTACTGGGGAGTAGAAGTCCCTGAGCTTTTCAGGCTGATAGGCACATAGGCACATCCTCAAAATAAATTAATAAATTAATAAAAGCTGCCACAGGCATGGGGTTTGCAGGTTCATGAAATGGATGGTGTAGAAGACAAGCAGTCAGAAAGCACTGATTTAGTAAAATGCTACTCCCCCACCTTTTTTTCCTGTTTTTTCCCCCAACAGCAGTCTCTGCTTATCTTCATCATTTCTTCTACATGGATGTGCACACTGCCAAACAAAGTACTGGGATATCAGATCTACTTTTTTATTTTACGAGAAAGTTACGGGGTCCCTAATAAAGATGATGCTGGGAGACCGGCACTTTTTTTTTTTAATTAACGAAATCAGCTTGGGCAGGGAGCCAGAGATTGATATCTACAGATACTATTGTCAGTCCCCCAGTCCCAGAGTTGTTGTATTCAGTTGTAGGAGAAATAATATAGGCTCTTTTGGCACTTAAAAGGAAACCACACTAAGCTAAACCTGTTCATGTCATAAGCACTTGTGGACTTTATCAGAGATACAGAATTTCATCCTGAATTGGCAAATGTAGATACATATAGATGTGGAGAAGAGGAAAGAGGGGTAAGAAAAATAATGGAGTTATAGGAAATAAACTGCAATACATACGGTCTAATCACCTTAAAGTTTAGATGTATGTAAACATGACATTGACAATTCATGAAATAGTTTTCATAAAAATCCTGGGACTGGTAAATTTGTACATTAAGACTTGCACTATGATTAAAATCCCACATGCTCTGTTGAAGAGAAAGTTCCTTTACACTGTACCTGCTATATAATTTGTATTTGGTGTATAATTTAGTATATCTGTGAATATTCTTAAAGGTCCCCGAGTCTTAGTCTTTTTAGATCAATAAACTTAATTTAAAAAATGGGGAAGTTTGGCAGGGATATTGAACTAGGATAGGGCAAAAAAACCCTAACATTCTCAGCCAACACTTGAAAAGTTCCAAGTTTCTATCCATGATCATGGCATTCTTCTTTCTGTGACCAAAATCAATTGGACAAATGAAACATATATTCTTAGTTGTTAATGAATTCTTTAGAAAATCTGAAATCCCTCTGCAAGAACTGACAAGGGAGACTATTCATTATGCAGAAAATAAGCAGCATACATAGTATGTACTTAGAGATGAGAAATATAATTTGACAAGCAATAAATTCAGCCATTACCAATGGCAATACCTTTCTCCCAATATGAGGCATAATATTTTCCATATAACCCTCAGCAACTTTGCACATATTTATTATAAGTTTCACTGACTACTTGAGATATTACATTTGTTAATGTTTCCTACTACAGATTAAGGTTGCTACGGTAACTAATCATTTTGGCCGGGTGAAGAGGTTGAATTTAATTGTCTCCTTTTCATGTGTCAAATGGTTGCATCACCTGGGGGGAAGGAACTTCCTTGGATTTCTTTCTGTTTCCTCTCTGTGAAGTCATGTAGAGAGTCAAGCTGCTCTCACTGAGAGCCCAAGACCTTTAAATATGTTTTGCTTTCGTTTTGCTTTCTGTAAATAAATTATTTTTATAGAAATGCCTGGTGTGTGTGACTTTTCTGATCTCTCCTGGGCCAAAGGCTTTCCCAGCAATCTGCCAACAGGTTATGTGCCCAGTAAACAGCCCAGTAAAACCCAGAGAGAAAAGAGAGATCAGCTGCACACCTCATGCACAATTTAAAGGCAGGTAGCAAAGACCTGTGAAGGTTTTCTTTGGAGCCACCTGGAGATTTTCCAGCAACTGCTGGTCTACAGGACAAAGAAGCCAGCTGAGGTGACTTGCAAAAGAAAGAAGAAGCCATGGCTACCTCCCAGCCCTCAGCGATGCCTCTGGAGCGCCTATCAGAGACCAACTATTTGAATTGGGCCCTGAAGATGGAGATGTATCTTCGCAGAGAGAATCTTTGGCTGCCAATTGGTGAGCAAACCCCCCAAAATCCCAGTGCTGAATGGCTGAGACAGGATGAGCGGGCTAGAGCCACCATTATCCTGGGAGTTGAGGACAATCAGCTAGTCCACGTGCGAGGCATGCAGTCTGCAAAGCAACTTTGGGATGCTCAGAGAGACTTGTATGTAAAGGCAACAGCAGGGAGTAAAGTTACCCTGACAAAAAAGCTGTACAAAGCCTACCTTGCAGAAGGAGATAGCCTTCCTGAGCACCTACATTATATTCAGCAGCTGTTTGTTGAGTTGCAGGAGAGAGGAATGAAATTTACACCTCTCACAAAATCCTATATCCTCCTGTCCTCACTAAATGAAACGTGGGACATGCTGATTTGTACCCTGGAGGCTATGCCTGAAGCAGACCTCAACCCATCGTATGTTACACAGCGCTTACTCGCTGAATGGGAGAAGAGAGAGGAAAGATCCCCCCCCCATCTCTTCTGGAAAGCTGCAGTACCAGAAAACAAGGGAAAAGAAGGGAGGAAAAGCTGAGGCCACAGTGCTAGCCAGCCAGCAATGCTTCACCTGTGGTTCAGCTGGACATTTGCAGAAAGACTGTGCCTTGAGACCCAAGAGTAGGAAGACAGAGAAGAAGAACACAAGGGCAACACAGAAGAAGGCTCTTCAGACAACCCAAATTGCACAGGTTGCTGAGAAGGGTAATTCTGATGTATGGGTGTTAGATTCTGGGGCCAACTGTCATTTATGTAATTGTAAAAGCTCTTTTGTGTCACTGTCTAAAACTGAAAGACAAAGTGTATCTTTGGCTGATGGGTCTGTGACCAAAATTATGGGACAAGGTGACTTGTATTTATCCTGCTTAGGAGAAACTGTAAAAGGTGTGTTGTATGTGCCAAATTTACAATCAAACCTTTTATCTGTGGCACAATTGGCTGCAACAGGGTATGTCATAACATTTAAGAAAAATGGTTGTGAGATACGTAAAAATGGGAAATTGTGTGCTACTGGTATGTTAAAAGACTCCTTGTACATTGTGCAAAATGCAAGGAAGCCAAGCTGCAAGGCTGCAGTTGGCAACACACCATATCATGACCAATGTGTACACCTGATGCACAGGAGATTTGGTCATGCTAATTTCAAGTATATAGCACAAATGCCACAGCTGTGTGCTGACCTAAAGATAAAACCCTGTGATAAATACTTAGACTGTGTAGTTTGCAAAGAATGCAAAACACTAAAAGCTCCTGTGAGTAAGCACAGTGACAGAGTTACAACTAGACCTTTGGAAATTGTACACTCTGACATTATTGGTCCTTTTGTTCCAAGTCTTGGACAAGCAAGGTATGCAATGACCATCATTGATGATTTCTCAAGATACACATTTATCTACATCTTAAAACATAAAGATGAGGCATTTGAGAAATTTAAAAATTTTGTGACATGGGCAAATGGAAAATTCCCTAGGCCTGTATCTGCACTCCAATGTGATAGAGGAGGAGAGTACCTTTCTCACAAATTCAAAAGGTTCCTAATGGAAAAGGGGATAGAACAAATTCTTTCTAACCCTTACACCCTTCAGCAAAATGGTGTTGCTGAAAGAAAGGGCAGAACCTTGCAAAATGCGATGGAATGCATGATTAAAGATTCACATTTATCTTTTAAGTATTGGGGAGAGGCCATATCTACTGCTTGTTATGTACAAAACAGATTGTATAACTGTGATTCAGGACACTCCATTCCATTTGTTTTATAGTGTGAAACCAAAGGTAAACCATCTTAGAGTGTTTGGTAGCACTGCATGGGTTCATATTCCAAAACAACAGAGAAGGAAAGGAGGCCCCACAACAAAGAAAGCCATTTTTGTTGGCTATGAACTAAGCCAAAGGAGCTACAGGTTCATAATGGGAGAGAAATTAATAATTAGCAAAAGCGCTTCTTTTGCTGAACAAAACTGGGGGAGATTAAATTCTAGCTCTCCAGTTGATCTGACCACCACAAGAGAACAGCAAGGACTTGCTGATGGTGATCTTTTGCCTGATGAGGACATTAAACCAGAAAAGCAAACTGAAGATCTGTCTGATGAGACAGAAGCTTCTCAGGAAAGTGATAGGAGTCAAAATTTAAGCCCTGTATTACCTCGCAGATCTCAGAGGAGTAATAAAGGCGTTCCTCCATCACGTTTTCAGGCTGAAACAGTAAAGGCTTTTCACATATTCACAGAACCTGAGTCTTTAGAACAAGTGAATGCTTTACCACCTGAGATTGCACAAAATTGGCATTCTGCCATGCAACAGGAATTAGCATCCTTGAAAGAAAATAAAACATGGAAACTGGTAAATCTACCTCCCAATGAACACTGTCTGGGTTGTAGGTGGGTTTTCAAACTGAAAAGGGATGCTGATGGCAAAATCCAAAAATATAAAGCAAGGTTGGTTGCAAAAGGGTTCACTCAAAGGAAAGATTTAGATTTTGACAAGACTTTTGCACCAGTTACTAAAGGTGAATCAATTAGATTACTGTTAAAAGTTGCTGCACTGAAAGGAATGTCAGTTCACCGCTATGACATTCAGACTGCATTTCTTTATGGTGATTTAGACCACAAATTATACATGCAGCAATCCCCTGGCTATGAAAAAGGGGAGAATCTAGTCTGTGAACTGCAGAAGTCAATCTATGGGTTAAAACAAGCTGCTAGATCCTGGAACCAAAAATTAGACGAAAAACTGCAGAATGTTGGTTTTGAAAAAGGAAAAGCAGATCCATGTGTATATATGAAGAAAGACAGACAAGGCTGTATGTATCTGTGCATTTATGTTGAAGATTTGCTGCTGTTCACACCAACAGAAAAACAAAGGCTTGATTTTGAAACCTGCATGAAAAGCCATTTCACATTAAAAAGCCTTGGAATTATAACAAATAACCTAGGTTTAGAAATACACAGGAAGAAGGATGGTAGCTTTCTGTTAAACCAAAGAGGTAAAGGTAAAGGTTTCCCTTGACATTAAGTCCAGTCGAGTCCAACTCTAGGGGGTGGTGCTCATCTCCGTTTCTAAGCCTTGGAGTCGGCGTTGTCCGTAAGGACCCGTCCGTGGTCATGTGGCCGGCATGACTGCACGGAACGCCGTTACCTTCCCGCCGAAGCTGTACCAATTAATCTACTCACATTGGCATGTTTTCGAACTGCTTGGTGTGCAGGAGCAACCAAAGGGGAGATAATGTTAAAATAATGTGAATGGAAAGACATACAGAGTTGTCAAAGAAGATTGGTTGGCATCTTAATCTGTAGTATAAAAAGGGGAGTGTTAATGTTTCCTAGGTTTAAGGTTGCTACGGTAACTAATCATTTTGGCCAGGTGAAGAGGTTGAATTTAATTGTCTCCTTTTCACATGTTAAATGGTTGCATCACCTGGGGGGAAGGAACTTCCTTGGATTTCTTTCTGTTTCTGTTTCCTCTCTGTGCAGACATGTAGAGAGTCAAGCTGCTCTCACTGAGAGCCCAAGACTTTTAAATATGTTTTGCCTTCGTTTTGCTTTCTGTAAATAAATTATTTTTATAGAAATGCCTGGTGTGTGTGACTTTTCTGATCTCTCCTGGGCCAAAGGCTTTCCCAGCAATCTGCCAACAACATTGTCACATTAAAAAAAGAAAAGCAACACACTAACTTATTGCCTGGTTGGATTTAGATCACTTCTATTTCCAGTTGAGCTTCTGCCAGTTAAAGGGAAGAGGTGAGATACTGGTGAACAAAAGGAAATCAAAAGAGAAGAATATCATGTGCCTTAACAAACCTATCTATGAAAAGATCAATCAGCATTCAGTTTTTCTGATAAGAGAATAAGCAGCATTAATGGGCACCTCCTAATGCTTGGCTTCCATCTTGCATCATTGGTGAAGGTTTCTAGGGGTTAATAGGCTCTTGCATGGGATGCCTGTTTATCTTGTGTATATATTTTAGAAGTTTGTCTTCTATTTCACGCCCCCCCCCCAAAAAAAAGACAATGTAATGAACAGGATCTGGAGAAAATGAGTCACATTATAGTCCCCAATCTTGGCCTTGTCCTCCTGGGACTTCAAAACATGCTGGCTAGGAATTCTGGAATTGTGAGGCTCAATTAGAGGGAAGTTGGGCTGTAAAAGACATCAGTCCTACTGAAATCCTTGGAACAAACTGTGACAATAAACAGTTCATATACTTCACTAAGGATTGAGATGCTTAACTGTGGTTAATTGGATTAACCACAGTTGAGTAGGTTCACATGTAACAAATCCTGGTTTACCTACCACAACAGCTGGGGTCAGACAACATGTATGCCAGAAACAAACAAATCTTATTGGGATCATAAAAAAGACAAGTGCAGAGAGAAAATATGGGGAGAAAGCTTCCTGAAATTCTGTTTTGTTTGAATGCCTTGAGCTCTTCTCAAATTATGGTAGATAGTATATTGGAAGCATAGACAGCGAATGCTAAAATGCCATTAGTTCTCATTATTTGAAAAGATGTTACAATTGAAACAAACAAAAAGGTCCCAAAGGCTATGTAGTTGTGCTTGCCAAATACATTAGTTATAGTCGCCTTGTAAAAATGGTTTGATTTGTGACAGACATTTCCCTGAATTTAGCACTTAACCCCTCATACCTTAATATTCAATTTATCCTTTTAAAAAAGAAAATATTTCTTAATTTTCTTTTTGTGTACTTGGATGTTTGAACTGAATCTAAAAAAAGTAACTTACATTTCTGAAAACCTCCAGGTATCATAGTCCATTGTATTGATCCAAAATATATTGGCTCAAAACAAACCAGACTGAATTCAGTATTGTTTTCTTGCCAAATATGAATTTGATAGGACTTATTTCCAAAGTATTTTTCATATTGTCTCTAAGCATATTTAGGATTGTGCCCTAGAATAATTTGAAACAAGAAGTGCTGGATTTAGATCCAGATATCATTTGCACCATGATTTCGGCTGGTGGCTTTATTTTTTAATTTGCCTTCAACCCCTATCTATACAATTATCACTTGGCTCTTTTGAGAATTAACAGTAGTATATATATGCTAACTAAAACTGCTTATTGTAAAATAAATGTGGCTTCATTATTTAGTTTTGCTTAGTTAATATGCAGGAAACTAAAATATGTTGTCACTCAAGGAAAAACTCATAAAAATGCTAAGGGAATTACCATCTTCTTGTTTAGAAGTCAGCAATTGCAGTCTTGTAATGTGCCACAAATGATACAGTATGAGACAAAACTGGATAAAATTTGAATTGCTTCATCAAGCTTTAATAGAACAGAGTGGAAGTTGCTTTGCCAAGTAAAAAAATAATGTCTTTTTAAAAACAGTAATCTGAGAATCCTGTAGTAGCCTTCCTTAAGGCCCCTTGTTCTCTCATTTGGGAATTTCCATTTATACATTAGTGTAACAAATACTAAAGAGTTGGAAAAGATATAGGGAAGGCAACTGAAGCAATCAAAAGCTTAAAACCCTCTTTTCTTGCAAGCAATGTGGCTTAGGGTAAGAGTTGAGTCTGACTCTGAGGCTGAGGAAGGGGTAATTGAAGCCAAGCAGAGTCGAGTCCTGACACCTTGCCTCCAAGCCCAGGCTAGTCTTGCCTTGCTGTCCTTCCACGGAGTTCAGCCGAGCCGAGTCCTGTTGCCTTGCCTCAAAGCCCAGTCGAGTCTATCCTTGCCGCCCTGCCTTGAAACCAAGCCAAGTCGAGTTCCCCCATTTTGCTTCGAAGCTTCGCTGAGTCCAGCCCTGCTGCCTTGTCATGCAACCCAGTCGAGTCTAGCCTTGTTACCTTGTTAAGATCCATAGGCGAGTTTTGTCTTGCAATGTTGTCCAGCCAAGATGGAACCAGTCGCCTTGCCGCGAATCCCAGTCCAGTCGTGTCACCACGCTCTCCAGCAGAACCTGGCTTTGCTATCTTACCAAGCACTCTGCCATTGCCAAGTTGGGCATGAATTGAACTGAACTCTTATTGAGAGACAATTGCTAATTGTATATAGTTGCATTGTAAATAAAAAGAATTCCTTTTTATTTGCCTGGTCTTCTCATAGTCCAAACAGAACACTTAGTGATTACGGTGTTGGGTTTGAATCTTGGGGGGGTTCAGATTTAAGTTCTTGTTCAGTCTTGGAGCTCCCTAGGTTACTTTGGGCAAGGTCCAATCTATATTAGAAGGTTGATTTTGGGGGCATTAAGTTAGAGGAGACACCCCCCCTTCCAGATCTTAGGGAAAAGGTAGCTTAAAAATACAATCATTCAAAAAGACTAAACCATTTATACTTGAAAGAGCGGTAGCTTGTTTAAAAAAAACATATCCCCATAGATATGTTTGGAGAGTCTAGCATCAACTGAGATCTTAGATTGCACCATGAAATTGGTTTACTCATCACTCTGCTGAAAAACCATTCCATTAGATGTTTCTTCTCTGAGGAAATCTAGCCCTAGCCATAGCATCAAACTGCTGCTGAGGAAAATTCATAATCTTCCTCGACCCGGAGTAGTCCGGATGTATAGACCTATATTCCCAGAATTCCCTTGACCCGTCTAGATAGCACCAAATTAAGGAAGAGTGGTTTTGGAAGAAAGAACTAGTATTTGAGTTTTAATTTCCCTCTTTCTTTCCCTCTTTCTTCCCAATTCTGTTCCCTTTCGCATCTCATTACATTTGGCACCATGTACTCCAGTTTTAACTCAGTACATGCAGGTTGACAGGGCATGCTTCAGTCCCACCCTCTGGGAGATAAGGGAAGCAAGGGCTTAGATGCTAGATATCCCCTTACTCTGGAACAATTTACCCTCCAAGGTCAAGATGGCTTCTTCCCTGCAGTCACTCAGGAAAGCAGTACTTTTCCACAGATTGTATTTATTTATTTAAAAGTTTTGTATGGCCACCCTTCTTAGAGCACAACTCTAAGATCACAGATTCTTTGGAGAAGGTTCAAAAGGCTCACAGCGTCTATAGGATAGGTAGGCCAACGTGATGATATTAGTACTTTATTACTGTGGCTTTATGTGACTTAATTTTTCATGATTGTAAGCTTATAATCTATAGAGTAGGCAGTATACAATATATACATACAAATAAATGTATCTTTTCATTTGTATATTTGAGGATAGGATCTGTCATAGTCTTTTTAGCACTGGGTGCATTTTTCAGCTGAATAGTGGTAAATCATATGCTACTATTCAATTTTTAGACACCGTTTTGATAATATAAACCTGATGTAATGGTATATGAGGAAGACCTTGAGAGACTGGGCGAAGAGACGTTGCCAAGGGAACGATCAGATAAGAGGCAGCATAGTCCGCAGCTGGATAGTGGGCAGGGCAAGAGGCTCAAAGGACACCCTCCCTAGTTTCTCTGGCTGTAAAGGACACAGGGAGGATTGTACTTTCAGACTTGCAAGATTCTGTCAATGTAGCTTTTCAATAAAGTGGAAATAGCTCATCTGGTTGTGGTTCCTGTCTGGTTTACCCTGCGAGGCCAACATCAATCTTGCAAGTATCAAAGTGCAATCCACCCCCCCCTAGTCTACTTTACAGCCGGAGAAACTAGGGAGGGTCTCCTTTGAGCCTCTTGCCCCGCCCACTATCCAGCTGCAGGCTATGCTGTCTCTTATCTGATCGTTCCCTTGGCAACATCTCTTCGCCCAGTCTCTCAAGGTCTTCCTCACATACCATTACATCTGTGGAATTGTATTTTTAATCTTGGAATTTAAGAAGTTGTGATATCGTGTTCAGGCTATTGATCTGCCTACCTCACATTTGGCAGTACTGATTGGAAACAGTCATCCAGGGTTTCAGGATAGTTTTCCCATCCCTATTGACTTGAGACCATCAGAAACCTCCATATTTTCAAGAAGACTAGCCCAACTGTCTGATGTTGGAGATAAACAGAAAATGGCCTTTGCTCTCCTGCTGTGCAGTTCAACTTCCAAAAGTTCTATCTGGCTGGCTAATATTCAGGATCTTAATTTCTGATCTGTTTTCTACCAATTGGCACATTCCAGTTGGGTTTGAGGTGTAGTTTCAATACATAGATAGGAAGCCAGTTTGTGGAAAGCTGCCCTAGATGAATCTGCATTCAGACTTAGCCTTAAAAATGGGAGAAGAGGAAGCAAGTCTCCAGTCCTAAATCTTTTGTTTAGTAGATGGAAACATTTTGAAGTTTTGATACCGGTCTCCAGATTTGCGCAAAGC
Organism: Candoia aspera; assembly: GCF_035149785.1. NCBI lineage: Eukaryota > Metazoa > Chordata > Lepidosauria > Squamata > Candoiidae > Candoia > Candoia aspera. Next base: position 17,370,689 of record NC_086158.1, on the reverse strand, counting down.
ATAATTAATGGAGGGCATTCATTCTTTTCCCCCTTTGGAGTCAAAGTAGAATGTTCATTTGGCCGACTTGCATGAATAATCCATCACTGTGAATCATTAACTTACAAGACAAGTTATGGTAATTGATGTCTTTATGTAAGCTATAGAAGCATTAGGGGAAATAATTTATTTTCCTATGCTGGCAAATGTTTTAGTGCATTTGTTTATTTTATCATGCTCCACACGCTGAAAAGAATTGTGCTGTAATCTTAATCAAACTTGTTTCAGGTTCAGTGCTTTCAAGAAATGAAAAATGCTTGTTCCCATCTATACGTATTAACCTCAGATTTCCTTAGAATAAAGAAAAAAGAAAAGAAATACAATTCAAGTCATTGTAATTTTACTTTTTGTGTTGCACTACTGTATGAGTAATTTTACATAGTTGTGCAAAAGCTTAATATTGTTAATGTATCTGTAAGCCGCTCTGAGCATCAGCTTGGGCAAAAGAGTTAGGATACAAATATTATATAGAAATGTTTGATTCTTCATATTTCATCAGCAAAACATTATCTCCTATAGTTATGTGAGTGGTGTAGTACAGGTATTATTTATATTTTGCATATGAACTCTTCACAACCCACAATAGTGCAGTAGCTGTTATCCTCTGCCAACGTGGGTTGGAGTATTAGAAATTGACCCAAATGCGTTTAGAAGCATCCCTATGCTAACAATGAACTCAGTACGTAAGGAAAATCTGTATACAGAAAAAGAAATAACAGTTTTGCCCTGCATTTTGGCTGAGCTGGAAATCCATGTCATCATGGGCAAAACCTGAGTCCCACCAGATGTAACTCCTTAGTAGTCGGAACCCACAGCAAACCTCTTCTGCTGGATCTGAAGGGACAGGGATGTAACTGGGGAGAGGTGGAGCTCCAAGACTGAACAAGAACTTAAATCTGAACCCCCCCAAGGGTTATCTGGTCCCTCAGATAACCTGACCCCATGCCAGGAAGGGCTTTAAAGGTCAAAACCAGCACCTTGGATTGGCTTGGAAGCAAGCTGGTAACCAGTGCAGCTCGCACAACAGAGGTATAATGTGTGCAGTTTTGGGGGCACACATAACTGCCCACACTGCTGCATTCTGCATCAACTGAAGCTTCCGGATACTCTTCAAAGGCAGTCCCATGTAGAGCGCATTACAGTGACCTGCCTGGGAGGTGACCAGGTCATGAGTGACCGTGAGCAGAGCCTCTTGATTAAGGAATGGGCACAACTGGTGCATAACACGAAGCTGCACAGAAGCCCTCCTAGCCATGACTGCCACCTGCTTTTCCAGCAGGAGTCACAAGACTAGGAGGACCCCCACGTTGCGCACCAAGTCTATATATGGTAGTGCAATCCCATCCAGTACAGTCTAGTCCCCAAATCAGCAGGCCCAAAAACACATAGCCACTCCATTTGCCAGGATGCAACTGAAGCCTGTTGTTCCCCATCCAGACCCTCACTGCCTCCAGGCACTGGGATAAGACATCAACATCACTGATTGTTTGATTTTTCCTATCTAACCGCAGAACCCTACATTTCTCACCATTGTTGGCATTTTGTGGGAAGAGGCGCAATGTTTGAGTCTATTAAGATCCTTTAAACCCCTGAGTCAGTCTTCTGAGATGTTAGAGACCCCCATTGTGTTATCTGCAGATTTGCTAAGCATCCCTTCTATCCCCTCATCTAAGTCAGTTATGAAAATGCTGAACAGCACTGGGTCCAGGACAGAACCCTGAGGTACCTCATTGCATACTCCTCTCCATGTAGACATAGGACCATGTGGACAATTCAGGACCCTGTGGAACATTAAGGACCACATGTTGGGTATGGTTGTTCAACCAAATGTGAATTCTTCCAGTAGCGGTAATGACCATCCATCCCACATTGTTCCATTGTATCAAGAAGGAGGCTATGGCCAACTTTATCAAATGCTTTGGTGAAGCCTAGATATGCTACATTCACAGCATTCCCTTGGTCTACTAATCTAGTCACTTTGTCAAAAAAAAGAAAAGGCAATACAATTTGTCTGCCACAACCTGTTTTTAACAAAATCATGTGGGCTTCTAGTAATGACATTGCCTGGAAATCCACTACTTGATTATCTTTTCTAGGATTTTCCCAGGTATTAATGTCAAGCTGATTTGTCTATAGTTTTATGGGTCCACTTTTTCCCATTTTAAAGGTTGGAACAATATTAGCTCTTCTCTAAACTACTGGCATTTCCCCTGTACTCAAAATTCTCAAAGAATACAGTTAATGATTCTGAGATCATATCCTCCAGCTCTTTTAGCACCTTGGGATGTGATCCATCTGCCCCTGGTGACTTGAACTCATTCAAAGCAGCTAAGTGTTCTCTCACACTTGTCTATTTTGACCTGCATTTCTCTTATGCTCCCTATGGTGCACCTTCTGACAGGTTGGACCACTTTTTCCTTTTGTGGAAAGACAGATGCAGAATAAGACTTAAGCAGTTCAGCTCTTTCCCTGTGGTCTGTCACCATCTTGCCATCTTTTCCACCCGGCAGATTTCCCATTTTCTTGATGTTTTTCTTGTTCTGCAATAGACAAAATAGTTTTTTTGTTTATTTGTTTTTGCATTCACTGCAATCCTCAGCATATTCTAAGTCTTAGACCTCCTGACCCATCCTTACAGATTCAAGCTGTGGGTAGGACCAAGGCTCAGTGTGAGATTTTTAAATAAAATGTACTGATGGAACACCTATGTGGATTTATTTGCGAACTTGAATGTGCCTATTCACACGGTATTATACTTTAAGATTTAGGATAGAGAAAAGGAAGTATTCCTTTGCACAATGTAAGCTTTAATTTATGGAATCTATGCTATAAAATATCATGATAGCCATATAGCCCAGAAGGCTTTAAAAGGAGGTTACACAAAGTAATGAAGTGTAGCTCCATCAAAAGCTGTTAAAGATAGTACCTATGGGGGACCTCTAGAATAATGTGTTATTGATGCTTTAGAATGTTCCAGGAAACAAGAATGGAAAATAAAGTTTTCCTGCATATTCTTTTATGGAATTCTGATTCACTGAGGAAATTAGGGATTAAATAATTTATACACTTCATGGATTCCAACCCTTCCTGGCCATTCACATTTTTTTCTGTCCTTGCATCACATTTCACTTTCTTCATTCTCTGGAATTTCTGACGTTAGCTGTCTCTAAAGGCACCTCTCAATTGTTCTCCCACACACACACCTGAAAGTAGGTTGCTAAGGCACTGTCATAAATCAGAAACCCCTTGGTAAGCAGAACTGGTCTAATTTAGAACCAGACACTGGTCCCAGGAAAAGCTTGAATGGCAGGGAATGGAGATCTAAGAGAGCCAAGGATGAAATACAAAGCGGTTTGAACACCTACAGAGTATTGCTACTGCAGGCAGGATGGTGGGTGCTGTGGTGCAAGGGTGGCTGGGTGCAGGTGGGTGCTGTGATGTGGTTCAAGTGCAGCCAGTTGTGCAGGTGGGTGCTGCGGCACAAGTGCAGGTACGTGGAGGGTGGGTGATGCAGTTGAGGTGTGGCTGGGTGTGCCGGTGAGTGCCACACCACAGAGCAAGTGCAGGCGGGGGGGGGGGGTTGCTATGGCCCAGCGCCTAGGGTCTGCATACACCCTGCCATCCGGGGGCTCCTTGGGAGAAATGCACTACCCTGGCTTAATACTTGTGAACCCCACCCCAATGTTGTCCCAACCAACCTCTGTGATTGTTTCAGGATCTCATAGTTGAACTGCAGGTTTCAGCAACCACTACATGTTGGGCCACTCAGGTGACCATTTCTCCAAGGGAAACTTGCAAGTTAATTTGTGGAGAAAAAATAGGTCAGTGGTAGGTTACTTAACTCTTTCCCCATCCCCTGCAGGTTCCTTCTAGGCTGCGTTTAATTGCAGAATTGCAAGCAGTGTAAACTTTAATAGAAAATTGGTGGATGGGGAATGGGTTAAGTAATCACTGAGAAGCGGCAGCTGGCTTTTCTATATCCATGATGGCCTCTGTGTCATTCCAGCCTGTTGAATGTGGATTGAAATCCTTGCAGGTGTACTTGTTCACTGTTGCTATTACATTTTCTGTATGAAACTAACTGTGGAAACGTTAGAAGATTTGGATTCAGTGATCCTTTGATTTGGATTCCAGTCAGGGCCACAACTGGGAGCGGGGGGCAAGCGGGACATGTGCCCCGGGCACCGCACTGGGCAGGATACCAAAATGAGTGCTGGGGGGATGCCAAAATGGGCATGGAATCCATGTTTGCCCTGGGTGACACAGACCCTAGTTGCAGCCCTGATTCCAGTGTCCTCCTTTCATAGGTGATCAAATAGTAATAATTCCACCACCCCTGTGTGACACCAGTATAGCATTTACTTGTGCATACAGAAATATGAATTGTCATCCATAGAATCCAGGGGAATATTTAAGTGGCCACACCCAAAATAGATAGTTGTAAGAGAGCCAATTAAATAAGGCACATTAGTTTACCCATGACTTTGTGCTCCCATCAAATGTTTGTTTTTAAAAAGATCTATTAATGGAAGACACCAAGCAGAAAAAGTAGAAAGAGAATAGGGCAAAAGGTGGGCATGTGTAATTCTCTGAACCCTGCTCAGAATAATAGCTATTCCACACATTGCTGCTTCAAAGCACAAAATCCACGTACTTGGACTTGCATAGGCTCCTAAGTCACACATAGCTGAGTTTGCACACTAGGCTACATTTGGTTGCCTGGTTTGTGGCTCTGTGTGTGCGTGTGATGTGCAAGCCCAGCCAGTGTGGTTTGTCTATGGTTCAGCTTGTTGTGTGCACTCAGACAGTTGGGTTAACACAGTATACTGTGATACTGTTCATGAATTAGCATGTTACAGGAATGCTGCCATACTTAGATCTTAACACACCAGCAGCATGAAGGAGATGATGATGATGGGTATGATGATGATTTGGATTCTAGTAAATTGGAGGCACAGGCTGATTTTTGCTTAGCATGTTGTGTGTACCCAAGATCTGTAATGTCCATGTTATGGTTGTGGTGCACAACTCCAGCCAGTGATAGTCTCTTCAATAAACCTTTAGCAGTCAAGCTAAAAAAACAACAACAACCCACAAACAGTATTCATCCCTTGAATGGAAGAACTTAGGAAAAGTCCTGTTCCTGCTTGTTCCTTTTTTTACCCAGGCAAATTGTAAAAGAATCTTTAGTTCATTCTGTCACCTTATATCTGGTGCTACTAAAGGGATACACACATTTTCATGGAGCCTATGAGACAGTGTCAGCAGACTTTGTACTGTTGTATTCCCAACTTTATACAGCAACCAGCTCTACTTCTGTAATACTCTTATTAGCTCTAATGGCAAATAGGGTGGTGGAAACTCATGTTTATGTACTGTCAGACCATCAAGATGTGACTACTGAATAGGTGGCCAAGTTCTGAACAACCACCATCTCCGTCTGTCAACAGTTATTCAGTGCATACTCTCAATATTTTTATGTGTTTACTTTACATGATTCTGAGGCAATGAAATTTTTATTTCAGCTGGTCATAGATTGTAATAAAGATAGTTATTTGGAACTATCCTTTTGCATAGCCGTTACTATGCGTGTCAATATGCATCAGAATTTTTTGGCTCAGCGTGGCCCAGCTGTTCCTGACTTATTAAAAAAAAGTCCAAATCTATTCAAGGCAATAAATATAAATAAAAGCAGGAGGCGGGATGTAAGTGGGAGACCAAAGAACCTGTGCTTTTGCACAGCCCATCTAAAGCCAAGGTTCATAAGCTTATTACAAAACAAACCATTAATCCTCTTATCTGACTTAGTCTAAGGATGGGATCCTGGAAGCCTTTAGTACTCACTCACTTTTCAATAGTCCTGAATGTCCAAAAAGGATCAAAACAGTGATTATAATAACTGGCAAGGGAAATAGTATACATTGTTGAGAAGATATCCATCATGTAGATAAATAGTTGCTGACATCTTTCAGAACGCCATTCCTACTGCCAAATAAATATGTCATAAATGCCTTTGGAGTCTGGAATATTTATTGATGCCTGTTTATTAGTGTGCCAACCTAGGAAAGCCGAATGGGAGGTAGAGGAAAGGAAAATGTCTCCCTCTTGACAAACAATACATCTGCCAATTGTTTTTAGCGGAACAGCCAGTTTGGTGTAAGTGGTTAAGGCACAAGGCTAGAAACCGGGAGAATATGAGTTCTAGTCCTACCTTAGGCACAAAGCCAGCTAGGTGACCTTGGGCCAGTCACTCTCTCTCAGCCCTAGGAAGAAGGCACTGGCAAACCAGTTCTGAAAAACGCTGGGAATCAGTACTGACTCAACAACGCACATTCCTAGAATCAGAATCCTCTTTTGTATCAGCTGTCGGTGCCTTTGTAACTTAGTGAGTTTCATTAATTTAAGCAAGGTATTCAAAGATACTTGGCCTTCCCTCTTTTAGATGGCCATTATGACTGACTCAATACCAAGCATCATTTGTTGCAGAAAACAAGAATATGTTGAAATATATGAAAAAATTAAGCATCCCACCAGAGGTCATCCAAAATTGTGACCGATGCTGTTTCCATCCCATGCCCATGCATGAAACCTGAATCTGATTGAAAGGGGTCCAGATCATCTGCTTTATCCAGGATCTTCTGAAGCTGTTGTGCAGCTACCTTCTCCACAAGAAAGTGTGTTTGTTTGTTTGTTTGTTTCTGTTGTCCAGTATGGTGAGATCCTGAAACACAGTACCCCAGTAGGCAAAAAGAACCAGCACTAAAGCTAGTTTTCCTTAGAGGAAATAAGATTGCCTTTTTATCCAAGGCCCCATTAATTTGTCAATAATTGTTAACAGGAGATACACTTTGTTTTTTCTTCTTCTTTAAATAGCTTGCATGAGACCACCACTGCTTTTTTATTTAACCATACATCAGTTCTTGTCAACTTGGCTGTATGAAAATGTTATCTTTGTTCAAAATGTTTATTTCCTAATCTCTATTTTTTAAAAAATATATAGAATTAAATCTAGAAATAGGATCTGTGTGTATAATTCAATTGCTCTCTGAGAAGATACCTTAATTTTTGATTTATTTCCAAGCTGCTTTTAAAAAAAAACACAGCATGCCTCTCTTTCTCTTTCTCTTTTCTCTTTTAGAATAATGATGGATTCCTTCAGAACTTGACAATACCATTACTTAGTTTTTCAAGCTACAGAAAAGTGGCTTTGAATTCAATTCCCCCAATTTGGTTGCTAGTATAGTAGACTGTTTCAGAACCCCCACTAGGACATCTTCATTAGCTGAATGGGTTTATGCTCAGAGTCCACTGCCAACATTACTCCCTTACCATGATTCAGAATCTTTGCCAATATATAGGCTGCCAAGAATTGCTGGGTCTTTGTTGGCCTTGTGAGGATTCATTTTGGAGCTATCGTACTTCCATTTTGAATGCAGTATTATTGGTAGGCTGTCAATGTTTGGCTGATGTGACTGTCTGTTAATTCATAATTACTTCCAAGAGTAATTACAGGCTGATGGGGAGATCACCAGTGACTGTTGCTCTTTTTTTTTTGTCTTGCAATCTATAATTAATTGGCCATAAAGCTGAAAAACATTGGAGAAGCAACTGCTGTGGATTTAAAATAAATCCTTGGTAATGATAAATTGGCATCTCTAACCCACAGAAATGTATCATCTCCTTCCACCCCTAAAGGCTTATTCTACAATGCTATTTCCTCATTGTGGAATCTTTATGTGACCAGCGGAGATTTATGTTGCTAGGATTTTGAGGTCTGCCTCTAAATTTAATCTGTGCCATAAATTAAATATAACTTTATTGAATAAATATAGTGAGTGTTTTGGATATAGTCAGGGACATTGGAAACAAAATAGCAGTACTCATTTAGGAGCAGGTAAATTTGTAGTTGTACTCTTCCACTCCAAGTCAATATCTTTTGGCATTTACATAAGTGAAAATTATATGAAAGTTTTAATTAATATTTTATTAAACAGGAGAAATCTATTTTACACTTGGCTAATAACAGCTATATGTTATCACCCTAAATTATTTTTCATGTTTGCTTTCTCTCAACAGAGTAATATGCAGAAGTCCCTTTGGTCAAATAAGGTAAACTCTGCCCAAGTTGATACCACTTTCAAAGACATGTTTGTATGATCAGTTCTACTCATTAATATGGATATTCATAAATCTAAGTTAATGAGCTGGACCCTGAATCTGTTTCTCAGTGGCCTGAGCATCTGCCAGAGATAGTCAGGCCACTGAAGATCCCATTTCTGCATATATTAAACACATTTGCTAAGTTCAGTCAAAGAGAAAGCTGGAAGGAACCATTGCAAATGAGCAGTTCATGCTAGGCACAGGCTGGTCAACAGCCACTAGCAGACCAAGGCCAGGACATAAGGACAGATGAAACATTTCATAAATCTTACTTACAACCTTGTAAGATGTTACACAAGAATTTGGGGAACTGTATAACCTCACACAACATAAAACTGCCTTGACTTGAGCAGCCACCAGCTGGAGTATCCAATCAGGCATCATCTGAGGAGTTTTTGTGAGGGCAGTGTGGTGATGAATTAAGTTCATTTTAGCAGCCACCCTATTCATTAGCATAACACACTTTTCTTTATGCTCTTAAGGTACGTAGAAAATTGGTTGTTGTTCCTTCCAGTTGATGCTGTCTTTTAGGTTTTATTTTGACTTTTTAAAATTGCTTGTATATGTGAAGCCACCCAGAGTTTGGTCACCTAGAAATTTGATACATATTTATATTTCAAATTTCTAGGATACCCAACTCTAGTGACTCTGGGTGGCTTCACATATAGAAACAATTTTTAAAAATCAAAATAAATAAATCCCAAAAGACAGTGTCGTGATAATGTATAATAACAATAGAAGATCATCCTTACATGTTTATTACAGTTATTGGTGTCATTGGTAAAACAATATTTTGGGGGAAATGAGCGATGATAGAAACTTGAGGAATAAATAAATATTCAGTATTCCAAAGTTTGTCTTCTTTTTCTTCCTGTATTAAAAAAATGAATTAGTATTAAAAACCTTCGGGGCCCATTAACATGACCATTTCTAGACACATTGTGAGCGTATGAACCAGGACAGGTGCAAAAACAGATAGGCCTGTAGGTTCCAGATGACATCGCCACCCTTTTTTCAGCCAACTTTGAACAGGGTTGATTTTTCTCTGGATGCTAACAGCAAAAAATCCTGCCCCAAAGAAAAAGCATTAATAGAAGTTACACATTTCTGCTAGTCCCAGTATCACTCAACTCTCAACATTTTGTGAACACTGAGATAGAATAACTTTACATTTAGAAGTTTCTGTACTTTCCAGCCTGTAAGAAATACTTAACAATTGACTCCATCCAAAATGGCATTCTAGCTTTGCTAATATAAAGATAGTTTTTTTTTTTTTTTTTCCTAATCTTTATTTCAGTGTCAGGTTCAGTCCTGGAACATAAGTGCTGGAAGTGTTTCAGAAAAGGGATTTAAGTACATTTCCCTTGCCAGCACAGAGTTGCAAAGAGATTTCTACACTCAGTATTGTGACAGATTTGAGTCCTCCAGCTTCTCTGTTTCTCAGTATTAAGCACTAGTGATTCATTTCTGCTTCCAAAGGTCATAACTATTTCAAAGTTAACAGGCTTTCATCCTACCAGTAGAATGAAGCTGGTGGTAATTAAAGTGTCTTGTGCCTGCTCTTGTGTGAGCATTTTAAACAACTTCTCTCTAGCACAACTGCAGGAATTACCAGTATTAAGTGGTATGGTGCACACCATATAAAGATTCCTAACAGGATTTAGCCACACCAGGGAAGAGTAATAAATGCTGTAATTATTTTATGATTCAGTCATGCGAATAAGATCCAAATAAGAGCGAGAAGTCTGTGGAAGCAAACAAAGCTGGATTAAATCTAGGAGAACCAAGTTGATAGGTGGTCATGAATTTCAAGCACGTATGATGGATTTCTGGAGTGCTTTCTAATCTCTGAGTGACTGTGGTGCCCTGCCAGTTGGTTTGGAGAACCAGAAATATGTTGTGGATTGGTGAACATATAAACTCCCCCACCACAACCACAACACACACAGATACCCCACACACCACAGGGCTATCAATGGGGGGATGCTTTTTCTTTGATATTTTCTTTGAAAATTGGTCACTGGGGTCCCCCAAACATTCCCCCCCCCTTTTTGGATCTGCTGGCAAATGTTGCATTAAGAAAATGCAGTGGGCATAATAACAAAATGGAGGCATGTTGCAAGGGCTAATGTTGAGTTGGTTTTTCTCTTGCATGCAAGAAAAGGGAGGGGGAGGGGGAAAAACTAGAAACCAAACTTGGGAAGGGAAAGTGAACAAATCAGAAAAAAAATGGGGGGAGGAAGAGAGACAGAAAAACAGAAAACAAGCAGTCATGGGCATCCACGGGTTCCTGCCACTTTTGTCTGAATGATGCAAGCTATGTCATGATGTTGTATTGTAAACTCTGTATCAGTTCTTCGAGGCAGTTCAGACAAGAAGCACCAACCATGAGTACGGTTACAGTAACAGAAGCTTGCAAGTCTGAAAGTACCTCTCCCCTCCCTTCTGAGATGCTTTCTCCACCCCCACTCCTCCTTTGGACTCAGACTTCATTCATTAGACTGTTGCCTAGGCTGCGGCTCTTCCTCCTGTCTTCCAGAGTCATTCCTACATGCCATTACACTCTGCCCCTTTAAGACATGAGTGCAACACAGTGCATGTAGAAAACAGTAGAGCTTGCAGCATTAGTGGCAGGATATTGATTTCATCAGACTGATCCATGGAGGCTGCTAGTTCACGCGTGCTGGACTATTGCAGAAAGCACAATTGACTGGCCTTTCACACAATACTAAGCCATAAATCATGGTGGGCCATGCTTTCTGTTTATCCAGCACATTTAGCCCAAAACGAACAAGCTAAGTGATTCATTGTGTTGGGTGGGCCAGGCTTGTGCATGTATTTGTGTTTCAACATATGAAGTCTGACTATACTTCATTTAAATGACCGTGATGGGAGACCTGTTTCTGCTGGAAAATGGTGTGAGAGAGAGAAGCCAACCCCTGTTCTAATCTCAAGAGCCCCACAAACTTGTGAAGGCAGATACACTGGAAACACGGCGTTGATGCCGGTTTTATACAAAAGGATGACAGCACCACTTAAGTTGCACATAGGGAGCAGCTAGCCAGCCTTTGTCTGTTTTGACTATTTCAAACTTTCCTCCCTTTTCCCCAACCGTATCTCTAGTCTTGTAGTCTTCGTTTAATCAAACTGTAGTCTTCTTTTAATCAAATGCTCTTAAATCATGTCATGGATCAAAGGACTATAATGCAAAGATTAGAGCATTGGCTCTTTCATAAAGAGTTCAGTGTATTACCAATCCTACTGAGATTTTAGATTAGAAGGGGAAAAACATCACAGGTCAGTGTTTCCAGCCATATTCCTTTAGGCTTTTTGATGTGCTGTTCAGAATGCAGATTGTAGTCTATGTTCTCATAGCCTATGTTTGAACTGAAATTGCTGTGCTCCTGGTGCATAATTCAGAACAGAAAAGAGCACTGGGGTTATATTTTCTTGCAGGACTTTGTGGATATTCAGTCTTTCTTTTTTCTTACTCTGTGGTTTGTGGATTTAAACTTTTACCCCTCTGTTAAATACATTAGTATAAAAAAGGCAATGACAGATTTTATAATCCAGTGATGCCCTACTATCATGAGGGATAATAGCAGTTTCTGCACCACAAGTGACAGCTTTCATCGCTTATAAAACTATGCTTCAGTACATGTGCTAATGTCGCCCTTAGACTTAAACTGCAGCTATTGCAGATGGCAGTCACATATGGCAAATCTCAGATACTGCCCTTTTAATTAAATTACAACTGAGAAATAGCTTCTGGGAGTAAACATCAAAATCCTGGATTTCACAGTCAACTACGAAATATGCAATTCCCAGTGTTTTTAAGATGGGGATAATTTAAATAAAAAGAGAGCAGTTACAACAAGTATCATAAACAAACCTTTGCAGCGATATTCACAGTATAATCTTATACATCTTTACTCAAGTATAAACCCCATGGAGTTAATGTGGTTTATTTCCAGGTAAGTAGTCATTAGGTTGCAGCCTCAAGATACTAAAATACAATTTGGATTATCCTCTTTCCAAAATGCTTAGACATAAAGGCAGAGAAAACCGCAATCTGTGTGACCGAGGGAGTGCAACATTTAGCTGTTACAGCTACTGGTTGTTTTTCTTAAAGCCATCTAAACAAGTGAGCATCATCATGCAGCTCCGTGTGTTCATCTTTTCTTTGGCCATGTCCCAAGTTTACCAAAAGAAGATACAACTCTTAAAATCACCAGTACTTGACCATTCCTTCTGAAACAGTAGGGTCTTGACATGTTACTCAGTGATGGATGGGAAGAAATTGTTCAATTCCAAGGGTTGCTTTAAAAAAAATCTTTAAAATTTGCCTTTCTGTATGTTATGCTTAAAATCTGTTCAGTGAATCATTGCTCCCCAACTGTTGTATTCCAGATGCAGTGGGCTGTAACTCCCTGAATTCCCAGCTAGCATGGGGCTAACTACAGGTAGTCCTCACTTGATGACCACAATTGGGACTGGAATTTTGGTTGCTAAGTGAAGCAGTCATTAAGCAAATCTGACCCAATTTCACAACCTTTTTTGTGGCGGCCATTAAGTGAATCACTGGGCGCTAAGTGAACCATGTGGTTGTTAAGCAAATCATGCAGTTCCCCATTGATTTTGCTTGCCAGAAGCTGGCCGGGAAGGTCAAAAATGATGACCGCAGGACACGGCGATGGTCATAAACGCAAACCACTTGCCAAGCACCCAAATCGTGATCACATGACCGCGGCGATACTGCAACAGTCATAAGTGTGAAAACTGGTCATAAGTTGTCTTTTCAACAGAGTTGTAAGTCTGAACTATCACTAAATGAATGGTTGTTAAGTGAGGACTACCTGTAAGAAAGCTTAAAGCTATAGTATACCTAGAAAGTATACTACCTATAAGAAAGCTTAAAGCTATAGTATACCTAGAGAGTTCTAACTGGGAAAGGATGAAGTGTATAAGCCTGTAAATAGCTATATTAACACTAAAGATTAAAAATACATCCATCAGTATTAACTATTACCTATGTGTTATGATACAAGGGACGTGGCGCTGCGGGTTAAACCGCTGAGCTGTCGATCGGAAGGTCGGTGGTTCGAAACCGCGTGGCGGGGTGAGCTCCCGTTGTTAATCCCAACTCCTGCTCACCTAGCAGTTCGAAAACATGCAAATGTGAGTAGATCAATAGGTACCGCTTCGGCGGGAAGGTAACGGCGTTCCGAGTCGTCATGCTGGCCACATGACCCGGAAGTGTCTATGACAACGCCGGCTCCAAGGCTTAGAAACGGAGATGAGCACCGCCCCCTAGAGTCGGATTAGACTGGACTTTACGTCAAGGGAAACCTTTACCTTTACCTATGTGTTATGATATTACCTATGTGCTATGAAACTGCCCAGAGTCATTTGTCGAGATAGGCGGTGAAGAAATGTGATAAATAAATAGAATAAATAAATGTTATTTTATTTATTATTCACATTTCTATCAATGCCCATCTCCCCCCAAAAGGCTTGGAAATATTCTCTTATTTTCTATGACATAAAAAGGAAAGTAGGGCTTGGAAGCAGAATTAATTTATAAGTGGGCTTTCAGAAGTTAGTATGTCTTAAAAGTGGACTTCAAAGTATCTGAGAAACATTGCAGTACCTTCTATATAACTTACTCATTTGCAAACATTCTTGTTAGCTTTCTGTAAGGTCATCTGCTTTTACTTCTGTGCTGGACAGAGGAAGAGAGAAGGGCTGTCTTCTGCAATGACCAGACTATGATGGCTTCCAGTCTCTCAGCTAGAAAAGAGGGGCAGGGAAGAAGCTTATCAAACTAGCTGGAGGAAGCATGGGATGAACCATCCTTTTATTCTCTACCCAACAACCTTCTGCATTTTTATCTTGGTGTATCTGAAGCCGGATGAAATCTCAGGAAAGGGTTGGAAGATCTACTCCTCCTCCAGCCTATTCCTTCTTCCCCAGACATCTTCTTCATAGAAATCTTGGTCACTTATGTCTCTCAGGCAAGTACTTAATTGAAAGACTGCCAAAATCATGTTAGTGGGAGATAGAACGCCTTTCTCAACTTCCATCTTTGGATATAGCCTGGCATTCTCATTAGGATATGTCCTCACATACTCTTTATTCTTGTGATGTTGCCTTCATCTCATTCTCAGACCATGATTGAGGTAATCTTGAGTTGTCCTTAATGGTTACTCTTTGCTTTTCCTTTAAGCCTGAAGCAACCTCTGGCAGTTCAAAGCTGAGGATAATCTCAGCGCATCCCGTTCCTTGCTGGTGGCAGTGTAGGCAGTTAAGGGGCAGGTTGAGTGCTGCCCACATGTACGCAATGCTGTCTGGAACACTGTCTCTGATCCATTTCTTTTCAGGTGGGTGGGGAGGCATCCATCAGCTGTTTGATACCTGCAGCTCCCTCACATCTTGAATGGCTGGTTGACTGGGTGAGGGAGATGATAAAGGGGATAAACAGACAAAAACCATGTCAGAGCAACTCCCCAAACAGCTGATGGGGGTTCCTGATAAAGTTTTCTTTCCCCCCTCCAACAGCTCCCTTTACCTTGCTGATCAGCTGCTTGACAAATTGCTTTGAATGCAGGACAGCTTATTGTGGGGGTAAAAGAGACCTCTTTTTACCATGTAGCTTATATTCACTGATTTGCAAGGTAAGATGAGGGTTGCCTAATAAATCAGGAAAACCTCTCCTGCACTACTAGGCATCCTTTATCCACCCCACAGATCACTTGTCTCAGTGCAAAGTTTGGTGGTGTTGGATTATGTTTACAGCAAGGAAAGGAAGATTTATCTTGTGTAGGGATGGTGGTTCCTGCCAATAGCTGGTTCCTGAATAGACAAATGAGTGTATTATATAGAAAAGGAAGACACATAACTTGTAGGAAAACACATGTATAGGAAAGGTAAAGTGCCCATTTGTGTTTTTACTGTAAATAAAGATATTTCTGTTTAACCATAAATAAGGAAGTTTGCCATAATTTTGAGATAAGAGAATATCTGAGCAGGATGTGAAAAACAGATGTCCATGCTAGGAGGAACAGATGTGAAGGGAAGATGTTCATGCTTATAGAACAAAGGCTATTGTAATGGGCTGACACATTCTGATTACCTAAATTTTGACTGAAAGAACTATAAAAGGATGGAGAAATTTAATCACTGGCATGGCTGCCCACTCAAAGCAACTTGGGTGCTTTTGATGAATAAATATATGTTGACTCTCCACTGATTTCTATTAAATTCCCAGCTTGGGAATGAACAAAGGAAGGAGTCTTATCCTTCTAACAGTGGATAGCTTAAACCCATGAGTCTAGCCATCTGTCAGAAGCATCCACCAATCACTTGTTGGTTGGTGACACTGAAGAAGAGGGAGAACAGCTAAGCCAGAGGGTTTGACCAGTGGCTTTGCTTAAGATGCCCTACAGACCCTAAATCACACCACCATCTGGACAGCAAGCCAAAGCAGAAGCTGTAGAGGCAGGGTAGGGATCAACAGTTGGGAAAGTAAGTGTTATGCTGGTTTACTTTTCTGCTGGCCCAAGGACAGGTGAAGAGCACTTTAAATTAGAGCTGTGTGAAAGGCCTACTAAGATCATATACTTGGAAGAGGATTTAAGTATCCTACGTTACTTATGTGAGATCTGTACAACTGGTGACCCAACAAACTGAACACCACCCACCAAGTAGCATGCTCCAGCATCTATTGTTTATTTGGTTTATATTCAGTTTTACTCTAAAAAGTCAAGGCAATGTACATGGGAGTCTCCCTTTTGCTCCTCTTTGAACAAAAATATATGGTGACTGTCTCAAAGTCATCTAATTGTTTTCGTCTTGCTGCAACCTTCAACTTCTGCACCACTGTTAGGTGTTGAGGCCACAAATATGCTAGGCTAGGCCTCAGTCCTGCTGAATAGTAATTACAATTGTCAAGTTAGATTACCTTTCATAGTTTTGCCTTCTGCAATAGGTCTCAAAGGTAGATTCTTCAGTTAACCAATCATATCCTACTGTAATTTTGTTTGCAACTATAGTAGTTCTCCAAGATATTTCATGAGCCCCTGGCATACTGCAAAGTAGAATTATAGATCACCAAATTACCCTGGATTGTTTTCAGAGAAAAAGTTTCATTTCAAACAATATTTAAGGTGTTAAAGCAAAAGAAAAAATAAACTTAAATTTAAATTTATTAAGCTTAAATTAATGCTTGAGTTTAAATTTAAAAATGGAGGAAGAAACTTCAACAACCTGCACTATTCTGATAACAGAAAATGTAAATGATCTACAAGATCTAGTAATAAAAGTCAAGGAGCACAGTGAAAAAATGGGACTAAAAGTGAATATAAAGAAGACCAAACTCATGACAATTGGTACAATAAACAGCCTCAGAATTGAAAATGAAGGCTTTGAAGTGGTACATAGCTTTTGCCTATTAGGATTGACTGTCAAGAAATACACCACAGACTAGCACTTGCAACAAAGGCTTTGGAAAAGATATTTGGATGCTGTGATGTGTCTATACCATATAAATATTAGAATTGTGCAAATAATGGTTTCCCTGTGACATTCTATGAAATTGAAAGTTGGACTTTGAAGAAGTGTGATCGAAAGAATATTGATGCTTTTGAATGTTGGTGTTGTAGAAGATTCCTAATAATACCATGGATAGCCAAAAAAACGAATGGTACATAGAACAAATCAATTCAGAGTTTTTACTTGAGGCACCAATGACTAGGCTCAAACTATCATGCTTCAGACACATTATGCAAAACCCTAGTTCCCTTGAAAAGTCCATAATGCTGGGAAAGAAGGAAGGAAAGAGGGAAAGAGAACAACTAGTAGCAAGATGGATGGACTCAATTACAACAGTGATGAATTGAGAGACCTAAAATGCTAGGCTGAAGACAGAGCATCTTGGAGAATATCTATGTGGCCATTAAGATTCAGTAACAATTTGATGGCACTTAACCAAAGACATGCTCTTTCTTTCCAGTTAAAAATGACAAGCAAAGTTATTTTATTTCTCCTTAGAAATTGGAAGGCATGCAGGAAGCAAGCAACTAGGTGTGTCAACCACTGGTGTCAAAAATTGCAGTTTTACTGCTAGCATTCATGTATGGAGAAAGATGAATGTATTAACCACACATCGCTAAGGGAAGCAGAACAAATATAAAAATATCTGGCCTTGTGGATTCAGTTCCAAAGCTGTCAGTTGAGCTAACTTTGCTAATCTCTCCTAAATGCACCAAACCAAAAAGTTCTTGTAGGCTGTCACTGTAAAGAGCAGCAGCCTACTTTACTCTGCCTTTCACATGACTGCCAAGTCACTTATCTGTGGATCTATCTGAGCCACCCTCAGTAATTCATTTCCATCTTAGCTGGACATTATCATAACCATCACATGTACTCAACAAGAAGATGACCTTAAATGTAATATCATCCCTCTCCCTAAAGAAAGACAGAAAAAAAGTTATTAAAAATGAACAAGTTCTTTTAACTACCTGGGTTTATTACCTATCAGTTGAACTTGCTTGGTTCAAGAGGCTGGTTGAATGTAAAGACCAGGCTCAGCTGGGGTGGCTCAGAGAATTTCCCTATCAGTACTCAGACATCAAGATTCCTGGTAAATTCAGATAGTAAAATCCAAGTTTTAATAAAGCCTATGTTTTGTTTGTTTTAAACTGCAACTGACTCTTTCTGAGTTGTCTCTGTTGGATTTTTTTTAATGAATACTGAATTGAGAATTGGAGTTAATTCCATTTTTTTTTTTGCCTAGCCTAGTGCAGTGTTGCTCAACCTTAGGAACTTTACAAACAGGGATTCCAGTATTTGCCAGGATTTCAGTGGGATTTAATAGTAGCTCTTAACTTAAATCCAAAGACAAATTCAATTCTGGAGTTCCTTAGTCTAGACAGTAAACAATGCTAAAATAAATGCCCAGCAATAACCCACATTTCCCAACAGGTAATTGCAATTTCTTCAATGAAAATCTCATAGGATGCTTGTGCGAAAAATGCATTCAGTATCCTGTAAATTACTTTAAAATAGTGTGATAAAATAAACACTGGAAGACCTTTCAAAATGTAAATCAACCTTGGAGTTAATTTCATCTTAATCACATTTATCTTACTCCAAATACCAACTATCTCTCTAAATCTTCATTTGTCACAAAACAGGAGATACATTAAAATTCCCAGTTGAGATAAATAAAGGAGTCAAAGCACAATCCTTATGTTTGTCAGAATTGTTGCTATAACCATGACATCTAATTTACTCCAATGTATGGAATAACTAGGCAGGATACTAAACTCATATTTATGAAGAAAGAATAGGAACAGACATTCCTATTTATATTTCGGGCTTATATAAATTTATCGTAGAGTAGATTATTAAGCTCTGCCCCACCCCTCATTGTATTTCCTGTATTGTGTCTAGAGAAAAAAGGAAAAAAGTAGATATATGTTTTTGTGCATCACTACAAACACATGGAAATCTATTTATATTTATTCTGCATAAGCTCCATTGAAATCAGTAACTATTACACATTGGTAAATATGCTTAGGATTTCTAGTCCATCTCAGTTGGTGGACTGCTCTCATTTTCCTCCATATGTAGAAAGTTAGCATTTGCAATAGACTGTCTTTCGATTGAGTCTCTCCACTTCCAAGACTGTGGGGTCTTACTTTTCTATCATCATGCTTGGGTCTTAAACTTTTTCCCAAAGCTTCTTGCTCAGCTATGATTACTAATTTATGTTCCTCACCAAGATCAGCAATGTCACATGTTTTATAGTTCTTATAGGTTATATGAAGGGGAAAAGGTGATTTGGAGCACACACAGGCATGTGCATTGTACCTGTTAGGGCCTCCTTAAACAAAGCACATCTGTGCTTGATGGAACACCTTAATATCACAACACATGGACAGACTCAATCACAGTTTCAAGTGGGAAACTAGGCATCTTAGTCCAAGCCAAACCCCAAAGCACTAGGGAATTCCTGGAAGCTTGGCATTCAGACAAATCAGCCATCAGTAGACACATAGATATAAACCATATTTACACACCATTCAAAGGAGACCATAAAAAAAGCTAAGAGGGAAACAAAAAGGCCAGAACACATCCCCTCCAACAGCCAACACCCAGATAAGCAAGGATTAACACCAGACAAGCAATCAAGAAGAAAATAATACCCTAATCAAGGAACTACCAAGGAGAAAACCACACCCTGACCAAAACTGGAAGGACAAGCTACTGTATACAAACAGGGAGCAAACCTCACTTGCACTGATGATGTTACCTAATTGCACAATGAAATGCCTGCAAGCAAACAGCCAAGCTCAGAGAGCGTCAAGGACTTCACTGTTCAACCCTGAGCTACATATAATCTTTTCTATTGGAACATCTGTTCCTGCTGTACAAGTTGTGGCTTCTTTAAAGAGTTGCCAACAGGTGAACTGCAGATGCCCTATCTACTCCAAATCACCTTGTCCCATCTCAGTCTGAATCACCACGCAGCCCTGCTTAATGTGGTTGTGACCCAGTCTTTCTTAGCTTGGCTCCCTCCAAACATGTAAACCTCAGCTGCCAGGTACACAGCAATGGCCATGCTGCCTGGGGAGTTCTGCAAGTTGAAGTTTGTACATGTGAAGTGTATTCAGGCTTGGCTAAGTTGATTTAAACACAGGGCTACAGCAGGGTTTCTCTGGTGCCAAGAAAAGAGAGGAAAGCTAAGTTGTACTTGAGGCAGTGGTCAGCAAGTTGCATGGTGTCCCAGGACAGCCTACCAAGCCCTGTGACAATGGCTGGCTCCAAGCATACAAAAGTCCCTCTTTCTGAAGTTGGTTCCAGAATTTCAAAGCTAGAGCAACATCTATTTTAAATCATTCCTACCCCATCTTTTTTCTCAGGGATATGGTGAATATAATCTTGCTGTTGATGGCTACCAGCAGTTGCTGTAAGAGTACGGTTGATTTTCTTCTCTTGCTCAAAAGTTACGACAAATCTCATGTGCCTTGAAAAATTCTGAGCATTATAGAAGTGGCTTGCTTCATCTGCATTGTAAAAGGAATGGGAAGGGAGAAAAACAATATTTTCAAGTTGTCCTCACTGGAAATTTTTTCATCTTCTGGCACCAAATTAAGGATCGTTTATGGCACAAAATAATTCCAACAGTTTTGCACTGCTTGCCAGCCCTTTGCTCATTCAGCTCCAAATATGAAAAGCTAGTAGAGTATTTCTGTCTGTCTGAGAGCTCCTATATTCCATGTGTATGTGTACTCTCATATGTACTGGGGGGAAAAAAAAACCCTCTTCTGCCTGACATGTAAAGAATGTAGTTGACAGAGGGTTGGCCTTTTAACCCCTGTTGCATGTACTGAACTCTGGTCTTAGTTTTGGAATTACGACAGTTCCCAGATTATAAATTATGGGTTCTAAAGCTCAGGAAACTTAACATCTGAATGTTGCTTAAAAGGTGCCTTTTATACTTGCCTGTGTACCCAAAAGTCATTGGTTAGCTGCTTTATGTATCTAAGAAAAAAATTGCAATGCTCTGCACAAGAAACTAGGGGAGGTGGGATTTGCTAATTCAGAAAGAAGCTCCAAGTCAATCTTGTCTCATGCCAGACACCCTGACATAGTGGAGGTAAAATACACATGAAACAAGAGGTCAACACCCAAATGTGTGCTCTCACATGCTTTCTAGCCATGTTCGTATGACATCCTTAAGCAGGTCAACCGATCATCTATTTGGCTGCATTCACGCAAATTATATTTGGTTAGTGTTAACCTTGGTTAGAGTTTTCACAGATAAATTTGTTGTACAAACCAGAAAATGGATTGAAGTGTATGAATTTAGTCTCTCTCTTCCCTGTGCACGCAGACACGCTCACGTGCTCTAATTGTGGAAAATGAAATGGTTATCTAAAGCATTGATTTGTAATGATCAAAAACCTATTCCCAGGGGCAATGCCTCACTCCACTTATGAATTACCAAGCTTTTTAGGATAATTAATTCTGGACACTGTGTATCAGGGTAAGACTGTGGAATCAGGATTTAACAAGATTAGACCTCAGTATATTCTGTGAACTTAAGTTTATCATTTCTCTTCTACAAAGACTCGAGCAGCAGGATCCTAATGCCCTCCCCATCTATATGTATATTTAAATCCAGTAGGGTCCTAAATTTTCTAGAAACAAAATAACTTTTTCTGTGACATTTAGAAAAAGATCTGCCTGCGGAGCACTGTGACATCAGATAGTTTCCTCCACGATGCAACTGAAGAGTTATATCATACCTCCCTCTGTATAAGCAAGAGCTTTGAGTCTGTTTCAAAAATTATTACCAATTATTTGAAACTTTATTTATTCATCATATTTGTATCACTGCCCATCTCCCCCACACGGGGGACCCTGGGTGGTTCGCAATAAAACAATTTAAAATTCAATAAAAGCATAAATAATACCAGTAATCAATAAATATGTAAAATACAGTCAAATCCAAGTAACAGCAGATCTAATTCAGCCCATAAGGTGGTAAGACCGATCCCGGGCAGGACTAGAGAATGAACCAGCCCCAAGAATGGCTCTTCCTCTCCCCACTCCAAGCATGGTGGCAAAACCAGGTCTTCAATTGTTTTCTGAAGTCCAGGAGGGAGGGGGCTAACCTCACTTCCGGGGGAAGGATGTTCCAAAAGGCGGGAGCTGCTGCAGAGAAGGCCCGCCTCCTGGACCCTGCCAGATGGAATTCTCTAACAGACGGGGTCCACAGCATGCCCACTCTGCATGACCAGGTGGGACGGGTTGATGTAATGGGGATGAGATGGTCCCTTAGGTAACCTGGACCCATGCCTGGACTTGTATTTTTATGTCACTTCTTTAAAAAAAACATTACCCTTGTTTGAGATTATTTATTTACTTGCCAGGTATATTTTATGTCTTGCCTTTCTGCCAAAAGTTAACAGTAGTTCACTTGGGAATTGCCTATCATTTTTATTCCACAACAAGCAATCCTGTGAGGTAGGTTGGGCTGAGAGAGAGTGATTGACCCAAATCATTCAACTGAGTTTCCACAATTGAGGATGGCTTGATCTTGGATTATCCCAGCCATAGTCCAACACAATGGGTACAAGAATCTAGCCAACCTAAGGTGATATATTAACATTCACATTTATGCTGTAGCTTCAACAGAAAGTTTTAAACTGCTAATTCAAGGGTGGTGTGGTATAGTGATGAACATAGATGCCTTCCAAGCAGTGGAAGTTCAAGCCCACCTCAGCCATGGAATCCTACTGGATGACTTTGGACCAATCACTCCCTCTTAATCCAACCTACTTTACAGGGATATAGTGGGAATAAAATTGAAGGTGAGGTGCTACATAGCCTGCCAGGAGCCTAAGAAGGAATATCAGTATAACATGTTTAAAAATTATCTTCTGCAAAAAAAAAATATATCAGAAAATAATTTAGAACAGCAGGCCTGCCTGTTTATGCATTCAGTGGATTGTATGGACAAAGCCTTTGTTTTGCACATCCAAAATGCATAAAACATTGTAGGAGCAGCAAAGTGGATCATCAGCAAGTCTGATGGAGATGCTAATTACAACATCACACATTTTAAGTTGTGCAGCTGTAATACTGTGTTTGGTCTACAGCTCTTATCATTCAAGGCAACTTGGCCACTGGCCATACTAACTGGGGATAATGGAAGCACACTAGCATTCTTGAATATCCAACTATGAACTAACAGGAGTCAATCTGGGGGTAATTCACCAGGAACAAATAGTATGTGATCAGTTGACATAGATGCCAACTTTAATTTGTTTTCCTAGCTTTCTGCTTCAAGTTCTTGGAGGATATTTGTACATTAAGGTAATAAATACCGACACACCAATAAAATTGTAGAATCTTTTTTTTTTTTGGTTGAAATGGAGACCTGAGGCGCCAAGAACTAATTTACAACAAAACACCACTCAGAATAAATGGTCTTCTACAGCTTAATGGATAGCTGGTTTGAATGGCAGAATGAATTCAGGCATTTTAAAAAAAATTGAATACACATGTGAAAGAATTCTAATTGCATTACAAGAAAAACTATCTTTCTGGGAAACCATATTTAATGGCCAGGAAGGATAAAAATAGGCAATTATTTCCCTAATTAAAGTAAGAGTTCTCTTCCAGTCAAAGGGTGGGTGGGACCTAAGATGAAGTGAAAATGTTTGGCCGTTAATTTGTGTGACTGTAAAAGAGAACTAGATACATTTATGGAAAATATGACTGAGTCGTTATTGGCTAGACTTTCATTATGGATAGACTTTGGCCAAACAAAAATACCTTGCTTTTTTCCCCTGACTTTTAAGTATACTGTTTGAAGATGTGTTGGACAAAGCTGGGGATCTTATGTTCAGGCCCACCCCAAGCTATAGTCAGCCCTTTGAGGTAGGCCACCTTAGGAAGCAGATGCTGCAAGGAGGACAGGAATTATACTTTATTGTTAAAGGTAGTCCTCACTTAACAGCCATTCGTTCAGTGATGGTTACGACGGTGCTGAAAAAACCAACTTACAACCAGTCCTCACACTTAACAGCCATTGCAGTGTCCCCATAGCACATGAGCGCAATTTGGGGGCTTGGCAATTGGTTCGCATTGTCTCGTGGTCACATGATCACCATTTTCGACCTTCCTGGCCAGCTTCTGGCAAGCAAAATCAGTGGGGAACTGCGTGATTTGCTTAACAGCCATGTGGTTCACTTAACGCCTGGGGCCATTTGCTTAAAAACTGTCACAAAAAAGGTAATAAAATCAGATCAGATTTGCTTAATGGCTGGTTCACTTAGCAACTGAAATTCTGGTCCCAATTGTCGTTAAGTGAGGACTACCTGTATTAGATATTATAACAGAATCTTGGAAGCCTGCCAGAGTAGCACTAAACAGGAAGCCGAGCAGTAAAAAATCATGTCCTTTATTCCAAACAGAATCAAGGTGGGGTTATTTTGAGTCTTTCTCATGTTCCTTCCTCTCTCAGGACTGAGTTGTCATTTATTTTCTCTTTGCCCTTCTCCTAACGACACTTGCATTCCTTTGTCAACATTATCTCTGCACTCCACTACAGCCATGGGAACTCAGTGATTGACTTTGAGCTGATCCCTCTTTCTAAGCCCAACCTATTTTACAGGGTGATTGTGGAGTTGAAATGAAGGGAATGCTCCATTTAAACTATCTTAAGCTCCTGGAGAACAAGCAAAAGAGAAGTCTAACAAACAGTATGAGTTTAATCAACTCAAAACATTGCAACTATTACAATGTTTTGGCTAGTCTAAGAAATATATTGGGGTTTTTTCTCCTCACAGCCAACACCTTATCTACCTCTTCAAGACACGTGGGGAGAAGTGACTCACATTGAAACATCTGGAATAACAAGCATCTGCATCTGAAATCTGTCTAGTGCAGAAATGGATACTTGGGTGGTGGAAGGTGGGGGGAAAGAAGCAGAAAAAAATGGGATAATAGACTTCAGTAAGGACTTATAATGAGAATAAATGTAGAGACTGAAGAAATGTTAATTGTACATTTGGAGGGATAGATTTGCATATATTTACATTAGCTAAGGAACAGTCTCTTCTGAATCAGACTAAAGGTCAAATCTAATTATTTTTAATTTTAATCACAGTGCAGCAGCACGATAATATCAGCAATCTGTAGAGACATCTAACAAAGCTTTCTGCTCCAGTCTACAAAAGAGGAGGGCAGGCAGCATACTTGAATTATCTTTTTATCCTTTTTAAAAGAAGAAGAAGAAAAAAGAAAAGAAAAGACAGATTAAAATGAGAAGTGCTAAGCAGGAAACAAAAGTGCTGTCCTTTACGAGGCAAATTATGGGGTTCACAGAACTCTTTATTTTGGTGTAAAAACAGCTTGAGAGTCAGGAGTACGAATGTGCTATTATCCCAACAGCAATAAAAATGTGGAAACAGTGGTAGATGGGGGTCAGTCTTCACTTATGAGTGCAAGGGCAGAAACATATCTCTTTAGTTTCCCTGCAAAAGGAGTTTGGTTAATAGTCCACCTCTCACTTCCTCAACAACCTCCATCTTCATATGCCCTAATGAGAGCAGCACCATTTTCACATTAAGTCCCCATCCAACCTCCCTATGGTTGTCTTCCCAGGCTCCTGGCCCTCATCTGAAGTGAGGTGAGTGGGAATGGAGGACAGGGCCTTCCTGGTGCTGACATTCCATTTTTTGAACTGCCTGTCAAGAAGAGCCTTGCCTAGCATTCACTTTTTGGTTCCAGCCTGGTTACATTTCTAATCCCTATTATTTCAGCTCCATTTATTTACTACTTTTTGTGTGTTGTCTTCTGTTTTGCCGTCATGGCTTCAGAGTTACAAAACAACATCTCCTCCTCCTCCTCCTTGCAAACTGCCCTGGGAACTATTATGGTGGAAATAAGCATGTATATAAATGAATAAATAAAAAAGCCAGCTTGCTTGTTTGATTGTGGGTGAAAGCCCTCTCACTGCCATTTGCTTTGCTCTTTTAAAAAAATATTTATTTATTTATTCTATTTCTATAGCTTCCCCTTTTTCCCAATTTGTTTTGAGTTTAGAAGCTTCAGCGTAATTTCATCCTTTTAAATTGTGGTATGTGTGATATGTGTGGCTTTTAACATATGATGGATGGAGTGCAAGGAACTAACTGACCTTCCCACATGTATCTGATTTCTCAGAAAGACTGCATAGATTGTGAGTTTTTGTACATTAAATTGCTAATGCCCAAGATTGTTGTCTGTGTACTTCTTGTTATCTTCTCATCTTCCAGATGTGTGGACTTGGTGATGCTTTCTGAAGAATTCTGGGGGGTTGGTCCTCACATCCAGACAGTGCTGGCTGGGATGAACATCAGTTTTCGGTCATCATTCCTAAAACCAAAATTATGGTATCTAAGCCTACCATATCTGGACTGGAAAAGCTTGGATGACAGTAGTTAGTGTAATTGCTTCCATCTGGTGATCACCTGATTATTGCAGTCCAGATATGGTCGTCTTAACAATATCACTCTCATAAAAACACATTGCTGGCTTGGCCACAGGCAGTAGCAAATCCATAGTATTGTTACTCCCCTTGTACATTATTCTACAATAGCTTCTGGCGTGTGAATAAGGGATTCCACCTTTGAGTTCAGAAGTAATATGCTTCTATTATGTGACAGCATCTCATAAAGATTTAGGATAGTGATATGCATGCACACTGGGAGAATATAATTCAGTTTGTGGGGTGTACTTCTGAATCAATTTGCAAAGAAGCATGCTGCTAGTCTACATAGTAGAAATCTCTCCCTCATTAACCTTTCCTAAGTGTTAAGTTGTGAAGATTATTGACAGCTTAAAAAAAAAAACTTTCAGATGCTGCAAAATGTCTGCAAACTTTTCAATATGTTATTCAGTATTACTCCTACACACAGTTTTGCTGAATTCATCTTGTGGGAGAACTCTCTGAGGTAGTAGGAGAAAGGAGTAATTCTGTATGCAGTGCATGAACAGAATTTGGAAGGCTGCTTTCTTTTGGGATGGGGTTGTAAAAAGAGAAAAAACTGAACACATCCTATTTGGGGAACACTAAACATCTCCTTAACATCCTTGTTTCCACCAGAGGCATCCATAAAATCAAGGTTTGTTCAGAATGAAGAAATGTGTGTTGTGATGCCAGGATGCACTCTCTCCTCATTATGTACTGTGTGTGTGCAATGTTCTGATACACTAAAGTAGTAGCATCAACACATGTTTTGCCATTTGCCCATAGACACCCATTGGACAGAAAGAAACCACAGTAGGGATGTTGTTGTTATCTCTTAGAGCATAGTTTCCCCAGATTTATAAGGCACATGCCCAATTTCTAGAAAATTAAAAATCCTTCCCCCATTTTCATTAGGTTTGTGGGCTGTCAGCTCAAAATTATTTGAAGTTTTGTTGAAGAATAATTGATGCAATCCTGCCAAAAAAAAGGCAAAACTGGAACACAAGCAACCATGGGAGAGAAGCTAGGATGGTAACTACTAGTCTGCCAGCCGTCTTTGTAGAGCAGGACTGTTAACCTTCTGCCTAGATGAAGCCATTTTGCTGCAATGCAGTGGTTTTCTACCTGGTCCTTAAAGGAATTCTGCCTTTTGGAGACCCCTAGGATGGCCCTTGGGAGATGAGGCTGGGGGGCAGGGGTCAACATACATCTTTTATGAACATTGGGAGATACTTGGGGCTCTTTGGGGAGGAATTGCTTCCATTTGTTTAGTTTTATTAGTTGTGGCTTGGTATTATGGGTTATCAAAGAAGGGGAAAGACTGGGGAAAAAAGCATGGTCTGGGAATAAATGTTGGTGTAAATAACTGAGAGGGGAAGAAATATATTGGCGTCCCCAATCCAGATGTTGGAGAGAAGGAAGGCAGCCTGTCTAAAAAAGTCAAGATGTAGCAAAGGTGGCCCTCCAAACTTTAAGACCTGGTTTATAATGTCAGGTCCGTAGCTTGTAAAAATACCCCTTTTTTGAAGCCCATCTGAAATTCTACTGCACAACAGTGAATGCAGAAGAGAGAACCTACTTCTCTGCTCCCATTACACAAGTCAACAATACTTTTCTATACTGTATTGTCTCTCCTCCATCAACATATTGTTGTGAGAACTTTTCATTATTTTCTTTCTGAACAGTCAAATTCTCTTTCATTTGTAGAGTGTTGAGGCAGATCATAGGGAGGTAATACTGGCAATCATTTGTGTTGTTCATGTGGATTCTTTTCAGTTGTTGATCACAAGAATCCAGATAATCAAGAGGATTGGTGATGGTCACCTCCTGCTTGCCATGCCTTGCTGATCAAATTGACCAGACTGGAATTGTCCCCATGGTAAATGGAGATAATCAATGCCTCTTTTGAGTGTTGGATATTTTCTCACCTACTTAAAAGAAAGATGTAAGACTTTACTGAAGTCTTCTTTGGACTTTGTAATTATAGTCCAGTCTCAAATATTTCATTCTTGGGTAAGACAATCAAGAAAAGGATGTCCTCACAATTCCAGATGCATCTGGATGAAACTGATTATCTGGACTTGTTTCAACCAAAGGATATGATACACTTCGATAGCTTTGGTGGATGACTAATGCCAAAAACTAAATGGTGGCAGTTGTGATTCCACTAATTCTCCTGGACCTCTTGGCAATGTTCAGTACCATCAACCATAGTATTCTTCTGGGCTGTCTGATGGTCCTGGTGGAAATGTTTTGCAAAGATTCCATTCCTTCCAGATGGGTTGTACATGGAACATGGTGCTGGACAACTGCTATCAACAAGTAGGTGTATTGTCCTACCTTGCCCCCTATGCTACCCAGATTATTTGCCATAGATGCTATGCCATTTTACATATACATGAAACCACTGGAAGAGATTATTTGGAGCTTTGGAATGGGGTGCCATTAATATATTGATAGTACCCAGCAATGCTGCTCCCTACCAAGGAATTGAATATTGCCTAAGCTTGGTAATTGGTTGGATAAAGGAGAAGAAGCTGAAATTAAATATGGATAAGAGATACTCTTGGTAAGGCAAAAGCTGGACTCAGGACTGAGGTGAAGCCTACTTTGGATGGGGCAGTGCTCTCCCCAAAAGATCAGGTTCAGATTTGGGGCATGCTTCTTGACCCCTAGCTGTCACTGGTAGACATTGACTGTGTTGAGAAGCAGATTTGCACAACTAAAACTAGTGCTGCCTTTCTGAGCCAGTCTGATTTGGCAACAGTTATGCACTCTTTGGCTACCACCCAAATTAAGTTTTCCAATGCATTCTATGGGGGGGGGGGGGGAGTGCCCTTGAAAGGTGCCTCAAAATTTAATTTAGTGCTAAATGCAGCAGCTTGGCTGCTAATCATTGGATCAGGGATCATATGGTATCTCTACTGAAAGATACCACCGAAAGATCTATACAACAGTTTAAAGGATCATTTTGATCTTAAATGGGTTAGGACCTGATTAGAAGCGTGCTTCTCCTGCTTGTGAACTAACCTGGTTGCTAAGATCTGCAGGAGAGGCTCTTTGTTTTTGTTTTAAATAATTTTATTAAAGATTATAATTGAAATAGTAAAAACTAATAAGGAAGGAAGGAAGGAGTAAAAAGCACAAAGGAAAAATAAAAAAAGAGAGAAAGAGAGAGGTGACTTCCAACCTTCATCACAAGTATAAACTATTTTAGTAAGTTTTCACCTCCTCCTAGTTTACAAGTGATCTTTTCATCCCATGTCCCATCTCTTATCTATAAACAAATCCATAAAGCATTGTATTTCAGTCCTGGTGTCAGCAAAAGTCTATTAAGGGTTGCCAGAAATAACAACATATCTATTTTAACCTTGATCAAATAAACCAACTTTGTATTTCTTCCTTTTCCTTCTAACAATCTTAATCCTTAGTCCATTCAAGAAATGTCGTAGAACTTGATTTCTTTTCTTTTCTTTTTTTGCCGCTTCTCACAAGATTCACCCAAGCTTTAACAAACCTCTTTTGTAAATCCAATATAAAAGAATTATTCAGGTCACTTTCTTGGTTTATTATTTGTAATTCCATTTTGACTTTTTAAGCATCATCTTATTTCTTTTGTATGTCCAATGAGACATCTTTTTCCATGTGATTCTTGTAGCCTGTCATTTGTAGATCCACTTCCAGTATCCACTGTCTCTGTCTCGTCAGATAAAATTTGTTCCTCTTCTACCATTTTTTCCAAAACATCTTTTGGACACAGTCTATTCATAGAAGCAAACATTGCTGTTGACATTGTCGATATTAACTTCTGATTTCATTTTTCAAAAGTGTCCTTCATTATTTCCAAGGTTATAATATTTTGCGTCATTCTGTAGCTTTTAATCAGGTTTATGTATTCTTCTTTAATTAAAATCTTTAGTTCCCTCTAGCGTCCAATTTTTAGAATTGTTTATCTCTTTTATGTTCAAAACAAGTCAACTTATAATTAATTCCAAAATCTTATTTCAAATTTATCTGGGCCCTTAATCCATTTATAACTTTCTAAAATCAAAGTCTTAATTAGCTTTTTGTTGTTAATTTCAATTTTTTAAGTTATTAAGCTTGTAGTTAAAATGTTCTTTCATTAAGGATTCAAGGCAGACTTACTCAGTGTTTTCAGACTTGTTGATTCAGAGGTTCCTAATAGCTAAAAAGCGGTTAGCAAGCAACTTCCAAAAGTGATTAGAAAAAGAAGTATGCAAATTTAGTGTCCTTTTAAAGGCGCCAACCATGGTTTGAGCAAGATGGATATTCCCTTGTCTCCCAGTGCTCAAAACTCACCGGAAACTGCTGTCTTGTGGTCTCCTTGTGAGGAGCAACTCTCTGGAGTACTTGTGGGCAATCTTCTGTACTCTCTTTGTCTGGAGAGGTTCGAAGAGCCAATCTATTCACCGGCTCTTTGTACTTCACCATGGTCGTCAGCTCCACTTCAGTCCGCCATTTCTTCCTCCAGAAGCCGTCTGCAGGGGAGGCTCTTTGGAAGATGCTCCCTACAGCCAGAGGTTTCTCTATGTGATATATAAGAGAGGGCTGCTCAGGTGGCTCCGTGGCTATGGAATATTCTCCCCAGGGTGCTATTTTTTGAAACCCAGGTCCCACTCTTGCACGATTGAGGAAAGTAGCAAAAAACAAATCTTTACTCCTCTTTTAACTGTTAATTGATTTTAATGACTTGAATTGCATTGATTGCACTGTCATCTTAAATAATTTGTGTTCTGTTTTATCATGGTAAACCGTGTAAGCTTTATATAAGCAGAAAGGCAGGATATAAACTAAATAAAGAAATGAAAGAATTTTAGATGCCTGTAACCATGGATTCTTGATGATATGCTACAGTGCGAGCAGGTCCTTTGCCTACTCAGAATTAAGCAGTCTTTACTGTAACTTTTTTTAATTGCCATCTCTAAGTGGGCATTTGAGTATAGTTTACTTTGCTTTCTGTTTGCTTTTTTGTACTCAGTTAATAATTTAAAAAAAAAAAGAGCATACATTCATATAGTTATGCTAAAATGGGGCCTATTATTCTGTCTTAGTTTCCACCCATCTATTGCAGCAAAATGCTTGGAATTGTGGTAAATATGACAGGGTGTATGTATGAGGATGACAGGGGCAGCTTTGATTTTATGTATTTATTTTCTAAACAATACGAATAGAGCACAAACCTCATTTGAGTCGACCCTGATTGCTAATAACTATTTGACATGGAAAATAGGTCACTATTATTCTCTCTTTATATAGCCTGAAAAAAATAAATTTCCCATGGCTGCTGAATGGTCCTATGGCATTGCTAGGATGGGACCCAGATCTCCTGGTCAGAGTCCAGTTTTATTTTCATCACAGGACAAAACTACAGCAGGCATAATCGTGAATAAATGTGGGTATCTATTTATATTTGATTAATTTTACTTTTACAATCCTTGAAAAAAGTAATGATGTCTGTACCTCAGTTGTTTCTCCACATCTCCCCAAGAAAAATCTGAAATGGCTTTTATGGAGATGCTACATAAAATAGGTAACTGACTGAACCTTGAGCATCTTTCATAGGTGACTGTGGTTAGGACTTAG
Source organism: Candoia aspera (assembly GCF_035149785.1). Lineage (NCBI taxonomy): Eukaryota > Metazoa > Chordata > Lepidosauria > Squamata > Candoiidae > Candoia > Candoia aspera. The sequence goes on along the minus strand of NC_086158.1, from coordinate 17,338,858 downwards.
ATCATTTTTGTTTTCATCCTGCTGTAGCAAATAGCAAGCAAAAGACAATATTTGGGCAGCACAGTTACCCAGTCTTCCTCAGGTTGCTGTGTACCAGGAAATCAGCTTTACCTATTCAGATGCACCCTCTAGAAAGGAAGGGATATATTGCTGCAGATAACAGGTGAAGAATTCTGAAGTTTTACAGAAGAAGCAACTGGATCAATTCCACGGATTGTGGTCAGTCACAAAAGCATGCCCAGTGTGAATGCAAAGGGAAGAATCCCTTATTTATTGCCAATATAGGAGGGTTGAATGAAAAGGAATGCCTCCAGTGTTATAAGTCTCCAAAATATGGCAGTTTTAATGCATTAGGAGCTCTGATGTGTTCTTTAGCATCTGTTCTTTCACTTCATTTGGTGGAAGGCTGTTGTGAGAAAAGGTTGTGTTGTTATACTGTAGTTGGAAGCCTGCTGTGATATTCATCAGTACACTTTAAGCAAAGTTCCATGCTTGAATTTTTGACTGCTGAAGGAATTCTTCCAATTGAAATTCACCACTGAATGCAGGGTGTTTATGGTGATGATTGTCTTGGCATGAGTACTGTGCGTTGCTGGGCCAAAAAAATAAAAGGATGGTGAATGGGCAGAGCTGATTTGTGTGATCAAGAACAAAATTGATGACTTGTGACAGCAACTGATTAATTACACATGAGAAAAGTTGATGAATTGACTAAGGACAATCGGCAGATCACTCAAAGGGAAATTGCTGTCAAGCTTGGCATTTCACAGGAATGCGTGGTCACATTATTGATGTTCTTCAATATTGAAAGGTTTGTTCAAGATGAGTTCCTCTCATGCAGAAGAGATGAAAAGTTGAAATTTGCCAGCAATTGTCATGCTATGAAAATGAAGATGAGGAATTTCTTCATAGCTTTGTGGTAGACAACAAAATGGAGGCTCATCATTATGACCCAAAAATGAAGTATCAGTCCATAGAATATCATCACACAGCTTTATCTGTGGAAAAAAAATCAAAACCTAGGCTTTGGCACAAAAATGCATGGTTACATCCTTTGGGACACAAATGGAATTATTAACATGGATTTCCTTGAACCTGGCGGCATTATCAACTCAGAGTGCTGCACTGCATCACTCAACACTAAAACAAAGATTAGGCAGAGTTTCAAACCACAAGAAAGAAATTTTGCTGCAACATGACAGTGCTAGATGTCATACCTCACAAACTACTCAAGAAGCAATTGAGCAGTTGGATTTCATGTCTTACCCAATTCTGCCATACAATCCAGACTTGGTTTTGTGTGACTTCCACCTTTTCCCAAAATTGAAGGGAAACAGTGGACATCTGTTTGATTTAAATGAAGAGATGGAAAGGAGCATCAGGACCTGGTTGAAGAGACAACATGTGGAGGGTTTTGTTTTGTTTTATTTTTTGTTGTTTTTGTGACAGCTTTAAGAAGCTTTTCCATCATTGCAGAATTGTGTACTGAATGGTGGCGATTATGTGGAGAGCTAAATATAGTTAACAAAAGAGCTCTTTTCAAGGATTATTTTCCTGTTTAGTATATTAAAATATCCCCATTTAAACTAAAATTATGGAGCTGGCATTACTTTTCATCCAGCCTTCATACCATATGGATTTGGATTAATGTCATATTGACTTATTAAATACCAAGAATGTGGCCCTTGGTAACATTTAGCATAGTAACTGAAGATGCAGCCTTGGTAATTCAACAAAATTGTGAAAAACAGCTTTTGGTTGTCCTGCAGAGATTAGATTTTTAGTTGACGCTATATCATAGTGAGTACCAACATCACTCCGTTTAATGACTTGTACATGCCAAGTCTGTGATGTAAACCTCTTGAGTAGAGAGGAAACACATACTCTGAACAATATTGAAAGGAATATTTAAGAGCCCATGCATTTTTCTGACTCAGTTGCATTGTAACTTTAATCAGATAGTGGATATCACCAAAATTAAATGAATACTTTACATCCTATATTTTCATATGAATTTAAAAGTTTATCATCTGAATGAACCCTAATTCTTTTAAATCAGGGATGAGAAGAAGCCTATATCCCCACCTCCCAAAAGTATGGCCTCTTTGGTCGCAAAACGTTTCCCACCCATCGGAAACACACCTCTATTTGCAATCTCCTTTCATGACCGCCTGTTTTCAATGGACTTCTCTGAGAGGTTCTGGTTAAGAACCCATCTCACTTAGTAACAGCAACCAGTGTTCGATGGCATCCTGTCTCTGGTGCCAGAAATAATGTAGCTATCAGAACTCTAAGCAACAGGTAAACTTTTAAATTTACCTTAAAGCCTAAAACTGTAAACATTTTAACATACTAGATGTCCATAGACAATTTTCCCCACAAATAAGGGCTTGTTGAAAACAAGAATCTTTGGGAAGCATCTAAAATGCATTAATTTTGGCATCCTTCAACTACTGGGGCAAAACATTTTAAGGGTAGATGCCACCCGAAGGAAAACTTCTGTCAGTTACTGCTAGATGATGATCCACAGTGTAGGTCTTCCATGCAAAGGTGGCTACTAGGATCAGCATTCCTTTTGGTGGTAGCACCCTGGCTGTGACATGCTGTTCCTGAAGAGGCTCATGCAGCATTTTTTAGGCATTTTGGTATCACGTAAAGTCTTTTATTCTCTGAGGCTTTAAAACAGCAGCGTTCTTAGTCACTATATATTTTGTATATTTGTTTGGGGTTTGCTTTTATTTTCTCTGCTGGGAATGTCTGCTCTTCAGACCTTTGCATGGTATTGATTGGATGGCATTAAGCCATACATTGTTTAACTATGGCTTATTGAATGAACCAGAATCAACTGGGTTTCTACAGCTTGCTAAGTAATAAACCATGGTTTACACACTAGAATAACAGATTCGCACATATGAAGCCAACAACAAATAATCCACTTCATTGTTTATTGCAGCCTATGTCCTTTTTATTATATTTTATTGTTTTCCACTGTAAACCATCTGCAGAATCATATTGCTGAATGGCATGTATTCAGTCATGTATTACGTATGAATAATAAAGATTTTGTTAAGCCTAATTCACAGAGATTGGTGCTGCAGAGGTAAAACTGTTCTTTTGACTGCAGCTAGGTTCAACCCTCCATGTATCCTGTCTACAGCTTAAACTCATACGATTCAAGAATAGTTTTTGTTTTGTTGTTGTTTCTTAAAAAAAAAATCCTTCTCTTTGGGTAAAGTAGTCTTTAGTGTTATTGCTAAAATACACAAAACAGCCTATTTAGTTGATGCTTCTTCACCTATAAAATGGGTTTAATAACATTTAATTATAGACTGCTCTGAGCTGTCACAATATTTAATTAGGTAATGTTTGTGGAGCGGTCTGCTAATAAGATACACCATATAAATGTTAAGTATTATGATTGCAAAAGGTCACTGGAGAAAAGAATACACATGTCCTATTAAATTGGCATAAATGAACCATATCCAAATTGAAGATAAGCTGTTTCTGCACTTTCAGAACCAGGAGTTGGCACAGACGTTTTGGGTATTGCAAACGTATCCATGCATTCTTCCTGTCTTCCTTCTTCTGTAGGTGAAAGATACTGTAGATAAGTATGTCTTTACGAAGAAAAATAATCCATTCAATAGTGGATGGAATAAATATCATAGTATGGCTTTCTAATATGTTTTTGGGCACCTTCATTTTCCATTTTCTCTGCTTTCTATCCTAATCAGGCACTTAGGTCTGCAAAGATAGGCTAAAACTGGCTGGGATACAAGATCTGAGCTGCTGTCGCTTGGATGCCAATTAATAATTTATATATTTATTAAATTTCTATCCTGCCTTTTGTTCAAGAGGTCAATACAATGTACATATGTCTCCCTCTTCCTGGGTTCCCCCACAAAGCAAGCCTATGAGGTAGGTTCCCCATAACAGCAACTCTGTGAGAGAAACTGACTGGTCCAAAATTACCAAGTGAACTTCCATAGCTAGAGGTGGACTAGAACCTGGACCATAATAACTCTCTTACTCCTCTAGACCTAGTTTATGTTTTATTCACCTAAGCCCAGTTTGTTGGGGCTCTTACCTTTCCAGTAATTATCCTTTTTCAGTCAGGTCTACTATCACATTTTATTTTATTTATTAATCTTATACACCACTAAGCTAGCTGAGAAAAATGATATAATAGAGTGATTTCTATTTCTATAGAATGAAAAGTCATGTAATAGAATGATTTTAAAACATCAGTAATAATTAGTTTTAAAATAGTGCATATGACATAAGGACTCTTAAATTGTGGCCCACTGTTCACAGAGGGTCTCCAGCATTCCTCCAACCACCTTTATGAGGCTATTCATTTCCTTTGGAAAAATGATGCAGAAAACAGTTGTCTCATATTTTGAAGAACTAAGGCTTTTAAGAACTAATAGTGGCTTGGAATGAGCTTTGTTGATTCTCAAATGCTGCCTGAAAGTGATACTGTATGATGAAGAACAAAAGCTGGAATTCCTACAAATGCCACTCTGATCACCAAAAGTTGGACTTGATAGAGAAGGATGTCATTTCTAGCTAGAAGGCACTGCACAAGATTCTTTCCTGTCCAGTGAAGAAAACCTTTTATTTCAGCCATATACAGAGTATGATTCTCTTGGTGAACATCTGGGAATAAGGGTAGCTGGCTACTCTCTCTTCCTGCTTACTCTGGAATAGCCTCTGCTCCCCATAGGCTGCTTTTGTATGGCATATAACTCAACCCTGGAGAGTTACTTTGCTTAAGGAGCTCCCATATTTTGTATGCATAGACCAAATCCAATAGGTAGTGTCCTCCTCAGGGTCCTGAACCACCATAGTAGGCCTCTTGAGAGTAGCCCACGTCATTCCTCTTTCTCCACCCCATGTACCATCCCATCCAGTGTTTACCAGTTCTCCTGCCAATATAATGATGGAAAGAAGAGAAATCTCCTTACTACATGGCCTGGAGAACTTGAGTGCTGCCTTCTTAGCCCAGAAGAAGGCAGGACAATCCCAAAAATCAGAGGATTCCTGCTGCTGGTGCCACCTAGTGCTGGGTCCCCACATTGGATCCACCTGATACATAGTCAGTTGGGAGAAAGGGAAGCAGCCCAAGTTGGTGCCACCCAGTGCCTAATCCTTTGGAAGTTTGTTACATGTGGAAATGCTTGCAGCCAGTAGTACATGCCACCTCCTCTTTGCCCCACTGCTTCTGGAAGCTCCCCTGGCTCATGGATTGGCTCAGTCAGTGAAGTTTGGTGATTTCTCTGGTTCCAGGGCTCTCAGGCTTTGATCTTGGCTGCCTCATGGCCCCTTAGCCACAGGTTGCCTCTGGTGTGCTGATCAGCCAAGCTTGTGATTGCCAGAGTTTCCCTCTGTCCTGGCATTAGAAAATTTGCAGCCCTCTTTGCCTCTTGCTCTTATTTTTTGTCCTGTTTTATTTCATCTTTGTTGGTTCTGAACCCTCAGAAAAAGGAAAAAGCCACTGCTTCTTCCCTGAAGACAAAGGAAAGCTAAAAACTGAAGGAAGAAGTAGGACAGGAAAAGTCATAAGCCCTGTTTTGTAGCCAGAGGAGGTGGTGTTAATCCTTTCCTTAAGCTCTATCTTTGGTGATGGAGAAGCATTGTTCCCTGTAGTATCATACCCATTTTTTTTTTCAAATGACAAAATAGTGAGGACTCAAGCCACTACTTGGAACATCAGTTTCATTTTTCTGAGTTCCATTTCTGAGTGACTTTTATTTTGTCTCAGCAAGCTTCTTTTTTAAAATCCAGAAAAACACCCTTTCTTCAGACTGTGCCCATATTGATTTAATGATCCCACTAATCCATTATCTGCACACAATGTAAGATTAATTTCCCATCCCTCTCGCTTGCCTTGCAGATCTGAAACTCTCCCAACCATGTTTTTCCTTGGACTCCTGTTGCTTCTTGTTTTGCACAGTGAAGCCTTCAGCACCCGTTTTCCTGATGAAACCATTGCAGAATTTTCAGTGAATGTTTACAATCAGCTGAGAGCTACAGGAGAAGATGAAAATATTATTTTCTCCCCACTGGGAATAGCAATAGCAATGGGGATGGTGGAGCTTGGTGCTCACGGCTCCACCCTGAAAGAAATTCAGCACTCCATGGGCTATGAAGGTTTGAAAAATGGTAACACGCTTTAATATTTTTCAGCTCAATTAAAAAGCAAGTCTGTTTTCTTAATGTCTATAATGCTTCCGAAACTCCTTAAACTCGCTCTGCCTGTCTGTCAGTCAAATCTTTAATGGGCAACTCTGTTTTCTTCAGAAATCTATTTATTAATAGGATTCTGAACAGGACTGATGATCTGTTGCTATAAGTGAATCTTAATATTGCTAGAAATATGATCTTCTGAATAGGAAGGTGTGACCCTAATATTAAAAGGGAAAATAACATTTAGTTTAATGTATATTCTCTGAAAATCTGTTCTTTGACTATATGTTGCATCCATTGGACAAGGCATTAGCTTGGACACAGAACACATCTGTCCCAGCAGATCGCAGACATCCTCACTCCAAATCCATAAGCTGGCCCTTGCTCACATACATAAGAGGTCAGATGCAATTTCTCGTTCTCCATTGAAAATAGAGAAAAACTTTGGTCAAATGATGTCCAGAGGCAGAACCAAAGGAGAGAATGCAGGGAGAAAAGATTGGGTACCGGGTCTAGAAAAGGAAAAGAACGGACATAATTCTCTTGAGCATCTGATTGAAGGTTGGAATATACAAAGAACTGGAAGAATCCAGGGAATCAAGCAGAGACTTTGTTTCTGGAATGTCTAAGCAGGAGCATACAAATTTAGCAAGAAAACTGCATTAGAATTTTGATCATAATTTGTCCTAAATTCATATTCATAAAATAGCATTCAGGAAAAAAAATAAGAACTGATGGTGTCATATGAAATTGTAAGCATTACTTTACAGACAAACACACTTTTACCCTTTAACCATCAGAAAAATCAGCTCAGGTATATCTGGGTTACACACCAGGAATAGGGGAGGGCACCAGGAGTCAGAATATAAAGATCCAGAGGGTTTTCATCTAGTGTAAACATCATTAGTATAACTTTTCAAGAAACCTGTAAGGGAGCTCAGTAGAAATCTTTAGAATAATAAAGCAAATTTTAAACAGCTGGAAGATCTGTGTAAATATTTATCACAAGTGGTTGGAAAGTTCCCATTAAAAGCTGGAAACATAAGGACAGATAATGTATGTTTATAAAAACGGTTGACTGTCAGATGAAGCATGCTGCTACTATTAGCTAGTCAGTTTCTTGCCTTGTACAGCAATACTTGGCCTGTACATTTTTGCAAAAAAAGGATGCAGGAAGAAGGAAAATATAGAAACAGGGATCACAGTGGGAAATGTGATAGCTGACTTGTAAGAATGTAAGAATATCCTAAATTTTAACCATATTTGTTCCAGTAAATGACGTTTTTATGATATTTTGAAATTATTGCTTTATTTAAATAGATTAGAGACTAGTGATGGGGGGGAAAGAAGCAATAAAAATAAGTCATCAAGAGAGGACTGTTTTTCCCCCTTAAGTCCTGCCACCAGTAAAAATTAAGGCTCCACAGTGTCTGTGGGCAGCTGACAATTAAAAAGTTAAAAAGAAAACAACATATATCAAATAAAATTATGATTAACCCAGTTATATGGGTTTTGTAAAAAGGACAAGGTAACTGGCCTATCAGTAACGCTTAAGCAAGATGGTTATCAGCCTGTATTTCAGGCCTCTGGGAATGGCCAATGGGTAAAGCTTATTCCTTCCTATTTAATAAAGGATAGTACACACCAACTGAAAAGGATACTTTCCTGAGACATTGAACTGGCCAGTAAGAGAACATGATGGTGGTCTAGGTAAAGCTTTGGACCCAGTGCACTAACATTGCAGTGGTTGAGTTAATTGCACATTAAACTCAGTGGGTCATAGTGAGAATTTTAGTTGTATTTAGAATAGACTAATCAGATCTTCTCTGAGTATGACCTGCTTAGTCTATTCTAAATGGAACTAAAATTCTCACTACAACCCATCACTTTACAGAGACACATGCTGCAGGGGTAACCCATTCCTGTTCTTTGAGGAAAAGTAACTACATCTGTCCTTTTATTTATACTCATGTAGATTTCCTTGTTTCCTTAATGCACCCTAATTTTGTATGTCCAACTCTTAAGAGCTGCAGGAATTAACTTGAAAGTCCAGAAGTATTTCTTTTGCTTTGACAAGCAAGTAATTTGATTTGGCAGGGGGCGCGATCACTCTTTTGCCCAATTTTAGGAAGTCGGAGTCCAATTTGATCCCCGAAATCTTGGTGTACGTACATTCAAGGCTGATTAAAGATGCGCCATAGGACCAGGAGTGGTCATATGCAACCCATGAAACTCCTTTTTGCATCTCGGAAATGCAGTTTCTAGCCTTTTTAAGATAGGAAACAGATGAAAACAGCATCCCAAAGATGTTACGTGCTGTCCCTGTTACATGCTGACCCCTACCATATTGCCTTCGAAACTAAATAGCCAACATCCAGGATCAAAATCTTGGATTTAAAGAAGGAACGAGTTGAGAGTTGAGAGCACTGATTGCAGGAAAAACAAAGCCTAAAATTGTCCTCTAATGAAACTAAGCCCAAGCCAGCCTAAAGGTTTCCATGAATGTTTGCCTGCTGAAAATTACGTGGATCTCTGTAGTGGTTTATGTCACCTGCTATTTGTATTGGAGGAAAGGGTAATGGATGAAGGACAAATTAAAAGAACTCTGGCAATGGGAAGGTGACATAGGACAGTAGATGTCACTATCATGTCTGCTTCAATGCCAAGAATATTAATGATCAGGATGTTGGAGCGTGAGCTGTAATCTGGACTGCCATTTCCAGATTAGGAAGGTCCAGAATGTACCCTGTGTGGATTTAAATAAGCCTTAGAAAGTGCAAGCTCACTTATTGGTGGAGAACTTGAGTCTTTGGTCTAGCGGAGTTTTAAACATAGTATATTTCTAGCAAGGGAATCAATGTTTAGTCCCTTATATATTGTTGGATGGCAAATCCTATCTTGGTTCACAACTGAGTGGTAGAAGCTGCATTCAAGAACATCTCTAAAGTTCCTGTCTGAAAGGAAGGATAAAGGTCATGGTGCTTAATTACCATTTCCTGGCAATACAACCAAAGTAGTCCATACTGAGGTGAAGTTTTGTATGCCCATGAGAGCCCTTTGGAGCTTCTGTGTCCCTTATTGCTTCTCATTTTTCTTGAAGAAGAGTTAAATTTATGAAGTATTCCATAGTAACCTTCTTAACTGAAACATAAATGAACATTTATCCTTTTTCTCCAGGAAGACAGTGAGATACGTTGCCGTTCTATCAGACCAATTTTAATCTCTTCCTCTAATTTCAGGTGAAGAATTTGCCTTCCTAAAAGACCTTTCTGATATGGCTACCGCTGAAGATAGCCAGTATGTGATGAAGCTTGCCAATTCCCTTTATGTGCAAAATGGATATCACATTAGCGATAAATTTTTGCAGCTGCTGAAAAAATATTTTAAAGCTGACGTTGAAGTTGTGGATTTCAGTCAAAATATAGCTGTTGCTAGCTACATCAATAAATGGGTGGAGAACCATACTAACAGTATGTTCCTAATTATTTTTCAATTCTTCTTGATGTCAGTGGTTGTCACTGTATGCCAATTGTGCATGTACACGGAGACACACAGTTAAATTCCAATTTTCAAAGATCCTTTTGATTTTATCGGCTTTAATTTCATTTTGTTTTGTTTCTGTATGATCAATCCATATAGTCAATGTTGAGTAACTTAAAATAATTCATTGTAGAAATGTCCTAATGCAGTCAAACATGTTTCACTCCAATAAAACAAAATGTTTTGTTTTATTATTGGAGTAACCCTACGTATAAACATTTCAGAGTTCGAGGCTCATTATGAAAGAACTTTGGAAGCCTTTGGAAGATGAGCATACAGTAATCTGCAGGGCACCCGTGGGTTCTCTTCGTGTAATGAAAGGAAGAAGCCCATGCTTGAAAAGGAAATCTGCCCATATACACAATATGGATCCTGTGAAATCTGATACAGTTATTTAATTCATCACTGTCAATGCAGAATTCCAAACTCAGAATTATTACAGCAAAAAGCAAGCAAACCATTCCCCCATGGAAACACCAGATCATAGACAATGCATTCTGATTGGAGTGATTTATTTTGGAATGTGTGCACAGCAGCTGCTATGCTTGGCTAACAAACCTCTCAGGGCTTGAACACATGCAAGATGTCTCTTCTCTTCCCTGAACAAATGTTGGTGGGTCGGATGCTAAGATGCATGCTCTGTTTATTACTAATTTACTAACCTTAAAACCTAGGAAACATTGCCAAGGTACTGATAAAGCTTCGAAACAATAATTATTGAAAGATTTTTCGGTGGTATGATATCATTAAGATGTGATGGCAGTAGGCCTGTGAAAGAACACATGGTTTACATGCACAAGGTCTCACATTCAGTTCCCAGCATTACAAAAGCTCCTTCTTGCATCCTTTGAAAATTACTACCTCTCTGCATTAGATGGACCAGTAGTATGACTCCACATATCCACTACCTATATTCCTCAGAATGTATTTTATTGTCTATCATAATATTATATCCAATGATATATTAGCAGAAAGAGTACAAATGAAGTCACACAACTAGTGCAAACAGCACTTAACCTAGTAAATGAATTGTAGAATAGCTTGCGTAAGCAGAATGAGACATTAGCTTTGACATAATCTGAAGAACAATCAAATTCAAGTCTCTAGAAGTGGAAAAAGCTTAGCACTACTAAAATAAGTCCATCTGATGTAGCTCAGTGTCCTGTTCAGAGATAATAGCATTGGTATTGCACAGAAAATAGAGAGATGGACTGATGTTTAAAATATAAGCATTTCCATCCTTTCTCTCCCCCCCTGCTTAAATTCTGCATTTTGGGTACTTGTCTAAAAGAATTTAGTAAAATATAAATAACCTGTAAGTAATAGAGCAGTATTGTAAAGAGTGAGGGTTTTTTAAATTATTATTTCCAGTAACTTCACTTGATTGGTATTGGATTCCAAAGCATCATTAAAATGAAGATTAGTTCACTGAATGGATTTAAAAAAAGACAACTCCTATGAGGTTTTGGTGTGCATGTGCTTATGCTTTTCCTGCACGGTTGCATGTTGACAGTATAGGAAATTTCTCTTAGTGGTGGGAGTGGATTTGAAGTTTTTGAACCCCCTACCGCATCCTCTCTTTTGATGTAAAGCAGGACAGTTATGAGCAGGAATCCAGGAGTTTCCTTTAAAGCTATTTTTCAGTGCTCAGGTATAGGAGGGCTGGCAGATCTGGTCTGCAAAAATCCTAACAACTGCTAGATGGCAGGAAAGAGATACAAAAAACTAACCCTACCTATGGAGTTACACAGCTGTAAATAATGACACAATTTTTAAATCTGTGCTCACAACTACAGGCATGCTCATGAGAATTGGAAGAAGTAACTGTAAAGTTACATAGTCTCCATACTCCACTTTTTCTGTGGTTGTGAAGTGCTCTAGCTGGCCTGTGGCTAGAGACCCTAGAGACATAAAACACATGACTTTCAAATGTCACATATTTCTCTCAGACACTCAGACACCTATTTCACTCAGACAAAGCAGCCATCAACAGACACATAGAGGTAAACGACATTTACATACCATTCAAAAGAGACAATAGAAAAGCTAAAAGACCTCCTCGCCAGCAATCAACACCCAGATATGCAAAGATTAACACTAGGATTAACACCAGATGAACAATCAAATGGCACAATAAACCCTAATCAAGGAACTATTAACTCAGTCAATCAACCAAGCAGCAAACAACAGCCCAAGCAAGGAACTCCCAAGGAGAGAACAACACCCCTACCAACACAAGCAGGGCAAGCCATGGTATATAAATTGAGAGCAAGGCCCACTCCCTCTTCACACTGAAGATGTTGCCTAGTCTGCAAGAAAACTACAGGGCTCAGAGAGCACCAAGGACTCCACAGTTCAACCCTGAGCTACAAATATTCACTTCAATTGGTACCTATTTCTTTTTCAATTATAGAACTATGTGTTGTTATGCTGCACTGCATTCTTTGATTTGTCTTCACAGAAGCACAACTTCACTTGTGAAAAAACTCAACAGTGTTCTGGGAGCAAAAGGGTCTTAGATATCCAGTCCTACTGTCACAGCTGGTTGGGGTCAGCTGCAAAAAGCAATGACCAAAAAAGCTAATGATCAGGTTCTGAACTGACCGCCAAGGCTCCAAAGGCAAATCTCAAAGGCTCTTGACAGCTTCCTCTGCTTAATAATTAAACAAACCTTTTCTCATAGAAGCAATGCTCAGAATGGGGAGCTAAGCCATCAGCATTCTTTTGTAAGGCTAGCACCTTTCAAATTCTCTTGTGTCACTTGATTCCTTCTGGGTTTGCTATTGGTCATTGGGAAGGGAATATAGGAAGATTACAAAGTCCATCCCACCTTCCACCTATCAGTTGTCCTAATGATGGCAAGTTAATCCACTTTGTCCACTTTGGGGTAGAAAGCCAGTGTGGTGTAGTGATTAGAGTATTCAATCAAGGAGATACAAGCTCAAATCTATATTTTCAGAGGGAGGGAGGGATAGATAATGGCCAGTCACTAGCTCTCAGCCCAACCAATTTCACAAGGATATGGCTGAATGGTTAAAGCTGGAGGATGGAATATAAATGCATGTCATTTGAGCTCTGGAGGAAAAGTGTGATATAAATTTAGAATTAATCATACTTAAATTGTGTAGGTTGCCAGTGTTCAAAACCTGGGGACTTCCCTGCCCAAACAGCAGTTTAAAGTAAGCATGAGATATTTGATCTGGAAATTATTTTAATTATTTGCTTGCTTGTTTGTTTTCATTTAGCAAGTTGGTAAAGTTTTGATTTTAAATGCTCATTTGGACCTGCTGATTGATGTGCTTCCTCTCTCCTTTCATCTGACAGATATGATCAAAGACTTTGTGTCAGCAAGGGATTTCAACGCTCTCACTTACATGGCTGTGGTCAATGCAATCTACTTTAAGGGAAATTGGAAGTCTCAATTCAGACCAGAGAACACAAGAACCTTCTCTTTCACTAAGGATGATGAAAGTGAAGTTCAAATTCCCATGATGTATCAGCAAGGAGAATTTTATTATGGTAAGGAACAGAAAATGTCCATTTTTTTATTAGCCCTCTTATTGCAACTAGATCCTTCTTGTTAAATTCTAGACACATCCTTTGATTCTTCAGTCCAAGTGCCAAATCACACATTCTGTCAACAGTATCCCTTACACAATGCCCCTTGGAACAAATGGGGAAAGTATTCATTATAATGCCCCAAAGAAGCTTCCAATTGAGTCTTTCAGTGATTGCTGACTCTGAAATCTGTTTTTATTGATAGAGCATAGTAATTCAAAAACCTGATTCTCATCTTTCCTACAAAGCAAAAAGTAGTTTTTTATCTTAATTCTTCACTTGGAGTGTAATGGCATGTGAGTACTGAGTTTTACCCTGCAAGAGTATTGCAATTACATCAAACTGTGTAGTGTTTTGAAGCCTCAAAACACTACACAAAAAATGTTGCTTACTGCAAGATTCTGTGACATTCAACTTGCAATTGGAGCTGAAATCCTTGTTGATGAAGAAAAGTTCCCTCCTTCCTGCATCCTCTTGCATCAATCATGTCACATCCTTTTTCTGTCCAAAATTCTAATGCTTTGGGATATTACTCCCTGTTAAACGACAAGAGAGAAAAACTGTCTGAAAACAATGTTGAATATTTCGCAGCTGCAAAGTGCATGTTCTTTCTCCTTGCTTGGAGTAGGCTTGATGGGTTGGATGACAGCCCCCATCCCATTTGATGATATACCATATGGTTCCCTTATACTGTATATGTATGTATGTACTGTGTGTGTGAATGTATGTATGTATGTGTGTGCATGTGTGTACATGTGTGTGTGTGTATGTATATGTGTGTGTGTGTACATATATACATATATACATATATATCAGCCCTAATTTAATGGCTAGTTAAGGAAGTACTCTGGCTATCTAGTCACTCCTTTCCAATTCAGCACTGTAGAGCAAGCGTATTCACATATTCACATCTTGGATGCTCTGCTTATAATCCAGCAAATGTAGAGCAGTAATTCCAAGCAGCCTCTCATCCTGGATTAGCAAGAGCCAAATCTGTTTGGTTTTAGAAATGGACTTTCATTTTTCATCTACCTATCATTTTAAAGTTCAAATGCTTTGAGGCACAAAAGGGAACATTTTAGCTGGATTTTGACTTGAGATGCTTTTCTGTATTGTCTGAAACCGAACTTGCTATAAACTGGTTGACTTGTTATGATTTGAAACAGCCATTTGAAGGCAACTTGCAAACCATTGCTTGCACGAAGCATTGTTTTATTAATTCCTGAATTTATAGATTATGGGGATCAACTCACAAAGTTATGAAGTTGAACTTCTAGAGAAACAAAAATAGGCAAAAAGTTACAACCCATGGTTTCTCTCTCATGCTTTGGAACGTCATATCACAGTACACATTCATGATTTTGCATTCAGTTTAGATCCAGCTTTCATGTTCAAACAGTCTGTAATAGTAAACTGTCAATTCATTACATCTCCAAAGCATAGATCAACTAAAAATACGACAGTGCTCTATTTTACCCATTTTCACTGAAAAAAAAATGGGGCCATATTCCCCAGCTGGATGAAAAATTCCAACTAACTTTTTTGGGGGGGGTTCTTTTAGGGGAATTCAGTGATGGATCTAATGAAGCAGGAGGCATCTATCAAGTCCTGGAAATACCATATGAGGGAGATGAGTTCAGCATGATGATAGTTCTCTCCCGGCAGGAAGTGCCACTAGCCACACTGGAGCCTTTGGTCAAAGCCCAGCTGATCGAGGAATGGGCAACCTCTGTGAAGAAACAAAAGGTTGAGGTGTATCTTCCAAGGTGGGAGTCCACTTCTAGTTTCTTATGGTAGAAAGAGGAGAACCAGTTAGTTTGGGCTGGTAGGGAGGGAATAAAAGAGTAGGAGGAGAGAGAAGGAGAATGAGATAGAAATGCTTGATGCATTAAGGTAGGGGACAACCTTTTGAAGGCTAGGAACTATAGTACATATTTGGTAAGGACCACACTGAGCGAGGTGAGCATGTAAAGTCGATGCTTTTATCATACATGTCACCGGAGACAAGATTTCTTACGTTTTTCCTGGATGTTGAAGAAGAGTGTGGGAGCACCTTTTGTTAAACCTGCAGTTTAGTGTTCTTTTCTACTATAAAAAGGAAAGAACATAAGCTTCTGATGTTCTGCCAGCGTGGTCAACATTATTCTGAGGAACACAAAAAAAGGTCTTGTAGCTCTGTGGCCTTCTTAAGATATGTAGGAAGATTTAACTCAGTCCCTCGTGTAAAATGGAAATATTATTCAGCGGAGAGTAGTGGTGAGGATATATGAGAATGCTGTTGTAAGAAACGTTTGGGCAATATTTATTTGTTTTGATTAAGAAGTGTTTGTATCCTTTTCTACTAAAAAGTAGTTGAGGGAGCTAATAGAAATAATGAAAACAAGAGTAAAGCAATGCAACAGTTTGCATGTAATAGCCCACTAGAAGGTAAACACAGTAATGTGCTTGACAAAGTGGAAGACATTTGGTATTTAAAGATTGATTAATCATTTTTTCCATCTCCTCTGCTGATCTCCCCCACTGTTTTTGTTACTTGAGAAGGACAGGGGTCTTTAAGTGCCTGGCTGGAAGCTTCCATGTTCTCTGTCCACATCCTTTGGTTTGATAGGGTGAAAAGAATCCTACCAAGAGTTAAAAGCAAGAGGCTTAGCTTCATAGTCTATCATAATCTATTTTCAAAAGTGCATGGCCCAGTTTTGGGAAAGCCAAATCATAGGAAGCCTTAAAGCAGTGTAGTAAAGAATTCAAAAAAAAAAAAAAGCACCCCTCCAAAGAGATGATACAACTTCTGTTTGTTTAAATATGTGTGGTGGGGATGAATCAACTTAAGATTCTCATCCACACTGTAAACCAGGCTGAATGGTCCCTTGAATCTTTAAAGGAATTTTGAGGCCTACATAAGGAAGATAAGGAGCTTTGCTTGAGGCTTCTCTGAAAGCAAGCTGTAAATTTGAAGACAGCTTTAAATCCACATGGAACCTACCTTCTCTTCTATAGTCAGAGCTGCACTGATGTCTGCTATTCTTGCTTCTCACTGTTTCCTCTGCAGAATATTTTCATTTAGCCCTGGATCTGAAAGTATGCCTTTAGTCTAAGACCTTTGGACTTTCTTCTTTGCTTTCCCCGACCAGAAAACAGCTTACGACTCCTCAGTGCTCTCTTTTCTTCTAATTTTCCCTCCATGAATAACATTTTAAGACACCTTTCTCCTAACCTGGTGTCCTCTGGGGAACCTCTGTCCCCATGCTGACCTGGCTGGGAATTCTGAGAGTTTCACTCTAAGCACACCTAGAGGACCCAACTTTGGGGAGGACAGCTCTAAGATGTTATCCTTTTTAACTTATTCTCCCATTCCTTACATTTTTCTTTTCATTTCATCCAGCTTTCTTTAAAGTGGGCATTCTTATATTCACTTCAACTTATGTTTTGCTAGAGCAGTGATTTCTACCCCCAGCAAGTTTAAGATGTGTGGACTTCAACTCCCAGAATTCTCTCATGCTGGCTGGGGAATTCTGGGAGTTGAAGTCCACACATCTTAAAGCTGCTGAGGGTGGGAAGCACTGGGCTAGAGTGACGAATGGCTGTCTGCACTTTTTTAGTCATGGAGGGCTTATAAGGGAGTAAGTTGTACCCCAGTGCTTATTTTTCTGCATATCTGCTAAGTTGCATAGTTTCATTTAAAGCTTAATGCCAGCTTGGGTAAACCTGTTAGTACCTTAATGTTGCAAATGAGAAATGGCCACTGTCTTTGGAATATACAAAGTATGCTATTTGGTAAGTTTTAATTTTGTTCCATTATAAGCTATTCTAATGAAACCTTGCTTGAAAAAGCATTGCAGTTTTAAGATTATTGAATGCTGACACATTTCATTTAAATTCTAATTAGAATGCCTTCTTCTTTCTAATTTAACGAGTTTTTGAAACAGTGCATGTCTTTTGGAAATAAACACCCACATGTTGAATAAGCCACAGTTACACAGTGTGTTTGAGTTAATGGTGCTTAAGAGGCAAGCACCATTTTATCTGTATGAAAAGTCATCAGATGGTTGTTTCAGTTGGCTGCCAACAGGTAGGGCTTTTTTGTGGACTGTGAACCCATTAGATTCAAAGGGAGAAGTATGATTTGGAGCATGCTTAGGCCCAGATATACTGCAGCACCTGCTGGAAACCTCTTAAAGCAGCTACCTCTTTTTCCTGGGTTCACACAGCTGTTAGAATTTTCCTTATCAGGTTCGTTTCTGAGCTGGGATCAAAGACAGGCAGTTGCATGAAATTAAGTTCTTTATTCACCCAAGAGCAAAAGCAAAGACAGCTGGCTGTTAGGTGGGCGGCCGCGCAGGACCCCCTTCTTACAGCACATTATATAGATTCCATTCAACTCCTCCTTCAGAAGACCACCCCTTACTCAGTTACCCATACTCCACCTTAACCTTATTCCATATTAGGAATTTCCTTCCTTCCCTCTATCATCATTCCATATAAGGGACTTCCTTCCATCCTTGCTAGGGCACCTTGACCGTTATTAAACAATGCCTTTCCTCTGGAGAAGCTATCCTTGGAGTGTACACCTTATCTTGTTTCTACGGGCATAGCTATCTATCAAGGCCTGCTAGAAAGGAAGAGTAAGAAAGTCAACAAAATTCTTCTAGGAAATACAACACAGCTTCAGGGCCATAAAACAAATGCAAAGGTCTCTAATATATGAACACTACATATAAAATATATGAAAATGAAATATATTCATATTGAAGTTATATATATGTAAAATCTTCTATCACAGCTGCCCTTTGCACATGTACCTATGTTCGTGCCAAATCATATTTCTCCCTTCTAATCCGAAATGGTGCACAGCCTTATCTGATCCAATCTGATCTGTTCCTATCACTTGCATTAAAGGAGCATCACAAGGTTTCCAAATAATTATTTTAAGCATGCAATATTTGGGGCAAGAGCAAGTAAGTTTTGTACTGTTGTATTAGAAATAGTGCTATTTTCCTCCACTGAAATTCTTCTGTAGGATTCAAATATATTTGGAAAGCTAACTGTTTTCTCCTTAACTGTCTCTGCTAGTTGTACAATAGCACCAAATTACACATGCACATGCACAACATTAGAGTGCACTCCTTTTATTTATGATGCTTCATTATATTCTCTCTTTATTGGCATTTTTCTATCCCCCACCTGAGACAATGTGAACCCACTGAGCATTTTCACTAGGCTATTTTCAATTAAAAGTTGCCCCTGAGTTTATTCTCTAAATATTTTTTACTTCCACAAATACTTCCCAGTGCTGTGCTTTGCCCCTGACTATATTTGCACATTTTGCTACTGTGGCATAAATGATTACATTAGGAAATATAATCTAGATTTCATCTCTGAAGCCCTGAAATCAGATTTCTTGTTTATAGTTAGCACCATGGAAGACAAGTTTGTTGGGAGTAGATTTTACCCATCTTCCATCTGTTTTAGCTCATGTTTCATTCCCTCCGCCCTGCCAGCCACAGAGATGAAATGTTAAGAATAGTCCTGCTTTTTACAGGTCTTCTTTAGGACTTTGGCTCATCTTGGGAGAAGTAAAAGTTAATGAAACCCATGGTAAGCAGGAATATAGATTTGAAAATTAATATATCAAAGACCAAGACAAGAGTGTTTAACAGGGCAAATGAAATGGGCAACTGCCAGTAAACCATAAATGTTGTAAAAAATAGAGCAAGTACAGTAGGTGGAATTTGTGTTCCTTGGTAGAACGCTTAGCACATATGGGAAAATGGATGAGAAATTTTAAGATGAGCAAATGCTGATGAAACCTAATGCAAGAAGTGAGAGGATAAAGGATGAATAGATAATGAATGAAGGTAGATTGAATACCAAAATGAGTGACCAGTACAAAAAGAACTACATTGAGATAATATGGTCATATAGCGTCACTGCTGCGAGATGGGCAGCTCTATAAATGATTTAAATAAATAAAATAAATGAAATGAAATGAAATGAAATGAAATGAAATGAAATGAAATGAAATGAAGAAAAGATTCAATTGCAAAACAAATATATGAAGGAAGAGTGAATGGGTCACGAAGTAAGTTATGGTTGTGTTGGATAGAGTTAATGAGATCCTGAAAAAGAGATGAAAGGCTTAAGAACAAAAGGAGGTGTATGAATCAGTATATGACCGTGACAGAAGTGAGCATGGTTTGTAAGGATAGAAAGGTATGGACAGGTGTAACAAGTATTGGTGCAAATCAGATTTAGTTAGATTTCCTTTTCTCTTATCTCATGTCTTTGATTTCTTTTGACCACTACTTCTCACTCCCTTTCTCCATTTTGCAAATTTATTTGCATAGCATTGCTTACCTTAAAAGGAATTGCCTAATCGTTGCATACAGTAGGGTTGGTAGGCAGATAAAACCATGTGCTTAAAATGCTGAGAAAATGCAGTTGCTTTATTGGGATTTAATTGAGGGAAAGATTAGCAACTCTTGTTACTGCTAACAAGGAAAGAACTGCACATCTCTTTTGCAAGACCCCAAGACAACAGCAGAGGGTGAAGGATTCATGGAGAAACATGGCTACTGTTATTAGCTAGCATGTCCCCCTTTTATATTCTTCCACTAAACTGTGTTTAGAAGACATTTTTGCAAATTAGTTTCACGGTCTGTTTCCTTGCTATGCCAAAATAGATTTAAAATGTTGCTTGCTTTGGCTCAGAAATAATGATTCAAGAACAAAACCAAGTATAATTTAACAATTCTGAGTTGTTTTACTGTTTTTACATTTTGCTATTAAGACAAGCAAACTGCAGTTTCAGTTGGACACAGATAGTGTAGACAGAAAATTGGAAATGTTGTGATTAACTCAGTTTGGCTTAGTCATTCAGGCCCTTTTACAAATGTAGAAGTTTTAAAAATGCTCATTTTATAAATGAATGGCATTTTTCAGGGGACTGAAAGTTTTAACCTTTTTTCTACTATTGTTTCTCAGTGTATTGGGCCTGCAAGCCACAAACGACTTTTTAAATTTCCCTACCCTGGGTCCCCCCACGTTTTTATTTTTTATAAGGATAACCTAAAATATTTACAAAGTATTTATTTAGCCCATTGATAACATTCAGCAGATCTGCTTGCAGTCCTCATAGAAATTCAAGCTTGAAGCCTGTAATTAATCTCTGGAATTTAATAAGGGACCAACTGTATTGGAGAACTGCACTCCAAGCTTATTACACTAGCTACCCCTTTTGTCCCTATTATGAAAGTAATGCTGGTGAGAAATGGCATCAAGTTTATCTGTTTTCGGCTCTGCTTCGCTCATTAATATTTAAGGAAGGCTTTAACAAAGTCTAGTAGGGAAAAAAATGCCTATGTATAAAAGCCAGTTCCCCATCTATTATCCTGCTGTAGCATCACAGTCTACTCTGACCGATAGACAAATCCTTGAATGAGGCGAAGCACATATGAAAAAAGACAGTTCCTCAGTGAGTGCAGTCACTAGGGCAGGGATGAACCACCAAGCTGTGTGAAAGCCGGTGGGACCTCTTCTGGCCAGAACTGCTGCAAATCAGTGGTAGATTTTCCTGCCATTTTGAGGTAGACAACCCACAAAATTGTTGTGTAGCCCGCCAGATAGCTTAATTCAGTTAAAGGAGGGGGAAAAAAAAAACCACAGGAAAGTACAAACCATTCTGGGGCGGCCTATGTCTGTGACGTGACAGCACCCACTGTGATGGAATGTGAGGGCGATCTTGGAAGATGCCACCTAGGGAATGATCAGATAAAAGAGAAAGATGCCCACAACAGAGTAACAGCCAGAGAAAGAAACTGTTTTTTTAACTTCCTTCAGAGTACAGAACCAGTTAATTAAAACAAAACAAAAAATCCCAGAGCCCCTGATCAAGAGGCAAAGCTCTAGTGGTAGAACATTGGCTCAATCCCTTCTGAGCATTATCACCCAAACACATCTGTAGTGGACCACACCAAAAACGTAACTCGAAATTTTATTACATCACAATATTATTGAGGCTACTGATCCGTAAGGTCGCTACTGTGTAATACGTTCTTTAAAAATCAGACAAAGTTCACTGACACATTCCTGCTTTTTTTTTTCCCTCAAGTTAAGTGGCAGAATCAACTTTTCAACCAGAAAATTAGAGGTGACAATAAGAAAGATTTCTATTTGGATCAAATAAATCTCCAGTATATTGTCTTTTCCTAGATGCTGTAACTGGCATGCTCCAAGGGCTTGCCAGCCAGTACCAAAAATTATTATCTCTCTCCTGAGCACATAACAAAATCACAAACTGTCACAGAAATCTAAAATGCTTTGTTTTACTGTCACAGCAATTTAGCGTGTTTCTCAGCTTCAGTTGTGCCTTGCAAAAAAATAGAGGAGGAAATGAGATGGGACACAACTCAACTTTGGTCAATATGAGTAGAAAATGGTTCATATCTCAGGAGACACCACTGAGTTCTGTAGACAAGGGATTGCTGTCCTTGAGACAAGGTCTTCAGGGACAATCAAGATGTTGTAGAGCTCCATATCCTACAGCAAGCATGTGGGCAGCTAGAAAACTGTATGTATGCAACTTCCGGTCCCTGTTTTGTTGCCTACAGAGCTGTACTTCACAATTACACTCCTAAAATTAGACAGCATGAGGGTCTTTTTTTTCCATTTTGTTTGTTGGGATAACAAGCAAAACAGGTACGTAGGCTTTTAATGCATCTATTTACACAAATCCCATGACACACGTGCACAGTACACCAAAGAAAAGGCCAGCCTCATTGTGGCTGGTAATGTCACTACATACCCCTTTGATTCTTAAAAACCAGTTTTGTTATTAACAATAACAATAATGGATCTCCTGGTCCCAAAAAGTGTGTTCAAGGGGAGAGTTAGAGTTTTCTGTCCTGCAAGGTCCTGTCCTAGTCAAGGGTCCTTGCGGTAGTTGATATAGAGAGTAAGAAAGATGACCTTGATGGACATATGCAAACTTTGTTGCCAAGGCAAAAACTGTGAAAGCATGTTTTGAGTCCAGAACATCCAGATAACATTCAGAAGTGGCTCAGACAGATACCTCTCTAATTCACTGAACTGAAGGGGAGGAGATGCAACACAATTGGGCTTTCAAGATTCTGTAAATAAAATAAATAAAAGTCATTTTAGCCTTCCTGTGGAGTTGATTTCTTGGTCTGGTCTACCTGGTGGGGTGGACAGTTACATAGTTCCCTTATATTTGTGTGTGTATCTCCCTTAGTCTATCCAAGAGCACCAACTAAATGCAAACATATATTAGAATAACATATTAGTTTGAAATACATTAAAATTGTATTTAGTTCTGAAACAGGATGACATTCCTCAGGTGTAGTTCTACCAGTGTGCCACTATGAGCAGATTTAGGATGGAGAAAGCAGACTAGCTGAAATCAGGGTTTCTAAAGCAGAAGTGAGGAGCTTGTAGCTCCCAAAATCCTGTTGAAATGCAAAATGCATCCCTTTCAAAATGTTTGCGCTGCTGAGTGTCTTGAATGAAGTGTTGTTCTACACCTTTACTTTGGTTTTTAAGAAATGTTATGCCCTGGCCAGCTACCTTTGAAAGGCTTTTTTTAAAAAAACTGTTCAATCGTGTCCGATTCTCAGAGACTGCCTGGACAAGTCCTTGCAGTTTTCTTGGCAAGATTTCAGAAGTGATTTGCCATTGTCTCCTTCCTAGGGCTGAGAGAGAGTGACTGGCCCAAGGTCCCAAGCTGGTTTTGCAGGCAGGACTAGAACTCATGTCTCCCAGTTTCTAGCCTGATGCTTTAACTACTACACTAAACTGGTAACACAAGGTTACACAAGGTAATTTGGGAGTGGAGTACTAGGGAACAGGAGAAGGAAATCTGTTCTGGATCCATAAGAGACTGTGAGAAGACTAGGAATAGTGTCAGGAACTTGCAACTGGACTGCTGCTGTGGAGTTGGCGAATTTCTGTTTGCCTGCCTGAAAGACTTTGTGTTGCTGTGGTTGGTTTGCTGAGTATTAGAGTGCACGTACTAAGTAAATGAGCTTTTGCTTATAGATGGGGAGCTTCAGAGTCCATTTACAAATATGTATGCTTTCAGAAAAAAATGTTCCTTTTGCCAATCTTTATGTAAGTTGCCTGGCTGGTAGTAGTTAGCATGGATTGCCACTTGCTGCTTTGAGGTGACAAACAAGGGAACAAGGAGCAGATAATGAATCGCCATAAGCAAAACATTCAAAATGTTTTGAATTTTGTTGCAACAGAGCGTTCTTGCTATTTCGAATTCTGTTCTGTTCCAAGACAGCCAACTTGAGATTCAATTCTGAGACAATGTTCTAGATGAGGCACATTGTTTGAAACATACCTTTAGTTGGCAATCAGTTTCAGAGTGGTTTTGGTGTATTAAGCCTAAAGTTTGCAAACCAGTTGTTCTCCTTCCTTCCTTTTCTGGGGAGGTTGGGGGGTTGAAAACAGCAAGAAATTATACCACAGCTCAACTGTTTGCTGCCTAAAGCAGTGGTGCAGTTTTTAAAAGCAAAGCTCTTGTTTATTTATCTTCTCTGTTCCTTTGTTATGTTCCTAACTGCTTTGTTGTATTTTTCCCCATGTTCTGTCATTATAATGCAGTTTCTGGATGCTATTTAAAACTGACTGCATTTCAGTTTGCTTTGTTCACACAGACTCCCCTCCCCAACTTTCTATTGACTCAAAGTCCTTTGCAAGGGTGATGTTGTATGACTGCAAAACAATTAGTCTCGGGGTATTACTGCGAACAAGACAATGCCCAGGAATAAGGTGGTGATGAATGTCAGTTCAATACATTGTCCCCGTGTGTCTCTTTCTTTTTTCTAATGTGTTTTCTCCTGCTGAGCTACCTGAATGCCTTGTAGGCAGTTATTATATTCTATCCTCCCCCTCTGTTTTGCTAGTAACAATTTGCATCTTTGCTTTTTTTTTTAGGGCAAAGGGAGTTAAGAGTTTTATTCTTTTCTTTCCCTCTTCCTCTAGGTTCACAATAGAACAGGAAATTGATTTGAAGGATGCTTTGAAAGGGGTTGGAATTAGAGAAGTATTCAGCCAAAGTGCCGATCTCACTGCAATGTCTGGTAAGCGGCTTTTTGTGATTTAGCTTCTTGCAGCACTGCATTCATTTTCTTCCACTATAGTTTTAAAACTCGGTCCAGAAAAGCCTGGCCCACAAATGCATTAGTTAATTAATTAAATAAATCTATAAACCAGAATGCTCAGATAGATGCAGGTGGGGGGAAAAGGCTATATGTAATTTTTGGCCTGGCCTAGACTGTCCTGCGAGACATCTACCAGCTTTTCTTACGTTGGTGGCCTCTAGATGGTTGGATTCCAACTTCCAGAACTTGGAAGTTGATGGGGATTTTGAGATGGAGGTGGGAGTGTCTGGAATGCAGCACACTGCTAGCCCCAGTGTAGCAACCCATTGGAGGTGACCAATTGGTGGCAGTCTTTTTTGGAAATTTCCATCAAACTGTGGACATGATTCAGGAGATGTACCTTATCAGTTGTTTCTCCCTTTTTCTCTAGTTCAGGATTGGTACAGATCTTAAGCAATCTGTGTACTCACCAGTTTCACTTGGAATAGGTTTTATTATTTAAAAAATTGGATTTTTTCATTACAAAAGAAAGACTGCCTATTGCTTTCTAATTTACAACCAATGTCTCTATCTGATACCTTTTTATTTCTGAAGGCTATTTTAATCCTCTAAGTTCTATTCTATTTTCTTTGTCAACTCTAACTTCTATTTTACCTCCTAAGTCCTATCTGACATCTGTTTTTACTATCTATGCTAGCTTCAGGTTATCTATCTATCCATCCCAATCCCAATCCCAATCCCAATCCCAACCCTACACACCACCAACTACTTCTCCTTTGGCTGTCTTTAATGCTGTATTAATCTCTGTTGTCAGCTGTCTCAGCTGTACTTGACCATTAGACCTACTCTGATGTTTCTTGACATCACCACCGAGGTCACATGGTGTAGTGCTGGCTCTTGTTTCATCTAGCTCTTGCTCTTCTGACTTTGGTTTTATGTGATACCTGTTGGCCTCTTTGGGGCACTTGGCCAATCTAGTCCCCTCTGGACTGACCTGGTCTGGTTTGGCACTTTCTTCTAATATGTCCATAATTCCTGGCTCTCTTAAGTTCCCACTGCTCCTGTAAGGCCAGCTTCTTCAGGCCTTACATGTCTTCTTGGTTCCACTGCTTCTTTCTCCCAGTTGTCTATCTTTTTCCCACTTTCTGTTGTTGAGTTGTACTGCCTCCTTCCCTCTTTAGCTGGATTAGCTGCTCGTTGGGTTGGTTTCATCTAGCATGGCTGGCTGTAGGCTCTGACTGCGATTCCATTACCATCAGCCCAGACTTTCAAATACTTCTTGAGGTTCTGTTAAGCCTCCTCAATCTTCCTTACACTGGATGCTTGGCACTAAAAAAGTAATGCTTTCCTCTCCCTTCCTTCTCTCTCTAGGGACATAGTCTGTCACTCCTAGGCTTTCGACTGCCCTGTAACCTCCGGAGAACTTTCCCCACTTGGGCTGAATTTGACACCATCCACCTATTGTTCTGGTTGGGCCTGCTGTAATGAAGTTTCCCTGGAATCTCTTCTTAAGCTGCTACGGCTTCTCCTCCTCCCCTCCTCTGCTATGGAGGAGGTCTTCAGCAGCTCTGTACAACACACACACACACATGCACATACAGAGAGAGAGACGTTTACATGCGGCTAGCTGCAAGAGTCTTTGGACTCCTTTCCTTCCCTTCCCTTTTTCCAACCTTTCAGCATTGTTCTTTCCATCTTTCTTCTTTTTCTTCAGATCTTCAATTTTAATTCTTCTGCCTCAAGTAAACGATCCCCTTCTTTAAATAACTGGATTCCTCTGAAGGAGAACAACTTCTTAAGCTTCAAGGGAACAGAAGTGAGAGGAAACAGTATGGCATGTTGTTCCCAACATATTATTTATTAAGAAGATTGGTTTTATTGTATTGTTTTTATTGTATTGGTATTTTAGCTAATATTTTATTCCTATTTTACGTAAACCACCCAGAGTCGCTCTCTGAGTCAGATGGGTGGTGAATAAATTCGATATATAAATAAAATAATAAATAAATATTTGATGCACAAGTTAAACAGGTATGAGGAGACCAAATGCATTTTTTGTCTCACTCTTTTTCTGGTTCTGAACCATTCTGCTTCTCCAAACAGTTTTTACAGTAGCAGTTGATATCTGCTGTGTTAAAACTATGCGCAGCCAAAACAAATGCCTAACTATTATATGGGGTTCAGTATGATATCATGGCCACATTGGAAAGTATACAGTCCAAATTCCTACAAAACATATTTCAAGGTGCTTGTTTTGTTTCAGGAAACAGAAGTTGAGAGCAAGCTCTGGCTAAGCATCTTTGCATACTGGCTATCCTTTAACCAAGTTGAATTGCTCTCCTTATTATTAACTAGTTCATTCTTTTAAATCCAGCTGGGAAAAAAAAACTTGCCAAGAAATTGCACTATGATGGTTTCTCTGGTGAAGTGTTATTGATGCTGGGATACAAAAAGGCCAAATTCATGCTTAGGCAACGGGTACTGCACATGGAAGGCTAAAATGTACAGGCCTCCCTTCCCAGAGAAACACTTACAGATACCCTTTTTGTAAAATTAAACATTCCAAAACTCAGAAGAATGTTATCTTTAGCCCATTTGAATGCCCTTCCTACATCTGAAGGAAAAGTCAAGAACATTGCATATATGGACTGATTGTGGTGGTATCATCAAATCAACAGCCATGTCCTCCTTTACTATATTTGGGCACTTGTCTCTATATCATTTCCATTAACAAATTGCCCCAGGCACTCAGACATACTTTATTTAAAACACTTCTTCCCAGATGAGAATCTTTCTCCCTAAATGTGGCAAACTTGTGTTCTACTATTTGCAAATTACAGTTGGGGCAAACAAATCAATACCCAAGTAAGCGCTTGTGTTTCACAGTACATACGATGGGCTTTGTTATTTCATTACTTTTCTTGTTATATTATATGTACTTTTAGTTTTTTACTATGTTCTATGACCATAAGAAAGTTAGCTATATTGTTTCATTTTTTTAATGTTTTTGATTGAAATATTTTCCTTGTTCTTTCTTGCTTAATGTTGAAAGTCTGTTTTCAATTACCATACACTCTTATTGTTTCCCAATCTTTTGTCCTCCATCATGATTTCTTCTCTTGGATCTTTTCTTCTTTGAAATTTTGGGCATCTATTTTTGCTGTTTTGATTTTCATAATGTCTCTTAGCCTTTTACTGAGATTCTGTTTTCATAACTTGAGTACCCAGGCTGCTCATTACATTAATCTTATATTCTGATGATCAAATATTACAGATCAAATATTGCTGACACGTATGCTTTTCTTCATTTTCTCATTCTAACCCATGTAATGTATGCTGATAATTCATGGCTGCTTCCACACTTGTTCTAGAAATGTTCTAGCTTATTAGTTTGCAGTTACAAAAGTCTATCTTTTGTATCCATTATACAAAAGCCCTTGTTTTACATCATCTTTGTTTCTGAAGATTTGATGAAGGTCTATGTTTGGACTGATGGGATGGAGATCTTGATGTTAGGTAGTTTGGGGGAAGGATCAGAGTTGCTCACTCTTCAGGTGAGAAACAAGGGTGAGGTTATCTCTGGCTCATTTGGAGGAAGACTGTGAGAGATTTTCCTCCAACCTGCTGGGTGAGAGGGGGGCAGTTGGAAGGGTAAGGATATGGAAGAAGGTGTGGGGAGTGAAGCTGGTCAGGTGGTGGGTGCTGTTGGTTGTTCCATTAGGTTATTTCATTGTGTGATAGGGCCCTTTGACCTGGGGGAGGTGATCTATTCTGTAGGAGGGGAGAGGGCAGGCAAGAACATCACGGTGGTGATGGACATGGGAAGATATAGCAGGAGGCAGGGCTGGCTGTTCTTGGGGAAAGTTTTCTTGGTATTTGGTATCAGTACCACATTCCAGCCCCTTGTGTTCAACCAAGGGCTTGGTCATCAAAAGTTCACTGTTCCTGGGTTTTGTTTCTTGCTTCTAAATGCCAGGTCAGTCTATAATAAGACCTTCCTCATCCACAATTTTTGAGCAGGGAGTTCTCTCTGAAATGAGCCTGGCTGTAGAGACAGAGATAGGCAAGATCCATTACCAAAGCAACAAGGGGAAAAACTAATCTTAGGTCCATAACAAGCAGAAAATATGCAGAAGAGACTCAGACACACACCTCCCTAATTTACATAAGTATAAGAGGGAGAGGAGATACAGCACAATGAGACTTGCAAGATGGTTTTCAGTCCCACCAGGTAGACCAGACAGGAATTAATTCCACAGGAAGACTAAAATTACTTTTATTGAAAGTGGCTATAATAACCAAAATCTTGGTAGTGTTCCAAAGGGAACTTGGGATAGTTCCTGAAGTTCTGATGCATGCTTTGGCTGGGGCTTCAGCTGCTGTTTGGAACAAGCAAATGGCCATGGCCTTGAATCAGATCATGCCTATGCAGATCCTAGAGGGCCCCCTTATTTTTGTAGGCATTTCAGGAAATGAAGGGCACAAGAGATAGCTAGAGTGTCTTTAGAGGAAGACAAAGAGCCACTCCAACTGAGCACACCTAAGAGTCTCCCCACTCTTATTTTACAGCTACATAAAACCACTGGATGAGGTTTTCCACCAACATGAGGTTAAGTTTCATCAGTAAGCTGATGACAGTCATTTGTATTTCGTTGCCCTGGGCCACCCAAGCGATTCTGTCAAACTGCTTTCCCAGAATCCAGAAGCTGTGCAGGTCTAGATGGGGAAGAACCAACTTCAGCTCAACCCTGAGAAGATTGAATGACTATTGGTTTTATAGCTTATAAATTTGCTAAGTAAATAAAACAATGAATATGATTCTGATATTGTCTGTCAGGTGATACCCAGGTGTCAAAACTGCACATATTTCACTTGAAGCAGTTGTTGGTATTGAAAAAGAATTATTTTCCCTTGATTAACCTACCTCCTGAATTATTATACCGAGCACATATATTCTCATAAATGCTGGTTCCTTCATTTCTCCACCATGACATCCCACCTGCTACCAATGTACTACCTTCTCTCTGATGTTGCTCTTCTTTGCTGCTGAATTCCTCCGTATATTCCACCTCTGATCGTACATAACCTTGTCTTCTGATTCTAATAGAAGTGATTCTGTCATTTATTGGGTTACAGCCAAGCATATTCTTAGCAATGACCTTTTTGAATATCATCATTACATCATTCCTTCATATAATCTAATACCTTGAATAGTGCATCTTATTTTAAATGCTGGTCCATCTAAGTTCACTTATTCCTAAAATACATAATTTAATGCACTTTATTTTCACTTTGGCAATGTCAACATTGTCTTTGTTCATACTTTTTGCATTCCATGTTCTTGTTGTATCCTCTTTTAGTATTGGTAATATCAATGACTACAGCTCTGGTCTGGCCATGTCATCACCTCTAGATCTCCCAGATCTTCTTCCCCAGCAGCTTCCCCAACCTGGGGAGGGGAAGGGGCAGGAATCTTATCATCTGGCACCCAACCTTATCTGAATGTTTGAGGCACTGCGCACAGTTGTCTTGTAACCATGCAGAAATGGCTTTGCACAACCTTGTTCGAGGTTTATTACTGATGAAAGTCTGGTTTCATATACGATGGCTGTTATTAACTATCATGAATGCTGTCACTAACTTAAATCCTGTAAATATTTGTCCTTCAAAAATAGCCACATCAGTTGAAGGAATAGGAGGGGAAAAAACCAACCTCCAGAAGGATTACTGTGGTAGTGACATTGTTTTTAATGGCTACAGAATGGGATGATCTGACATTCATTAAGAAGAATGGAATCACACCCTCTTCTAAAAGCTGTTAGCAAGACCTCTTGGGATTAATGGAGGCCTGCCCACACTGTCTGGGCTTTTAACAAGGTATTAGTCATGCCTGCCACTGCTAAGCTTCCATTTCCCATCTCAAATTAAGCCTGGCTGAAATGCTTGTTATGGCTCTCAGTTACAAATTTTCTCTCTCTTTTTCCTGTGCTCTTCTCACCTGAAGTTTGTGCCATCTGAATCTGTAGTGGAGCCAGCCTCAGCAGTTTGGATTATAATATTGGGCCATCCTGATATGGAAACACAATGCCAGCTGGAGGGATCAGGTTTCCTGTTCTACTACAGAGGCCAGAACTACCAGACTTTGAAGGATCCTCATCTGTTCTCTGAAAGTGTTTGCCTTCTACAGATTTAAGTCAATCCTATGTCCCTTGAGTACTTTTTAAGAATAATAAATTCAAAATAATTTTTGATGTAATCAGGGACACAATCCATTCTACAGTGATTGGGGTTTGAGCTTGATTGGCTGGTTGATTGATTGATGGTTTAGTATCAGTTTGGCGTCAGTTAATCAATCCCTAAACCCTGCTTAGATCAACTCTTTTTGACCTCGCTACCTTCCAGAATTGTTGGGATTGCAGTTCCCAGAATTCCCAGTCAATAGCAGGAATTTCCTGTACCTGCAAATTGCATCAGGCAGAAATAGGATAGGGGAAGAAGGGGATCTAGTGTCTTTGCTGAAAAAATATCTGCATTCCCATTCAGTCTAATGAAAACAATTTTTAAAGAATAATTACAGTGTGATGCTGCTACATTACTTACAAAGAAGCCCAGGGACCTGTGTGAATTTTGAATGAAAAATAGAGCAGTCATCTTCATTATAGTTTCTATAATTCACTACATTTTGCACCTGCACAGAGCCCTGTTTGAAACTTTCTAGAGCTTATAGAATTGTTCAGCAAGAGCCCAGCCCTCACACATGCCATTCAACTAGGCATGGCTCCTGCTGAATCTTCTTAATTTGTTTTTAAACACCACAGTTCAAAGTGCACAAGTAGGAATTTCATTCTGTGGGCATAGTTATCAAATCCAACTGGGCAATCCCAAGGTCTGTTTCTCTTCCAGGACAATAAACAATGTCTAACCCTTTGCAGCAGGTGTGGTATAGTCCCCCAGTCTCTCAGTGATTTTCTTAAGAGGAAACTATGGTTTTACATGTTTTTATCCCTTCCCCCATTAACCAAAGTCCTGGCATCAAGCAATAGAGATTCAGTTAACCGAATTCATATCAAATCTTCTTGATATCAGCAAGAAGCTGCCCTGTTGGTTCATTTCTCCCATTGCCAATACCTCTGTTTTCGACGTTATCTGGACCTCCTCTCCATCCATCAGGGACAAGTCTTCTATCCAGATCTTGGTTCCCTTTGTCTTGGAGTTTGGAGGATTTGATTCTACAACCCCTCCATAACAGGACATATTGGCATGTTGGAAGCTTTCCATAAGGACTTTCTCATACAGCTAAATAGAAATCCTTTGAGGACTTCACACAGAAATAGTATTTGAATCCTGCACAGTATCAAATCCATTTTTGGTCTTTATCTTGCATTCAGGTCAGAAGACATGACTCTCTCTTCAGTTGTATTAATAAGTGAGGCTGGTGTCCATGGACAGTAGCATTTGCCTGGGCAGCATTAATAGAAGGCCTGGGCCATCTGCAGTTTGGTTGCTGCTGTGAAGCAAATTGCAAGCCAGTAGCAGTTTAGTAATGATCAATGCCAAAGTGTCGCCTTAAGGTCAAAACTCCTGTTCCGTTATAGGAATGGTAATTGGTGGGTCGTCAGATATTGATCACTACGCTTCCAGCAGCCACAGTCATCATGGCCTATTGCAAAGCATTCAGGGAATTACAGCTTAGCTCCTGTGTGTTGGAGATAACATTTGTCTTAGGTTAAGAACCAGCTGTTGTGGAGAATCCAGGAAGGATGTCTGCTTGTAAGCTTTCCAAAGATGTTGGACTGGTGGCTCTTGTCAGAAAAGATTAAATTTTCCCTTGATTCAGCTGAGCAGTTCTTATGCTCTACTTTGCAGCCATCTTGATGTAGCTCCTGTGAAGTGTTGATGCACCCAGGCACAGGATGAGGTTTTAAAGCACACAAACCAGCCTGGCATTAGATTTGCACTTCTTCACAGAGATTAATATTTTCCTGAAGATTTATACCACCTAACTCCTTTACCGTACAAAAACCAAGAGAGAACAACCTGTTTTATTCAAACAAATTAACTCCTCTACTGTTTAAAGATCTAACTGTTTATAGAGGAATGTTGAGCATTAAGCACAGAAAAGATTAATGTGCTCCAAGGTAGCACTGTTAATTTTTCTTCATGATTAAAGGAGGCAAATCCAGGTAGTATGGAAAAGGTTGCCCACATTTTGCTTTATAAAATAAAATGCAGAGCTCTGCTTTTTGAAAAAGTATAGTTAAATTTCCTGTAGCTATGGTTTGATGCATTATACCCAGTGTTTCTTTTATTTTCATTTTTCATTAAAATATCTTTCCTTTTTAATTACTAGAGGAGAAAGAAAACAAATAGAAAAGCAACAGCATTTCTACCTTCCCTGCCCTGTTTTTTTATTGAATTGGGTCTAACCAAAAAGGCCAATGTATATACATTCATATTTATGAGGTATATTCAAAGTGCTGGTCATTACCCATGAGGCCCTGTAAAGTATGGTGCTGAATTACATCAGGGATGATTTTGTCCATCATGTCTGGTCATCAAGGGATGACCGTTGAGAAAGCCACCCTGAGAGATCTATGGGGGAGGATCAAAGTGATAGGCATTTTTGGTAGTGGTTCTCACACTCTGGAATACTCTACCTCCAGAAGTACAGGTAGCCCTGACTTTTTGCTTAGAAAGACCCTGAAGATTCTTTTATTCATTCAATCAGGCTTTTGGCCCATTGTATGATTGCTAGGTGACCACTGTTTATTACATTGAAGATCATTTTAGATTACGTTCTTTGTATTATTATTATTTTTTTCTTATTGTACACCACCCAGAGTCCTAGAGAATGGGGGAGTTTACAAAAACAAATTACCATTCTTGTGTTCAACCATCTGTTCTCTTGAGGTGCATCAGACTTCACCCTTTCTGTAATGATAAATTTTTCGCTTCTTACAACTCTTGTTTAGATTTGGAGGGGCCTTTGTCCATGCTTGGCTATGTGGTAGTACCAAGTTGTCTTTGGCTCATCTTGAAAAGTTAAGCAGTGTTAGACCTGATTAGTACTTGGTTAGGAGACTATCAGAAAATCCTGGGGCTATAGGCTAGAGTGGGAAGTTGAAAAATGTCCTGGAAAAAACAGTGGTCAACGATTTCCATATTGTTGCCACAGATAGGTTTAGCTATAGGAAACACAGCTTGAGATGCTGCAGAGTCAGAGTGGATCAATGACAGACAGAAGAGATTGCTGAGTGTTTTGGAACACATCACCATGAGTTACAGCTTCTCATTGATTACTCCAGTTGGGTAACAGGAGCAAGAACTGAAGATGTTTGGTTTACCAAAAAAGCTTTTGATGTATTAACATTGTGGATTGCCCTTTTCTTTTCTTTTTTTGGGGGGAGGAGGACTTGGGTAAGTCTTCTACTATAGCTGTTGTTGTTGTTGTTGTTGCGTCAATATGATACAAAATTAAACTACCAGGTTTTGGTAGTGGAGTCACTGAATACTTGACAGTGCAGAGGGTGCTTCGGGGATGAAAAAAAAAAAAGGGGGTGGGATTCCAAGGACAATAAGTTACCCATATCTGGCTCAGATAGGCCAATAATCTGATAGCTTCACATTTCTATATACCAAATCTGAAGGTCTCTGAACAGAAGAAAGTAGTGGGACTTGGGGAACAGGTTATTAGAGAAGAGAAGAGAAATGAAATGAAGTTTCCACAGCTTAGATTACAGAGGGTAATCTCAGGTACCTTTGAATGGCAGTCGTCCCACTGATGTTGTAACATTATACCCAAAGCTTATTTTTCTCTGATATTGGAAGACGTTTGTAGGTCTTTGGTGGAAATGCTGAATTGCTAATGCTCCAACTTTTGTTTTTCCTCCAGAGAACAAAGAGCTTTACCTGTCAAGAGCAGTTCACAAATCTGTCCTTGAAGTTAATGAAGAAGGTTCTGAAGCTGCTGCTGCTTCCGGTGAGCTTCCTAAAAGTGTGGGCTAAATGACATACACAGCCTCTTAGCAGATGGGATGCATTCCCACAGAATTGCATGCCACTAATGGGTGGTGCTGAAGCGGGCAGTAGGGGGGATCCTCCTCCTCCTCCTTCTCCTCTTCTTCTTCCTCTTCCTCCTCCTCCTCCTCTTCTTCCTCCCCCCTCCTCCTCCTCCTCTTCTTCCTCTTCCTCTTCTTCCTCCTCTTCTTCCTCCCCCCTGCTTCTCCTCCTCTTCTTCTTCCTCCTCCTCCTCCTCTTCTTCCTCCTCCCCCCTCCTCCTCCTCTTCTTCTTCCTCCTCCTCTTCCTCTTCTTCTTCTTCAAGTTGCCATAGATAAACAAAACATTTTTGGCACGGATGTCAAGAGCATGTTTTACAAGGAGATTCAAACTTTGCTAGGGATGCTTGAAATTTAGCTGACACCCTTCTAGATGCTTGGGATTTCAACTCAAACAATCTTTGGTCATTGGCTGGAGCTGATGAGAGTTGAAGTCCAAACTATCTGCAACGCCCTAGGTTGCCTACCCCACCCTAGAGAGTCAGTAGCAAACTTCACAGATGAATTTTCCTCTCCTTAGTTCAAATCCAACAATCCTAACAAGATGCATTCTATGTGCGTTGCGTATGGGGGTGGAGAAGAGACAAACTCCTGCTAATCCCAGCCATAGAAGATTGCTAGCCTGATCAGCATATGAAGCAGGACTGTGACATTTTTAATCAGCCAGAATAATTAATGGCTTAGCTCCCAAGACTGCTGTGGAGATAAATACTCCATAGTGTAGTGCAACTCACCTTGAAAGGGCAATTTAAAAAGGGCTTTCTTGAAGGACGTTTTCGCATGCTTTCTGGCCATTTGTTTACCTTTCTGGCAAGGTCAATGTGTGGGCGTAAGGCTCATTTAAAATTTGTCTCCAAGCCCTGAAAAGTGGGAGGAGGATATTCTCTGCACTTAATTACAGTTTTAGTATTACCATGAGGGAGGAGGCTATCCAATGGCACTGGGTCCTTCCCAGTGCCATAGTACTGTCCAGTTGCACTCAGCACACTTCTCAGCCCTGCAGGGAATAACGGGGAAAGCAAACCCTATTCTTTAAAAAAACAAAGCCTACTTTTTCAACTTAGTCCTGTCTCTGTCCTTGGATGAAACAGAAGTTGAGAGAAGCTAGACAGTTATATGTTAAAAGGATTAGAGATTATTTAGATGGTGTACTAGGTTAAGAAAAAGGCAATAGAAACTAGGCCATTTGTAATTGCATTAGGCGGGCATAATATATCTGAATTCTGAGCCAATAAAATTCTGCAGCTGATTCTTTGCCATGATTTATTCTTTTCCTGCTGCAGCCTTTGATTAAATGTCTTTGTAATACCAGAAGGAAAGAGGGATGGAGGGGGGCTGGAGCAAAATATCCCTTTGCTTTTATCAGAAGCATCAGGTTGCAGCTATATAACATTAGATCAGTTTACAAGACATTTCTGTTTCCAAATGAGCTTGTGATCATGCAGAAATACAATTTCATTTGCAAAAGCTGCTTGTAGATCAGGATAGGCAATCTGTGGTCCCAGGCCCCTATTTTGTGACTACTGTTGCTGAATATTGGCAAGTTAATTCCCTGTCATTTTGAGCCAGGAAACACATAAAGTCTAAGCCTCAATTTTATCATTGAAAGTTGTTTTTAAAAATCATTGAAAACAACCCCAAATTTCACTCCCAAACCCCCAAGGAAGAGACACTGGGAACAGCCCAGAGGTGCTGTTTGAGTGAGATGGGCAGTGAATAAATTGTATGTATGTATATGTATATTTTACATATATATATATATACACACACACACACACAAACATACATATATATACACACACACATACACATATATACATACATACATACATTTTATATATATATAAAATTCCAATCTTGCTAAGGTATGAGATATAGTCTCACCCACATTGCACCCTTGTCCTGCATACTTCAGATCTCAGCTCCTTCCCCAACATTAACAGAGCCCATTTGGATGTATTTGAGTAATACAAACCAGACGGCAGAACTACATGTGTATCTCATACAAATATTTACCTTTCACCCCAGCATATTTTTAAATAATTTATAAACATTATCTTACTGGTTTTTAATCATGTATCCATTACCCAATTTTTTTTCACTAGTAGAAAAGCAGAAATCTTTGGAGCCAGTCCCAGTCCTACTATAGCCCTGACTGGAAAGATGCATTCCTCAAAACTATGCAGACATGGATTACTTTCATGTCTGGGCATGTCTGGGGGTTTTATTTATTTATTTATTCCATCACTACCTCTTTTTTATATGTCAGTGTAATAAAGATAAAAGTTAATAAAATGCTTACAAACTGCAAAGCTCTAGAGGAGACTCATTAAAGACTTAAAAATTTAATTAAGGTAAAATTTTGCCTTGATGCTAATGTGTTTGAACTACAGTATTTCCTCTGTATACCAGATACTACAAAACTAAATCTGCATATGTAGGATGTCTCAATTTAAGTCTCAGAGAAACACAAGCCTCCGAGATGCTAATTCAGGTAGAAAGCCAATCCCTTCCAAACAGTACTGCGATAGGAAATTCCAGATGGGGATGATCAACCTTGTAGTCCCATATATCTCATGGTCATCAAGGTGGAGAAGGCTTTGCAAGGTCACTGAGAGTTAATTACTGGTTTCCTGCTATTGACAGTTAAGTGATTGGGAACAAGTGTCTTATACTGACTTCATTCTCACATCAGGCCAAGCCATGTTGTTGTTTGGCTTGCTATATCGTCTAAGCCCACACCATAGGTTAAATTATGGTTTAGAAGCAGCATTTTAAGTTAGGTTTTTTTGACTTTGTTTGATTTACATTTGTTTGTGTTTCTTAACTATGTTAATCATGATCCAGCATGTGCTCTGTCATTTGTATTTCAGCTAAGAGTTAATGTAGAGTTAAGCAGACATTAGTCTTTCAGACAGATGAGGTAAAGAAAAGGAGAAACAGTAAGTGAAATTGCCCTGTAGCAATGTCTTCTGTTTTGCCATCTCCCCACCCCTGGTGACTATAAGGTTATTTTATAAAAGAAAAGGGCAACAGAAAGAATAGGCTTTTCCCCATTCTGCAGATGGTGATATAGTCAGGGGCTTGGTCTAAGACTTAGTCAGGCTGCTGCTGTTTAAAAAAAAATTCCCAGAGTGCCTGATCAAGAGCCAAAGCTCTAGCACAGTGTTTCTCAACCTTGGCAACTTTAAGATGGGTGGACTTCAACTCTTAGAATTCTCCAGCCAACATGGGGAATTCTGGCTTGAGAATTTGGGTAGTTGAAGTCCACCCATCTTTAAGATGCCAAGGCTAAGAAACACTGCTCTAGTAATAAAAAAATTGGCTGTGTTTGAGTGAACTTTTTTTTTGTCCTTAGTCTCTCAAATTTACAGTAGTCTCTCACATAACCCTTGGTTCCATTGAACCACCATTTGAAAAACCCTGACATAGATGTTCATTGGCAACCAGACTTTTTTCTTTGTTGTAATTAGGAAAATAACAACAGGACATGCTAACCAATCAGGAACTATTGCTGAGATAACAGGCAAGGAGAATAAGACTGATGAACTGTGGCTCACTGTGGTTTGCTGTGTCATCTTGAGATAATTTATTAGATGAATGTAATGAACCATAATAATGACTAAGCCACTGTCCCACCAAATCCATCCTTACAGGAGCAAATTCTTCCTTTCTCCAAATCTCATTTCTGACTCTCTCTTAACTGGCATTCTATCCTTCCTGTGATTAAGGCAAACCAAGATTCCTTTAAACCAGCCTCTCAAGTTGCAATTTGAAATAGATTTCAAATCCTGGATTAAGGGAAATTCTGGCTAATCTAAACCAAAGCAAATGACTAATGAATGAATCTGATGGTAAGGACCACAGAAGATTAACTAATTGTAAAAATGAATTTAATTTAAGAGGCATGTGCAGTGGCTTCTTTGACGTAAGACAGGGAGCTAGTATTATCACCTCAAAAAAGAATATTATCTCCAGTTGAAAGTAGTCCGAGCAGTATCACTGCTGTAATAGTGAAGGTAATCAAAGTATGTCATTTGAAAGTTTTGCAAAAATTTATTCAGAATTTGCATCTATTTGCACTGAAAATTCTGTGGATCAGAATTAAGATTTCAAAGTAAGAGTGCACTCCTGGGCATTATTATGGCCAATTAGAATGAACCTTCAGCAAAGGATCGTTACCTTGTCGTGGTGCTGGAGCTTGAGCACCTCAATGATGCCATGAGCTAAACCGTGAAGGGCCACCCAAGACGGGAAGGTCATGACAGAGAGGTCAGACTAAATGCGATCCCTGGGGAAGGTAATGGCAACCCACCTCAGTATTCTTGCCGTGAAAACTAAATGGATCAGTACAACCAGAGATATGTCGGTATACCATCGGAAGATGAGACCCCCAGGTCGGAAGATGGTCAAAATGCTACTGGGGAGGAACAGAGGATGAGCTCAACTAGCCCCAGACGTGATGACGCAGCTAGCTCAAAGCCGAAAGGACGGCTAGCGGCCGACGGTGCTGGTGGTGAACGGCGAATCCAATGTTCTAAGGATCAACACACCATCGGAACCTGGAATGTAAGATCTATGAGCCAGGGCAAATTGGATGTGGTTATTGGTGAGATGTCAAGATTAAAGATAGACATTTTGGGCGTCAGTGAACTGAAATGGACTGGAATGGGCCACTTCACATCAAATGACCACCAGATCTACTACTGCGGACAAG
This sequence comes from Candoia aspera, assembly GCF_035149785.1. Taxonomy (NCBI): domain Eukaryota; kingdom Metazoa; phylum Chordata; class Lepidosauria; order Squamata; family Candoiidae; genus Candoia; species Candoia aspera. The sequence goes on along the minus strand of NC_086158.1, from coordinate 17,299,678 downwards.
AGGACCACAGAAGAAATGGAGTAGCCTTCATAATTAATAGTAAAGTGGCTAAAGCAGTGCTTGGATACAACCCAAAAAACGACAGAATGATCTCAATTCGAATTCAGGGCAAGCCATCTAACATCACAGTGATCCAAATATACGCCCCAACCACAAATGCTGAAGAAGCTGAAGTAGAGCAGTTCTATGAGGATCTGCAGCACCTACTGGACAACACGCCTAAAAGAGATGTTATTTTCATCACAGGAGACTGGAATGCTAAGGTGGGCAGTCAAATGACACCTCGAATTACAGGTAAGTATGGCCTGGGAGAACAAAACGAAGCAGGACACAGGCTGATAGAATTTTGCCAAGACAATTCACTCTGCATAACAAACACTCTCTTCCAACAACCTAAGAGACGGCTTTATACATGGACTTCACCAGATGGACAACACCGAAATCAGATTGATTACATCCTTTGCAGCCAAAGGTGGCGGACATCTGTACAGTCAGTAAAAACAAGGCCTGGAGCTGACTGTAGTTCAGATCACGAACTTCTTCTTGCACAATTTAGGATCAGACTAAAGAGATTAGGGAAGACCCACAGATCAGCTAGATATGAGCTCACTAATATTCCTAAGGAATATGCAGTGGAGGTGAAGAATAGATTTAAGGGACTGGACTTAGTAGATAGGGTCCCGGAAGAACTCTGGACAGAAGTTGGCAGCATTGTTCAGTAGGCGGCAACAAAATACATCCCAAAGAAAGAGAAAACCAAGAAGGCAAAATGGCTGTCTGCTGAGACACTAGAAGTAGCCCAAGAAAGAAGGAAAGCAAAAGGCAACAGTGATAGGGGGAGATATGCCCAATTAAATGCAAAATTCCAGAGGTTAGCCAGAAGAGATAAGGAATTATTTTTAAACAAGCAATGCGCGGAAGTGGAAGAAGACAATAGAATAGGAAGGACAAGAGACCTCTTCCAGAAAATTAGAAACATTGGAGGTAAATTCCAGGCAAAAATGGGTATGATCAAAAACAAAGATGGCAAGGACCTAACAGAAGAAGAAGAGATCAAGAAAAGGTGGCAAGAATATACAGAAAACCTGTATAGGAAGGATAACAATATCGGGGATAGCTTTGACAGTGTGGTCGGTGAGCTAGAGCCAGACATCCTGAAGAGTGAGGTTGAGTGGGCCTTAAGAAGCATTGCTAATAACAAGGCAACAGGAGACAACGGCATCCCAGCTGAACTGTTCAAAATCTTGCAAGATGATGCTGTCAAGGTAATGCATGCTATATGCCAGCAAATTTGGAAAACACAAGAATGGCCATCAGACTGGAAAAAATCAACTTATATCCCCATACCAAAAAAGGGAAACACTAAAGAATGTTCAAACTATCGAACAGTGGCACTCATTTCACATGCCAGTAAGGTAATGCTCAAAATCCTGCAAGGTAGAATTCAGCAGTTCATGGAGCGAGAATTGCCAGATGTACAAGCTGGGTTTAGAAAAGGCAGAGGAACTAGAGACCAAATTGCCAATATCCGCTGGATAATGGAAAAAGCCAGGGAGTTTCAGAAAAACATCTATTTCTGTTTTATTGACTATTCTAAAGCCTTTGACTGTGTGGACCATAACAAATTGTGGCAAGTTCTTAGCGGTATGGGGATACCAAGTCATCTTGTATGCCTCCTGAAGAATCTGTATAACGACCAAGTAGCAACAGTAAGAACAGACCACGGAACAACAGACTGGTTTAAGATTGGGAAAGGAGTACGGCAGGGCTGTATACTCTCACCCTACCTATTCAACTTGTATGCAGAACACATCATGCGACAAGCTGGCCTTGAGGAATCCAAGGCTGGAGTTAAAATCTCTGGAAGAAACATTAACAATCTCAGATATGCAGATGATACCACTTTGATGGCTGAAAGTGAAGAGGAACTGAGGAGCCTTATGATGAAGGTGAAAGAAGAAAGTGCAAAAGCTGGTTTGCAGCTAAACCTCAAAAAAACCAAGATTATGGCAACCAGCTTGATTGATAACTGGCAAATAGAGGGAGAAAATGTAGAAGCAGTGAAAGACTTTGTATTCCTAGGTGCAAAGATTACTGCAGATGCTGACTGCAGTCAGGAAATCAAAAGACGCTTAATCCTGGGGAGAAGAGCAATGACAAATCTCGATAAAATAGTTAAGAGCAGAGACATCACACTGACAACAAAGGCCCGCATAGTTAAAGCAATGGTGTTCCCTGTAGTAACATATGGCTGCGAGAGCTGGACCATAAGGAAGGCTGAGCGAAGGAAGATCGATGCTTTTGAACTGTGGTGTTGGAGGAAAATTCTGAGAGTGCCTTGGACTGCAAGAAGATCCAACCAGTCCATCCTCCAGGAAATAAAGCCAGACTGCTCACTTGAGGGAATGATATTAAAGGCAAAACTGAAATACTTTGGCCACATAATGAGAACACAGGACACCCTGGAGAAGATGCTGATGCTAGGGAGAGTGGAAGGCAAAAGGAAGAGGGGCCGACCAAGGGCAAGATGGATGGATGATATTCTAGAGGTGACGGACTCGTCCCTGGGGGAGCTGGGGGTGTTGACGACCGACAGGAAGCTCTGGCGTGGGCTGGTCCATGAAGTCACGAAGAGTCGGAAGCGACTAAACGAATAAACAACAAAGAATGAACACAGAATATGTTTCAGTGAATGCATCTGTCCTGTGTTTAGCAATAACCCAAGTGGGTGGTGAGGTTATCCAACGTAATGCCTTCTCTGCAGAAAGGAATGGCTGTAATAAGTCTCCCAAGTCAGCTTGTTTGTAAGTTATAAGCTGTTCCCAAAGTGGTGGAAATAAATTGCACCACTACCAGTTGTTAATCATTCACAGAATGTATCTAGACATATCCATTCCTTTCCAAATCTTCCTTGGTTTTGGATTAGGTTTGTGCCTTCTGACAACCTGTTAGTATGATGGGTTTTTAATTCTTGTTTGTGCACTTTAGATGTGCTACAAATGGAGTGGAAGCAAAAGGCAGAGTTTATGTGGGAGAAATATTTCCAAGAAATGTTAGACTTTGCCTGTCTTTTTTTCTCCCATTCCCCAGGAATGATCGCAATTAGTAGAATGGCTGTGCTGTATCCCCAAATTATCGTGGATCATCCATTCTTCTTTGTGGTTAGGAACAGAATAACAGGTAAGTGCATTATTGTATTTATATATGTATTACTGATTCATCGCCCATATTTCTTCTGGGAGTTAAAAGTGCAGTGCATTGCAATCCTGCCTTTAAACATTTCCTAACAACCTTATGAAGTAGGATAGGTTGAGAGATAGTGACTATTCCCAAGTCATCCTGTGAGCTTCCATAGGTGGGGTTAGACCTGAACCTGGGTCTTCTCAGTCCCAGTTTATATCACACTGGTTCTCTCTTCAATTTTTCTTCTTTTTGCTCCCTTTGAATTGTAGTAGAAGAACATTCCCTAAAAGGGGTTTGTTTAAATTGGAAACCAGGATACATTACACTGGAGCACAGATTGGTTTATTGTCAGCACTGGGAAGAAAAACAGGCCTCAAGAAGGGTGGGGTTACAGTCCCTCTTAATAGATTTATTCAAATGAGACCATACATGTGATTGGACATAACAGCAAGATATTTCATTGGATATAGCACAATGTGTGCCTAGTGATGTAATTAGGGTGTAACTATGAAGTAATGGGGCAGGACTACAAAGACAATAAGGGCTTTTCAAAGAACAAAGAGGCAGTATTCCATGAACATAGTTTCTAGAAAGTTACTGTCTTTTGCTTCCCCAGAGTTCTGCTCACTTTCCAGAATTTTTTGTTTCCCAAGCATTATCCACCCATCCATCAGCTGGCAGAAAACTCTGTTTAACCATAAAGTTTGCTGCTCCTGTCTATCACTATCCTGTTATAGGCATAATGCCAGCAAATGGTGATATCCCTTATTTATATTGTAACAAGGCACATTAACAACAGCAGTTTATGAATTCCCCAGTTTTGTTTCACTTCCAGCCAGTGAAAAAACACCCACCTTAATGCAGAATGAATTCAAGATTCCGATGGAGAGGAAGCAAGTTTTGACAAATGTTTAGACCAGCAGATGTAGCCATCTGTCAAAGCTTACTCCAGTTGGACTATCAATTAATAGACTCTCTTTGAACATATCTATGCAAAACTTTTGTGCAAAGCCATAATGGATTGTCAGATTCCTTTTAATCATGGATTTAATGCTATTCCAGGAGAGTGCTAAACCCATGTTCAAAAGCAGAGCAACTCTTTACAGAGTAGCCCTTGAAGCAGCAGAGGGAGAGACAGCTGTCTCTGTCCCACATCAGTGTGCAGTTCTCCTGTCCACCAATTGGTCAGCTGCTGCTCAGGCTGTCCATACTGTATATCTGAGCAGGTGATCAGCTTAGGAACCTGGAAAGTGGACAGGGGGAGGCCAGTTTGAAAGAGCTAGACTTGGCCAGTAGCCAAAGCAGAATGGCCCTGGAATATGGTGACCAGGGGCCAGAGGGAAGGGGCATGCATGCACCAGTCTGATCCCACCTTCTAAGGATCATCTGACTATGTCATAAACTGGATGGTTGACGAATTTCATCAGATTTCATCTACAGCAAAACTGCTGCATCTTGTTGCCTGCTCAAAATGGAGGACACTACTTTGGTGCTGAAGCTGCAGGGGATGACTTTAAACTGGGGATGAGATGTAGACAACATAATGAGGACAAGGCAGAAAAAAGAGTTTGCCATGGCATATTCATGCTGTGGTTCAGCGCAAGGGAATAAAGGCCATTAGTCAAACCAGGCTTTGGGTGCTGTCCAACTTTTTTGTGATGAATATTAGAAAATTCTCCAAATGTTCTAATCCAAGAGTATCCAGAATACCAATGTGATCAGTTATTTATGTGCTTGACAAGAATGATGACAACTGCCTGCTGTATAATAAAACAGATTGATTTAAGAGTATATAATATACTCTTAAAAGTACACAGAGAGTTTTTTAATATGTACTTTTGGAAGAAAGCAATTGCTCAGTGGTAGAGTATATAATCTTGCAAGCTGAAGATCACAGTTTCAATTCACTCCATAACCAGTTGAAAAAAGAAACTGAGCTGCAAGACTAACAAAGAGCTAACCGGGCAGCAAGGAATTGTTGCCAGTTTGAGAAATAATATTGGCTAAAATGGGCCAGTGATCTAACAGTTCAGTTCTAGACATGGCTCAGACATCAGGCTCCTTGAATTTAATGAGGGTCATTTCAAGTAAGTGTGATCCATCATTACACTACAAACCAGGTTCATATGTGTGTGTGTTTCTCCCATGAGAGCCTAAAAGTGAGCAACCAAATGTTATTTGATATTACTGGAATATCATGAGATATTTAGCATTTGCCTAAAGATTTCATGCACTTTATTTTTTAACCATTTTAATTTAATTTGAGGCCATGCTATCACTAATCTAGTCAATGAGGCAACAGTCAAAAGTAGCCAAAAGTGTCGGGGATTTTTTGCAACTGAAATCAGAAGCAACTATGCTGCTAAGAATTCCAAACCTCCAGGCGTATCCTGGAGGAAAAATAGCCTTGCCTAGTAGACAGAACAGAGTTTCTATCCTCTCACAGCCTCATCTGAATAAACCCAGAGTCAAATTGGACAGTGTTAAAATAGAAAACTTGTGCCTAGCAGAATCTTTTTAAAAAATCAATTTTTAAGCAAAAGTTTTTCGTTACAATTGATTATATGTGTTGTTATGAAACAGATGTAAAGTAAGACTCAAAAGAAATACATACTTTTGATATCTATAAATAAAATTTTAAAATTACAAAACAAAGAATTGAAAATGAATATAAACTAAATGCATACTCAAATATTTATACCATCAGATGGTATCAGAAAACATTCTTTGTTACTCATTTGATTCCTTTCCCAGGATTCTCATTAATTATGAAAATAAATTATTAAGGACCACCAGATATTCTAAACTCTACACTCTCTTTGTTTCTTTTATCTTTCATCAGTGGCTCTTTTGTGGGTGGATAATCCTGTCTGAGAGCCAATATGTACTTAGTGCAGGAGAGACATCACATCAGTCTCTTAATATCTTTTTCATTCATTACAAGTAGTCCCAAGTGTCCTCTGGAGAAGTAGGGCTGGATCATAACTATTGTTCCAAGAACAAGATTGGAACCAGTGGATGAAATTTTCAGGGAAACAGAAGTTGGTGATTAGGAAAACTGCCTAACAATAAGGCCTGTTCAGGAGTGGAGACACAGTCTTTGAAGATTGTAATCTCTCCTTTCCTTGAACCCACCCAGTAAAGGAGAAGCTATAACCTTTCTGGGTAATTGTTCCACTGTTGCACTTTTTTTTTTTTAGAAATTATTGTTGTTGTTCTTTGGGATCTGTCTTCCTATAGCTTTTCTTTTCTTTTCTTTCTTTAAGGTACCATCATTTTCATGGGGAGAGTAATGCACCCAGAAGTGATGAATCCAAGTGTGCATGATTTTGAAGAACTTTAATATCTCCACAGGTTTATCCACCCCCTCACAAAAGAAAACAAGCACACTGAGTTTGCAACTGATGTATTTAAGGTTTTCCATGTGGTGGTTTACTTTTTTTTTTTTTAGTTCTCTCTTTTTTGCAATGTTACCTTTGAGATACTATTTAAAAACACAAACTGTTTCCAGGTCTAACTTCAGCTATGAAATTGCAGACCATAGTTGTGGAAGGAAAGCTTTCAGTATTAAAGTATATGTTGTTGTCTTCGTGATTTATTGTGTTGGTCCTTTAAAATAAAATTTTAAAAGTATCCATGCCAGTGACCATCTTCTTGTCTTGGGAGCTGTAATACCTAACTGCCTCTCAAATGACGCCATTCCAAATTTTGGTAGAAGAACATGCTTATGTGCCATTGGGAATTAATTATTTGTCAAGGCTCTTTGAAGCCTAAATAACTATCCCAAGGTGCTCAGGTTTTTTCAGGGTTAGAGCCTCGGTGGGCCTTTGAGCAATGTACTGGGGGACACATTCCCGAAGTGGGAAGAGTCTGGATAGAAGTTACAGAGGCTTAGGCCATAACTAATTTGGATTTATTTTGATTTAAATGTAATTAAAATTGAATTAAGTAATTCTGGTTAATATGACCACTCCCCACGTATTGTATGCATTTCCTTCTGTGTCACAATAAAATTTACAGTTCAGCATTATTATTTTGTGAGGGATTCTTGGGGCCACAGCTAAAACTCTAGACATCTGTTACCTAACGCACTGTCTCCCAACTTGGACAACTTTCAGGTGTGTAGACTCTAATTTCCAGAATTCCTCAGCCAAGCATGGCAATTGCTGAGAACTGTAGGAGTTGAAGTCCACACAACCATAAGATGCCCAGGTTGGAAAATACTAGTCTAACCCATGGTGGAAGTAATCCATGACATCTCTGTGTGGTCCACCACTCTGATTTAGCTTCTTCTATAAGCCTCATCAAAAATGCCCTCTCTACTATTTTGACCCCTATGCAAAAGCCAGGGAAGTAAGGAAGACTCTTAGGAAAGAAAGGCAAGGATCACAGTATTGACCAGGGAAAATAGTGGAACTGGAAGCTTTTTGGAAAGAATTATCCCAGGACCCTAACTCTGTATCAACTCAGGCTTGCTTCAGATAAGGCAAGAGTTCCAGAATGTGTGGAAAACCTACAGTGATAGCTAATCCTAATGCATTTGGAAAAGATCAAGGATAGAGGTCATATGACATCTTGAAAGTAGGGAAAGTGGCACAGCGCTACAGCAGTGCATGAAGACAATCTATACTGCAGCTTTAAGTAGCATAATTCCTATGGAACATAGCCTTACTTGTTTTTCCTAACAGCTCCTAATTGCACCCACCATTTTTTTTAATCAACACCTCTTAGAAGACATGAAGTCATTCTAGGGTGTAGAGTAATGACGACCAGCACTGAGGAACTCAGAAGTGCTGGTGAGTCCTTCTCCCTTTCAGAACACTCTCTGAAAAAGAGTTTTGTTTCATTCTTCCACCAATGAACGTTTTCCTGATTCAGGTCAAATTGACAGCTTTTTGAAACCTTTGCTCAGAATTCTAAATACGTTGCGTTTGATGTGGCATCAGTCATTGCTATTTCCATTACCAAGTAAAGTCTCCTTTGAGCTGAGCTCAATTTCTGGTGACTTCATGCAACAACCAGGTGACCTTGGCTTGTCTTAAAAAGCTAAGCAGTGTTGGACTTGGTTACTATATGTATGGGAGACCTCCCAGGAAATAGCAAGGCTACAGTCAAGAGGGGGAGGGGAAATCCTGAAGGCAGCAATACCCAGCCAATTCCATATTGTTGCCAAGAAAACAATATGAGCCATTATGCAATCTCAAAGTCGATCTTCCTGTGAGTAAGACTGATGTGTGCCAAGGTAAAAAATTGCACTACTTAAAAAAAAGAAAACAGCCAGTTTTAAAAGTGTTCTGTAATTGCTGCTGTAATGTAAAAAAAGTGATGTCCATTTGAAACTGAGTAGCTGTCACTCACTCTAAATGGCTGTACTTCATAATCAGTGGGGATGGGGGAGTTGACAATTTATCAAGATTCCTTCCTGCAAACAGATTACAGGAAATCTTGCAATTCTTTGTGCAGGTTCATGGACTGTTCATGAAAAACAGCAAATGTTTTTGTGACATGGTGCTTAGCTGTCTTCTAGAGATAAGAACCACACCATCCCACTCCAGTTAAAGAGAATAATAGTAAAGCACTGAGGCACCAATGGAAGGCTTTCTTGTTCCTTTGATTTCTAAATGGATTTGATTCTGTTCTCTGTCAAATGGTTATTGGCAAGATGTCCAACACAAATCTGCATGTCCTTCCACACTGGTAGCTTTCCTGTATGTACCTTAGATTCTCCCCTCCCTCGACAAAGCTTTATACTCATTCAGATGCAATTGTATTGATGCTTATACAGATTCAAAAGCACTTTATTAATAAAGCATGGGGAAAAAAACAGCATAGATGGCAATCCTGTGCGTGCTTTATTAAGGAATATTGTCGAAGTATGTAGGTTTGTGACTCTATAATAAGTGAATTCTTTTCTCATTCACTAATACTAACTCTAATTCTATTGCTTTGCACCCATTAAGGAAAAATCAAGAGCTATTCATATTCATTAAGTTGGTGCTTCCCTAAAGTGGAATCAATAATTTTAAAAAACAAAGCATACAATCTTACTTACCCCCCCACACCCATTTAATATTTTACCTTTGGGGATATCCAGGTCTGTATAGGTACTTGCTGGAATGATGGAGCCAATAGCTATTCATAGTAAAGACTACAGGTGCCATTGTTACCTGAGTTCTGATAAAATATTTACTGTTTTCCAGATGGTAATGATTTTTCTAAAGCTGGAATGCTATTCCCTCAAAACAAAACAAAAACAGAAAAGTGAACAAGAAGAGGGTGCAAAATTGCCTGAATTTATTTATTTAATTCCTCCTCCCCATCTGTATACACGGCAGAGATAGGAAACTATGCTGTGTGAGAGAGCTAAACTGTCTTCTTCATCTTTGGTTGCTAGTTTCTTCATTAGATTTTTGTTCCACTTTTCCTCCAAAAGCTAAAGATGGCCTCCATCCCTTCAGTTTATCCCCACAACAGCAATCCTGTATGGTAGGCTGGGTTGAGCAAGAAAGAGGACAGCCCAAAGCCTCCAATAGGTTTTCAGGGCTAAGGGTGGACTTGAACCTGGGCCTCCACTGTCCTACTGCAACGTTCAAACCACTACACCATGCTAGTTTTCATGAGCAGTGGTTTTTATCTTCACCAGCAGTTGTTTCTGCTGATGAAGGTAAAGTCAAAGGAGTCTCTGACAACAATGAGATAATGAGGGAGTAATAGCAACCTCAAAGGATTCACACCAGAAGTAAGAGGAGTACCGCTGCTACAACTGCAAACCTAAATTCTCACTGCTGCTTCCATCTTCTCTTGTTCAATGCGCTTCTATTTGGAGGCCGTTGAGAAAGTGATAGGGGTTCAGCTGCAGAGTGCCCTTGAAGACCCAGATGAACTAGACTCATTTCAATCTGGTGTTTGGAGGCTGTTGATGGGATGAAGCAGGTTGAAGCTGAAATTTAAACTAAGATAGAATTATTGTTTATGTAGAAACATTCTGGGTCAGTTTGATGAAGGGGCACTCCCCTAAAAGAATACCTTTGTAATTTCAGGGTCTTCCTGGATTCCTGGCTCTTACTGTGTCTAGTGGGACCTTCACCCAGCTTTTATTAGTGCATCAGTTATGGCCATACATGAAGCAGAAGATCCTAGCCACAGTGACTCATGCACTCACCCCCGCTTTGCTTGGATTACTACAATGAGCTCTACATGGGGCTGCCTTTGAAGACTGGAAAATGCAGTTGGTCAAAACGCAGCATCTTGCATATTGATGCATCAGAGTCACCACAGTCATATAACACCTGCTTTACAGTCACTGCATTGGTTACCTGTAGGTTTCCAGGTGCAGTTCAAACTGCTGCTTTTGATGTATAAAACCCTTTATGGCTTTGCACCTAGGGCTGCCTTCTTATCTGGTGTGTATATCTCATTTTCTCCAGACCTGAACTGAAAGGGGAAAGGACTCACAAGGTTAAATTTAGATCAGTTATGGCCTTCCTATTATGGAATACCCTTCTTTTGGAAGTTATGCTAGCACCCTAACTATTGGCCTCCTGGAAGACTACTGAAGACTAAGTTGCTCTGGAATGCACTAGAGGAGCAAAATTGTCACAGTTGCGCTTATTTGCCTTGTATCTAGTTATTAATTAATTAATTAAGATTGGCCAACTGAACCAAATCCCCAATATTATTTTAACTATCCATTAATCACGTAGCTTAGGAGGAACTCAAAAGCACTACATTTATTCAGGGGATTTTATTCTCATTTTACGGCAGACTTCAGCCTCAGACGCAATGAAACTGCCTTTACTGATTTCTGTATTTAGAAATAATGCCTATAGCTGGCCATAATGACAAAGTCTTTCCTTCCTACAATCCAAGCCCAAAGTTTACTTCATCCAAATTGTCTACAGGAGGGCAGATGGGGCAAATTTCATGCCTAGTGCCCTGAGAACAATAGAAGTATGTATGCCAGTCTGGTTGTATTTGCAGACACGTTTTTATACGCAACCAGTTCTCTCAGGTATGGAAGAATCTATTGTAATCAGAAATAACACCTCTCCACCACCCCTACCACCCCAAAAAACACATATGAGAACTCTTAAGATAAGCAGATAAGTACATACGGTATTTCATTTCTCTACTCATGGATCCAGATCAACTGATATTCTGATACTGCCTGTTTCTGCTAACAAGTTAAAATCCAAATTCTGCTGTAAATGTATTGACATAACAGGTAACAAAAACCCTATCTTCTTACATTATAGATTTGCCTTTGTAATAAGCACACAGAACTCGGTGGATGAAAGAAGTTTAATTTAAGCCAGGTGAACTTCAAAGGCTTAGCTGGAAAATATTCAGGGACTCATATTTCATTATTCCTTCTTTACAGCTATATTCCTACAATATACTTAACTGGGTCAACTCCCAAGCCTTCTCAAACCATAAAGCATGGAGGCTGAAATCAGGCAACATCAAAAGGTGAAGGCCTAGGCCTTGGAGGATCTTCAAGCTTAGATCCAAATGTTTGGGAAGGGGGACTGGTGGGCAACAGAGGGGCTAAGACACCAGCAGCTTGACCCTTAGCTTGCCCCGATCTTAGCAAACAGGCACTGGTACCCAGTATGCCCAGGAGCAAAAGCCCTGGGCACTAGTACAGTGTTTTTTGTAGATTAGCATCACCTTCCTTCTGTACCTCTGGCCTTGTGGTTGATGAAGAACTTGAAACCCAGGTGGGCAAATCTCTTGAGATTTATTTTTTTTAAAGACCACCTATCCTACACACTCCCAGATGTATTTTTTAAAAAATGAAAAATAAAAACTATCCTACAAACTTGAAATAAGAGCTTGGGTCTTCCGTCTGTCAACAAAAGCAAAACAAAGCACTTTTTCCATGCTTGGAGCTCCACCTCCCATTGTCAGGAGCCCTGTTATACATGTGGGGCTCAGTTTTCAGTTTATAGACTTCCAATTCCAAATTGTGGAACAAATTAGATTTGACTCAGAAACTGTTACAATTTCTGTACCACTTAGTTTGATTGTAAAATTGATATAGGCCTCACTAATCTATGAGAGCCAGTCTGGTGTAGTGGTTAAGGCATCAGGCTAGAAACCAAGAGACCTTGAGTTCTAGTCCTGCCTTAGGCACAAAGCCAGCTGGGGGACCTTGGGCCAGTCCCTCTCTCTCAGCCCTAGGAAGAAGGCAGTGACAAACCGCTTCTGAAAAACCTTGCCAAGAAAACTGCAAGGACTTGTCCAGGCAGTCTCCAAGAAACAGACACATTTGAACAGATTAAAAAATAATATATCACTTAGACTGGATTTACATGTTGTATATTTTACTTGCTACTGGTGTAGCATATTGGATGAACTCAGCCATTGCAAATCATGGCTTATGGATTAGTACAATATATGAATCTAGCCAATAGTGGTATATTCAACAAAATGTAGTTTGTTTGTTTGTTTGTTTATTTATTATTCAAATTTTGCTACCGCCCATCTCCCCCAAAAGGGGGACTCTTTTAGTTAAATAAGCTATGGCTACCATGTATGCCAGGTTGAACCTTTCAGCTACTAAATAATGTACTGATCTAAATTTTCCATAGTTGCCTTAGTCCAGTCAATAATAAGGAACAAGCTTCCATGCACGCAGGAAAATTCTGTATGCAAATGTTTTCCCATATACATATGGTGGGCAGCTTAGTATATACATAAAAGTGTTTTCTGAAATGAAGAAGCTCACTTCCTCAAGAGTTTCCTCTTCACGTAGGACCACGTACAGATCTTGGAATAAAAGTACCTTCAATTTGGAGTCATGGCAAGAATTGATAACCACCATCAAGGCATTTTAAGAACTGTGATTATGGTGGTCCTTGCATTTTGGCAGGTCTTTAAAGTCAGTAAATTCCACAGTACAAACAGCTATTGAAAAATGAGTGAAGCAGGCAACTTTCTTCCCATGCTGATTTGAAAATGAACAGTAGAGAAGCTGCAGAAGGTAATAAAAACGCGGGGTTGGCAAACATGGCAGAATTCTCATTGATGCTAGAAAATAAATGTTTGCCTTGGTGGGAAAAATAAATGCTTGTAAGACCAAGAGTCATAAGATGACAGAAATGATTAAGTGGTCATTTAGTTCAAACATGTTGTGCTCCTATTTCTCCAGATGTTCCCCTGCCAGTATTTATCATGGCGACAGACTTGCTAAGTCACATGAACTCTGCAGAAGCTGGATCACAAGGATGGTTATACTTTGTTAGAATATTGATAGCAAAATCAAATGTGTAATCCATTCCAGCCACAACGAGATCCATAATTTTATATGTTACAACAAGGCTGAAGCTGGAGGAAATATCTTCCTCCAGCTTCAGCCTCTTTCTTGCCTTCCAGAGATGGGCAAGAGCTAGCTAAGTACAGGTAGTCCTCACATGGGATTGGGATTTCTGTCACTAAGCAACACAGTTGCAGAATGTGACATCACATGACCACACTGCTTAGTGACAGCGGTTCCAGCCCTTCTGATTGCCATTGTTAAGCCAATCCTGTGATGTCGCTAAGCGCAATGTCACATGCTCACCATTTGCATCCTCCTTCTGGCTTCCCCACTGACTTTGCTTGTTGGAAGCCAGCCGTGAAGATTGCAAATGACGATCACATGACTGTAGGATGCTGCAACATCCTAATTGTGAGCCAGGTGCCAAGCAGGGCCACAACTGGGGGGGGGGGGGCAAGCAGGGCATGTGCCCCAGGCGCTGCACTGGGGGGGCACCAAAATGGGCAAGGAATCCATGTTTTGCCCTGGGTGACCCAGACCCTAGTTGCTGGCCTGGTGCCAAGCACCTGGATCATGATCATGTGGCCCTGGGGGTGCTGCAACCATCATAAGTACAAAGACTGGTTGTAAGTACCACTAATTGAGCACCGTCATAGGTTTGAACAGTCACTGAATGAGTGGTCATTAAGCAAGGGCCACCTGTAGGTACATAGTTATAGGTACTCTTTTCCTTTTGCCATGCTAGTATAATAAGATGTGTTGTCTGATTTTAAGGCTCCGTGGCAGAATACATTATTTGCATGAAGAATGTCCCTGTTCTGGTTGAAAAGATCAAATAGCAGGTGATGAAAAAGGCCACTGCCTGAGATGCTGCTGTGCTTGCCACAAGCAGATGTTTAATTGGTTGTGGAATACAAGTTCAGACAGCTGAGCAGAAGGCAACTGCACCCTTCAGTAAATGCAGCTTTCTAAGCTAACTTTAAGGGCATATCTCCCCTGCCTATGTTCCAGTAATTAATTTCCTATATTAGCAGGATATGACTGACTATTGCAAAGCTCAAGTAAGGGAGACATGCGGGGATATCAACTCATAACACAGGAACTAAGGTTTAGAACTGCCAGTTTAGCATCAAACAGCAACAACAAATCCAGAACACTCCCAAACTCCCAAGCAATTAGCAGAGCTGGGAAGGAGCCACTACTTGAAGTTCTGAGGAATATATAAGCTATTGTCCATCTGTAATAGCACCATTAAGTCATGGCAGAGTGGTCTACACATAGCTATGTTCAAAGGCATTCTGTTACTGTGCATCAGTTGTGGGAGAGTTATAGGAGGACAAAGCACCTTTGTAGGCTGTTCCAAAGTACCATGATGGGAAACAGAGTACTATTTGAATAGACATGGTACAGGTATAGGCCCACCAGAAACATATGACTACAATGCCATACTAGTTGAATCTTGCAAGAGTTGCAGTACAAAACATCTGGACGGAATATGGCAACCAAAATCTTCTCTCCCCAGCTACTTGGTTGCGATAGTCTCTCCTTCCAGGGATGTCCACAGGGAGTTGTCAAAAAAGTCAAAATGGCATATAAAAAAGGAATTGGGGCTTTTTGCAGTCATGGCTGCCATCTTGACTTTTTTTTTGAGACCACCCTGTCCTTCTCAAATGTTTAAAGGAAGAAAGTAATTGATTTGTTTACTAGCTATATGTATAGCCCACATTTCCTCTAGGAACTGAGATAGCTGTGTCCATTGGTGCCAAGAGAGAGGATTTTTTTCCCACTCTTTAAAAAAAATCATTGCAGGGAGGGTTAGAAGAAAGTGATCCCATCAGCTGCATTTGGTAGTATCTAACAGATTTGGGGCCCTGTTCACTTTTACTAATCTTAGAAAAAGAGCAAAAAGGCAGCTATATAAAACCTACCATTTGGGTTGTGTTTAGACAACATGCTTAACTTGGTTACTGAAATAACTCACCTTCTGGATTTGTGCAATACACTGAATCATAGCTCTAGGTTCATACAACAAAGTCCAAGTCACAAAGATATCAACCAAGATTTATATATTGTACAAATGTAGCTGATAGGTCTTTAAATGACCCATTTATGCATGTTGTATTAACATATCCATAGAGTAGCCCTAAATCATGTACAGCCTATGGCCCTTTTCAGATGTTCATTAGTAATATATGGATAGCAGGGGTAAGTCCAGTCCAGGACTATGAAATAGCAAAAAATAATCATCACCTTTCCCTTGTGTGATTGTATTTATATTAAGAGCAAACTGAAGGGGATGTTTGTAGAATGAAAATCATCCCATTCTTTACCCCAAAATTCCTTCTTCTGAAAAAGATGTAGGTAGAACTCTGTCATTCTGAACAGCATCACAAGTAATAACAGAGCTGCGTTTCTCTAGCAATGTTGATTATTCAGGGGTTTTGTTTTGTTTTGTTTTGTTTTGCTTTGTTTTGTTTTTCTTTTGGTGCCTTCAAGTCATTCTTGACTCCCGGCAACTGCCTGGACAAGCCCCTGCAATTTTCTTGGCAAGATTTCAGAAATAGTTTGCCCTTGTCTCCTTCCCAGGATTGAGAGACAGTGGTCACCCAGCTGGCTTTGTACCTAAGTCAAGACTAGAACTCATGGTCTCCTGGTTGCCTTGTCCACCACACCAAATTCATCTTGAAAAATGTACCTGTTTCCAGTTCTACAGAATGAGATCTTTTGGGAGAAATGTCATTGGATGATCTCATCTCAGAATATGCTGCCAATAAAACTAGAAATGGAAAGATATAGCTTTTTAAATAATATGAATCAGAGGACCATATGAAGCAAGGTAGATTTGTTTCAACAAAATAATTCGGGCTGTGGAAGCATCATGATTCATTCACAGAAGTGAAGAAGTCACTGATTTGCTCAGTGAAACAATTTGGTTAGCCTTAAACTGTCTTAGGCCAGTGCTGCAGAAGACTCCTCTCAAACTTTCCCAAAAGGCTGTTGAAGAAGCTCTGTGGAGGGTCTTCTAAGCAGAGTCAGGAGAAGTGAAACAACATAGTCCCTTTGCTTCACACCTTAGATTCAAGGGGCCATTTTGCATCAGTGAAGCAAATCCTAGAATTGTTCTTCAAGCACTAAACTGAAATGAGAGAGAAAACAACATGACAGAATTTAGGCTGAGTGTAAACCAACTTCTGCCTGTATCTGGCATGATGATAAGCCAATGAAGAATGCATTGCAATCATGTCTTTTCTTTGTTTATATTTGTTCATGAAATGTGACTAAGATGTCTGTTTGCATGAAGTGTCTTGGGACAATTGTGTATCACTTTTGTATTATTTTTCGATAGAAAACAATTATATCAAGTTTACATCTCATACATCAAGTTGTAATGAGAACAAAGTGGCAAATGAAAATTGTGCCCTCAGATCTCTCAGCATTTAGAAAGGCCCTGATTCCACCAGATACATGGCACCTCAAAAAAGCAAGGTTCCTTTTTTTCAAAATACAGTTTTAAGACATTTCTTGCAGTTACCTAATTTCTGGGGAAAAGATGATATATCTAGCCACTCAGTTGACATGATACTTTGGATTGGCCATTTTTCAATGTGGTACCAATAGATTGTAGAGTTCAATTCTTCTTGCAGTATATGAGCTGATTGTGTGACATCATATCTCTGCCTAACCTTTTCACAGGCAGAGGTTTTGTACCCTGAACCTGAATAGACTAAACCAGTATTTTTCAACTTGGCAACTTTAAGATGTGTGGACTTCAACTCCCAGAATTCCCCAGCCAGTCATGCTGGGGAGTTGAAGTCCACACATCTTAAAGTTGCCAAGGTTGAGAAGCACTTGTCTAAACCTTAACAGACACTAAACAAATTGATGCATTTCAAGTATAAGCTTAACACAGCAAAGATTGGCTTGTTCTTTGTTTAAATCTTTGGGGGGAATGCCTTGGTAATGAGAAAATTAATAATGGAGACACCATGCATGCATAATTTATTTAGAATTATAAATGTTATAGGGAAATTAAGCACACTGCTATGAGGTAAACAGTGTTGGGTAAACATGCTTTTTATAAGGAGCAATGCACAAGACTTGACATGGCAAGTTTGAAAAATGCATTACACAATCATATTTAATAAAATTACTTCTGATGTAAAATATACAAGTTTGCTCTTAAATTTGATTCAAAATTCTAAATAAGGATGCAATTCAACAGCAAAAAAACAAAATTATAGAAAAAGCATATTATGCAACCCTTTCTAATATAGTCACGTCTAATATAATATACGACTTCAATTTTAAATTAAATTCTGATTCAGTAATCCAAATAATGTTTTTTTTCCCCAAACAATGAAAAAGGCTAATGAAACAAAGAAATGAGAATGTAATCCAGGTAGACTGATTCTGTTTTGTTTTGTTTTGTTTTTTGGAAGACTGGAATGTAATGAATTTTTTTTTTTTAAGAGCAAGTGAAAAGCAATAAAGCCCCAAGGCCATGGATGAAGGCACAGTAAGGTTCAGGCAGAGGTCACATAAGCTAATTTGGTCTAAAGACAAAATGGTTAAGCAGAATTTGTGATTCTACAGGAGTCCTATTCACCCAAGCAAAATAGCCAATCAACAATCACACTTTTGTAAATTAGGCTTTCAAGGCTATATCCTGGCACATAGCCTTGATTTTATCTTCTTGAAGAGGGAGAGGTTTGGGTTAGAGACTGATCTCTATTATTCATAAGACATCAGGCAGTTTCTTGCAGTATTTGAATCCTTGTTAATAGTAGTTGCAATAGTAATTACTATTGCAAATTGCTTCCTCGTTTTTGCCTTTTTAATTTCTTTAATTTCTATATATGCTAACATTTAAAGTTAGAGCTTGTAATGAGCTAAATAAACAAGTATCTTGGCTGAATATTTTTCTAGATACTGGTCTTCCTCTTTAAAAAATTTTTTTTTTCCAGGAGGAAAGTGGGAGATAACAGAACCCAACAGCCCAGCTCACAGCTTTTGATAACAGATTCAAACTACTGAGTCCAGTGAGATGGATCGCTGCTAATGGAAGATTATCAGATTTGGTGGAGGTAAAAGAGAATTAAATCTTTTAACAATCTTTTATGGTTGAACAGTATGCATTCTGGTATGTACATGCATCATTCACTAGACTTATTCACTGTGGAATTGCATTCATCAGATCAGGTTTGGGACAGTTTTGCAAATTTCACTGTAAAAAAATGGGCAACGGAATGTTTCCAACTTCCATACTTCTGAATATTTACCAGATTATGTGCCATCAAGTTTCCAGCTCCTAGCGACCATACAGATAGATTTTCTGCATAATGATCTGTCTGAAACCTGTTCCTTCAGCTCTTCCAATGGTGCACTCATTGCTACCATAACTGAGTCCATCCACCTTGCTGGTGGTCATCCTCTTCTCTTTCCTTCCACTTTTCCCAGCATTAGAGCCTTCTCCAGAGAGCTAGGTCTCCACATAATGTGTCCAAAGTAAGATAATTTGAGCTTGGTCATTTGTGCCTCAAGTGAGAACTCTGGGTTGATTTGTTTGATGGTCCATTGGTTTGTTTTCTCGGCTGTCCATGGTATTCTCAGGAGTCTTCTCCAACACCAAAGTTCAAAAGCATCAATACTCTTCCTAGGTAGCTTCTTCAAACAATAGATTCTATATGGGAAATAGTGTTCCATAAAGTTCCTAATCCTAACTATCTGAAGCAGGTAAGAGTACAATCCTATGGTCACTCACTTTCCTGAAAATGGTGGGGCATTATTATTATTACTAGCATCATCGCCATCATGATTAAACTGGGATTATAGTGCAAGGCATTCTAGCTGAAAAACACTTGCAGTTAAGAGCAGTCGTTCAAACTTTATGCAAGTTTCAGAATTCCACTGTTATTGTGGATTTTGAATTCATCTGGTGCAATATAGAATCATTTTGGAATGGGAATATATATTTGGTCCATTGGCTATACTGGAGACTGTAATGTAAGGAAGATGGAAATAAACTGAGGAGCTTGGAAAATGTATCTGTCTCAGCATCAGCCCACATTTTTACAAGGAAATCAGCATGCTCATGCGTTCTATTGGCTTCCCTTTCTGTAGTCTGGGGGAGCTGAGTGGAACTACAACTTTCAAATTCAAAGGCTCTAATTGCATCCCTCTCCAGGTCCTTGTGTAAGTCAAACTACTTGCAATGAAAGCAAACTAATAGGGAAGTCTAACTATAGCATGAATCCTTTTCTGAAGAAAGAGGGTATTAAGTACACCAGGCAATACACACAGAGCTATGTAGTACCTCTGCAGATAAGCACATTGCTTCAGACACGCTGGGCTCCTCCCCTCCGATTTAGAGCAGGAACTCAGTATTGACTTCCAAAGTGACCTTGATAAAAAGCCCATCCAAAGAGTAGTCATATTGCAATATTTATAAAGCAGGAGAATATATGTAAATGATTTATATATAATACAAATGCATCACATCATCTCCTTTCTACTGCTTGGGAAGAGCAATGTGCTATTTGCATTGCCCTTCTTTCAAATTGAAGTGCCCTGGAGATTTACAGCTCATTTTCAGAGATGGAATGCTATCAAATCAAATAGATCCCCAAATAGAATGAATGTAGAACTCATACCCTGCAGAGTCTGAGCATGCTCATTTGCTTTTGTAAGTTTTATCTAAGCTAGGGCCAAAAGCACCATATGGTGGCTTGAATAAAGTGTGTATAGGAGAGGGATGCAAGTAAGTAGATTTGTATGTTAAAAGGGGTGAAGCAAATGGGGAGTTAGAGTCACCTCTGGATCTGTGTTGCCATCTGGTGGTCATCTGGAGTTTTACAGCCAAGATCTGGCAGCCCTAAAAATGAGCATATCTACATACATTTCCATAGCCACCCAAACCATTATCTAGTGAGCAGAATAACCAGATAATGTTTGAAGGTTGTGGGTACCTGGACTTTGGTCCTAAGACTAGCCTCTGTACCATTATGAGAAGATTAAACATTACTCCATCCCATACCCAGAATTGCTGCCATAATTTGACTGCTTTAATTAAAAAGAGGAAATAATTGAGTATCTGATCAAGGACTTCACATGCCTCATGCAGTTAGGCCACAAGAAACCCCAATCAAGAAAAATTAGTTACTTACAAAAGGCATTGTATCTTCTCATTCACCAGTGTCTATGTCTGTTATTTTTATATGTTAATTTGCATCTAGTTACGTGCTAATAATTTACCTTGACTGAATTCAGATTAAATCCCCACAGCCTAAAAGTCCCATTAAGCTGTTTACTCAAGATTTGTATTATATTCTGTGAGGGCCTTCCAGATTTCATTTTTAACTAAGCTTCCAGCCTTTATGACTGCTGAATTTAACATACAAAGTATGAGTAACATCCACTTTGATCCATTTGAAGCCAATTTAGTGGCCTGCTAGAACCACTGAAATGGAGCAGAGCTTATAACACAGCTGCGAAGCTGGCACAGAAAAAGAATTATCTTAAAATAGCTTCAATGGGCATGCCAGAGAAACACTGGTTATGGATCTTACACATTCAGCCCTCCCAAGCATAAAGAATCACACACTTAGACACATTAGGTTGAGATAAGTAAAAGGAATTTCTTACTGACTTTAATGTTGCTTCTGCTACATCCATCTTGGTGCAAAAAATGAAGTTCCTTTGTTCTTTTCTTTCTAATTACTTAGGTTTGCCCTAAACTGTCAGCCCTACAGCTGCCAAGAGCTGTGTGGAAGAAAGAGGAATTCCAGGCCTACCACATGGTGCCCAGAATAGAGGAGAGCAGTGCACATCCATGTGCTCACTTCTGGTGGAGAAGAAGGAAGAGAGAAAGAGGAAGTGGGGGTGGCAACAAACCGCTTCCAAAGATTTGCATTGTGGGACAACTCAATTTACATGTTAATTCACATGCAAATGAGGCATGCTGGATTTGCGAGAACTTCCAACACCATTGGGATACTTCTACTCACCTGAAAGAAAACCTACCTAGCCCAATCCATACATTGGATATGGATATACATGTCTAGCAAAAGACTTCAGTCAAAACCACTGTGCTGTAAGCTAAAATTTGTACCACCCAGTAGGTTTTCTGGTTTTCTACTAGTCAACCAGAACTGAAAGAGAAGCATAGGAGAAAATGACAGCTACAACACTGGAATTTGTCTTCCATTTTTGGCAAGATAGGAGTAAAGATCAGTGGTTTTGCTCAAGTGATTATGAAGCAAAGCTAATTAGCAACTGGAGGAATAACGTTCTTCTTTATTAAATACAGAGTATTTCACATAAACAAGGTAATTATGTTATTTGAGAAGGCACCTGGGTACATAGCCATCTATCTTGAATCTTATTACTAGATCAGATATAAATTTAAATAAACAAAATACCTCTAAGGTGATTGAATCCTAACTAAGCAAGTAATCAAATCAATATGTAAAACTGGTGTTAGAATGTGTGGAGATCCCAATTTATCTTTAACCAGTTCATATACATATTTGTCTGAGCAGCCATTCTTGGCAGTTCCATCTCCTGGATGAATTGCCTCTACAGGGAAAGTTCTACTGACTTTTCCCCCTCTAATTGTGATGCACAGCCAAGGAGCTGCTGGCTCCATTGAAAAAATACATTGCTTTGCAAGAAGAACGTAACTGGAAAACTAAGGGCAGTAGTGCCCTTTGACTATCATTGTCTAATTGCCTCAGTATCACGATGGCTATTGCCAGGCAGGAATGATGTTTTAGCTGTGATAAAGGGAAAAAATATTGGTATGAACTGATAATTATAATAAAATCTCCATATTTTCTTCCCAGGCATCTTGAGTATTATATAAAGTCAATGCTCCATCAAGTCAACTTCAGTTCCTGGCTTCATGAGCCTATCTGTGTATTTTTCTTAGTGACAGTATGAAAGTGCTTGATCAGTACCTTCTTCCATGCTGTTTTTCCAATCTACAGACTACCAGGAAGGTCTCCCATTGAGGAAGTAATCAGGCCCAACCCTGCTTATCTTCCCAACCCAGATAACATCAGACAGGAGTTGCAACCTGCTAAGACTTGAGTATTGTAAATCCATGAACTCAATGAACTAAAGAGACAATGGTTCACATTTTGGCTCAGCTATCGATTTATAAACCAGAACTGTCCATTTCAGCATTCATTCAAGTACACTAAAGACACTCAAGTATGAATCCACTTGAATCTGATTTTATGGATGTTTGAAGGCAGTAATGAACTTGATGAGGGTCCATAAACACTTACCACTGATATTAATATATTTTAGCCCCAAGACAGTGCCATTCTTTCAGTTATTTCTATAATTTTATATACAGTTGCCAAGAAAACCAAAAGGACTAGTCTAGGCAGTCACCAGGAGTCACCACTGACTCAAAGGCACCCCCCCCCAAAAAAAATCCAGTTGTAATGATCATTACATTCTTAACAATCTTCATTCACATAAACAGTTGCCTGTTCTTTCAAAACTACAGTTAAGCACATACCAAATAGTTGTGTAATGCTATTATAGAATGTGGGGTCTGCCTGATTTCTTAAGGTCTTTTAATTATGTCATTATAATGATCCTGTCCTCAGTAATGAATCAGGAAAGGCAAAAGTAGGGCTACTGGATCTGGGCTGCAAAACTTTGGAGGACCTCCAGATGGGACAACAATGAAATTCTAACTCTTTGCCATTATCTATTAGCCACCTGGACTTCTGTGCTCCAGCTCCAGTAGCCCTGGGCAAAAGCATAGTCTCAAAGTTCAGTGTCAAGGAATTACTTGTGGCCAGAGAGATACACAAAAGTAGTACATAAATTCAGACATCAAAGCCAACCATGGGGCTACAGAAGGCAAATCCTAGGGATGTTTAGAAAACAGTCAAGACATATAGATAACTAATTACAGGCTTATCAAAGAAAGATATTACTTTAAACAATGTAGTTAGGATATTGACTTGGTCATGGAAGATCCAGACTGAACTCTACTCTCGTCCATGGAAAGTTATTGTGTGACTCTGGTCAGGCAGTATATCTCTGCCAAACTATACAGACAGGCATCTATAAGATCCATCCCTTTTATCAAGATGATAAAAGCAGCATTGTACCATCATACCATAACCTCTGCCCATTTTGTACATTTGTATAATGTAACTGCAGACATACATAAGGGGCAGAGCTTATGGCACAACAGCATGACCATGGTTTCATCATTTGCCCCCTTGACCCACCCACATCTCTGAATACAGGTAAACACCTTGTCATGGAGATATCTGGAATGTTAAAAAATCTGTGGTATTTAACAATATGCTGGAAACTGGTAGGAGGTTTTTCCCTCTCCTGGTCTGAATAAATTGATCCTTCAGAAGACTGAGGTGTGTAAAAAGCTCAGGGAAAGCTATATTGGGTCTATATTGGGTCCTTCTGCATGTTGTGAGAGCATCAATTCACTAACACCATTATGTCTTTGTCATATCAGCCTTGAGGCCATCCTCATTCAGTCATGCAGAACTGGGAGCCAATCATACATGCTATGCTGGGCCATAATGTGATTTGTTTGACTTTTGGTTTAGTGCAATGTCTGAAGGCAGATACTGATTTATAAACCATGCTTTTTGCCTTTCTGTGCTTGTGACCCCCAACTAATGATAAATTATTCAGCAAAAAGTATATGAACTACCTAACCTTGCTCTAAAGTGGTGGTGCAATGACTTTTAAAAGTTTTAGGACTCCTTCTTTTATAAGGTGAAAAATGAGTGTGTGTGTCTGTGTGTTTATGTATGTGTATGTATGTATGTATGTATGTGTGTATATATATATATATATATATATATATATATCTGTATATATATGAAATTGTACTTCTGCAAGAGAAAAATACATCATGACAGACCACCCACTCATACCACAGCATGCTATAATTTAAACATTATTTTCTTGTTTCTCTCTCTCTCTCTTTTCACTGAGCACAGTGCATGCCTTATTTCTAGGATTAAAATTAATGTTTTCTAGTATTTTGATTTTTTTTTTAAAAAATGTAAAACAACCCTCACCACATTATTATTTTGCAGAACATAATTTGCGTATTTGTTCAATAAATGAAGCTCAACTAATACAGATGTTCAATACTTGAGTACAATCTAATGAATTAGTAACAGAGTAGATAGCCTAGAGAAACAAAACATGAAATTCCTACAGTGGCTGTTAATAATTTTGTTTGCTTACCCATAGTTAGTTGAATAAGCCATGCACGGCTCAGTTCATACACGCTAAACCAAGACCAAACAAACCTCATTAAAGGCTTTATGGGCTTTATATTATAACTCAGTTTATAGTTGGCCTAAACAAAAGCTGTGTGTGTCTGTGTGTGTGTGTGTGTGTGTGTGTGTGTGAGAGAGAGAGAGAGAGAGAGAGAGAGAGAGAATTGCTATAATGTATGCTTTCCTACATGCTACAAATGTGCACATGGAACAAGTTTATTTCTCTACACTTTTGAATCCTGGAAAATTCTCTACATCAGGTCAGAGGTTTTGTACATCTCATCTGGTTGGCACTGAATATTCTGATTGGAAAGGCATTTCCTGAAGACCTTTTAATTAGACATGCCCAGAACTGAACCTGCAACCTTTTGCTCACAAAGCATGTTCTCCCTGGATGGCTCTTTCCATTCTTTCCATGTATCCTCTAAAATGACAAGCAACATTCCTGACAACACAAAGGCGCTTCTTATATATAATACAAAACCCACGTGCACAATAGGGGAAGGTTTGTTTGTGGTTTTTTTTTTTAAAGAGAAGCAACAAAACTTACATACATGCTTATATACGGGATTTGTTTTACACCAGAAATCACCCAAAGATCACTTTTTCTACCTTTGGTTCAACACTTCTGCTTGTTTATTTACAGTGTTTACTCTATTTGAGTCTTGTAAGAAGACTTAGGCTTCCTTAAACCTGTTCTAAAAATGCAAAGCAACACCCACAAAGACACATGCACACCATCAGCACCAACATCGGAAGAATAGCAAGGCTAAATTTTAATGATGGTTAAGTTGGTGACAGCTTTCATTCCCCACATCAAAACACAAGCTTAAGAAAAACCTGATTTGGTACATTAGAAGGATGGCATTGGGGAGAGGTTTATAAAATGCACCAAATTATCCCCAGAAGCCCATTCATTCCCTTTAACTTAGAGTGGAAGTTTAGATTCACAGCAGTTCTCTGAGGGAGGCTAGGCTAAGAAGTAGTGATTTCTAAGCAGGTAGCTTGGCAACTGAATAGAAATTTAAACCTACTCTTTGCTGTTACCTAGTGATCGGTTGCAGATTTACGCTTGGCATCTCCAGTTAAAGTTTCCACTATCAGAATTATGCCAGATTAGTAGCTATTATCAGCCAGAGTAGGCAACAGGCAACACCAGGCTAGATCAGCAAATAGTTTAGCCTATTACATGGCACTTTTATGTTCCTGCCTACTACACCAAGCAGTATCTCATTTACATACATTTCTCAGGTACATGATGTAACATCAAAACAGGTCTTACCACTTAATGAGGGGTTCACCGGTGGGCCAAGTTCTGTCTCCCCTAAAGATCACCATCCTTGGAAGGATGAATAACAAGATCAATTAAATGTGTCCTTAGGATACTTCGGATGGTAGGGATCCAGTCTCACCATATTCCAATGCAGCTTTCCTCAATCTGGCACCCTCCAGATGTGGTCGACTTCATCTCCCATAATTCTAAGACAAATGGCCTTCTGACAGAAATGCAAAGCTTGTCTTTACAGCATTCTTCATTGTTCAAACCAGGAGAGACAGTTTAAAAATGCTAATGGATGGAAACAAGTGCAAACCAGACAGGTTCATCCAGGTAATAAATTGGGTTAGTGTAGTGACAGCCTCCAGAGGGAAAGAGGAACACAAGTCCTCTACTTGTGGTTGGAGGAATGCAGGAAACCCTTTGATGCAATTAAGAGATTGGTAACAGGACCTCTTAAAGCAAACAGGCATTGCTCAGTGGATAGGCAGTTTCCTTGACAATGTCTCATCTCTAGAGTTTCAACCAGGACCCCAAAGAGGAGTTTGTGCTTTGGAAAGAGAAAGGATGCTGGGTTGTAAAGCAAGGAGCACGACAGACAAAAAGAAATGTTTCTGCAGAGCTGAAACAGTTTCATGAGAGCCCTGAGAATCCTGAAAACATCTCACAACGGTGCACCATGTCTGAAAGGTAGGAAACAGAAAGTGGAAAAGTCATGTTAGTCTTTGCGCTATCAAATTGACACACTTTGAAAAACCAAGATAGAGTTACAAGGTTGAATGTCTTTATACATATACAATTAGCAGCAGCCGTCAAATGGCTGAGGCTGGTTTTCCGGTTATGAAGCATAGCGGAAAATGTCATTACTGTAGGGCAAAAAATGTTGCCAAAGAAATTGATTATTTATGAAAAGTGGATTCAAGCAGCCACTCCAATGCAATATTTAAAGTACATTTGCTTAGATTATTGACAACTAGCCTGGCGTACAAGTTATACATCCACCGGCAAAGGCTAATTGTATGTGATAAGGCTAATTAGGGTAATTGGACCTGAATTGTGAGTTGGAGGCACTTGCTTTGTAGCACAAAATGAGTACCATAATGGTTCGGGTAATCATTCACTATATAGCCTCACTTTGCAGGGCATCTGCATTGGCAAGTCTGCTTCCAAATGGTTTTCTCCTAACCTTCCAAAAGTTCTAATGGGATCCTTAAAGAGATATGTGGTGGATAATACCTCTAACATGTCCAAATGGGGCTACCAAGCTCTTATGCTAGAAGCAGAGAAATAGTCAAGGGCACCAAAACAATGGTGGGTGAACAAACAAGCAGGATGAAGAATAAAAATAGTTGCTCTGTAACACTTTGGAGCATTCAAATGGTTTCAGCATTAGGCTGGATCTCCGATGAGTAGAAAACAAGCCATCTTTCCTCCTTTTCCTTTAGAAGCTTGTCAACAAACCAACTGTGGCTATTATACAGGTTTTGGGCTAGGTGCCAGATAAAAAGTACAGGGGGAGAGGTTGATATAATTTCCTGATCTGTTCATTGGATGTTTAGAAGTTGTACACATTAGGTGAACTGCAGGCTTATTTTCTGGGAATTCTCCAAAATATTAGGATCACAAACTGAGACTTCCGAGACTTTGGCTGAATTTAAAAAACTAAGCAAAATCAGACCTGGTTAGCACTAAGATGGGGCACAAATAAGCCATCCCAGGACTGTAAACCAGGCTGCAGAACTGAAAAAAACATCCCAGAAGAAAGTGACAGTAAGCCAAGAAAATACGTCCATGTAGTCACCAAGAATCAAACTCAATTTGAAGGAAACTACTATTAAAACCTGGGCTTTTGGGTGGTCGGGGGAGGACTTCCTGGTCTGCATCCTCTGCCTTGCTCCAAGACCCGCCCTGGAATGAGAACATTGCATTTCAAAAGTTGGTCATCATACTCCAGAAAACTTTTGTATCAGTGTTATCATTGGGTCACCCACTTAGCCACCTTCTTGAGAGGCAGAAACAGCCATCCTTCAGTCTAATTGCCAGGTACTTTTTGTAGGGTGTTCTTTGGACCAGAAGAGTCAAGAATATTGCCAATGAATTCTAGCTGTCAGTTGTAAAATGCTAGAGGGGCAGAGTAGGGAGTGGAGAAACTCTTCTACTGTTTAACTTTATTTGCTTTGGTCAGACTGTATGTAGATCATTGTATCTAGTTCTGAGCACTCCACTTTAACAAGGGTTCAGAGAAACCGGAACACATTCTTTTGTTTCACAGCATAGGACAGTGTTTCTCAACCTCGACAACTTTAAGATGAGTGGACTTCAGCTTCCAGCATGCTGGCTGGGGAATTCTGGGAGTTGAAGTCCACCCATCTTAAAATTGATGAGGTTGAGAAACACTGGCATAGGATATATTGTAAAGGAATTAAATTAGGAGAAGGAAGATTTCAACCAAATGTTAATAACAATTCTTAACAGGGCAGTTTGATAATGGATGCGTTAACCTAGAGGGATGGTGAACTCCCCCTCACTGGATGTATTTAAACAGAGGCTAACCAGCCGTCTGTTGAGGATGATTTAACTTGGATTGCTTCATTAAGCACCCTTCCAACTATATGATTCTGTCTGTATATGTATAACCTCCTGTCCCCATCCCCTCTCTTTCCCTCTTTGTTTTACTAATGGATGTGTTCATCCTACAACATTGGAGTTCAGATGGCATTTGGTAGCTTTTGTGACTCTGAATTCCTTTCAAGTATGTTTTCTTATATTTGAAGATGCAAATAACTTGGTGCCCTCCAGAATAGTGGATTAAAGCTCCAAGTAGTACCTACTAATAGCCATTATGGCCAAAGATGGCAATAATTGGAGTCCACCAATCTCTGGAGAGCATCAGTCTGTCTTCCAATGTTCTACTTCCTGGGTGATCAATCTTTTAATGGCTGAGGGTTGCATCTAATATGTTTGGGAGGGATGAAAGCTGTTGTGGGTGGAGTGAAGATGCAAAGTAG
The DNA here is from genome assembly GCF_035149785.1 of Candoia aspera. NCBI lineage: Eukaryota > Metazoa > Chordata > Lepidosauria > Squamata > Candoiidae > Candoia > Candoia aspera. Next base: position 17,270,668 of record NC_086158.1, on the reverse strand, counting down.
GCAGGCCGTGTTGCCTATATGGATGGGGCCAAAATGTGGTTTTTGGAGTTGATGGAAATTTAAAATATTTTCTTGGCTTTTAAAACTAAGTCTATTTTAGAGCTAGCACTATAGTTCTGGTGTTTTTCTCAACTTAAAACAAGAGAAGACAGTGCTGCCAATTTTTAGTAACTGTAGTAGAAAGGACATCTGAGACTGCCCCCCCCCAAAAAAAAAGCTGCTGGGGGGGTGACACTGGTTACCCACCCTTTTTCTAGACAAATCAACATTTATGTAAAATCTTAAACAGTATCCATTTTAGGAGATTTGTGATGTTCAATACAAAAGAGAAAGTTAACAGATTTAATTTTTGCATTTTAATTAAGTGCAGACTGCTATTCTACTGTGGATGTACCTTGCAGCACTTACAAACCTGTGATCCACTTCTAACTGTGATGTGATCTGCAAAGTAAGCTTTGCTTTCGAAGGGGAGAGGGTTTGCATTTAGAACTTCCAACACATCCCAAAACAGGGTTGAGTAGACAGACAATATTTCTAAAAGTTCATTCACACATGAACATTTTAACTTGATTATTCAACAGTCAATAACTCTCAGATGAATTGTCTCCATTTTGAAAACACTGAGCTGAAGCTAATTTTGAATTGTGAGATACTGAGTGGCTCATTCATATGTACAGGTAATCACTTGAAGTCATTGCTGATGAGCAATGAGCATACATGTGTGAATTGGAATAAAAGTCATTGAATTATAGTCCACCTGATTTATCCTTGGAGACCTATTTTTGGAAAGATAGACAAATGTGTGTGAAAAGAAACCTATCTCATTATAAATTTCTAGGGAGACAGAAAAACCAAAATAATCCAGGAGTCTTATGAGCACAACAGATTCCTGTAAAGGCATTTGCAGAACAAATTTCTCTTAGAGATTGAATTGACAACAAATCATGATCTGTGATTTATGGTCACAACCTATTTCCCACTGCAGACAAAATGGGAGGGGGAATCTACTTAGTGAAATAGCCTGAATTTCATTTCCACACACACACACACCCTGCATTGTTTCAAAAAAATCAAAAGCATGTATCCCAGAGATTTATTTATTTATTTATTTGCATCCTAATTTTGCACAACAAAATTTTTTAGTTTACTCTTAAAAAGCAATAATAATAAGAAATGAAGTGGGATAGTAATGGGGAATTATCCAGCTGAACTGATCACTGAACCCAATTTTAAAACCAAATGAACTGAATAAGTACAATCTAAGAATCTCAGCATTTTCATGGCCTGAAATACTGCCCAGCTTGAATACAACTTAATAAGCCACCTTGGACCAGGCTGGATCATTTGTCCATTTAGTCCAATGCTAGCATACATAGCATCCCCTCTTCTATTTTTTCCATACTACAACAGCCTTGTGAGGTTGTTTGGACTGAGAGATAGTGACTGGGCCAAAGTCATCCAGTGAGCTTACGTGGCTGAGGGTGCACTTAAACCTGAGTGTGTCTGGTTCTAGTCCAACACTTAAGCATTACACCATGTTGCATCTCATAGAATTTGTATGTCCATTTATCTGCTTTTTCATTATGTTCCTTTTTGTGAATCACTTATCAAAAAGAAGTCCAAACTGCCATGACAGCAGTTAGGTCTGTCTGGCTCAACTCAAACACCTTACCTACTACATCATCTTAGAGACACCAGGTGACATATGAGCAGACATAGAAGGCATTTCTTCTATGCTGCATCACATTACAGCCCTTTTCAATCATTGTGACAGGAGTAGAAAATTGTGGATCTCCAGATATGTTGAACTGAGGCTCCCATGAGCTCTGGTATGTGATATGAGGGTGAGAGTTATGAGATTTGAAGTTCAACAATATCTGAATGGCTGCAGGTACTATCCCTAGTAGATGTAAAAAGGAAGCCACGTGATCAAAAGACATGTGATAACCCTGGTTGTCCATTCACTTGGTTCCATATTTAGCACAGAGTACACAGAAGTTGTCTAAGGATACCTAGAAAGAGATGCATAATATCCAAAGAACAAGTAAATTTACTATGAAAGTTATATTCTATAGAATGGATGCTATTATAGAAAGCTTGAACCTTTGAACTTTTTGTCCTCATGATGGAAGAGGAGAAGGAGGAGGATCCTATTCTTCCTGTAGGAAATAGCCTGAAGGGAGGTTCTAAGAATATCAGTCTTCCAACTAAGCAGAACAAAGACAATGAGAAGAACAAAAAAATAGCACTTGTTTATCCCTTCTCCTAATGTCCCTAGAGATCAACAGGAAGAAAAGCAAAGATCCAATGCTTCTGGAGCTGTCTCTTCAACAAATGCCATCTGTCTCATAACTTGAATAATATCTGCAATTGAAAGATGGGAATCTATGTGTAAGCTGCATGGTGATCTGGAACTCTGCCCAGTCAGAGTTCCATTGTGCAATTCCAACTGAACAAGTTTTCAGATCACATAAAATTATAAGCTGATAGATTCAGCATACAAAGCTTTCATTTGAGACACTGACATCTCTTCAGTTGTCTGTGCTTAATTCATGGACACTAGTATATGCAAACTGACTGATTCAAATCAGCTATTTGGTCTGGAAAATCAAGGTAATTTAATTCCATGCTTTGAATTGAATATATGAATTAGGTTGGTTTGGAAAGTCAAATCAATTCACAGGAAGAAAAAAAGGGGTTTTTTGCATCTCCCTCCCCAAATATTCTTTTAAATCATCAACTTATTTTGAAGTATCTGAATTATCAAGCCAATTTGGAAAGTCAATTGCCTTCAAATCAACTTGCTGAATCAAAGTTTTTTGCAGCTCTGTAATTTGGCTCAATAAGGAAGTCTCAAGGATTAACTGAAGACAGGCAGAACCATGGACAGCTCACAATAGCAAATAGATTCTGGATTCTCAACTGGAAGCTGGATTCTCAGGTAGCCGGCGCAGGTCGACTCAGCCTTCCATCCTTCTGAGGCTGGTAAAATGAGTGCCCAGCTTGCTGGGGAGGGTGACTGGGGAAGGCAATGGCAAACCACCCCGCTATAGTCTGCCAAGAAAACATCGCAAAAGCAGCGTCCCTCCAAAGGGACATACATGACTCGGTGCTTGCACAGGGGACCTTTCACCTTTCACATAGATGACAATAGCCATGCCTGTTCCCTGATAAAATGTTGCTTGAACGTCTTGCTCTCCTTGGGCATGGCATGGAAATTACAGGAAAGAGGAAGGAAATCTTGATCTACAGACATCATATTTCATAGAAAATTTTGATAGCATACTTGCTACTCAGATTTTTCCTTGGACTGATATCTCTGAAGCTTATCATTCCCATTGTAACCCTGAACTCTCTTTTCTGATAATGGGGTGATAAGTTATGGACTAAAATATAGCACAAGTATCTACTCAGCATTGACTGAGTGAATCTCATAACTGATAGATGTTCAGATTGCATTTCAGAAAACTGGTGCTCTGAAGAGAGCATTATAACCATTAACCTCCACCTACTAAATCATACCATTTACATTGGGTTCATAGACCAAGTTGCATGCATTTTGGGATACATGCCAAGAACTACTACTAATGTATAGGAGTGTTGGGGCATAGCCAGCAGATTTAATTCTGATCACTCACTTCACTTGTTTATGAATGTCAGAAAAGGGTTAATTGACTCTTAATGAGAAGACCAGTAATAATGGGCAATTTATACACAGCTTGTCTATAGTTACAGATGTGCCTCTGCAGTGCTCCGTGCAGTCTTGTTGATTTTTTATTTTTTATTTCTCAAACACATTACCTGTTTTGGGAAACCCAAGATTTATCTTTGTAATAATGCATAGGATTCATAAGAACAGAATAACAGTCCTGGATCAGGCCAAGGCCATATTAGTCTAGCATTTTATTTTTCCCAGTGGCTAATCTGCTGCTGCTTGGTGATAGTGATATATCCCTCTCCTGCTATTGTTTTCCTGCAACTGCTGTGTGCAGGTATGGTGTCCCCAACTCGGGGCCCTAACCATTAAGTCTTCATGTCCAATAGCTATTGACTGACCTTTCTCCAGGAATTATCTTTTTAAAGCTCCCATCCAAGTTAGTAGTATTACCACTTTGTAAAAAGTGATTTCTTTTGTGTGTGTTTTTTTTTGTCTGTTCTAAATCCTCTTTGAAACAGGTTCATTGGATGGCCTCCAGTACTGGTGTTTTGATAGAGAGCAGACCATTTCTCCAGGCTATGCCTAAATTTATACACTCAATCACCACCACCACCGTCATTCACTGCTTTTTCAAGCTCACGAGCCCAAATACTCTAGCCTTTTCTTGTAAGTAAGGTGTTTGACCCCCAAAAACATTTTGGTTGCCCTCTTCTGCACTTTTCCCAGCTTTATTATACCCTTTTCCAATTGTGGCAATCAGATCTATTCACAGTACTCCAGATTCAGAGATTTATATAAAGGCAATATCGGTAGTTCTCTTTTAGTGACCACAATTGGGACCAACAACTTGGTTGTTAAGCAACTTGGTCGCTAAGTGAAACTGTGACTGTGCTTATGGTCTTACTTCAGTTTCCTTTGCCTTACAGACCTACAAAGATCATAAATGCAACAATTGGTCATTTAACAAGAGCTTTCTGGAGCTCTTTACAATCACTTTAGGGTTTTACCACCTTGAATAGTTTAGTACCTTTTGCAAACATGGCTAGCTCAAGGCGCATCCCTTAGTTAAGATCACTTATGAACATATAAAAAAAACTCTTTGAGGAACTCCACTTCTTACCTCCCTCCATTGAGAAAATTACCCATTTATTCCTACTCTTTGCTTTCTCTTTTTTAACTAATTGGCAGTCCATGAAAAGACAGGTCCACTAAATTTAATTAAAAGTCTTAAGATTTTTTTAAAAAAAATCTAAGTATACAATGTTAATAGAATTCCTCCATTCACATGCCTACAGCTAGTCCTTGCTTAATGACCACAATTGGGACCTGAATTTTGGTTACTAAGTGAAGCAGTCATTAGGTGAATCTGACCTGATTTTACAACCTTTTTTGTGGTGGTTGTGAAGTGAATCACTGTGTGTGCTAAGCAAACCATGTGGTTGTTAAGTAAATCATGTGGCGCCCCATTGATTTTGCTTGCCAGAAGCCAGCTGGGAAGGTCGAAAATGGTGATCATGGGATGCTGCGATGGTCATAAATGTGAATCAGTTGCCAAGTACCTAAATCGTGATCACAGGACTGCGGGGATGCTACAATGGTCGTAAGTATGAGGACCAGTCACAGGTTGGTTTTTTTCAGCACTGTCATAAATCCATACCATCACTAAAGGAATAGTTGTTAAGCAAGGACTACTGTATATCTCAAAAATGTTCATAAGTTCATTTCCAGGTAAATCAGAACATTAATACTTCCTGAACTCAAAAAACATCAAATAAAATATTTTTGCAGAAACATATCTATATGTTTTTCAACAATAGGTTTTCCTATTCAATTTATGATTTTGTTCAGCATGGCTCCCAAATGGTAGCAATGGCTCAGTTGCACTGCTTTATATTAGCCTTATATCTTGCATAGAAGAATGTTTCCATTACCATTCTTACTGGAGCATTTAACAATTGCAGAACTCTTTAGTTCCCTTGTGCAGATGTTACAATCATATTTTGTGACAGATCATAGGGCTTGTGAAATAATAGGAGCATGATTTGGAGAATTGGCTATGCTACTAAAGATCAACAGAAATATCTATCAAGGTTTTCCTCAGTAAATTTCTCTGCTTTTAAAGATGTTCATTTGCTTGAAATCACACCCATGAAAATCACACAATTTATGCAATAAAGAAAGCATTTTCAATTCCCTTGCCTGACAAAATAATAAACCATATACACTCAAGTATAGTGCATGTATAAAATCTCCCATTAAAATGGAGGACAGGACAGAGGCAAAAAGGAAAAAGTGAGCAAGTCTGATCAACCAGCTTTTACACAGGCAGGTTATCCAGATCTGACCCAATGATAACAAGATATTTTTCTCACTTGTCTGGCTGTTAAGTATATGTGAGATGTTTCATTCTAGTGGTGGAATGTTCCAGAGAACTCTAGAATGTTCCATTGTAGACCACACTAATCTGGCCATTTTGGGAATGGATAGTGTAATTTGGAGGAAGGACAGGACATTCCATTTTCCCAGAATTTTGTTCTTCCCAAATGGAAAGTTTTGCACATCCCTATTTGTTATGAATGTTCTCTACTCTAGTTTTCTCCTTATCATTTGGATTACAACTCCCATATTATCTAGCCACCAGTAAATTGTTTTATTGTGGATCTACAATCACAGGAAAGAGTAGGAATGCTGACAAACTATATTGTTTGTAATTTTGCATTATATCTGAAAATGTCCTCCTATTCAGCCCTTGGAGCAGTTTTATTTTTTTTCAGAACTCCAAATTTAAAGGAATATAATGCAAAAATCCTCTATCTATTGTGTGAAAGTTGGCATGCATCCATCCATCAGGGGCAACCATTGCTACAAATTTCATCCAATACTGTCAAACATTTTTTTAAAAAAAGTTATTTGCTGTTTTTGAAGGATAATTTGAATTTCTGAATCAAGTCATGGATTCAGAGTCAAAGTTGAGTTGAGATATCCTTGAACAATCAAATGTTGGTCCAACCCAATTTTTGTGGTTGACACACACCCCTAATTTATGGATATGGGTATTAGCACATATTCTTTCAGAAATGTGTTGTCACAAGTCTGCATTGTCCTAGTTGTGTTAAGACCACTGCACACATTATGCTCACCAAAGGGATAGGCTGACATAATGTTTAATGCTACTTGCCACATAAAACATTTTCTCATGTTCAGATTTCATCTCTTTCCTCAAAGCCTTTGGAGACTTGTCAGCATGGTAGCAGTAATTCTTCAGATAAGTGGCTCTTTCCCCTCTATCTTCCTTTAAACTTTATTATTCGGGTTTTCAATCATATGCGTGACAAGACCTGCAGTTTAGATTAAAATGGGAACAATAAAATAACCATAAAAATCCATAAGTAAGTCACTATTTTTTGTACAAAAAAATGTTAATAAAAGATTTTAAAGCTTGATAATTGAATTTATCCAGAGAGAGCTAGCTAGATACAGGCATTGGGCTGCATTATTTCATAAACTACAGCAAGGATCCCTCAACAGAGAGAGGCATTTTCTATAATATCTTGCTTGTATATTTCTCAAGTGGATACAGACTGCAGGTTTATGATATGGTCCAGGGCAACAAATCCTACTATTTAAAGTTTTCTCCAGGATCATTACAACATCATACATAGAATAGCATTTTTATCATGGTCACTGTCCAGAATTACAGACAGAAACCAGTTTTGCATAGTGGTTAAGGCACCAGGCTAGAATCCAGGAGACCATGAGTTCTAGTCCTGCCTGAGGCATGAAAGCCGGCTGGGTGCCCTTGGGTCAGTCCCTCTCTCGGCCCAACCCACCTCACAGGGTTGCTGTTGTGGGAAAAATAGGAGGAGGAAGGAATATTAGGGATGTTCCATGCCTTGAGTTATTTATAAAAATACTAAAGGCAGGATAAAAAATCTAAAATAAATAAAATAAAAAATAAAGGAAAAACAAAACAAGATTAAAATATTACAATTGGTGGAGGGTTCATCGATGGACAATCAAAGTCTGCCTAATTTTACAGGCAGTATAACAACATTTAGCTACGTTCAAAGAGACTGCATCATACCGATCTGATAACAACAGCTGTATGTAAAAAAGATCAGAATTTCCCTAGTGTTTTACTAGGTAAGGAGTTATAAGGCGTGTCCTTGAATTCTTACAGAGGGAACAGTATAGCATGACATGAACTGTAGTCTCAATAGCTCCTTGTCCACAGGGGCACAGTCTTAGCTCATAGGGACTTTTTTGTATTGGCCCTCCAAAACCACTGTGGAGAGAACTTTGAAGCGTGCTAAAGTTAGTGCTTTTTGGAATTTGGAAACAGTTATGTGGTGTAAGTATCTCGCTGGTTTGTAAAGGGTGCTTAACTGCTCAAAAACACATTCTTGGGTATCAACATCATACATTTTCTCTTTTATTCTTTGCTGTCCAGCTTTAGGATACTGAGTTTATTGTATGTTGAATGCTACATTATGCTCTAATCCAGCATTGCACTTCCTGCCATTTCACATGGAGATAATTTTAACATGACTTTTTGTTCCTTCATTTTGTGTGGCCTAAGTTCAAACTTTTCTGGGTCCTCAAGCGATTAGGGTTCCCCACATCAGAATCCTCCCTGTATTTTAAAATTGCTCTCTATTTAGCTCCTCAGGTCTGAACCCAAGCCACCTTCCATCTTGCACATCCCATTCATCTCCCTGCTCTGAACTGAATAATACAGATCTTCCTTTGTCATTGTTCTCATCAAGGAACAGAGGAATTCATCAGCTAAGCTGTGATTCTGGAATTTCTTCTCCAGTAAGCATTCTAGTTGTGGGTTCTGTGGAAAGAAGCTGATCTTTATGGTAACCTCAATACTAGCACCTCCCTGCTAGTTTTTCCTTCTGGGTTATGAGAATGGAATATTGTTCTTTATTATTTCAACCTTCAGTTGTAAAGGATTAGTATTATAATGGCCTGAAACAGTAATGGCATGATCTCACCAAGCTTTCAAGCTAGTTGTTAAATGTTGTTATTTTCCAATTACTGCTTGTCTTTGGTTGGTGCAAGGCTGAATTTTCAGAGTGCATAGTGCTCTTCAGCAAATATGATTGAGAGCCAATCATATCTATGCTCAGTTCGCTAGTTACCACCTGGAGTTTCTTTCCTGCTAGGAAGCTTATCAGCCCTGCTTCAGTTTATAAGTCTTTTGCTCATCACAAAAATTTCACCTCATGACAAAAATATGATGCTATTTGTTGTTTTAGCAAAGGCTTTTAGGCCTGATCTGTTGGAAGTGCAGTTTATTTATTCAATTCAGCCACAGTAACAGTAATGGGATAAGTAAGGGTGATTCTTGGACATGGGAGAGAGAAGAATTGAAATAGTTTCAACTGAGCCATGGTATATAATGCTTAAGGGACACTTATGAACTGACAGTGGTTTTATCTGGCCTAGTTTTAAGGGCAAGTGGAGGACAAAAGAGAACAAACCCATCATCTGCCTCTTCTTTGGGCCTTGCTTCAGTCCTCACTGAGATGGGTTCTTGGTAATACTGACATACAATTTTCTTCAGTATGAAAGCTCAAGGCCACCAAAAAATACCAAAGCTCCATGGAGGTGTACCCAGCAATAGGAGCTGGTCATGTTTTCATGTTGCTGAGCATAGCAAAGCATGAAACCCTTTCCTTAACTTCACTCATGTTTATCTTCTCTAAAGCATGAAACCCTTTCCTTAACTTCACTCATGTTTATCTTCTCTAAATGGTCATGATTTTGGTTCTGCTTCCAGCTATCTTTTATTTTTAGCATTTATTTTCATGTTCTTGTTTATTTAGATAACTTAAAAAAATAAGGGGCCTTTAAAAACATGAATAATGGTTTTAAAGCAATATTTATTTACTTTATTTGTTTTATTTATTTAAATTTATTGGCTGCCCAACTCTAATAGACTCTAGAACTCAGCATGAAGATGAGTAGTGGGTTTGTCATTACTCAACGGGCCAACCAATCAGCATTCTGCACAGCCAAGCCTTGAACAAGGCATACAAGGCATTGGGAATCACTGGAGACCCAGCCATCCGCCCTGTTTTGAAAGAAAGGTGCAGTATGAGTCTAGCTTCTGGTGAGAAGATAGTTTGGGAGCCCCCAAATTACTGACTACAATTCCATAGAAAAGCTTAGTTGTAAATTATGACTGTCTCTACATATGCCTGAGCCAGCTGAAGAGGATAGTTTTAAATACATGTAACGGTTCTTCATTTTTGCCCATCTGTCTGGACTGCCTCTCCTGGCATTTCCACATCATTGCCAGGAAATGTGATAGCATGCAGTGAGACAAAAATAGGATAGGCTACCTGTGGCCAATCCAGATAAGAGCAAAACATATTTCAGAAACTGACTGTTGCATATGTTTCCTTCTGGAGTTCATCCATATTAACTTTGGGAAGTACTGATTATTTCAGTTTCCAATAAACCAAATGCACTGAAAAACAGACAGTGCGGATGGCAAACAACTAAAATTAAAAATTAAAACTAAAATAAAGGATGGTTTTGTACCATTATAAGATACCTTGGCAGGAGAAACTGTTCATTTTGCTTCTCTCCTTTCAAGCTTCCATCAGATACATTCAAGTATGTTACCTGGCATGAATTAGAAGAACATGATGTTCAAGGGAGTCAAATCTGCTGCCCTCGAGTGAGAAAAGGTATAACAATAACAAATGGTTTGTAACCTCCATGATAACACAGAAATGGAATGGCCAAATTCTGGATTCTAGTTTGATATTCTGTTTCACAGACTCACAAGAAAAGAGGGAAGAGTTGGTTGTCTGTGGTCAAGAGCACAGAGGCCAATCCCTGCACAAAAGATAATTCCAAAACTGGTTCAAAAGTCAAGAGCCAAAAATCAGAAAAAAGATGAGCAATAAATATGATTGTAGTGCAAATGAGTGTTAAAAATCCAAATAGCAAGGCAAGATTGAAGGTTCCAGGCACACAGTACATGGCAGGGTATTTCAAACATTGTTTACAGCAAGTAATCAAATTGCCCATGTATTCTTTTTGGCTGGTGTAGACTGAACCTCTTCTGGACTCAGCCTGTGCTTATCAGCACCTCATAGTTGACAATGTTTGAGAAAGCTGTTACTTTCTTTGAGGCTGTCCTCACAATGTGTACTCCCAGGTTGCTTAGACCTCTGCTCTTGCACACAGTGACTTCAGAGTTCAGGATCAAAAGCAAAAGTGTCTGCAGAGATGCAAGCACCAGATCCAGAACAGTTCAAATGCTAGGACCCAGATCCTTGGCTAAGAAAAGTGCTTTAAGTTCTGCCTTTGTGTTTTTTACTACCACTTCCCCCCAGTAGTGGGCATGACATCTGGATTCTAGGTAACTTTCAACTCTACACCTGCTTCAATGAGTATACAGCTCAATGATCTCTAATAAAGGTGCACAAGAGGCCAAGGGCCTTGCAGTTGGCCTTTGCGTGGCATGCTGGAGGCCACACAACAAAGTTTAGGCAGGGTCATAATGAAGAAATAATTGAGTCCAGAACAAAAATGGATTTGATTTAAATTTATTTAATTTAAATCCAACTAATATAATTATTCTGTATATGTTTGATATTTCCTCCCTTTGGTCTTAATAGCAATTATAAGACAAAGTAGACCTCAGCTTGTGCATTCTTGAGTATAGTTACACTGAATGGGCAATTACATTTTTATTTTATTTTTTTAGAAGAAATGTGACCAGAAAGCTGCCCTTTTCATTGAACTGACTGGGTTTTATAGGTCTAATTGGTTGATAAATTTAGTTGATTACGTATAGGGGACCAGATTTAATCAGCATGGGCATAATTTGTTAGCTGGAAGGCAAATTAAATTCTCTACATCTTTTTTTTATATTATTATGAGCTTCTGCTTAATCATCTCTCTGTTAAACAGATCCACTGATAATAGTAGACATCTTATTAAAGGGAGCTAAAGGAGATAGTTGAAAATCTTTCTTTAATTTGATCAGAGATCAGCAGAATCTGCAGAAGGTAAAATTCCCCAGCTGCAGGGGGAGACAGAAGAAGGTGAAAGCCTATTTATATGTGTGCAAAGAGTAGTTTGTAGTTTGAAAGTCATAAAGCTAGAAGAATAGTGAGTGGGATGTGTTGGTTGAAGGCACCACAGTGGGAGATTTCTCTGAGGGAATCTGATGTGGGGTAATAGTTTTGCTACCTTGTAGGAGACCCTGCTGTGTATTTCATTTATGCTCTGATATTCCCACAGCCCAGTTGCAACTTTCTCCTTTTTCTAAACTACATGCTATTTCCCTCACTCTTTCTGAAATGCCCAAACATATTTTTGTTCTTTTATCAGGAGCTGGGGAAACCATTCTCAAGCTCTAGTGCAAGTTCCATTCAAACAACACATAGAGATTTCCCCCTAATCATTACAGTGAAAGTATTGTTAACCAACCAACCTTTTGAGGCTACTAAACTTACAAGAAAATGACTTGCCAGCCTCCAAAATGCTATATTTAGCCTTTGGTTGGTTTTAGTATTCATAAGCAAAATGAAAGCATCAAAACTGCTTTTTCTTGGAGCAATGAGGAGCAGTTATGGTTACTAAATGCCTAATTTGTGACTCTCCAGCTATTTCTGAACTACAACTTTCAGCAGTTTTTGCCATTGACTACATTAGGTGGGGATAATAGGAGTTGTATTTCAGAAGGGCTATTATATTTGGGCTGCAAAACTCTGGACAATCACCAGGTAGCACCAAAGAAATACAAAAATGCTTAATTTTGCTGCCATCTACTGGTTGTGTCAATATTTGGAACCCAAATAGTATGGTAGCCTTAATTTCATCAACAACTGGAGGACACAAATTCACCATTCCTGATTTAGAAGAATGTCTACCTTTATGATAGAATAAATATGTATGGAAAAAGACCTATAAGGACCCAGGTAGTAGTTAATAGATAGTTAATCAGCCGGTATCATTGTCAGATTTTTTTTTTTTTCAGTTTCCATATTGTTGGCAAGTAAAACTCTTTAGTCTTCCTTAATTTGCCAGCCTTCAAAGTAGATGGATGTTTTGGAACTTCACATCACAGTACTGGTCCACTAAGCCATTCAAAGGGGAATCTGACAAATTCACAAACCAGTAGTCTATCTGTGATTGCTAGTTATGACTGATTACATTTTTAAAATATTCAATACTGTCCTTTACCCACAAAAAAACTTAGATGATATACCTTTCCCCACTTAGTGTCCTCCAAAATTCCAAGCCTATATGCTGATTAAAAATCAGCTGATTAATCAGCTAAAATGATTTAATCACTAGGCATCTCTGATTATGCTGTACAACAGGAGGTAAGCAAGCATTTATAGAATTTCGGTGTGTTATTTCTATATATACCAATGAGAAAGAAGCAATCACAAGACATATGGAACAAAACAAAATTTGGCACTGGAGATAGGAAGAAATTTAGAATAGATATCATTAGAAAAATGCCAATTTGGTTTTCTGGCAGACAACTTCATTATTTTCTCTCCAAATATAATCTTGAAAGCAATGCAGTATGGCAAAAACATTATCATAAAAACAGACATCCACGATCCTCTAAATTTCCTGTTTAATGTCTGGTTTAAGTACCCAGACAGATATCAGATAGATGTCTGATTCATCTGCTTTGCGATTTAAATACTAAATATTTTATTTATAGTATTTTATTAACTGCTGTAAATAAGCAATTAATAGAGGAAAGATTATATAAAAGAAAACCCATAGAAATAGAAATACACAATACTGTGGTGTGTGTGTGTGTGTGTGTGTGTGTGTGTAAGTAGCACTATACACATGCTTATTAATTCAATGTACACTTCAAAACTATTTGGAAGAAACTCTCTGGACTTTGAATAGCACAAACATTGTACCTCTCCGCTATTCCGTAAAGCTGCTCAGTTTTTTCAGGCTTCCATGGAAGTCGGAACAAAAATACATAGTCACAGTAGTTTTTCTACTGCGACTACATTTTATGGATGCAAAAGTAGGACCCTGAAGAAGCAGGGCAGAAAGAGTACTAATACTGTACTTACAAGTTTGGTGCTAGTGGAGAGTCTTGAGGATACCCCAGATAGCCAAAACAAGAAATGGATTCAGCATTTTCATTCAAGACACAAGTGACAGGCTCAAACTATCAGCAAACTCTCATAATTTGGATACATTATACAAATACTCAGATCCCTTGAGAAATCAATAGTGTGGGGAAGAGCTGAAGGAAAGATAAGAGGACAACCAGCAGCAAGTGGATGGATTTAATTATGATAGCAGTGAATGTACCACTGAAAGATCAGAAGTTGAAGGTAGATCATCCTCCAGAGATTCTATCTATGTGGTTACTAAGGGTTGACACCAACTCAATAGCAATCAATCAGTCAATCAATCAATCAATCAAGAATCACATAACTGCAACAACTCCTTAAAGCAGCCATAACTGCTTTAACATTTAACATAACGTTTTTTGTACAGAAGCCAGAAATTATTTGGACTGCTTTAACAAATATCAGGGAAATGTGATGCTTGTATTTGCCTGATGTCTGAAGCACTTCTTCTAGGTCATTTTCAAAGTATGCACTACCCTAATGCTTATATAGTACACTAAGAAACTGTTGCAACTGAGATATCCATGGGAAAAAAAACCCATCTATATCTGGAAGACACCTTTACTAGATCCAGCTACAATAACAGAAAACTAGAAGCATGTTTTCAGGTTCTGAGAATTCTTCATGATAAGAAAGGTTACCAAAACTGAAATAGGGAAGAAGTAAAGAAGTTAAAAATTATAGCAGATGTTTAGCTATGAGATGTGCAAGTCAGTCCTAAAGTGGATGGAGATTATGGATGGAATGCATAGTAAGCATAGGTCTTGCCTAAAGGCTAACTACTAGGAAAGGTATTTTCAAGGGTAGGATCCCACATATGACATAATATTCTGTAATGGAATATACACACACATTGCACTTGCACACACATGCACACAGAGTTTGTGTTGTATATATTCATCCTAATGTTCAACAATTTTTTATATTTTTCCACACTATTTATTGCATCTTTTAGCCATCACTGTAAGGGACGCGGTGGCGCTGCGGGTTAAACCGCTGAGCTGTCGATCGGAAGGTCGGCGATTCGAAACCGCGCGGCGGGGTGAGCTCCCGTTGTTAATCCCAGCTCCTGCTCACCTAGCAGTTTGAAAACATGCAAATGTGAGTAGATCAATAGGTACCGCTTCGGCGGGAAGGTAACAGCGTTCCGAGTCGTCATGCTGGCCACATGACCCGGAAGTGTCTATGACAACGCCGGCTCCAAGGCTTAGAAACGGAGATGAGCACCGCTCCCTAGAGTCGGACACGACTGGACTTTACGTCAAGGGAAACCTTTACCTTTACTTTAGCCATCACTGTAGTGATAAGTCACTAATGAGGTTTGTATTGCCAATGTGATATTTGAATGACACTGTTAATCGGCATGGAAGTAATGCCCTTATTTGATTAGAGTGTAAAAATGAAAAACAAAAAATGCATACGTATGTGGGAAATAAACACTTGAATTCTTTCCATTCTTAAAGCATTTCTGTTTCCTCCTCTGACCTTTTCTCTGTACATCAATTTAATTTAATCTGTTATCTATTTTTGTCTTTTGAAATATTTAAATTTACAAGTAGTAATGTGATACTGGAATGGATAAATGTCTAAACACGTTTAGGACCTTCTGAAGAAGAATGTTGTTTTAGAGGGAAACAACACAGTCGCTGTGCAAGAAAAAAAATGACAGCAAAAAAGAGGTGGGAGCAATGGTTACAAGAAGACTGGGAAAATTGTGTGGTAAGCTGTAAGACTGTGAATGTATGAAACTTATTATTATTTTTTATTATTATAAATTGAACGTATATGTCATACGACTCCCAATGACTCTGGGTGGTTACAAATAAAAACATTAAAAACAAACAAGGAAAAAATACAATGATAGGAAAAATGAAGAGTAAAGATGGCAAAGATGACCAATAAATAAATAATGGGCAGAAACAAAAAGAAACAATCTCACACAAATCATTCTTAGTCATTTTGGTTTGTTAGTAGCTATAAAATAGGAACCTATTATCAAGACATTCTGGAATTTAAAGGCTGTCATTGCCATGGTGTTTAGGTTATAGAAATCTCATTTAAACTTCAAATTCCTTTAGAACAGGTACAGGTTTTGGAAGTTAAATTCCAGAGTTAAATTCTCATGACCTTAGTCACAAAGTAACTCAGAAGTGTATATAACAGTCCCTGTCTTTCATTGTGCAATCTTCTCTCCATCAGTCTACAGCAGCATTTCTCAACCTCAGCAACTTTAAGATGTATGGACTTCAACTCGCAGAATTCTCCAGCCAATATGGCTGGCTGGGGAATTCTGGGAGTTGAAGTCCACATGGCTTAAGGTTGCTGAGGTTGAGAAACACTGGTCTCCTTCTTGGCTTCCCACAAGGAGATATCATGAGGAGACTTGACCCAATGGCTTCTGGAAACCAGAAAATGCTTATAGCCCAAGTGGTTGTAGAGCACTATAGAGAGGTATAATGAGGGGAGGGGTGGAATAAATAACAACACCAGCACCTCGAATCAAAAGTAAGCCAAAAAGCAGTATTAAACAATATCTGAATAAAATTTACACAGGATGAGTGTAAAACAAAGTAAGAATAGCCTCTTTCCCCAAGAAGAAAAAATTCTGAAAAACTGAAGGATGGATTTCAGCAGTGAATTGTATTAGTGAATTCATATACAAAACCTAGATAACCTTAGAATGTGCTGTCTCACTGTACTATAACCCAGCCATTTTATTTAATAGGAAAAAAAATGCCTTATGTCCCAAGAAAATTAAAGGCCAAAGATCATGTCTTACATTATTTAATTTTTTATATATTTTTCAGGGAGAAACTCAGCACAGACATGGAAATTGGCATTCTAAGCCTTTTCCATGTATATTTTTTTTTTCTCCCAATGTTGTCCCAATGCTGTCACTTTTAATGATAGAGGGAGGGAGGGAAGGAAGGAAGGAAGGAAATATGTTCTTTATAACAAGCAAATAAGAGCTTTAGAAAATATTTTTATTGGGAAAAGTGAAATGTGGGAGAATAATCTTTCCCCTTTACCCTCTGATTCCAGTAGGTATTGGATAGGCTCTCCCCCCCACACCCACACTTTCCCCCCTACGCTGTTCCTTTTTAAACTGTATTACAAAATAAACAACGAATCTGGTTTAGTCTGATTCCGATTCATGCTGTGAAAGACACTGTGCATAAAAGATCTTTGTTAGGTACTCAAATGAATTAATTTAAATATTCTTCCTCTCTATCAGAGTTTAAACCTTTCATATCAAGATTTGGGAGATCCTTACCAGATCGACAACTGTAAAAGAATTCTCTGCCGATTAATTCGAGTGGAGAGGCTTTGGCTGGTGGACAACTCACTGACAGATCTAAGTGCCATATGTTTGCCAAGGTAATTCTTTTTTTCAATTAGCAGGTACTTTTCCAATTTTCATTTAAATTAATGGCAATGCATCTCCAATCACAGCTACAAATTTAATCAGAGCAAATGAACCAGTTACCATAGTAAAAGAACAACTTTGTCTATTTTTAAGACATTTTAAAACATCAATTTGCTGTAGTCTGGAATTTTATTTTCTCTGCGCATAATAATCAATAGCACTTTCCTTTATGCATTTTACAGGTGCAAAGAACTGAAACTCAGCAAAAATTGTTTTACATCCCTCAAACAGCTGCCAAAAATACCTGAAATTCAACACCTGTCCTTAGATGAGAACAATATCACAGCCTTAAATGAATTATCAGCACTGAGATATGCTCCATTAGAATCTCTTGTTCTCAAGAGGAATCCCTGTGAGTTTCAGGAAAACTACAGACAGCTGTAAGTTCCTGGAAACCACTGAAGTGTGATTTGAGAGAATGTTATTCCTAGAGAGCATAATTATAAAACAGTAGTGGTGTCAAAAGCACTTATTAAAGTAAACAACATGCACATAGTTCCTATAGTCTCAGTAAAACTGGACTAAATCAAGCTGTGATTGAGCATCAAACTGCACATCTTCTCCCTTAGCCATGAACTGTGATTCATCTAAGAAGTGCCTAATTCACCATTACTGGTTTCATCCCAAATTAGGACTCAATGATTATCAGATCTGGAACACACCAGAACTGTCCTAACAACCAGGAAACACACTGAGACAAGGAACTGGTCTCTAATATTTATTGCTAGTACTTAACAGGAATCCTAACAAACTGAAGAAGCATGGGAAAACCCAGACATATAACCCCCAAGGGTTAAGGCGGTCCCGATCTGTGTCTCTTTGAATGGCTGAACAATTCATCAGTGCTACGCATACGCTTGACAGTCTGGATGGGAGCCCCCTGCTCGTCATCCTTACTCATGACAAGAACATTTAATTATTATTTAATAACTTGTCTTGGTTACCAGTTTCTTGGATTGGTTGAGTCAGGAATAACTAGTTTCTTAGAGAGGATTTCTGGCTTAACTGTGGCTCCTGTAAAGGGCAAGAGAATGTTCCATTAATGAGCCAAAAATGTTTATGAATAGGGCAGACTGGTTTCCACTAAGGGGAAATGAACGTATCTGAATATCATACGTGAACAATTTCCCAGAAAGCACAGCCCCATTCATCTTTCTTGCCCCAGCTGCTGATAATGGAGGAGGGATTGGGGATGAAAAAACAAGGCTTAATAATATTAACTGAAATATAGCCCAGTTACAAAGAACTTGTCTATCCACTGCTGTCAATGCCAGACAAGATGAAGTTCAAGACAAATGGGAAATGTTCAGATTTCCCCAAATATGAAAATGGTAAGTTATGATATCTAGCCCCAGATGATGTACTCTGGAAGCAATGCAAAAAACCCTATTCATACATCCTGTGCTTCTGAGCTGGGTGAGGTAGTAATTTCAAATAACAGATGATGGATAATAGCAGTTAGAGAAGAAAGCCGTGCCCAGACCCTGCCTGGCACCTTCTAAAGTAGTATGAGGCTTTCAGATGCAGTGTAGAACATTTTCCCATTGCCAGTGAAGACAGGCACAGCTGCGAGTCTAGTCAACTTTTCTAGTTAAAATGGGAGAGGATGATGATATCATGTTTTTGCCTGGAGCAAGAAAATCTCTTCAGTTGGCCTTGTTGTGTTCTCTTATAATTTATTCTCTTTGCATCTCTGCTTTCTTTTTACTTTTCAGTTTGTGGTATCTTTCTCTCTCTCTCTCTCTCTCTCTCATACACACACACATGCACACACACAGAGCCAGTTTCAAAGGTGATGAAACAAATTGGAGGTACGTGTGAGCCAAGGAAGTGCCTCCCTTAGTGGAGCAAAGCTATGGACATTGTTCTCAGAAAATCCATACTGAATAGAGAATTGCACCATAGTACAGAAGAAACAAAATAATATACAGTATATCAACTGATAGTCCACAGGATTTGTAGTCCATCCCTCAATTCCCTTTCCATCTGAAAAAAAGTGGATAAGGGCACATCTTCCACCATTCAAAAATTGAGATATAAAATTCGGTGGGGTAGAGGAAAGACTTTCAGCTGCATATTATATGTTTTACCCTAATCCTCCTGCATATGGGAATAATAGCAATAGCAGCATTAAGTTCAATGGTTTAGGATAATGAAGGGGAAATAACAACAACAATTTCCGTCTCAATTTTATTATCCTACAGTGTGTTTTCCAACTTGCCAAATCTGAAGATGCTGGATGGGATCCTGAAACTGCCAGAGGACTGTCTTCCACTAGAAAGCAATTTTTTGTCTAAAATATGCACCATATTATAGCATTATGTTTTCCAACAGGACTGAAGGATTTGCCATGTTTAAAGGAATAAATCTTATAGACACACGGCTGTTTTTTGTCTTAACCATCTATCATTTTGATATAGGCTTGTCCCACTATTGTTCCATTTTGGTTTAATAACCATAAATTGGTCAGTATGATTCTACTAAGAGGAATGGTATTTAAAGTTGTCAATGTGCCATTGAATTATTTACAAAAATTGGAATTTATAAAAATCTAAAGTAATTTGGATTTATTATGCATGGGGTATAGCAAGTATAGTGGAAAGACACCCCATTTTATCAAAAAAGTCCCAATGTAACATTGCGGAATGCAAAAATATGCTCCCTGGACAAACATCTGATTATTTTCAATAATTTCTTCTAATCTTTGTGGTGTTTAAGTTATTTATTTATTACATTTATTTCCAGCCTCCTTGCCAAGGACTTCCCAAGGGCTTCATTTTCTCCACACAACTCTTGTATGGAGATTAACCACTACAATATTACAACAAAGTCTTCTACACATTTGAAAATGGAATCTTATGGGATGCATTTTAAAAAGCAAAATAGGAAAACTCAGGCTGAATTTTTAAGTGGAATACAGAATGATTGTGCCCTCCTTCTATGAGATGTTGTTGTAAGGAAGACCCATCTCAAACTGCGAAGATTCATGTTTTTGTTTAAAGAGGCCCTTTCCTCTGGAACATGACTTGGATCAGGGTTTGAATGCAAACCTTCTAATCTATTTCCAGCTCATACAATCTTAACTTTTAAAAATCTAGGATAAATGCATTTATTGTTAGTGCCTTAGAGTAGGGGTGGGGAACTTGTTAACAACCATTGTTAATGTGCTGTCCAATGCAAGAAAAGAAAAGGTAATGGAATCATATTGTAGTAGTGGAAACCTGGAGACAAAAACACCAGTTTGACACTTGGCAAATGGAAGCTTGGCAGCTATTTTGTGAAGATAGAAGTCTCTGAAGCAACCATTTTATAATAGCAACTATAATGTGCTTTCAAGATTCCAAATATACCCACCAGCTGAATGGGGTGGTGGTGGTGAGAACCAAAATAAACAGAAAAAAGAAAAAGAAGAAAGGAACATATTAAAATGTATATGTAAAATAGTTCTGTTTTAAAATCTTGACTGCATGGAGTAATATTGTTATGACTTTCCACTAAAATTGATAGAGATGCAGTTCATAGGCAGACAGAGAACACATATCACCAGTCCAAATTTGTAACTCTGGGGTGGCACTGTCTTTCCACTATACTTGCTATACCCCATGCAAAATAAATCCAAATTACTTTAGATTTTTATAAATTCTGATTTGTGTAAATAATTCAACAACACATTGACAACTTTAAATACCATTCCTCTTAGTAGAATCATACTGACCAACATATGGATATTAAACCAAAATGGAGCAATAGTGGGACAAGCCTATATCATATACATAAGTAACCCCTTCATTATTTTTACCTCCAGCATAATGGAGTTGAGAGCCACCCCTTTTAAAACACTATCAGAACTGTCCAATTAGCAGTGTCCCCAGGGAACTGATGATGCCAAAATGGCACATGTTTAGTGATGTCATTGTGCAAATACCATCAATACGTACTAGCATCCCAACACATTTGTGTGATAATGTTATCATGCACATTTTGTCATTGCTCCCTGGGAGTGCCTATGAGTTCTATAAACATGAAAAACAATATTTTAAAAATTATTGTCATCTTAAGATCATAAGAAGCATACTTAACTTTCTTAAAAACTCTTAACCACTGATTTATCAATATGAAATATTCCAAATGTTTTCCAACAATTCATGCAAATAACCAATATACATCTTACTAGTATTTTATAATGGTGTAATAAAAATACTATAGATCTGGCATAATCCAAAAGACAGTTCAGTGCTAATTGTAGGTCAGGACATTTAGATGCTGCCAATGCATATGGGCCAAATTCAAAAGATATCTTAAGTGAGTATGCCAATATTTCAGTTTTACACACTCCAATGTCCACTTGTGATACCATTAATGGTTTCAAACCTTGATTTTCCTAACTTTTCACAACTTGGCACCATCCCAAGGTTTTAATGCCCATACATGTTGGCCAACATCACCACCAGTCAGCGTGGCAGGGAATGATTGAAGTAGAAGTCTGACACATCTAGAAAACTGTAGAAGATTGCATTAGCCTCTTTGGGGTTAGGTGGTTGGCAGCCATTTTGGGATAGATAGCATACAGCTCCTTTCCTACTAACTATGTAGTAAAAATATGGTGTTGAGTTTCACGCAGGATTAGACAGTAACTGTAAGCCATGACAGCTAAATCATGGTAAATGCACATTATATCTGGGTTTCGAGAAGCTGTTAATGTGAATGCAGCCCAGTCTCCTGTTTCTCCCAACCTTCACTATATATCTGTGCTGTATGAATGGATTCTATTGAGCTTCAGTACTGCAGTGACAAGAACTTAGACTTCGCAAAGAGAAGCATAAAGCTAGTGGGGAAAAAAAAGACTGCACCTAATTTTTTAGCAAAGAGATATATGATGTCCTGCCATAGAATGTATTGCAACAGGAGCTAATGGAACAATTTGTCTTCTGCCTGCTTCCTCTTCTGCTGATTAAAATCAAATCCATTTCATTCATTATGCAGAAGCTCTCACTTTGGCTGTAGACTGGACCTGATCACCTACAAAATTCATGACCATACTCAGTCCACAGTCAACTACTAGTCCTAAAACAGAAAAATGTATTTAACACATCTACTGACTGATGCTTTGATCAATTTGGATGCACATTTAAAGCACACAGGGACAAGGTTATAGAACTACAGTCCAACATACTCTGTTGTTTCAGAGCCATCATTTTTCATTTGTGATCTCTGTCCAGTGTGTGTGTTTGTGCGTATTCAGTTAGCATGCTGTCTTCCATACTAAGAATTGAAAATGCTGACAATAAGAAATGAGGTTCTCACGTAGCATATGCCAAAGATCAAAGGAATGATATAGATAAATATAATCAGAGAATGCTAGAAGCCAGGACGGTGATGAATTAGCAACTATCACTGAACTCATGAATAGTTAAAGCACAAAGAAATTATGATGTCCCTAAAAGCAACAGAAAAGAAAGGATGATTCAGCAGTGGGTGGGAGGCAGGACTACAACTGACAGGAGACTGAGAGTTCTAGTCCCGCCTTAGGCATGAAAGCAGGCTGGGTGACCTTGGCCAGTCACTCTCTCTCAGCCCAAGAGCCAATAAAGCATGGTACGAGAGTTCTAGTCCTGCCTTAGGCACGAAAGCAGGCTGGGTGACCCTGGGCCAGGCACTCTCTCTCAACCCAACTCACCTCACAGGGTGGTTGTTGTGGGAAAAATAGGAAGCGGAAGCAGTATTAGGTAAGTTCACCGCCTTGAGTTATTTATAAAAATAATAAAGGTGGGATAGAATAAAGTGCTCCTTATTTTATGAGATGGGTTCCCATGCAACCACACAGAATTCTCAAGAACTGTCAATCCTACGGCAGACACTTCATGCTGAGCCTCATAAATGTGAGTTCAGAAACAGCTGTGCCACAAAAGTGTTCCTTGTTCACCAAGGTCATCATACCAGTCACACACACACACACATACACTTTATGAATACTGGAGTCAATAGATCCCATGGTATACTAATTCTTAATTTATCTCTATTAATATTTGCTTATCCCTAGAGATGAAGCAAAACATGCACCAGAATAATTTTTCTGTGCACAGTGACATGAACTTGCGTACCTTCTCAAAGAGTACCACAGAAGAGGTCAGGCCCACAACTAGGGGGGGCAAATGGGGCATGTGCCCCGGGCACTGCGCTTGGGGGGGCGCCAAAATGAGTGCTGGGGGGGCACCAAAATGGGTGCGGAATCCATGTTTGCCCCAGGTGACACAAACCCTAGTTGGGGGCCTGACAAATGGGGTAACAGCGAAAGAAAATGTGAAGGGAAGATGAATAGAGGAAGAATGTGTAGGATCTGACCTAACAGCCAGGAACCACACTGAGACAAGGAACAGATCTCTAGTGTTTTATTGCTGCTACATAACAGGAAAATCCTAACAAACTGAAGAAGCGTGGGAAAAAACCCAGACCTATAAACCCCAAAGGTTAAGGTGGGCCCGATCTGTGTCTCTTGGAATGGCCACCTAATTCCTCAGTGCTACGCATGCGCTTTACAGCCTGGATGGGAGCCCCCTGCTCGCCATCCTTACTCATGACAGGATCATGCAATTCTGTTACAGTTATCTATATTTAGTTACAGATATATTTGATTTAGCTGGGCTTGGTAAGGGTTTCCAAAACTTTCTCAGAAAATGTCCGGTTTCTGAGCTCTGATTGACTGGATAATGGAGAAATCAGAGTAAGATCTGAGCTGTCCAACCCTTACCAAGCAGATGCTTGTTCGTATTTTATCCAGAAATGTGTCCCAAGTAGCATCAAAAGGTGTTGAAAACCTGCCTCTCCTGTAATGCAACTCTTCATATTTGCCAGCTGCTAAACCATATCCTATCTGCAGCATTTTCCAATCCATCAATCGAGCCCCCCCCCCCCAAATATCTGGCATCTTCCAAGATTTAAAAATGATAAATGATAAAATGATTTCTTTTCCAACTGCTTGAGTCTGTCTCCTGTTTTGCAGCCAGCATGTACCATCTATCACTACCATCAGCTTATTCAAATCAGCAGGTCAGCTACAATGGTGCAGTCCTTGTAAATCACAAATCACTGCAGGAGCAGATACTGTATGTCTATAGCAATAGTCAGATCAATCAAGGTCATCATCAATTCCAGCATTGCAGAATTTGCCCTTGGATAGTCTTTAAAATGCAACACTTCTTCAAGACCAGAGTCTGAAATAGAATAAAAAATTGATAGGAAATAAAAAGACATAAATTCATTAGGCTTCCAAACATTTACAAGATCGGCATCAAATACTCCCAGATGAGGATATGTAGGGTTGCAGCCTACCCTCAAACTATTGCCCCATGGTTTTTTTTTTTATACTGAACTACCTTTTCATTGTTTGATCTCATTCTACTTTTCTCTGAAATCCACCTAAAACAATGAGAGGATGTGATTTTTTCATATAATCCATATAGGCAAGATGCAATTGTTTTTTCTATAGAATTGAACAGCTAAAAAGAAAGTGGTTTCTACTGTATATCTCCAAATGAAAGGCTTGGAACAAATGAAATAATCTGAACATCTCCACATGTATGCTTAGCATTGCTGGAGGCTGCAAAAGTTCCCTTTGTACAGAATGGATCTTTTTTTCATACTTGCAGAGCTGAAATATAATCATACAGGACATTCTGGTTGGTTTTGAGTTATGGGAGGCTCTTGGCAATATGTGATCCAGAGAACCTCCATTCTCACCTGAACTCGATATTCCTTTTACCCTCCACTTTAGAGAAAGGCCCCATGGCAACGGTTGTTATTGTCATTGCTATTCCCTGCTTGCTTTAGTAGAAACATAGCAATGGTTAATGCTGAGAGTTGTGTTAACACAAGAGAAAAAGAGAGAAAGAAGTTGAGCAAGTAGCTCTTTCTAGTCTTCTCACTCATTCCTTCTCTGAAAGAAAAAAGAGGGATGGCCCAGGCACCCCATAGATGGTGGGAGAATGTACCCAAGCACAACAGGCATACAAAATGCTCAATATGCTTATTGAACTAACTCATTTTCTGGGCTTGCAGAATGAGTTAGTTCAATAAGCTAACCAAATAGGCTGATCTTAGAACCATAAGCTAACCAAATAGGCTATTTGCATAATACACTAGGCCGCAAAAAAAGAGAACTTAAAGGTTTAAATTAAATTAAATTAAGGTTTAAACTAAGCAAGCTGACCTTTACCTGAACAACTGTACAGTGTTATTATGTGAATACAGCCAATCTCATAACTGCTTGATTGTAGACAGAGGTATGATTGAAATTCTGGAGACTCATGGCCAGTCGCGGCTGGGTTTACACAATTGGGCAAATCACAGTTTGATTTAACCATATACTTTGCACAAAGCTTCCTATTTACAATGGCTATGTTCATTCGATGCTTTAAGCCAAACCCAAACAAACCACTTCATGCCTAAGTGCAGTGTGTGAACCCAGTGAGTGCTAGCAATCCTGGGACAGGTAGATTACAGTAGACTTTTCACTCAGTTGTTAGATTCATTCATTGGGCTAAATAAAAATGTGTGCTGTTTGGTTTTAGTTTACTGTATTATGCAAACCCAACCATTGTAATCTGTAGACCATGGTTTGTGGTAATGCTATTTGAGAAGGTACGTATTGTGGCTTATTCAATAAAGATTATTAAGCAAACCATGGCCAACATGAAATGCAAACTCAATCAGTATAAGGCAGTTTTCATAATCCTTTGAAGGACAGGATACATCACAGTAATGGCCCACCAGAAGTTCAGAGGTAACAGTGTCTTCTTTTAAAATCCTGAAATCTTGGCAAGCATGCCACAGTGTACAATCAGAGGTGTCCGTTCCTAACCATGATAGTCCCAAATGATGAAATATGTGTTGTGACATACTACACAAAGTCCGCCCTTTTTACTTGCATCCCAATAGACATTTTGTCCTTGTTTTTACTTGCTCCACTTGCAGATACCTATATGCATAACTCTAACAGCATCTGGCCCTTTCCTCCATGTGTGGCACAGTGCCTTCACAGTTACACATACCATTTTCCTGCACAGGAGAAAGCAACCCATAGAGCCCAAAGGAATCATGATATGTCTCTGTTTAAGTCATCCAAGAAACAAATCCAGATGGTCAATTCCCATGTCTGCATTGGGGTTCCTGCAAAATGGATCAGTGGATAATGCCACTTCTTGTAACAATATTACTTTTAAATAAATAATAATTGTAGTCCTGCAAGCAACATCTCCTGCTGGAACAAAGGAGAAAAATGAAGTTGATAAAGTAAGGAACTATGGGGTGGACAAAATCCAAAATATTTAGCTTTTCCTCCTTTATCATAATTGAACGCTGCCCTTGCATTTTATATTTCTGGACAAAAGAGCTGATTTGCACTATCCATCCCCCCTCTCCCCCCTCTCCCCCCAAAAAAAAGCAGTTGCAAAGAGAAAGAACAGCTCCCAAATCACAGCTGATGGTTCAGAGAATTACTGTCTGGGAAATTAAAGTGAACTAGATCATCCTCAATGAAATAGATGTGTTATTAAGAAGTTTCCCAGAGGCACAAAGATGAATAAGCTTTTTGGAGAGGGGAAAAAAATTAAATTAATAGAATGCCTTCTTACTAAATGCCAACTTAATGCCAACGTTCAATCTGGATTTTTTTATTTACCTTCTTCTTTTTCTTAAATTATATACTTGCTGGAAAGCATCCACCTATCTATATATTTTAAATGCCAAAAGGCTGAATGCTAGATTTTTTTCTGCTTGAAAATGATCACCAAAACCATTAATAATAATTAAAATTATTATATCTCTGAAATAATTATCAACAAGTGTTCAGAATTTGTCTGCATACAGTTTATAGCATTTAAATGTTTCTCATATAAATCCCTTTTGACACAGAATTTCATCTATAGCTTAGCAAGGGCAGTAGGTATAAACCTGATTCATACTATGCACTAACTTGTGTGTGTGTGTGTGTGTGTTTGTGTGTGTACATGGTTCACTATCATATGAAGCCATTCATTGCAATTTGTAAACCATGATAATTTTTTGGACATTGGTCTTAGAATCCATGAACATAGTAAACCATGGTTACATGTAGTATGGCAACTGAACCAAGTTCAGTGCTATTAGTTACACTGCATACATGGTTCCAGCCTGCACACATTTTTGATAATAACTGACTTGTACTATTTATTTCAGTGGTTCTTGTTTACGATAAAACTGGACAGAGACCATCAACTCACCTGTGGTGAAGTGACTGTCTAATTACTCTTCTCTTGAACCTTTAAGAATGCAGAACAAGATCTTGTGTCTTCAGGAGCTATTATGCTATTCAGTCAAATGTATAGATTACATTGCATTGCTATCTTCACTTGATCTAAGAAATACCTTGCAGAAATAGCTTCCATAAACATTAATAAATATTTTAATGCCAATGTCCAAGCAGTAAATTCAGATAGAGACTAAATCCTACTACAAATTAATAAAAATATATGCTTTGCCCCAATGCAGAGGATGCTCAAAGCATGACCTTAAAGTGTAGGACCTGTAGGAAGAAGACAGCCATTGAAGCAGCTATGCCAAGCCTTCTGAAGATGTAGCTGCTTCGGTGTTTTGCCTGAACCAGCATTTTTTTGGCTAATCACCCTTTCAGATGCTTTGCACAGTCCTAATAGAGTCGTCGAGTGTGAGATGGGTGGCAGAGACATTTGATAAATAAATAAATAAATAAATAATAGTGCAGCATTGACTGATGTTCTTGAATGGCTGCACAAGAATTTAAATTTAAATTCTCCACACTTTTCTGGGCAAAGTATAAAAGTTTCCTTCCTAAGGCTGACTAGATAAAAGTTCAAGATTTGTTCAAACTTTTTTTTAAGTAATGCCCCTGATACCCAACCTTCTCCACCATCAGAATATATTGTTAGATCTGTTGCGTGATGAACTTCCATTAAGAAGGAAAAGGAGAAACAGCAGTACTCTGGTAGCTTTTCTCAAATGTCACCAGGGTTCTTTTTCAGCCTTGGACCCAACATCTCAAGCTGTAGTTATAACAGACTGGAAAGCTAATCTGCTCTTATGACTACAATAAACTCCTTTTTCTACTTAAGCCTAGGTTTCCAGTTCTCCTTTTTCAATGTATTTGCTTCCTTGTGTTTTTGATAGCTGAAAAGACAGAGTGGATTAAAATGGCATTTCTTTAGCAGAAAATATGGGCTACATCCAGACACATAAATCCAAACAATTTCAAGCAGGCAGACTCATATAAAGTTATTTGCTTCCTCAGCTGTGGCAAGTAAGAATTGCTTCCATCTGAATAAAGTTCTGAATACTTTGAGGTGGATGAGAATTAGTTATTTTTTCAACCTGTTAATGGCTCATAAAATTACTTATTCCATTTGAAATATGTTTATATGCTGCCTGGCTTGACAGTAGGCCTTCAAGGCAGCTAACAGTAAGAATAAAGTTACAATCCACAGTTCAAACAGCTTTTGAAAAGTGGTTGCAGTGTTCTGCCTCTACATAATAACCACACAGAGATAATGCCTTTTGGGGTTGCCCCTTTGAAAGCTGCCTGATACCTACAGTATATGAGGGAAATAGCTTTCTTTCAATCAAGGTCTAGAATTAACAGTGGGATAGAAGATTAATATTTTGGCAGCTGGACAAATAATGGCTCACTACCTCAAGAATAGGGAAGACTTTTGGAATTTGGGACACATGGCATTGATGCCTGCCCCAAAATGGTTGCCACAGTGGATATCATCAGACCTTAAAAGATCATTTATTAAAATGCAAATGTGTAAAGCTGTTTCTTATCACCTCCTCTCAACCCCTAGATACTCCAAGCCACTTAACTCTATTTCAGGTCTTCAAAGAGACAGCACTAACCTGTGTGGGCTTTGCAGTGAAGGTACTAAAGCTGTTGTGGTTTGCATGGGCATCTGCAGGGGGCAAAGAGGGCAACACACCATCCTTGCCAAAATGATACATATTTGTCTAATGATCGCATAATTCTCATGAATTATGCCTTCTAATAGTTTTCTAAGGTGGTTATCAGCCCTGGTTTATGGCAGAGGTCAATACTTCATTTCAGTCAAGCCACATTTGATGTTCAGATAGTGTACGTGTGATGACTGGAACACTCAAGCTTTCACTCAATTTCATAAGCTGTTGCTTAGAAATCTATTTAATGAAGCAAAGTGTTCAGTACAGAGTAAAAAGTTGTGAATGCCATTTCCTGCGCATTTCTACATTTAAAATCACAGAGACTTCAAATTCCCCCCCATTGCCTACTTAGTTATGTGCCCCTCCTTCCTGTGTCAGCAGATGGCTTGAACGGTTTCTTTCCCGATGACCTTGGGGCAAGAAGCATCTAGCCCAAACAAAAATATTCACACTCCAACCCAGCTCCCTCTTCTTGCTGGCGACTTAGGGGTTGACACAGATTGCTGGAAGATGGATGCAAGTCCGATAAGGTGTTCTGGGAACATTTGATCAGGGAGCGTGACAGTAAGGCTGACTAGCATTTCAAAAAGCAGTGAGCAGGGCTAGGCAAAACTAAAGTTAATTACATTTATATGTAATTAGAATTAAATTTGGAAATACTATTTCTTTCTGGTCACGCATGACGTTCCCATTTGTTCATATTATAATTTGTTACAATTTTTGGGCATCTTTGGGGCAACATCCAAAATTTTCAAGGGGCTTATGAAGCCCTGAGGGCCTCAAGGTTTGTGTTCAGCTTTATGTCTTAGATGATGTGTGACCCAAAACAAATGTGGATTATTCAGTGAATTTGAAACCATGACTTAGCCTTAAAGGTTCTTGTTAAAAGCATTTGCTTCTCCTATAGCTGATGCATTATGCTGAAGTGGCCAGAGGAGAAATATCTCAAACTTGGAAGCATTCTGCCTACTATGAAAACCAGTGAGTGTCCATCAGCTTTTCCTTTAATTAATGGTAATGCTTAAGTAGAATCTACTCCCCTTTCCATTCATTTAGGATCACAGCCTTAAAGCATTATATTTAACCAAAGTTTTATATGTAACCAAAGCTATGTCCTTTTGCCTAACCTCTAAATGGTGATGGACTCCAATTCCCATCAGCCCCTGTCCACATAGTCAAAGGACAGGAATACTGGGATCTACAGAACCAAATGAGTGGAAACTTTCCAGCACTGATCCAGTGCCATATTGTCATCATCAATAGATAAAACTCCCTAGAATCAAAAATACAGTGATTGACTTCCCTTGTGAGATTCTGTTGATTTGAATCTTTTCTAAAAGACCCCTACATTATCATAGCATTTGTCTATTGTATCCACATCTATTCATGGAATAAATTCTTCAGTATAAGGCTGGCCCTCGACTACATGGGCATTGATCTGTGCATCATTAAATGGAATTAGTGCCTCTGAACACAAACACAACCAGCCTTGCAAAATGATGATAGAAAGCAATCTATGGTGTGCTGGACCATGGGGAAAGAAACTCCCACATCCAAAAGAACTCAGAGACTCTTCAACGATAGATAACAGATTCATGTTCTGGATCCATTCCTTATAATCAGGAGAAATTGCTCCCTGTTTAAGAAAAGTTATAAGACTCATGATGTCAAGCTGTCGGGTAGTTTTGTGGTAGTTCGGATCATTAATGTTGGTATATCATTCTAGATGCTACCTAATTGACACAATTGCTGCAAGTAGTTTTAACCACATGCATAATTACATTAATACATCAAACCTGGACCAAGATTATTGTGAAAGAAACTGAAATTATCTACTTTGAATAAATGGAGATTTTCCACAGGAAGGTTTACAGCTACCCTTTCTATTATCAGATTCAAGAGAATTATTTATTTATTTATTTATTATTCACATTTCTATCACCGCCCATCTCCCCCTAAAAGGTCCATAAGTTGTGAGATCACATTTTTCCTTTGGATACCCTATATCATATTTATTTATTTATTTATTTATCGCATTTATATAGCTGCCCATCTCACGCGAAGTGACTCTGGGCGGCGTACAACAATTAAAAAACAATAATTATAAAAATATTTTAAAAGTCATTAAAATGAAAATATTATCAACAATACTAAAATATACAAAGCACACACAGAGAGCAAGAACATCACTCGCAGTACAGCCATCTAAGAGTATCTCCAGTAAATCCAGAGCTCTGCTTGTAGCTGTTTCAGATGAAGTCCTAGAAGGTATATGGACTTGGACATATCTGGGTCAGGCTCACATGATTTTCTATAGCTTGTCAGTGATACAAATATCATCTTGGGATTTCTGCCACTAGCCCACAGATATAGTGATTGTCAGTTTGGTAGCTGGGCACGACAGCTGGGGGATGGAAAAGCCCACTTGGTTGGTGTTTATACAAACAGATTTGGTTCCATATGGGAAC
Source organism: Candoia aspera (assembly GCF_035149785.1). Lineage (NCBI taxonomy): Eukaryota > Metazoa > Chordata > Lepidosauria > Squamata > Candoiidae > Candoia > Candoia aspera. Next base: position 17,239,003 of record NC_086158.1, on the reverse strand, counting down.
TACAGCCCAAAGGTTCAGGAAGGACATTATGCTCTAGGAATGGAGATGGTGGAGCTGACCTTTGGTCTTCTGTATGAGAATTTTTGGGAAGTGAGGCCATGCATAACCTTGGAACTCCTACAAGCAAGGCAGCTAGCTTAGTTGTAAGCAATGATGTGTAATGGGCTGTAAGAATAACCTTGAGGGACAGGAAGGAGGAAGAGCACAACCAAGACAATGGTCACATAAAATAAATTTGAGTCCAAAGCAGAAATGTAATTTGAGGAAGCACCTCAGACTTGACCCTTCCTAGTCTTCTTAAAGATAATGGCAGGGAGTGGGGAGGCACATTCGCCTTGCAAAACTGATGTCAGCCCTTTGAGGTAGACTAGACTAGGAAACCAAAGTTATGAATCCTAATACTACTTTTATTATAGGATTACAGTAATAGAATCTTGTAAGGATAGCTCATTCTGGAGAACTGGATTTATTAAGGGTGCTGCTCGATCTGGTCATAAATTAACACTTTCCATCAGTAAACATAAATGATAGGCTCAATATCTGTGCAGGTATGGTATGGATTGCTGGCTGAGTGACCAGTAAACAGAAGCATGTGCTGTGAACTAGATATGCAGAGAACTAGATGGAACCTTGTAGAAATTTTATTATTCTACAGAGATGACACTCAATTATTATTCAAATAATACTTAAACTCTCAATCAATTTTCAAATTGAGCTTGAGTTGGCCTAATAATAGCATCGCCCTAATACATATTTCTTCTTCTGCCCCAAATGGACCTTTCTGCTTTTTTTTTTAACTTTGGGAATACCAAATTTTCTATTCAAAGTGAATTCTGCACTAGAGAGCTTTCAATGATACCAGCTAAAGATGAGGTGTTATTCACTTACATTCTCTCCATTGACTAAATAAGACTACCTAATTTGGCCTCTAGAGGTTTTTTTAAATGAGCACACCATTTAATAACTTCTCCTGCTGAAAGTATAAAAATTATTTTTTCTAGCTCTGCTTTCCAATTATCAAGATGCCTTCATCCTCCAGCCAAGGAAATATAAATGGGTCAAAATATTAAAAGCCACCGATTTTTGTATTTTCAGAAAGGGAGGATTAACTATAGTTTGTTTCTTTACCTCAGGAGCCCTTTGAGAGAAGCCTCTCCATACCTTGCAAAGCCCAAACCAAATATTTACAGCTACTCCTACAGTCCATTTTAAGAATGTTCACTAAATGTGATTTGAACCTGAACCCCTTTCCTCCCTTTTCAGCTATCCTGCTGATGAAGAGCTCTGGAGAATTCCAAATATCCCATATTATTTTGTGATCCCAAGATGCACTTTACTCCACAGCAACCTTGATTAAATGACTTGATTACAAACCACATGATTCTATACTTACAGTCAAAGGATCCCTTTCTTAGCAGCTGAATAAAGTGCAGGAAAATCTATGTATTTCACAAGAGATGTTGAAGAACTAATTTCTTGAGAGGAATCTGACGCACAGTGCAAACATCTGTAGAAATTGCTTGGAAGGGTGTCTTGGTCATACACAAATTTACTTATTTTCTCAGGGAATACATTGATTTTTCATTATTTTGTGATCTATCCTCCTTTTTTGATAGCGTGAACCAGTTTAGTTAAACATGGAAATATGTACTTTTGATTCAGAAAAGTATTAGACAAAGCCTCCCATGAGATTCTAGTTAAAAAGATGGCAAAATGTGAGCTGGGCTAAACTACTATTTATCATGGATGACTGATGGTGAAACAGTCTTACCCAACAAGTATAGAGTACATTAAAGGGTTCAGGTCAGACTAGAAGGTGCTGTCAAGCTGGGTGACCTTGGGCCAGTCACTCTCTCTCAGCCCAACCCACCTCACTTGGTTGTTGTTGTGGGGAAAATAGGAGGAGGAATGAGTATTAGGTATGTTCACTGCCTTATTTATAAAAATAATAAAGGTGGGATAAAAATTAAATACATAAAATAAAAATAAATAAGTGGTGCACTGCAGGTCTCCATTCTAGGCCCTGTGCCATTGAACCTAGTTGATAGGTTACCAAATATAACTATAAACTTTGCAAACAATATAATGACAGTGAAGGAGAATTTAGGGGCCTAGCTAAAAACCCCTAACTTTAATATATCTTTCCAGGGAAAACAAAACACTGGGTCAGTATATGATGTGTCTGGAGTTGGGCAGCCTCTAAATTTAAATAGAGTTACTGTTCCTCTCCATTTTCTAGGAAAACCATTGATAAACTCGAACATGCGCAAAGGAAAACAACCAAGATGAGGAACCTGGAATTAAAAACCTATGGAGAAAGTTCAGAAGCAGTGGATATGTCTAGCCTGGGGAAAACTATGAAGAGACACGGTAGCTTCTACAAATATCTGAAGAGGGTTATGTAGAGGATGAGGCAGACTTGTTCAGTGTTGTGCCGGAAGACAACCCAAGAAACCACCTTTAAATTATCAGGAAGCAGGTTCAATTGGTTATCAGGAAGCCTTTCCTAACAGTAAGAGCTATTAAAAAATGAAAACACTCTGCCTTAGAAGGCGGTTGACTTTCTTTCACTGGGGATATTTAAACACAGCCTGGATAGCCCTATGTTAGGGATTCTATTATAGTAAATACCTGCACTGGCAGGAGGTTGGACTAGATGTTTTCCAAGATCCCTTCCAGTCCTTAAGTTGCAAGATTCTGTAATTTCAATAGATCGAAAATTATTAAATGCATAGCATCCATCTTGCTCTTCTTTTACACGTACAAGTTACAATTTATAGCAAGCTTTGGAGGGGTTCTGGAGTATATAGCCAAAGATTTGAGGGGGCACATATGGCCCTGGGGCCCAAGTTATAGTTCATGCTGTACCACTTTCCACATGGTTTAAATACATTTTCAGTTTCTTGGTAAATTGAATGAAACCTATTAAAAGCTTTGGTTTAAAACAGATCAATGTACTTCCTGCAGCTAGATTCTCATAACAGCGATAAAATGCATACGAGTTTAGCTCTCTGTTCTTGATAGAAATTTTTACTTTTGTGTGTAGCATACTAGTTACCTCTTTTATATTCCAGGATTTGGCTAATATAAAATTAATTTGGCTTATTAACCAAATTAATACATATACAAGAAGTTTGTGAAAATAGCAGTCAATAGTGGAGAACATTTTATGCCAGGCTGGAGAAACAGTAGTAGAAATAGGGGATGGAAAAAGGTAAAGGAAAAAAGAGAGCAGAAAGGAAAGGACAAAGAGAGAGGCAAAGTAGTAAAAATCAAACACAATGCAAAACGTTTCTGTGAACATTCTACAGGCCACATCTTTGAAGTCCCCAGCTGGAGCTTGCATCTGACTGCCAACTTAAAAAATAAGGGCTTCCCAATCTTTATATTAGTATTCTTCAACAGAATCAAAAATTTTGTACCCATAAATGTTTATTACTATTGTTTCTGAGGTATCTACTATTCCTGTTATAGAGTAAATATATGTATACTCCAATAATCATCAACTCTAAACTGTTTATATGTTTATGTACACATAATAAGCAGTATACTTTAATAGGATCAAAGAAAGACATTGTTAAAATTAGCTAAACAAACTAGGCTTTGGATTTTTTTATCCTCATAGGGAAAAACAAAATAAGAATCTCACTGATGAAAATTGTACCCATTAATAAAAATTGTATTTATACCTACAGATGTTGGTTCAATAAATCATTTTCTTGACCATCTACTTTATTGTAGTTGTTTGCAAATACTGCTTTAATCTTTAAAAAATTATAAATGTGTACAATTTCTGACTTGATCAAAACCCAGAATTAGATTATTGAAAAGCATTATTATTTGTTTACTTGGATGATATATATAGCTTGAACTTGCAACCAGCACAATAGGAGAGATAAAGAAAAAAGCACCCAGCTTAAAATCAGCATTATTTTAAATTCTACCATTTATTGATGGTCTTCAATTAAGCCTAAGAAAAATTAAATACTGCCCCAAGGCATGAAAAATACACAAAATTGTATCAAAATATTTGTATTCCAAAGGGTATGTACATATTATACACTTTACATAACTGTAAACTGGGATGTTTTTTCACCACCTGTAAGATAATTTTGTTTAATTAGTAAACCCAGATTTGTATTGTCATACATATACAATTTGATGCCATGTTTAACACAAATTCCTTTTAGAAATGTATAAAGATATGGTTCAAAACATTTACAAAAGCAAATTACCATCAGGTTAGTACAAAATGAATTATATTACATTCATATAAAAAAATTAAGCGAAATTTTCCATTATAATTGTTGCTGTTTCTTAAAAGAGACAAAGGGAAGAAATTCTAAATCAATGAACTTTTTTTTCCCCCTGTGCTGGAAATAAAGTGGAATTTCTCCCCGATCTGAAGAGTGTTTTGTGCTTCTGAGAGACATTCTAGAAGACTGTCCAACTAGCCTGTGCATGAAGGAACCTTCCTAACCTTTTGATTCCAGCTAGATGGGGAATTCTGGGAATTGAAGTCACACATCTGCATGCCATGTTCAGCAACAGCCATGCTAGATGGGGAATTCTGGGAATTGAAGTCCACACATCTGCATGCCCAGGTTAGGGAAGACGGCCATAAATAATTGAAACCTCCAAGGATGTAGGTAGGTATGTGTATGTGTATGTGTGCATATATTGCAAGATACAAACATTTCACAAACATCCCTCATCCCCAGTGCTCCAGAAAGCAGTATAGCAGTACAGACTTAAAGCCAATATAAAAATAATGAAATCAATATATAACTTTGGCATACATGACATTATTGGATGTGAGCAGAAACCTGGAATATAAAAAAGATGGCTGGCATCTTAAATCCTGTCAAGGGTTGCTCTTGGGAGTTTTTCTCAATGTGTGTTTATGTGAAGGAAACTCTCTCTTTTATGCAAAAATTGAGGTGGAGAATTATAGTTGAGGCAGATGGATTCTGGGATGGGATCTTTGTCAAGGTTCTGTGGCATGGAAGAGAGGCTTCTTCCCATGAGCTGCATAGAATATGTTACTAGGTTGGAGAAGGTAAGGTCACAGAAGACTGAGTTTGGGAACAATCTTTTACTTCCCAAATGCATCAGTGACCCTGGTAGCATAAGGTGGTGCACGCACTATAGGCTTATGTGCATGAACATAGAGATATACTGTATATTGATTATTTCATCAGTAAGTGCATGAGGCAAGCACTATTGATTAATCAAAGGAAGTCTAATATTTGAGGAGGACAGGACTGGCCATGAGTATTTGAAAGCTTCATTCTGTTACCAATTGGTCAGTTAATACACTTTCCACACTTCAGTTCCAAAGCTGCAAAGATGAGCAGATTCCAAAAGAAATTGCCTCTGTGTCCCAACATTAAAGAACAATAAAGCTGCTCCAAGGATTCAGAGTCATTCTGGAGGTTACTAAGAACTTCACATGAGAAATATAAGCAAGGACAAAGCAAGAGAGTCCATTTGGAGTTGGCCAAAGGCTCCCTCTAGCTACCTATATGTTCCTTTCTTTAAGTTTCTCAGTTGCCCAGAAATGGGCATCTGGAAAAAGTCAATTAAATACCAGAATATCTGGGGAAAGAATATCTGATCTCTGGTAAGTATGTTTACTAGAAACATCCCCTAAAATTTAAACAAAAAAAGGAAGTCTAGAAAAACAGGATCAAAAGTCGGGAGCATGGACAATGGAAGGGATGTGTAGGGAGAACTTTGTAGAGTAGATTAGAGAACATAAGCTACATTAGACTCCAGGTTAGAAGTTTACCATGACTAAACTAAGTGATTAATTTGTGTCTAGGCTGCACCATTTCAGAGTCTAGATGGGTGGTAGGGCTAACAAATCTGGGCTAAAAAATCCAATGCAGTAAAGAACAGCCATCTGGACTTTTGGAACCAAGATACTAAACAAGGGAAAATATAAATATACTTCCAATCCTGTACTGCTCTACTAATCCCAACACCCTAGCTTTTTGTTCACACAATATTTCCCATACTCTGAACTGATACAACCAAGATGAAAGTTTTTAAGACCCTTGTGGGAATCACTGTGATAACAAAGCCTTGAGAGAAAACTATTTAAAAAACCCTAAAAAACCTGAAATTAGTCCAATGCAACTTTTTTAATGAATTCTGCTATGGTAAAAACAAAGTATGGCTGACTGTAAATAAACCAGATGGAGAAGAGAATCACATATACATATCACCTTTTGAACTAGAAAAAAATGGAGTATCTAATTACAAAAATGTACACATGTCTACTCAGAAGCAATTTCCACTGTTTTTAATAGTGGGCTTTCACAGAAAAAAGAAAACAAGTCAATGAAAGACCATTCTATCTTCATCAACACATGACAACTAATCTTGGGTTAAGGCAGCCTTTCTAACTTCATACCCTTAAGTTGTGTTATGGCTGTAAGTCCCAAATTTCCACCCAGTTGCAGTCCTAACAAACCTGGAGAGAGCACTAGGATGTGTAAGGCAAGGTCAAATATAAGAGTTACCCTGCTGGATCAGAACAAACAACCATATAGACCATCATTCTCTGTCACACAATGGCCAACCACTGGGAAGTTCATAAGCATGAACAGTAGGATAATACCCTGCCTACAAACACAGAAGTGGAATGAACTAACACTCTGATCTGACACACATTCAGGCATTCACCTGTTGCTGGACCTTTTGGCATATGCCAACATAGCTGTCATAAATCTGGGTTAACAACATCTGCATCAATGACAGCTGGCCAAACTGATTCTAACCAAAATGAACACAGGGCAAGTCACCAACCAGCAGGCTCGCAGAAGTGAATGGGCATCAAATGATTGAGATATGGGTTCAATCAGCCCTTCCTCAAGCTTCAAGCTCAGGCACTAGTTTTATTGTTGGCTTAAAGAATGCATTGGAAGCAAAAAGCTTCCCACTATTTGGACAATGCCAAACAAAAGCACATATACCCTTTTTTTAAAAGCATTATACAAATTAAGAAAAAAGAGAAAAAAGAATAGCTTTTCTATTCTATTTTTGCCACATAAAACTTATATTAAAAATGCAACCTAAAATACTGTATTCATATAAATGCACAAAAAACTCCAATAAAAAAAATATAATATATTCATTTTTTTAAAGGCTCATCCTGTCTTTCTCTAGAGGTTACACCAGTGTTTCTCTACCCTGGCAACTTTAAGATGTGTGGGCTTCAACTCCCAGAATTCCCCAGCCAGCATGCTGGGGAATTCATTCAGTCATTCAGTTCATTCCATGCTGGCTGGGGAATTCTGAGAGTTGAAGCCCACACATCTTAAAGTTGCCAAGGTAGAGAAACACTGGTCTACACAATTTCGCTCTCCCCTCATGTCTTTTTCTCCCACACAGTGTTGGGAAACAATCTCAGAATTACATTTCCCCTCGTCTGTGGACTTTTGCTGCAACAGCAGCACCTTCGTCCTCCTCTTCGTCTTCCTCTTCCTCATAGTTTTCATCATGTCCTTCTTTCTGTCGCTTTCCTTCCTGAATGTCTTCCTCTTGATCGACTCCTTCGTTCATCTTTTCTTCAGCCTGGAAACCCAAAGCGTGGTTGTGGAAGAGAGAGACAGTTTCAGAACACAGATTACAAAAAGGAAAAACAGAGAAAAGGATACAGCTTGGGGAAGAAAAACTAATACATTTTAAATATTAAATTCTACAGTATTCTAACTGTTACAGCAAAATATATGAAAGAGTACCATCAGTGAGTGGTAGGCTACTGAAATTACTTCCCTCCCCTCCAGAAGACTTTCAGTAAATAGAAGAAGATTCAAAGTGAAATGAAAAATGTGAATAATGAAATTAGCATCCCACACCTTTCTTTCTTTAAAGATGAAACAGCCCTCTGAAGTCATAATAGAAATGTGCATATTGTGCTGCTCCCTAAACTACATAATCTGAAATTCTAGGGCCATTCAACCCAGTGCTTTTGGTGTGATCCTCAAAATTCCACCAAAAGTTACTGTGAAATGATAAAATTTAATTCGACAGGCAAAATAATTAAATGCATATGGGTAATCATGTTAACAATAATTAATATAGATGTCAATTTTATTTAAAAGTAAGTTAATTTGCTATTGTTTTCTCCTGACCTGCCTACCTGGAAAGGATGATGATCAAAAGCCAGGTGCAACCCTGGTTTGAAAAATGCTTGCACCGCTCAAATGGCTCTTTTGTTAGCATTTTGTTAATGCTGTGCTGATTTGTGATAGAGTGCTTCACAGGTAATCCATACACGCCTAGTATTCATGCTGGCTTCACCGCAATCTAATTAGCAATCGCTTCTTTATTTCCACATGGGCTTTATCATTAATTCCGTTGAATTTGGCCTCTGTTGTGTTTGTAAAAGTCCTGAAAAGCTAATATGAGGCTCCAGAGTGCCCACCAATTCAAGCACTGATTGAGACTTACTTTGATTTAGTTAAATAACAGCATTGCTGTGGCTCAAACTGTCCTCACTGTTTTTATCTCAGCAGAAAAGTAACAGTTTAGAGAGTCAGTGGACAAAGCAGAAAATTTTGGATCTCAGTCCATTTCCTATTACAGCACCTCCTTCACTTCACTATTTAATTGGATATTGCCTTCCCCCGCAATGCTTACATTTTCATCATTTTCACCATATGGATCTTCACCATTGTGTTCCAACCCCCTTTTCTTCTCCTCAGGCAGTTGTCCTTGGGCCTATTAAAATATACATATTTAGGAACAAGATGATCACAGAAGATAAAGTATCCATTTGGGTTATATTGTACTTCTAAAACACAGTATGCTTCTCAATACAAATGACTAGGAAACATGAGTCAGGAAGATGCCATTTTGCTACTACTACTGCTACTATGATTACCTTTATATTACACCTTTCCTCTGGAAGTTCAACAAATCTACAACAACTCAGTGAGGTTCGTTGGGCCAGTACTGTACCTCATGACTGGCTCGTCAAATGAGCTTTAAATTCTAACAGGAATTTGGGTCATGTCAGACTAGGACTGGTTCTCCCCAGTGCCAGCATGAAGTAGAAGTTGAAGGGGGCATTTAGAACATGAATTCCAATCCCTGCTAAGTGTAGGAGTCCAACTAAAAGCATTCCTGATATTTTATCCAGACATGTATCAAAGAAAAGCTTGTCTCTTCCCTTAGCACTTTCACTGCCACATTGCTCTAACAATTACAAAGTATCAACCACATTTGTACCACTGCATTGTAACAGCTGTATTGCATTCATATCCCCCTTACAGGCTTCCCAAGGGCATTGGATTGGCCACCCTAGGAAATAGAATGCCGCCTGGACTTCCAGAGGGTGAATAGTGGACTGAAGATGGCTCCACAAAAAGCAGAGCTGATGACCGCAGCTAAGAACGAAGAGTGAACGAGTAGAGACCAGCTCTTCAAATCTCTCTGGACAAAGGAGAGGACGAGAGATCACCCACGAGTGCTCCAGACAGTTGCTCCTTGTGAGGAGACTGCAAGACAGCAGTATTCAGTGGGTTTTGAGCACTGGGAGACAAGGGAATAGCCATCTTGCTCAAACTGCTGTCAGTGCCTTTGAAAGGACACAAAGTTCACATACTTCCTTTCTAATCACTTTTGGAAATTGCTTGTTAACTACTTTTCAGCTATTAGAAACCTTTGGATCGACAAGTTAGAAAGCACTAGGTGAGTTTGCCTTCAATCGTTAATGAAAAAAAGTTTTAACTATAAGCTTAAGAACTTAATTAAAAACAAAAACAAAAGGTTGATTAAAACCTTGATTTTAGAAAGGTACAAACAGATTAAGGGTATATTTGAAATAAGATTTTGGAATTAATTATAAAGAATCCTTCCCATGGGAAAATGCTTTTGTTTTGAATTTTTTAAAAAAAACATAAGATTTTAAATGTTGGACACTAGAGGTGTCCTAACAGTCAGGAACCAAGCTGAGACGAGGAATAAGTCTCTAGTGTTTTATTACTGCTACATTAGACAGAAAATCCTAAAAAACTGAAGAAGCGTGAGAAAACCCATACAGATAAACCCCTAAAGTCAAGGCGGGTCTGTTCTGTCTCTTTGAATGACTGCTCAACTCCTCACTACTATGCACGAGTTTTCCCCCCTGGATAGGGCCCCCCTCCTGCTCACCATCAGTGCTCATGACAAGAGGGAACTAAAGATTTCAATTAAAGAAGAACACATAAACTTGACTGTAGTTGTTAGTTGCCATCGAGTCATTTACGACTCATGGCAACCCTATGTATAACAGAACGAAATGCTGTTCGGTCTTGCGCCATATGTCTGACTGTTCCAATGTTTGCACTAAGAGGTACAAAATAGCACAAAATATTCTAACACTGGAAATATTGAAGAACAATTTAGAAAAACAGAGTCAAAAGATAATATTAACAATGTCAATAGCGATATCTATCTCTACAGAGAGACTGTGTCTAAAAGATGTTATGGAAGAGGAACAAGTTTTACCTGACAAAACACAGATTGAGTTGAAAGTGGATTTAAAAATAACAGGCTACAAAAATGACATGGAAAAAGATGTTACACTGGAAATTCAAAAGAAACTGGGAGATGTTTTAATAATTAAAAGGGACATACAAATAACAAACTAAGAGGGTGACCTAGATAATTTTTCTATATTGGACTTACAAAAGAGGCTTTCTAAAGCTTTGAAGGATCTTGTGAGAAGGGACAAAGAAGAAATGAAAAGAAATCAAATTCTACGACATTATTTGGATGGACTAAAGATCAAGGTGGTTAAAAGTAAAAGGAAGGAATATAAAGTTGGTTTATCTGATCAAAGTTAAAATACATATGTTATTTCTGGTAACCCTGAATGGCCTTTTGCTGACACCAGGTCTGACATGATGATGCTTTATGGATTTGTTTATAGATAAGAGATAGGATATGGGAAGAAAGGATAATTTGTTGTAATTTAAGAGGAGGTAAAAAGTTACTAAAATGGTTTATACTTGTTGTGATGAAGGCTGGAAGTCACTTCTTTACATATATATATATATTTCTTTTTCTTTTCTATATTCTTACTTTTCCTTCTTTCTTTTCTTTCTATCCTTTACATCTTTTCATTTTTTCTCCTTTGCACCTTTTACTCTTTCTATTTTTCTGTCTTTCTTTTAGTTTGCATTAGTTTTTACTATTGTAATTATAATCTTTAATAAAATTACTTGAAAAAAGGAGGGAAAAAGAATGCAACCTATTATGTCTAATTTCTTTCTTCTGATCCAGCATATCTCTTCTTCAGTTCTGGAACAACAAGGAGCCATTTACAACCTTTACAGCCACTGTAAAGCCTCCTTTGCAATACAAAATATGGTATATTTGGGAAGACAAAGCAAGATATTTTGCCCTGAAGAGGGAGAGGAAACTTGGAATAAAGTTCTAAGAATTCCCAGCCATAATGTTTCTGGCAGTTGTATTTAATTCTGTATCTCTATCCTATATGACAGGGCTATGAAATTATTTTTTCACTCATTTTTATGTCCTCAGTGGTAATCTTCTGGGCCAAATCTTGCTGGCAAAAATTGGAGGCCACCGTTCTCCTCTGCTTCCAATTCAGTAAATGGTTAGGTGAGAACACTCTCGTCTGAATGCATCACTTTCAGAGAACCACAGGAAGTACTTCTAAGGGCTACGTACTGTCCTAGCACTGTAGTTGTAAGTCCTTGCCTTGCAGAAACTACCTTAGGACTATAAATCATACTGATGGACTTGTATGCCCACCACCTCAGAAATAAGGACTTATGGTTCCACTCAAAGGATATTATTGCAATGGTTTTTTTCCTGTCATTTATTTCATCATTCAGTCTGCCCTTCCTCCAAGAAGCTTAGGACACATACATTCAACCTACCGCTATATATTATCCTCACAACAATCCTACAAAGTAGGGTTCATAATTTCAGGTTATTTACCTCTTCTTCTCCCTCTTCCTGGTATTGCTCATCAACATTGTCTTCCTGCTGATCCAGGTTGCCCACCACCTGCAGATAAATCAAACAGATTCTACTGCTCTTATTTCTGCAGCTCCAGAATTCACAGAAATATTATGCAGCATCTACCTAAAATAAGTATTTACCTTTTAAAAAAATAAAATAAAGGATAGGGACAACTACTGACAGGCTGGGCTGTCCTAACAGCCAGGAATCACGCTGAGACGAGGAATAGGTCTCTAGTGTTTATTACTGCTACATAAGACAGAAAATCCTAACATAACTGAAGAAGCATGGGAAAACCCAGACAGATAAACCCCAAAAGTTAAGGCGGGTCTGATCTGTGTCTCTTTGGATGGCTGCTTAATTCCTCAGTACTACGCATGCCCCCTCCTGCTCACCATCAGTACTCATGACAGGGCTATTGCAAAGACTTGGATTTGAAAGCTCACATATCATTGAGGAACTGTGCAGACATAACTTTGGTCAGTCTATTAACTGTGGTTGAAAGATCTGGAAGAGTATGACACACAGTCCCATAAAATCAAACTGATACATGGTTTAATGTAGGGATGCTGGAAATATCTATCATGGATATCTGTTCAAGCAAAGTGGCTTTGTCTGCCAAAACGGAGTCTGTTGCACTACAAATGAGCACATAATTCACTGAGTTCTTTAGCCTCCCCCTTGAACTATTTCTCAACTAAAAAAACTCAGGGTATTAAATGCTTATAGTTTTGCCTTAAAATTTGCACTAAATTTTAATTTTAGGTTTGCATCAAAATAATATTTTGGCAAAAATATATACAAAAATAAATGTAGATTTTTTGTGTTATTAATTGAGAATAAAGATCTATTTTAAAAAATGCAGAGTAATCCAAAATTTTGATGGAACTAATGACTCAATACATAAGATGCATCAAATGGATTATCCACTAATTACTTCAATACATTCTGAGACTGACACAAGAACAAATACATTATTAATTGACACTAAAAAAACTGAATCTTCTCTTCCCAATTTTATAAAAAATTACTTACATTTATGAGGTTGATATGCTGCTCCAATCAACAACTGAGTGGCTTATATAGTCCATTCAGTAATAATTTTTTTAAAAAATAGCACCACCACCATAATAACAACAATGAAACAACACTAACCACTAATCAAACTAATAAACAAAGTAAAAGAAATCTTAGAACCAGAAATATCAGCCAGCTAACATTCACCTAAAGAAAGAATTTATTCTATCCTTCAAAATCTAAAGCAGGGTTTCTCAACCAGGGTTCCATGGAACCCTAGGGTTCTGTGAGAGGTCACTAGGGTTTCACTGGGAGATCATGATTTATTTAAACATTATTTCAAATTCAGGCAATTTCACATAAGTTTCATTCTTTATTTTTAGTTTAAGAACACTGTTAATGCATATATACAGGCCTACCCATGAAATGAATATAATAATTTTGCCTATATTTGAGCCTGAATGGGCCTGAAAAATATTTCAAGGTTCCTCCAGGGTCAAAAGGTTGCAAAAGTCTGATCTAAAGGCTTAAACAGACAGATATTAATGGTTTTATAGAAACCCAAGTATGTTGGGGATAGTTGTTCTCTGGGAGGATGTTATTCCAGAAAAGGGGGACAGTAGAGAGGGGGCAGGCCTCCAGGGTCCCTGCAGATATCATTCCCTAACAATAGGAACCCAGAGGGAGCCCTTCTTTTTAGATCTTATCAGGCATACAAAGGCCACGGGGAGAAGGCATTCCGGAAGATATCTAGGCCCAAAGCTATGAAGGGCTTTACAGGAACTATGAACACATTGAGTTGCACCCAGAAACCAAAAAATGTAACCTGAGCAGCTCTCAAAGTAAGATATAATAGCACTCCTAACTATCTGAGCGCTATCTTCTGGACTAGCTGTGGGTTCAGAGCGGCGTTCAAGGACTGCCCCATGTAAAACGCACTTCAGTAGTCCACATGAAAGGTCAAGGCATGAGTGACTATGAGTAGGGCCTCCTGATCCAGGAAAGCCTGCAACTAGAGTACAAGGTGAAATTGTGGAGAGGCCTTCCAAATCACAACTTCCACCAAAATGTGTTGATATTTTTGTAATTTTTTTAAAAAACAGCCTGGAAGCAATTAGACCACCCAGAGTCACTGAGAGTCAGCTGGCATATAAATTTAATAAAATATTATTATTTACAAATGCACTGAAAGTTGCTGTTGGATATGCGTAGCATTACACTTTTTATCTGACCAATGTTTAAGGATATGGAACACAGCAATTATAATTAATATTATATGCATGCTTGAGTAAATGATATGGACATCTTTCCGTAATGATAAATTCTAGGATAATTTCCACCTCTAATCTCTTTCAGTGATGTGAAAGGTGATACAGTGTTTAGAAACATGATTACTTAATTCAACATTTATTCTTAAATGTTTCCTCTTCCTCTTGATCTCTATCTTTATAATTAATTTGCCAAGCGGACAGGAATGAATTCAGGTTTATTGTCTAGACATTATAATGCTAATTTGTATGTATTAGGAGAATCAGTGTTGAGTACGAGAGAGAGAATCAATGTTCTCTTTTTTTTTTACATTTTTTTAGAAAGATCAGAAACAAAGACGTATTATTTCTTCTTTCAAAGGCAATTTCTCCCCATAACATACACATTTTAAGCTATCACCAATATCTGTTAATGAAGTAGACTTTAACACAGTATTTACACTGTATTTCAACAGTACAAATACTCAGAAAGTGGTTTTGAGCACCCAGGGCAGGAATAAGCCAGTTCTGTTGACTCAAGGGCCACAGTATGGCATATTGAGGGCCACTCTGGAAAAGTGGTACAGGGGGTCCTGGAGGGGTGTTTGAGGGGAAAAAAGGATACTTCAACCCCACGAAGGCTTAGTCACCCATTTTTCCCAATAAAATCCCTCCCAATCCCCCAAATAGAAAAAAGGGCTAGAGTTTGTGCACAGCTATGCAAGAGGGCCCCGAGACTGCAGAAAAGGTACTGCATTATATAAATGCTTCAAACAATCCTTAGGAATACTTACAATACCGTTCTACCTCCTCCTAGAATGTAAAATAGAGGCAGTGACAGAGAAGAGAGGGACGTCTTTGAGCCACCTCTCCTGAAAAACAGGATTGAATGAAGAAGCTATGGACACAGAGCTCTGGGGAGTGGGGGGAGCAAATAACATAGTGTGTGTCATGACCCAAAAACTTGTGTCACACATGAGGATGCAGGTAAGACTAGGTGAGATTTGTGACATGACATCACCATGGGCATATGGTCATTTTGCAGAAGATACCTGAAGCTGTGTTTAAAAGTGGCAGAGCTATAATCCCAATTCTTGGGGGGAAATTGTTCAGGATACATGCTGCCAAACAGCTCAACACCATCAACAATTTCTCTGGGAAGAGAAAAAGATAGCTTCTTCTACCATAGTATGTTCCAGATGTGTTCCTCTATTATCACTGGCTATAAGTGGATGGTTGGCATAGACTACTCCCAAGTTAATTAAAGACATGGGATCAAGTGGCATTACTTCAGTGATGTTTTTAATAAGGTCTTGATATATTTTGGTTTTCGTTTTGAAAAGAAAAATGTAGAAGCCTGACACGTAAAACACATTTTCCGATGTTCAAAGCTCTATTATGAAACCTCTTTCTCCAAGGGATTCTGCTAAAACATTAAACTATTCATTTAGCTGATGTGTTAAAACCATTTTGTTCAAGCAGGTTTCTGGCGATTTAATAAATTGAGCTATATTATATGTTGCTGCTTTTCTAAAAAGAAAAACGTAATTTTATTATGTCTTGTGGCTGTTTTGATTTCTCTCTGTTCCCTAATGGCTTTTGTGTTTGTCAAGGAAGGTGAGATAAAATGTTCTAAAGAAATACAACAGTAAAGGTTGCTTTCAAATTTCATCATACAAAAGGTAGTATACACAAATGTTAATAATATGCACATACTAGTCTCAAAAAGACAGTTCACAAGAGCTTCAGTTATTTGGTTACTGGGAGATACCTGCACGTACTGGTTATGCTGCTAGACAGCACTGTATCATAGTTGACTACTACATGAACAAGGCCTGGGCTCATACATTCCCTTTTAGGGTGTCTGCAGCGTATAGTAAAAAAAAAATGTCAAGATGGCTGCCTCAACATTGTTTGATGCTCCACCCATTTATGTGCACTGCACATAAAAAATGGGTAGAGTTTTGATCACACCATCGCAGCACCATTTTTAGTTAAAGCAGTTTGTTATTTTGTCAAAATTGGGCTGAGGGAACTGGGTTTACACACTGTGCTAAGCAATGGTTTATTGAATACGCCACAGTTGACTTGGGTCATACAACTTAAGCCATAAAATAAAACTTACAGACAGAACAGTTGAGTTTATACAAACTGTTAACCAAACCAAACAAAATACAAAATTGCTTAGTGTGATGTATGGATTCAGCTTAACTCTTGTTCCAGGTACAGAAAATACATCATATTGTACTACATAAAATCAGAAGTAGAAGCTTGCATAGGAGGAGAAAGGGAAACAGGTTCATACACATAAAACTAAACTAAGTTTTACCTACACAAAACTTCTCCAACTATAATATTGTTGGCCATGCTGGCTGAGAATCCTGGAAATTGTAATCCAATATACTGTATCTTGAGGATACTATATTGGGGAAGACTGTCTTACATATTTTTTGCATACTTGTTGGTTTGCAGATTAATGTATGAACAGAATCACCTAACGGCATTGCTTTCATTCATGCAATTCACTTCTCTATACAATATTGATATTCATGTGTAAAACAAGGGAGGCAATTTCCCCATTTCTCCCTGTGTTTTGTGATTCTAATTACCTGGCAGAGTTTGGCAATAGAGTGCTGCTGTTTTGCAATTCTTCCCTTTTGGATTTCTGAACTTCTCATAAATCATTTGTAGGCACAGTTTCCTTCAATTCCTGCTCTCCTCTATTGATTTCTTCCATACACCCACTTCCTACCCACTCAGTTCAAGCTACAGAAGTTCACACATGGTGGTGTACATGAAGCAACTCATAAAGGAGAGCTAATGCAATGACCCATACAGTTGCATCCAGATTCCTGCCCTGCCCTGCATTTTGTCAAAGATGCACAGGTGCATTTGGTAACATGGACTGGAGTGAAGAGGGAGAGATGTGAATGAACAGAAGATGGAAGAGTCCTGAGATTGATTTTAGAAATTTTCCATGTTCATCTGGAAGAAAGATGAAAAAGGATATGGGGCAAAATAAATCCATAAAATGCTAACTCAGTAGGAAATCTACATTTCTCTAGTAGCAGTCCACAATGACCAACAGATGAACTTGAAGATCTTATGATGCCCACACCGCATCTTATGTTTGCAATAGTTCTTTCACACATGCATATATCACTTGAAGCTACAATCATTTTGTGAACAGAGCCTGAACACATAGCCATTGTGTTTCATAGACTCACCACCAAATGCTCTTCCATTTCAGAATTCTCTTGTTTCTGGTTATTTGGTTTTATCTCCTTATTCTCTTCAGGTAGATTCTCTTCCCTCTCTTGCTCTGCTTCTTCAAACTCATCTTCTCCCTGATTGTTGGGATCATCAGCTGGGTTGATATCATCCACAGCTGTCTTCTGCATTTACAAGACGAAGAAGTCAAAAACACTCAGCAACAATGTATATTTCACTACAATAATACCAATGCCACTTAGGTTTAACACATCATTAACTAACTGGCAGTTTCTGGATATACCCAGAATATACCTGTATTTCTGAGCCCTTCAACACAAGATCTGTATAGTTTGTTTAATGTAGAAATTTCTATTCTGCTTTATTCCATTAGAGAAACACAACATGTCAGCAGCATCAATGCACAGATGAAGACGGTATCAAATATGATGATCAATTATTTTAAAATAACATGTAAAGCAAGCAGAACAGAAAATACATTCAGATACAAATTCCTTTTAAAAAATCAGGTACAGTATTCATCTTATTCTTTGTATAATACGGGTGCTACAAATATAAGAATATTTTGGACTACAATTGCTGTTTCATTACAGTTGAGGAGAGACCAGCTACTTTCAGCCTTCATTCAGTCATTGCTTGGTGGCAGCTGCACAGCAGCGATAGAAAGAGAGAAGAGGAGCAGGACTATTCCATTGCCTCTGCTCAAAAGACAGCTGCTTTGGGTAATTAGAACTTCTACCTTGCTAGCAGCCACTCCACCATTTAACATCAGCAGTTTTCCTCCCTGGTGGTTGCTTGAAAAAGTCCAAAGTTTTGGTGCCACAGATTTTTTTTCCCCATGCCACCTCTTCCTTGCCTATCTTCTCCCCTGTCCCCCCTTCCCAGTTGCCATGCCTTTCAGATTGTATGCCTGGGGGGAAAGACTGTTATTTCAGTTTATCAGTTGTTTTTTGGGTACAGGATGGGGTAAAAATATATTGAATGAATGAATGAATGAATGAATGAATGAATGAATGAATGAATGAATGAATACCTTAGCTAGAAAAGAATCTGTTTCTCTTAGAAAGTTGCTGAGAAGCAACCTTGAAGTGTACTATTGCCACTTACCTGTTCTTCATTCTGCTCATTTTCTGGCTGATGCTCCAGTTCTGGGTCCTGTTGCTCATTCACAGGTTTATTCTGATCATCATCTTCTACTTTGCTTGGATGCTGGTTCTGTCTCTCATAATCTAATTTTTTTTAAAAAATCCATCTCATTCCTTCTTCCCACAGTCAGGAAGCATCATCACAAGCTTAATTCCACAGTTGTAAGCACTGTAAAAACAGCCTCTCAGCTTTGGATTCAGTGTGAAATTTATTACCATAAGATGAGATAATGACACATTCCATTCATAAGCCAAGTGCCTATTGCCTGTGTTGGATATGATCGACCAATGAAAATGGTTCCTGCAAACTTTGCTATGTTAATGTTTATATTTTCAAATTATATTACATAATTGCTGTTTCAAAGTTTTTTTTTTCCCAAGCCAGGCCTTTTCAGGTAGAACTTAGCTTAATGGTGATTTCATCTGTTTAAAATCTGTTTTTAATTTGTTTGGGGTAAAGCTCTATTGTATGTTATTGTTATCTCTCTTAAGTGGGATATAAATGATATGAATAAAATATATGATAAATAAGTCAAACTGTTGATAGGGAAAAGAATTATTACTTACTTTCATCTTCTTCATGGGCACCTGGTTCTCCTCCTTGCACGATATCCTGGTCTATGTTGTCATAATGGGATTGCTGGCTGAAATGATTGGAAGGTGTTAATTATGATTCATAGAGAGGGACCCCTTATTGATCTACAACTTGTGGGCTGACTAATGCTATGTTTCCTTTTTGCTTAACATTACCAACAAGGAGAAGAGTAAATAATGAAAAATAGAGTCAAACTCTTGGTTTATTTAGCCCAGTATTTATTTATTTTATTTATTTATCTAATTTATCCCCGCCCATCTCCTCCTGTCCGAGGACTCTGGACAGTTTACAACATAAAATTGTAAGTATAATTGTCTGACTGTATTTCTCCAGGGTCTAAGACAAAATTCCTTCCCAGCTCTACTTGGAAGTGCCAGGAATTGAACTTGAAACATCTCACCCATTCCTGTTCTATCAGGAAAGCATGACCTTTTCCTCATCCTACCAAGCCCATCCTACCAATAGAGAAACATAGGAATATGCCTTACACTGAATTAGAGCACCAGTCCATCCAGCTCACCAATTGCTGGAGGATCAGAAGACAGTTGTGGTGATAAGTTTTCCCATTACTTCCAATATTTCTATTCAATTTGCCAAGTACTAAGTTGTCCCAAAGAAGCCTAAGTTGGATTGGGGAGGAGTCACAATTCATAGTAGACAGGAGAAAAACAAGTGGAATCTTTCTTAGTATCTCTTTATGCCCATGAACATGTACACTGCCTTGGTGTCTGCCATTTGGCCTTAAGTAAAATAAAGTTTTCCCCCTTAAACTTTAACCAAATTGAAGAAACAAATGTATGTGAATTGATGGGAAGCATCAGCCTCTAGGACCATAATTGTTTTCAACCTTATATAGGCCCCATGGTGGGTGGCTGCAGCCTAGTGCTTTATGTAGAAGCATTCTCACCTACCTTAAATAATAGAAAGGTAAGCTGGGGAGGGGTGAGGGGGTTAGAAAGCATTGTGGGGTGAGCAGAGGGGGAGGGACAAACAATTCCATAATTTTGCCTTCTGGTAAATGGATGTTTTGTCATGGGCCATGCGATTCTGCATCTAGGAATGCCTTCATTGCGACAACAGTCTTGTGAGAACAACCTATGACATGTTCTCAGAATCCCAAACATGTCCATTGTATCACAAAGTACGCTATTTCTGGTTTAAACAATGCCAATAATAGGCCTGACTTCTCCACAGGAAAAAAAAAATCAACACAAAAAAGCAGATGACAGTAATATGTCTCTGGGTCTATACATACATACCATATACTGTATTTGTTTCTGTCTGTTGTCTGTCTTTCTCTACCTGCACATACTTTATATAAACAGTGGTGAAGTCCAAAAGAAGCTGGACCAATTTATTTATTTATTTATCATATTTTTATTTCCGCCCATCTCCCCCACTCGGGGGACCCCAATGGCGTATGAACCTTTTCAGGGATTCACAAAGGGCAGGCAGGCATTCTTTTGCAGACCATTTGATACGCAAAGAGTTCCTAATATCAAAAAATTTGAAAGTCACTTTTTGAGGGTGGCCATTACAAATGCCATCCTACAAACACTTACGGCTCAGATGGGCAACTCATTAGAGAACTGTCTGTGTTCCTCTCACGCCTTGTTTATGTACCTCCTATCTACCACCCTGAGGTGGCAAAGATTCAAACAAGGACCAGCATTCTAGAAGCTTTTGGTAAATCTAGAATTTTCCAAGGCACTAAACTTTCTTCTTTTCCTGGGGGTGGGAGGGTGGGGGAGAGAGTGTTGGCTGGAGGCCCTTTGTTTCAAAGACAACCTGAGGTGGTGCTTAAACTGTTCTTCATCCTGCTCTGCCTGCCTCCGCAGCATCAGCTCCCTCTCTTGAAGTTGCTGCTGCCGGTGCAACTGCTCCTGAAGCCTCCCCTGATGCAGAGCCTCCTGACGTTCTCTTAAGCGGCTGGCTTCTTCTGCTCTCTGGGCGGCCAGCTTCTGTTGCTCCAGCTGCTGTTCATAGGGCGACTTGTACCTTGCTGCAGTCTTTACTGTTGGTGGTTCCTGGTGGGACACATACAGGATCACTCAAGTAATGTTTTTCATGCAGAAGACCTCAAGTTCAACTTCTGGCAACCCAGAAAACATAGGAAAATGTATGCTTGAGACCCTAAAAGTGAGATGGGCGGGGAATAAATTATATTTATATATATACACACACACAGACATACACACAGACACACACAGACACACACTGTGTATACACACACACACTGTGTATAGTGTGTGTATATATATATATATACACACACACACAGTTTGTATACACACACACACATACACTGTATGTGTGTGTGTGTATGTGTTTGTGTGTGTGTGTATATATATATAAATAAACAAACGAGGGTTTCCAACTTGCAGCCTCGTTTCCAAAGCCCTCTGTAATTCCAGCTTTTGGTAAGAAGAATTTATTACCGCCTTCTGCTTAAGAAAGGAGATGGGGAAAGACCCAATCAGTGGCATATAAAATACCAGTAAGACTACATGGCCCCATTCACATTTGGCTATAGCTCCACCACTAATTACTTAAACTTCACCCCTTCCCCATTCCCAGGGCCAGGTTTACATTCATCACACCCAACCATCACAGATTTTTCTGAAGACAAGGTACTCCATGATATAAAAATGGTTCCTCATTCCTCGAGAGCCAGGGAAGACAACATAAGGCTAAATGAGACAACAGTCTGAACTGGGTATAGGACAGCCCTTGAATGCAAGTTCCAACACATCCTTTGGCAGTAGAAATCAAGGATGACAGGGGAGAGATGAAAATTCTTCATGTTAGCGAGATAGCTTAAATGTTTAAGTTTCTGTCATTTTATTCTCCCCTGAATGGGACAAAAGGTAAGAGGAGGTAATGACCGGGTTCATACACTGTGCTAAGCTATCGTGTAGATTGTTTGTTGGCCTAAATTTGTTATGAAAACCCATGATTGGTTTATGACTTCATGTGTTTTGTGAACCTATGTTATGCTAGTTTTACACCATACACTGAAATAGTCCCCCCTTAGGGGTGTGGTATAGTGGGCTGTGAGAATAACCTTGGGAGACAGGAGAAAGAGCCGTAGCCTAGACAATGGTCAGACAACAGTTATCTCAGCCCACAGAAGGAATAGGGGTGGAGAAAGCATCTCAGAAGGGACCATCTCTAGTTATATGGAAAGTAAAGGCAAGGGAGAGGAGAAGTGCTTTCAGACTTGCAAGATTCTGTTACAGTAACCTTACAATAAAGGTAGTATTAATATAGTTTATTGTATCTTATTATACAAAGCATAATTAAACAAACCATGGTTTAAAGTGCTACATACTTTTCCTTACTTTACTGAAGGATGGTACAGTTATGTGAATATTTCTCTGTGCTCAAAGGAGAGCTAATCACTGGCTCACCTCAAAATTAATTTTGCATATATCATAGAAACTCTTCAACCTGAGGCAAAATTCTGGTTTCCAGGACTGAGCACCAGGTCCGATAGATGCCTGCTGGAACCAGAGAGGCCCAGGCTCAAGCCATAGCAATATGAGTAACAATTAACTAAATGACCTGACATACGTTATAATGTCCGAGTCAAGTTCTGACCTTCTGAACTGGTGCTGCAATGTTGCACCCAAGCATGGAAAGGGCAGAATTAATCGAGCAACTCTTGCCTAATCTATTTTACTGAACTGTTGCAAGGATAAAGCAGGAAAGAGGGGGTTGGTTCCATTCTGTTACAAGAAAAGAAGAAGTAGAATTAAAATATCAGAGAGCTGAAAGTTGCTATCAGTTACAACAGGGCTTTCCTTAATTTCATCTCTAATAAACACGGACCCTTGGTATTCTCTTCAGTTCGCATCTAAGCATTAACCAGACCCATCTCTGCTTAACTTCCAGCATCAGGAGCTTTCATGATTGTTGGCAGTGCTTTGGGTTCTCTTTGCACCCTATAAACCTTTCATTTTTTTTCCTGAAAAAATAATGTTCAAAGATTCCACATCACTCATTACCAAGTCATGGGGCTATTTGCTTCTAGAGAAGCAAATGGCAAACAAGCACCAAGTTTGGAAAGAGGTTCTGAAGACTCTATAATCCAATTGATTAACACAGCTGGCATTATGACGGTGGCATACTGGATAATTTTTCGGGTGACTAGTAGATCCAGAGAGGAACAGTATAAACATTGGCCCAAACTTTGACTTTGGAATATTAGTTTCAGAAGCCTGAAACACCAGGAGGACTTGGCATATTGTATAAGCATCAGTTTGAAAATTAGCTGAACCAAAGAAAAAAGTGTATTTTGGTGCCCCAAGATATGATCTAGAAGGCAGAAGCATCTCTTGACATATCTATTTATAGTTCCACAT
This sequence comes from Candoia aspera, assembly GCF_035149785.1. Classification (NCBI taxonomy): domain Eukaryota; kingdom Metazoa; phylum Chordata; class Lepidosauria; order Squamata; family Candoiidae; genus Candoia; species Candoia aspera. The sequence goes on along the minus strand of NC_086158.1, from coordinate 17,215,419 downwards.
AAAATGTGACCTGCATAAATTGTACCTCTGGGATTCTGGCTGCTGGATGCATGTCACTTTTAAAGTAAAAGGGTTTGTCAAAATATTAAGTTACACCACAGTGGAGGAAAGAGCACTTTGGATTCATAAAGGTAAATCTGCAGGTAGAAAGTCTGCCTTTCAGACTTGCAAGGTTCTGTTAATGTAACTTTACAATAAAGTAGAATTAGTCCATCTGGTCATGCTTCTTGTCTGGGGTACATTGCAGGCTGACCTCAATCATGCAAGTCTGAAAGTACATTTCTCCCCTGACACCTCTACAATCCAAGAAACTAGGGAGGGTTCCTTCTGAGATGTTCGCCATGCCCATGTTCCTGCTGCGGGCTCAGCTGCCTCTTATCTGACTGTTCCCCTGCCTGTGGCTCTTCCCCCTTTCTCCTAAGGTCATCTCCACACATTATTACATCTGTTAGTTTGTTAGAAATGCAGTGAAGTCCAGGTTAGTCTGTATCCAGAGCTTTTTCTTCCCCATTAATTACAAATTAATTCAACCATTGCCACTGGCAGGAGGGACCCAGAAGATGCGGCCAAGCAATAATCACCTAAAATTCTCAACAAGCGTGTCTTAATAATCAAATGTGGCCAATTTAGTCTAATTAAACACAGTGGGATTTACTTCCAAATAAACCTTCAAATAGTTCTCAGCAGGACTTAGCCAACCTTGGCCAATCTCAAAATTGCTAAGCAGACTCACACCTGGTTAGTACTCAGATGGGAAACCACAAGAAATCCTAGGGCTGTCGTCTAGACTGGAAAGTTAAAAAAAAATGACAGTAATAGCAAATCACTTTCTTATTACTGCCACAGAAACAATATGAAGATGTCCAGGAAGCCATCAGGACTCAAACTTGACTTGGGGAAGATATTGCTTTTTTAAACATGCAAATATTGTACAGGTAGTCCTCGACTTACAACCACAATCGGGACCAGAATTTCCATTGTAAGTTGTTGTGGTCGTAAGTCGAGTTTCAGAAGCCTGAAACACCAGGAGGACTGGTGACAGGACCCAATTTTACAACCATTTTTACAGCAGTTGTTAAGTGAATCACAGTGGTTGTTAAGCAAATCCAACTTCCCCAATGGGCATTTTTTGCCAGAAAAGGGAAAACATTGCAAAACGTGATCACGTGACTGCAGGACGCTGCAGCTGGTCCAACTTAGCTGGTTGCTAAGCACCCAAAATGCGATAATGTGACTGCGGGGGTGGTTGTCACATCCCCCCGATGTGCCATTTAAATTTTACCCTAAATTTCCTTCCTGGCAAGAGGAATTCTCTTGCTGATGCACTTTTTCGCCTCCCGCAATATCATACTGCCCAAATTCAAATTGTAGACACAGTTTTCTCTCAAAAGCAGCTTGGACTGGCTTGCGTAATGCGTAAACAAGCAGTAGCCAGGAAAGTGGAAGTGCAGGCTAACCTAAAAGAGGAACTGCTTCAGGCGCTCCCTAACGATCCCTGGCTACAATGTAACAAAGCCCAATTAACTGAAATTGACAGTGTCTGGTATTGTAACGGCAAAATCTACCTGCCTGAGTCTCTTCGCCAGACAATTTTGCACCGTTCCCATGATATTAAATCTGCAGGTCATTTTGCCACATCTGTGCCCAAGCGAAGAGAAAGGGGGGGAAACCGCAAGGACTTTTACAACCCGTAGCCTCCCCCAAGGCTCCATGGAAAGAAATCGCCATGGATTTTATTGTCAATTTACTTGAGAGTAAAAAGAAGACTGTTATTTGGACTGTAATCAATTTGTTTTCCAAGCATGCTCATTTTATACCTTGCGCTAAAATCCCAACTGCTCAGCAATTAGCCAAGCTATTTCTCACTCAAATCTATAAAATGCACGGGTGTCCCACATGTGTAATTTCAGACAGAGGCGTCCAATTTACTTCCAAATTTTGGTGGGCATTTTTGAAATTAATTGGTGTCTGGCAATCCCTCAGCTCGTTGAGCCATCCGCAGACGGACAGAGCGACTGAACGGGCTCAGTCTACTCTAGAGCAATTCTTATGCTCCTACGTTAGCTTCCAACAGGACGATTGGGTGTACCTCCTCCCTTTCGCTGAGGTTGCTTATAATAATGCAGTTCACCAAAGCACTGGCTTTTCCCCTTTTCATATTGTTATGGCCAGGGCTTTGTTCCAATACCTGAAGTTCAATTGCAATCCTTGCCTGACTCCTCAGTAGCCGACTGGGCTGCACAGATTGCCACTAATTGGCCAGTCATCTGCCAGGCGTTAGATCACACCCATGCAACACAGAAGTTTGCTGACCGTCACAGATGCCCAGAATGGAAATTTAAAGTGGGCGATCTTGTTTATCTCTCTACCAAATTCTTACGTTCCCAACAACCCTCAAAGAAGCTTGCCCCTAAGTTCGTTGGACCTTTCCCCATCACAAAAATTATTAATCCTGTAACTGTTCAATTACAATTATCCCCCACCCTCAAAAGGCTTCACCCTGTTTTTCATTGCAGCTTGCTTAAACCTGCACTGGAACGTTCTAAGTGGCACCAGCCTGCAGCAACCCCTCCACCCATCATGATCGATGGCCATCAACATTTTGAAGTTAAAGACATTCTGGACTCTCGTTTTTTTCTCAAATCTTTACAGTATTTGATTCAATGGAAGCATTTTCCAGATCCTGAGTGGGTTAATGCATGTCATGTTAATGCTCCTATTTTAACCAAAAAGTTTCATACAAAGTATCCTTCTAAGCCCTCTCCTTACTAACCTCATTGTTTAATCCCATGTGATATCTGATTGCTTTTTTTTTTTTTATTTCCTTAATCTTTCTTGGGGGGCGGTATGTCACATCCCCCCGATCAAAGGTTTTACAAAACCCCTTATCGGAGCATCTACCATCATTTCCTTCTCCAAGGATTGGACTACGTGTCGCCAGATGGGAGGTGGTGTGAAGTTGGAGTGTGAAGTGGTTTATTATGGCTATGAAGGACATCAGGGACACAGGGTTGAGATATGCCAGGAATACCATCTGGATGGAAGGGGGGTGACATGGTTTCATGGGAAGGGGGATTAACTAAGGGAATGTAGTTTTTAAGTTAGGTATGAGCGGGAACTCTTTATTTGCAGCTTGCCTTCTGTACTGTTCATTACGCTTCATTAAAACAGTTAAAGGAATCCCAGCTTCCTGACTGTGATTGTGTGAATGCTCGAATGATCAGGTGCTGACAGTGGTGGTGCAATGTTTTGCGACACTTGGAAGTGCTTTACAGGCCATAAAACACCCATTTCAAAGCCATTGTAACTTTGGACCGTCATTAAACTAACAGTCATAAATTGAGGATTACCTGTATAGGAAATAAGGGCCCACCTGTGAATGGCTGTGTTCCACGACTGTGTTGGTTTCTTCTTCAGTCTGTTCATTCTCCTTCCATTCATGCTCTTCTGGGATTTGGTCAAGATCATCTGTTAAGTGTTCTGGTTGCCCAGCTTGTTCCATTTCTTCTTCTTCTAGTTCCTTTTTCTGCTCTTCTTCATCTTGCTCTGCGTGTTGCTCCTCATCTTCTCCCGCTTCTTGCTTTTCCTGAATATTTAATTCCCGCAGCACGTGACCTTCCATCACTTTTCTGTCAGGATGAAAAAGTTCTGCTGTCTGTTCTCTTCCTTCCCTAGGAATTACTTTAATAGCTTCTTCTCCCCCTTGTGGCTGCTCACCATTTTCCATAATCTACAATAATACAAAACATTAGTTACAAAATACAAAATACAAAAGATCAGTTTCAAATAATATGCATCTGGACTGTAAACTGAACATCTAGGGATTTAGTTCCTGTCAAATTTCCAGTGGTCTGAATGGGGAGAACCTGGCTTAAATCACCTCAACCACAGAAGCTCACTTAGATGACTTCAGGCCAGTCACTAGCACTCTGCCCAATCTACTTTGCAAGACTCTTGTTTCTTTTTGTGGTTTGCTGTTATAGGAAAAAACGGGAGGAGGAAGTTCTTATGTATGGTACCTTGAGTTCCTGGAGGAACGTCAGGATGTTAATCTAGTCAGGACATAAATCAGGGTAGGTACATTGGGAAAGTCAGAATATACATAATAAAAAATATAAATTTCTCTACAATGATCCAGAGTGGGGGTGGGGAAACAGAGCTGCCTTTGAAGGTGGTTTGGGAGGTTTTGCCTGGTGAAAAATACAAAATTCAAAGTGTTACTTTTTACTGTTAGAGCACTAAATATAGTAGTTAAGAATTAGGTTCTCTATAGGCTGCTTACATCCATATGAGCCTGCATAAGTTTTGCGATTGTTCACCCTTCTGATAATAGGCCTATTTAAGCTGAGAATGGCCAAAGACAGAGTTTTTTTGATGGTGGTCTCTCAGTTTAGGGAACTATCTCCCTAAAACAAAGGTTCTATTTTTGTTTACAAAGGTCAAGAAATGTAATTATTTCATTCATCTTTGATGTGAGCTTTGTTGAATTTATGAACTCACTATCCAAGGTCTTGAAATAGACCTTTGAACATGGTCCAAGAGATCCTCCAAAGAGTTGCAGCTGAATTACATTTAATATGAAAGAAATGAATAAAAACAATTAGTTATAATTAATATATTGACCTTATGGGAAATAATTATAACTGTATTTAATTATTTCAATTTCAATTTCAGCTCTGTTTGTCTTAAGCCTACTCACATGTCTGTCCTACCTGTTTGTGGCTCTTCCTCCTTTTAAGGAAGAGGTACTCAACACAAAGGCCAAGAACGATTGCTGTCCTAAAAAATGTGTATCCCTGGTATTCATTGTTTATCTTGTTTAGAAGAAATCCAGTTTGTTGGCTAAACGATGTATTTTACACTGCTTTTATTTTTAAAAAACATGTAATCAGGGTGAATGATCATTTTTTAAACATTTAGCTGCAATTTTTGTCTATAATTTCCTTGCTGTAAGGGATTTAGGCATTTCAAAAGAGAGTGCTTGTGTGCCTTGGTACACATCTTACATAATTCAAAAGCTAGCCCTCAGTCAACTCACATTTTCCAAGGTGAATAGCCTAGGAATAAGAATGGAAGAAGGAAGGTAAATACAATATACAGGGTACAACCTGTAAGGTCCAGGGAGTTATGTCGCCATGTTTTATTAATGGAAATAGTCTCATGCACAAAGTGAGCACTTGCTTAGTTGGAAATAATAATTACTGGGCCTATTATGCACAAGTTAAGTGGAATCTTTACAGAACCTAATTTTAGCCTTAACCTGTATGACTCTCTAAAACTGTTTGGCTAGAAATTGCTGCAGTGTAATGGTAGACTTTAACTTTAATCCATCACAATGTGAATAGATATTTAAGAGTAAATCCACATGTACATATTTTGACAGAGAAGCAGGCTCATAGTAAGCATAATCTGGAGGCAGTTTCAGCACTGAGGGCATTCCCATAGTCGTGAATCAGATTGGTAAGCCATCAAGAGCTAGGACATCAACAGGTAGACATTCATGTGTGAAATTAGCCCTAAAAAAACTCAATTTGCCTATGCAAATGTGTGTTTTTGCTTCACTGCTAATGTCCCACATCGGTAATATTTTTGGAACCTATTTTTCTCAACCCCACAATCCATGTTTATTTCCAAGAGCTAGATTTTACCAATCTGAGGCAACCCTTCCTTGTCCTTTATTCTTTCTTGATTTATTTTTTTCATCACAATCTTAGTGAAAAAGGAAAAAGAGAGATTTATACATTTTCATTAAAAAACAAAACTGAAGCTTTCTCTATGCAAACAAGATGATACCTGGAATTTAAACTGCTTTCCCTTGCTTAAACTGTAATAATGTGACATTTGGAAAGAGCAAAGATCTCTATCAATGGTTTATTAAACACAAGCATTCACAATGGGACCATAACTGATTATGCATGGTTGTGCATATGCTATGAGAGCAAAAAGGACACAAAGGTCTCTTTTCAGATTAATTCCAGCCTGCACAACCTAAGCTAATCAATGCTGTGATTCATACTTTTATATTACAGACCACTAGCTTGCCTGTTCTTTTGCCAAGGGCTGCATTTTCTTGATGCAATCAAACAGCCTTCCAATTAAAATGTCTCCTCCAGAACAGATGCAAATGGAACAGGGAAGAAAAAAAAAATGTGGACAGGACAGCAAATGCCAGGTACAATGTGCTCCCTCATTATAATTAAATATGACAAGAGGTCCAGAGTTGCTGAAAATCAATCAAACATTTTTTTGTCATTTTGTGGTAGAAAGCACTGGAAAACTGTCTTAAACCAGCAACGAACATCCAAAATAGCCCAACCAGAAAATCCCAGTCTCATCCGTGTGCAAGATGCTTTGCATCACTGCACACTGTGGTCTTGAGAGGGGGGAGAGAAAGAGAAAGGAAAATAAGCAAGGAGAGATGGCTTCCTCTGGCCACCTTAGCTGTCCACGTGTTAACTGGCAGCAGCTCCCTGGTCCTTCTCAGGTGCAAAAGAGAATTAAAAAGTAAAAGCTAGAAAAAAAAGGAACCCTAAATCCTTTGCATCCGAAGCAACTCATACAGTATCTCAAGAGCAGAAGAAAGCACAGACACCAAGTAAGGGGTGGCTGAGCCAACTTTCACCATTGCTGGTGACCAAAGACAGGTTGCTTTTAGGAAGTCAGGAAGATGCTCAATTCTTTGCAGCAGGTAACAGGTGTGTTTACACTAAGATGGGTAGGTAGGTAACATAGTCTCTATAGTTGCTAATGTATCCCTGGACACCTCCCTTGGTGCTTGCCAGACTCCCTTCCAAGCTGCCTTTTGACTTTTGGATGGATGGCAGGCAGGCAGGCAGAGTGAAGCATCAGCCATTTATTTACACCACCCAACTCCCAACAATTCTGGGTAGTCTGCAAAGTAAAAACACAGAAAAATAACAATAAAACAAAAATAAAGACAAAGGAACAAAAGAGGGCATCATGTTTATTTGCAGAAATGCCTTTGAGCTCCACAAAGGTCCCAAAGAGATGCCAGAGAGTAGAAGTAAACCAAGCGGCTTCACTTTCCTCATCAACCTGCTTTACACTGCGGAGATGATGTGAGTTTCCTTGTCAAGACAAAGACACAATGGGGTTCTCCTCAACAAGGTGCTCAGTATCACTCAACTGGCAGGTCCAATATCTGGAAGTGACTTGTTCAACTGCAACTTGTACAAAAGTCACTGACTAGAAGCATCAGAAGAGCATTCTGCCCAAGTGCTCAGAATGCATAGAAACTGATTCTAGATATTGCATCTACAAGCCCAAGCAAAGCATCTTCAGAGGATAACTTTGAAGCATTGTTGATTTACACAACCCTAGTAGAGAGCTTTCTGATAAACTGATATATTGTGACTGGCCATATCCAACATAGCAGCCATTTGTAAGTATACCCACCAATTGCTTTCAGAATGTCAGATGGGGCTCTGCACCACTTATTTATACCTACTGTGTAAGTTAAGATACTCCTGTTTTATTTTGACTGACAGATGCTGAGATCCACACTCCTCCCCTTCACATTTGCTAGACCATTCATCTAAACCAAATATGCCCTCAGCAAAACCTACCTGAGTCAGCATCCCCTTTCCAGAAAGAGAGAGTGTGTGTGTGTGTGTGTGTGTGTGTGTATCCATCCAGTTTTCTACCTACTTTCAAGAGTATTAAACAAGGGTACATTAGCTCCTTTGCTGTTTAATTTCTACATCAATGATATGCTGATGTCCATCAAACATATGTTGGTAAAACTCACAATACCAGAACATCACCCCATCCAAGTCTGGCTGGCAGATCTAAGGCATTACATTTATATATAGATGATGCAGGCATTATTTCTACTTCACCCACTGGACTGAGGAGAGCATTAAGAGAAATTTCCTCCTATTGTACAAGTAATGACCTGGTTATCAACTACCAAAAAACAAAAATTACAAGAGTTTCAAAGAGATCTTTTAGATATAAACATAGATGACAAATTAATAGGAATACCATCAAACAGGTTCAGATCTTCAAATATCTTGAGATTGTTTTTCTAGGCTATAGGCTCCTGGAGGGCCCAAACCTAATCTTTAAAAGAGGTTATGAGGAGTGTTCTTCTGTACAAAAGGAAATGGTTAAAGGTGGACTAAAAGTGTTTGAGGCCAAAGTAATAGCACACCTATCTCTTGGCTTCCAAATATCTGCCCAAAAGGACACAGAGCCATTAGAAGCCATTCAATCATGATATCTGATTGAATGGCTTCTAATGGTTCTATGTCCTTAGAAGCCTATTTCCGGACTATGATAAATCCCAAACTCAGTCCTTTGGGTCAAGACCAGAATGTTATCAACTGAAAATTCAGCACAGGTAACATTTGTTAGCTATTGGCTTGCATTAATTTTCAATCCAAGCAATTTCACTGCCTTGACCGTCCAAGATAAATACTTTTTTTAAAATAGTAATTTTATTAAAAAAATACAATCACAATGATAAAAAAACTAATACAAACTATAAAAAATAATAAAAAGAAAAAATGAAATTTATACTATTTGGAGGGCACTAAGCTACATGCCCAGTAGAAGCCGTGCTGGTGTGACATGCATCATGATGTGAAAAACGTACAATGCTTAATTCATGTTATTTGCATGAAAATTGAGTCAGGTCAAGTTACTTAAAATGACCATCATAAAAAAGAGAAATGGGTCTTGCAACTCACTGCAGGACAGATGATCTCTTCAGAATACTGGTGTGACAGCCTTTTCCCAAGGTAGTCCTAAACTGTCATTTTCTATGGAAATAATTGTACTTGGTTGCCATTAAGCTGCTTCTGGTATCATTCCCTCTCCTGTCCACTTTGGAGAGCTGCCCAACCCCACTCCAAAATATATTTTTCTCCTGGAAACCTCAGGGTTCCCCAAAGCCAGCTGCTGCTGTCCTTGTTATGCATGTATAGTGCTGTTCTCCCATTTGGAAATTAGATTCATTATTCATTCATAGGCTTGGAACAGAGAAATAAGAGTTGAGGGTACTGGTGGAGTAGGAATCAGATTCAAGAATTTGCAACAAGCTTCTACCCTTCTCCAAAATTTCCTCTAATCCAGAACAGTTTGCAGACTCTGCCTACATCTGAGGATGGGTGAAGCTGCAGCAGGAAAATGAAGAAATTCCTTAGACCCTGCAACTGAAAGTACTTCCCCCAATTCATATGATTCCTTTTCCTCCCTCAGATGTTGGGGAGAGGTACTTTTAGGCAATTTTTCACCTACCCCAAGAGGGAACTCTGGAAGTGAGAACGGATTCCAGTATTAGCCTTGGCTTTAAATCAGATCCTTATTATGGCTAGAAGCTTGGTGTTTATTAAATAATTGTTGGAATAAAGTAAGCATCCTTTATCATAGTTGGAGGCTGCTAATGCCATAATGGTCACAAATCATTGTCTGACGACTGTTCCAAGTTTTCATATCCTGGCTGAGTGAAAACAAGATTATCTTAGGAAACTACAATTCAAGGTTTTTTAAACTGTGTTTTAATGTGATATCTGGATTAAATCATTTGTCATTCGCAGCTTCTCTTCCCCTGCCCTTTGCAATGATAACACCTACCTTTTTTATAGGGTTGTTACACGGACTACTGCAATAATGTTCAAAGCACTGTATCAATGCTAAGTACCATGATGATGATTAAATAAGATTGCTTTGCCTTAATATGGTCAGCTCATATTACCTCTTTCTGCTCTTTAGCGGCATCTGTGCCATGTATTTTGGAATCACTCAGAGGAGAAGGCACAGGTGTCACAGGCAAACCATGTGGCGGCTCAAATTTTTCAGGTTTCTGGAAACTGGGCATCTTTTTTAAGGTGTCCTTCAACTGCCTGTATTCTTCCACCTGAGACTAGAAATCAAATGTAACTATTAGATTTCACTGACAGATAAGCTGGTCTCAGTAATAAATGCAGGGAAGCAAGAGACTCTGAGTTGATGCAGGTATTTGAACTAAACATGCACATCTGATCAAAAATGTCCATGTGCTAAAGCTACATCTTTCTATGCGGCAGACCGCATCAATTTAATATGCCATAGCAGACATGCAAAGTCTAGCAGAAAATCCCCATAGCCCAGAAAGGGGATTAGTTTTTCATGCCACACAGAAGAAAAAACTGTCAGAAGCGAATTATTACATCTTCTTTCAACCCTTGGAAAGAAAAAAAAAACAAGAAGAAAGTGTCATGGACTGAAAAGGAAGGGAGGGACAGAGGGAGGGAGGCCTCGTTCAGTTGCTCATGAGGACAGGCCTTCCTTTCTTAACGAAAGTGTTCATTTAAGAATGGATTAGACCCTAAGGCTTCTCCTTGGGGATTCTTGGAGAGAATCTAGGGAGTAAGAGATTGGGGAATGCTGCCTCTCTGGATTTAGCATCCTGCTTCCCATAGTGTCTAGAAAGAGTAACCCTTGACAAAATACATATATAGAGATGACAGGATAGTTCATGGAAACAAATTACTGATCTTTCTCCAGCACAATTACTAGGTCACAAGAGCAAGGCATGGTGATGGAGCTACAGCAATCGTTACTATCTAGTTCAAAACTCCCTATAACTCCACATGATGAAGGCTGCATGTGGAGTTAACTTGAATAGCCTCACAGAAAGGGAGACAAGATTGAGTGAATGGAGCAGCAGTGATTACTGGCTTTCACATAGTGTGCCTGTCTTATGCAATATGTCAAGCCGGAAGGTCCACAATCACCAGTTGTTATCTAGCAAACATTAAAATCGGACCTACCTTTCTCTGCAAAACACCCAGTGAAATTATCACTGCCAGGGAGCATAGGAAAAAAATTGTAAAGCTACACAGATGTTAAAATTCTTTTCACTGACTTAATCACCAAGTAGCATGGGCAATAGTTTAATTCACGATTTTTTTTAAAAAAGAAAACAACTGCATTATCACCTGGATAGAAAGAAAACATCCCAGATCCCTGATATCCACCCTATATCAATTCAGTAAATTTGGAACAGGGAACCTATGGTCAGTCAGGGTTCATACCAGGGATTTCAGAAAAGAGAAATTTCAGAGTGAAGTCAATGCTTTGTTTACCACTGTGGGAAATAATGCCAAGAATAACAGAGATACTATAGTGTCCATGGAGCAGAAGGTGAAAAAAAGAAATCCAGATTGCTATTGGGCAAATGGTGGCATAGGAAACAGGCCTGAGTAGTTTGAATCAGTTGATATACTATGAGGTTTTTTTCTATCTATCAGTGCTGCTCAATTGTTTAATGTTGGCTGCTAATCTGTTTGCAATAAAGTTTGATCTTTAAATGTAGCTGGATTTCTTGAGGAAGCAACTGCACTAGAATTCCTGAACCAGAGGGCTATGATGCTTCTCCATATACCCAGCTTGCTTCCCCAGCCTCATCCACTTCCCCACAGGTAAAGCTCTTATCTCCAATCAGCAGCTGATAGGAAATTAAAACTTATTCTGCCTTAAGGGCTTTTGAACAGACTCTGCTGATCCCAATAGAGGAGAACAAACACTGGCAGGGCAAGCTACTGTATATAAACAGGGAGCAAACCCACGCTGACTAGCACTGGTGATGTTACCTAGTCAGGCAATGAAATATCTGCAAGCAAACAACCAAGCTCAGAGAGTACCAAGGACCCCACAGACTCTGCTGATGTCAGTGATGACAGTTTTACAGCTTAATGGCCAAAAGGAAAACATTTAATCCAAATGTAGGAAAAGTAACATGACAAGCAGCCTCCGTTAACAGAGCAGAAGCAATGGGATTGGCATCAAAAGTACTGAGGGCCAAGGAACTATGCTGTGTTCAAGGGACAGTTCTGAACTACAAACTAGTTTCAGGGATTTTAAAAGGTATGCAGACCTGCCATGTCTGTTCATAAAAACAATGTTATACATAACCAGAGATGATATGGTCAGGCAAAACAAAACAGATAAGTACTGTTCTGCTTTTTTTTCCTTTTCTGAAATGCAAATTATACACACACACAAAACAAACTACAGCTAGTCCTTAACTTATGACCATTTGTTTAGCAACCATTCAAAGTTACAACAGCACTGAAAAAAGTGACTTATGACCAGTCCTTTCACTTATGAGTGTTGTAGCATCCCTGCGGTCACATGATGAAAATTCAGGCGCTTGGCAACTGGCATGTATTTACGACAGTTGCAGCATCCCAGAGTCACCTGATCCCCATTTGCAACCTTCCTAGCTGGCTTCCAACAAGGAAAGTCAATGGGAGAAGTTGGATTCGCTTAATGACCACATGATTCGCTTAATGACCACAGCAAAAAAGGTCGTAAAATCGGGCATCACTTACTTAATGACCGCCTCGCTTAGCTATGGAGGTTCCGGTCCCAGTTGTGATCGTAAGTTGAGGGCTACCTGGACTGTTTATCAACACAGCAACTCTACGGTTGTGATGGACAGAGGAGATATGAGGGGAGATGGGAGCAGGCCATAATGGGAAGCAGGAGAGGAAAGCTGGCTCCTAATCCATCTTCCAGCTCCCCAGCCTGAACCCAAGGACATGTTAAATCCCACCTTAGCAATAATTTTTTATTTTTACAAATATTTTATAATTGGGGCAGCAGGTTGGGCATGTACACAATCACAGATGCTCCTTTTACTTTTACTTCCCTGCAACAACGTAATTCCTCTTATGTCAGACATATGGCTGATCATTAAGTTCAGGAGTAATATTGCCTAGTTGCAGCTCTGGGAGAAGCAAGGCAGAATCTAGCTCTCAAAGAGGAATGAATAGGGAACAGCCTTGAGGGACAGGAGTGTGATGTGGATCACTGGCGAAGAAGGAGGGGGCCCTCTCCAGGGGGAGAAGCGCCCGCACAGTGTGGAATCCCTTGGGCTCCCAGCCAAGAAGATCGGAAAAGAACCGCCTTAGTGTTCTGGGGCTTTTCCACTAGAGTTTGCTAGTTCTGTTTCAGTGTAGCAGGATTCTGTCTATTAGGATAGAACAATAAATACTAGAGTACAATCCCTGACTCATTGTGGTTCTTTGCCCTATTCCCTGACACCAAGGCAGCAAACAGACAAGTGGGGCTTGAGTCCATCCCAGGAAACTGATTTGAGGAAACATCTCAAGCCTCTCCCTAATTCACATGAAGGTAAAGTGAGAGAGGGGGGAAGCATATGCAGACTTACAGGATTCTGTTACTACAGCTGTGCTAATAAAAATAATTTTAGACCTATATGGCACTGGTTTCTTAGCTACGGAGGAGAAAACCCGTTGAAGGTTCTCCACGCAGCTCCCCCCACCCACCCCCCGTTCTTCAGACAGGAAAAGAAGACACTCCGATTCCTATGTATGTTCAAAACAGCTGTCAGGAAACAAAAACAAATGTACTAGTTTACAGTTTTGGCATAGCAGAAATCCTTCTAGGCATGCAGATCTTGCCCCAAGAGGACAGTTGGTTATTAATCAGAGACCCCACACATAAAAAGCTTGCATGCATAAAAGTTACGGTCAGCAGGAAAAAAGAAGCAAGAAATATTAGAAGATTTAAAAAAAAACAAAAAAAAACCATTGCTAATGCAATGCCACTTTGCTGGCTGACCTGCGCAGCGTTTAGTGCGCTCTTGTGTTCTTCCAATGTCACTACAAGCTGGTTGTGCTGGGAGATTAAATTCTTATGCTGAAACTACACAAAAGAAAATACCACATCAAATGCGAGCCCAAGAGGTTCTTCAAAGCCCGAAAGATATTCTTAGGGCTGTCAGCCACTGATTTGTCATTTGCTTTTTAACCGGTTAATTAAATATATAGTAAAACCTTAGTTTAACATACAAATTAAAGGGAGTGGATCCTTTTTGTTTCTCAGTATTAAATCAGAGAGTATGTCATCTCCAGCAACATCATTATGCCAGTGGCATAGATTACATCATTTGAGACAAATGATTTTCATTCATGGCGTTGAAGTTCACTAATATGCGGTTTCACTGTATATGCAACTTATCAAAACTTTAATAAATGAGCTTTTTGAGGGATGGGTTGGTGCAGTCACAGCTAGAGAACATAGATTGAGAACAGACACACTGTAAACCATGGTTGACAAACTTCAGCGCACAGCTTATTGCTTGAATCCAGTCAATTGTGGACTATTTAATACCCCATCATTTTTTTAAAATGACTTAGTATGATATGATGCATGAAAAAGATGCTAATATTAGCTTTTTATTCTTTATTAGCATTATATATCAAAACACAAACAGCCTCCAAAGCTAAATAGGTTGTCTTTCCTAATTAAAATGAGTCCATAGATGTAAGCTTATAGTTTTACACTTACACACACACACACACACACACACTCTTATAAAGACATATATTATATTATATTCTGGGGTACCAGCTAGTTTCTTAAGATCAGTGGTTTTATGCATGAGTTTCTGCAGAAAACTATTACTCCTCACTTTCCCACCAATGAAAACTATTTCCTCCTTCATTTCAGGAGAAAAAACAGATCTGAACAAGTAAGGATGTTACGTCTATCTGCCAATAGATTGGACAATTACACATTTCTATGAACTTCATCTGCTAAAAAAACCTATTATGTGTAACTATTTTATTGACTTCAATACTGTATAACAAGCAACTTCTATATTTATCCATTCATTATAAATTAAACACAGACAAATGTTCTCTGTAGATACTGCCTTTTTACTCTAGATGAGTCTTAAGCTGATTCTGGAGCTCAGAATTCTTAGAAACTGGAGGGGAACAAAGGCAAATCTGGAATTACACACTAAGATAATTAATCTGTGAACTATCTATGGTCTCATCTGGCAATAAGCATGGCTTATGGAAGATTGCAGACTTGGACTGTAAAAGGAGTAAGTAGAAAGAGAATTAATGAATGATTGAAATGAATGAAAGAAAGAAAAATTGGTATGTTGTATGCTGGAGAATCTAAGAGGAAAGGGAAGGCTGTAATAGATCTGAATGAAAGTGGTTTGATCTTGTGCAGTGGAGTTTATGAATACATGCATGAAAGTGAAGGTGTGGGTTTAATTATGAATAAAAGAGCTAAAATGTATGCCAGAAAGTATGAACTAGTATTATTTGGACTGTTTTAAGGGTATATGAAAATAAGAATTCATAGGCAAGAGCTGCATGTTATGCTCCAATAAATTGTGATAATGAAAAAACTAGGAATGAGTTCTGAGAAAAACTGCAACATTCTGAATGAATACTATCTGGAGGGAAGTTATTCAGATGTGAATCGAAGGTTAGGAATGAGTCAAGCGAATACAGGAAAAGTGACTCTAACAATCAGAGACCCAAGAATGAATAAGAATGGTGTCTCTTTGGTGAGTATCTACTTAGGAGAAGATTCTTTCAAATGCATGATTTAAACATGATGAAATATTGAGAGAACTGCTGAAGGATACAAAGATGGTGAGAAGTTCTGAATATAAGACACATAATTTTTGGCAGTATTGAGAGTGGATCTTGCAAAGCATGAACAAAAGCAAGGGTGGGAGCAAGGGAGGGAGTGAGGGAAGAACTAGAATGAAAGTAGAATGACTATAGGAAGAAACAATACAAATCTGATATTAAAAATAATCAAAAGCCTGATTTATCTTAAAGAAAGGGTATGTAGAAGTGACATGGAACAGACTGAAAAGAATTGTGTTATGAAGTGCCAAAGAAATGTGTTGCATAATGCTAATGGAAAGGAAGCTTGGTGGACTGATGAAGTGAAAGAGGCTGTGGATGTGTAAAATATACATGTAAAGAGAATACTTGTTGAGAAGATGAGGATGATAAAAAATATTGTATAATGTGTACAAAAATAAAAATGTAGTTGCAAATAAGGTAGTCAAAGGACACTAAATTATTAAAGTAAAAGAGGCATAGGAAATACAGAGCATTTTTGTTGGAAATTAAGAAAAAATGATTTGGAAGTGGATAAAAGGGTTCAGGTTAGGAGCTGAAGCATAATAAATGGAATTGAGAATAAAATTATGAAATGATCTGGGATGAATTTTAAGTGAGGGAATGCTGGAAGGAATATTTTAGAGAATTGTATGAGAAAGATAAGGATCCATCAAATAGTGGAACTGAAACAAATGCTATAAATATTAGTGTCCAAAGAGGAGGAGGTGGACAATGAAATGCTGTAAAAACATTGTCATAAATGCTGCAAGACTGTTGAAAAAATGGTAAGACTGCAGCGGTAGACTTCGTAATTGGAGAAATATTAAAATATGGATGTGAGCTTGCTTTCAAAGTGACTGTATGGCTTGTCTGTACCTGTACCGAATGACTGAAAGAACGCTGTTACTGTTCTATTCAAAGGAAAGTAGCAAGATTAAATGCAAAAACTTCAGGGGGATTGATCCGTAAAATGTGCTTGGAAAGGTGTCTGGTAGAATTCAGACTAAAACAGAATGAGAGGGGACAGTAAGCAAAATTTAGGGAGTGCAACTGTATGCCAGGCAACGGGTAGGCAGGTAAGATTTTTGCTCTTCAGCAGGTCATTCAGTTATGTAAAATTTATGAGAAAGACCATTTATTGTACATTTGTTGGTTTAGAAAAAGGACACAATAAAGTGAATAATCATGAATGCATGAGAATAAATGGAGTGCTTAGCTAATGGCTTAACAATGAGCAGGGAATAAGACAAGAATGTGTGGAAAAATGCTTATGCCATGAATGGAGAAGTGTGTTGGTTGCGGATGTGAATGTATGTTTATTTTTGCATGCAGAAGATGCTGGGTTGTTGGGTTTGAAAATTAATGTATCAAAGACCAAGTTAATTATGTTGATAGGGAAATGGACAGAACAATTGTAAGTTACAGTATAAATAATTGGTGAAGAACAAGAACAGTAGATTAATCTTAGTCTTATGTTCACTAAAGATGGCAAAAAGGGATGAAGAAATTTTAGGACGTGCAAATACTGGTAGAAAGGTAGCAATCGTATATGGTCTGTTGTGAAGAATGAATGTCAAAAGAAGCTAAAATGTCAGCAGAGTGTCCTCCAACACATTTTGTTACATGAAAGTGGATAAACTGGGCATGTCAGAGGAAACACATTGGTAAGTTGAATGCAGTGGGACCAAGGTATTTAGGAAGTATGATAAAACAAGAAGAGATAGGTCAAGAATGAATGAGTGCTAAATAAATATGGATTAATACCAATGTGAGTGACTAGTGCAGGTAGTCCTTGACCTATGACCATTCCATTCCAAATTACAACGGCGCTGAATGAATGGTGGTTACGACCAGTCCTCAGAGTTACAGCCACCTCAGCACTCTCGCAGTCACGTGATGGCGATCCAGGTGCTTGGCAACCCATTCACACTCATGACTGGTTGCCAAGTGCCCTGCAATCCCGTGATCGCTGTTTGCAACCTTCCCTGAGAGCTTCTCCAGAAATTCAATGGGGAACCCTCCCCAGCCCCTCTGCATTCACACACCAGCCACTTGCACACACCCACACACCCTCCCCAACCTGCATGATGCCTCTTGTGCACCCTCCCCAACCCTCCCTGACCCACTCAGTGTCTCTCATTCACCCCATTGCAGCCTCACACCCCTCCCTGACCAGCATGGTACCTCTTGCTCACCCACTCACAACCTCACCAACCTGTGCTGCACCTCTTGTGCACCCTCCCTGTCCAACACCTCTTGTGCACCCCCTTGCACCCTCCCCAACCTGTGCCATGCCTCTTGAACACCCTCCCTGACCCACGCAGAGCCTCTCGTGCACCTGCTCACATCCTCCCTGACCTTCCCCAACCAATGCAGCACCTCTTGTGCACCCTCTTGCCCCCCCCAACCTGCACTGCACCTCTTGCACCCCCCTCACTCTTGCGCATCCTCCATGACCCATGCTGCACCTCTCACGCACCGTCCCCCACACCATGCCTTGCGCACACCCTCGCTCCCTCTCCCACCTGGCAGCAGCCACTTATCCTGCAACTTCCTGCCAGCTTCCCCATTGACTTTGCTTGTGTGAAGCTGGCAGGAAGTTGCCTTGCCTAACGACCATGAGATTCTGTTAATGACAGCAACCAGGACTGTAGGGATTGCCGTCGCTAAGCGATGCGGTCGCGCCTTATGACAGCATCCCCTGGCAATGGAAATTCCAGTCCCAATTGCCATCATAAGCCAAGGACTACCTATACTAAATATCTTGAGGTTGCTCAGTCATAAGAGAAAATGAATGAGGCTAGAGCAGAAAACAAATATATGAAGGAAGAATGAATGGGTTGAGGAGGAGAAATCAAAGAAGTTGGGGTTAATGAAAAGTATGGTAAACACAGTATGAAATACTATATGGATGTAGTAGAAGCAAAGGATTTGCAAAGATAGAAGGACCTGGAGAGTTACAGTGAATGGTGTTAGAATAAAGGAGATTTAGCTAGATCTCCTCTTCTTTTATTATCCCTTTAATGTCTTTAGTTTATTATTTCTTACTCCTGTTCTGCACTTTGCATTATACTACCTACCCCAAAAAGGGAACAGTGTGATGGGTATGTATGTACCAAATCATAATTTAGCATTATGGAAGCCAGAATTTCATTAACATTCCTATTGTCATTACACTAACCCCAGAATGTGATTTAAAAGATACTTTGATTTCTCAACATGTAAAAACACAGCTTATGATTGGCTTGTTGAGTAATTTACTAATTTATTTAAAACCACAATGCAATGACTTGCATGCAGAAAACTTGTTTATTTCTCCTTTTGATTATTCAGAGGGCAGGGAGTGGGGTGATACTTTGTTAAACTGTGCATTAGTGACCTGTGTGAACACTTCCAAAATGCTAGATGAAAGCACTAATGTGTACTTAAAAAACGAAACAAAATTTCTGCCATACTTCCGTTAATCAAGCCACAAAAATTTAACATTTTTCTCATTGTTTTACATACCCCGTTGCAATATTTTTATTCTTCTTTGCAAAGAACGAGATTTTTCTCTCTTTCTCACCATTCACTGCCTTTTTAGGAGATCAGGATCTTACCTTCACATCTTGTAGCTGAGTATGAATATCTTGGTGGGATTTCCTCAACTGCCTGTTTTCTTCTTGGAGGTTGTACATGGATTCTGTTAAACATTCAGTGTAAAAAAATTGAACAGTTTTATTTATCTGTAGGAGGAATTCTAACTGAGTATGTTTTCAAAGATAACTCAATGCCAATCTGAGTAGACCAGCCTTGTCCAAACAGGTGCCCCCCAGCCATATCAAACTGCAAAACCCATAATCCCTAGCTAACATAGCCAAATGTTACGACCAGTCCTCAGCACTCCCACAGTCACAGGGATGGGCTGGCTTTACAGGATGGACTCGTCTCTCCAATTCCAAAATTATTTAAGCAGCACAATCCTATACCTTTTAATTTGGACAGCTCCTGCTCCTTTTTTTGCTGTAACTGCATGTATCTCTGCTTGTGGTCATCAACTGCTTGGTTGAAATCATCTCCCTGTCTCCTGTGCTCATCTTCCAGATCTGCGTGCTGTTTCTTTAGTTCTTCATGCTGGCTCTGCATAGCACAAAACCACAACAAGAAACAGCACAAGGATTTCTTGATCCATGCAGGTGCTGATTTTTATATTTTGATTTTTAATGCAGCCTCACTCCTAGGATGAGACAATGACCAGCAGGGGGCCTTTGCAGTGTTGATGGAGATGCTCTCAGTATTCCATTTCTGGCCTATCCATTTCTTTATTTTGATACCTCCTACTTTTTTAGAATGTAGCCTAATCCCATTCAAAGGCCAAGAAAAAACTTGATCTAAAAAAAAATGCTTCAACCTGCCTTTAATCATGGGTTAGCCCTAGCTCCTAAGCATGCTCTTCCTTCCTCTCTTTTGTGCTTTCTCCTGCAATTTGTATATCGGTAACAATAAAAAATAGTAAATGTAAAACACGAAGAAGAGGGAATATGGAACCCTGTGAGCTTAAGATTAAATGACAGTTTAGCATAACTCGAAATTCAGAGCAGCAAATCATTCTGAATATTTCTGACCTTTAAAATCCTCCCTTGGGATTGTACTATCTCAGAACGTCCATGGGCTTGAAGCTCCAAACCATTAATCTTTACACCCAGTTGCTTTCTGTGCTTAGAAATCAAACGTAAGAAATATTTGCGGGGGTTTCATATGTGAAAAGACCTTTAATTCTCTTCAAAGTACAAAGAAATTTGCATGTGACAATTGAATAGAAAACATTTTGCAATCAGGAAACAGCCTTTCTCATAAGATCCAGAAGACTCACTGAAGCTGAAAAGAATTTTTAACTGGAGATTTTGACAAATGAGAAACAGGCCTGGAAGCCTAATTTCATCATCTCTTACACAACCTCTGTTTAAAGGCTGGATAAAGACAGAGGTGGACGTATTTTATATGGCTGGGAAGAGAACAGAGGGCAGGTTCAATGATGGAATGATATTCTCAGAGATAATAGACCTTCAACTTTCAACATAAATGTTACATTTAAAGGCATGCAGTATTCTAATATTAAGCAGGCAAAGATGCTCCAAATCTAGCATGGACATTCTTGTTGAACCCCTACCAGTTTCTTAAAGGAGCTGTGCCCTTTTTTGGAGCTTATATGGTAGCCGCATGGGTTCAGGAAATGTGTTTAGGTCCAGCAAGAGTGCCCACACTGGTTATAAAGAACCTTTGCCAAGTCTATTAAGCCTGTTTTACAGCTTCTACATCAATTTTCCTTTGTTTACCAGGAAACTGTATGTGAATGATGTAGGGGCTATAAGTTGCCTACCACTGGAAAAAGATAATTCAGGTATCTACCTTCAGCATCTGGTGTTGTACATTCAGTGCACTATATCTGCTATTGGAATCTTGCTGCAAAACAAGCAAACACACAAAAGAAACACACAGTTAGATGAGCTCCTCAACTACTTTCGGCATAGCTATGGCATTTCTCAGAATGCTATGGAAATTTCAAACTTGTTCTTGAATTTGCCTACAGAGATGCACAGGGAATAGACTTTAAGCTTCACACTAAGACAAACTTTCTTGGCTTGGTGCTCTCTAGATGTGTTGAATTCAACTGTCAGAGATCCCAGCTTGTGGGAGGTTTAGGACCTTGGAAGTCCAGCATTTCTAGACAACAGTGGAACAAATGTGGATTACAACAGACTGACTGAAGATGCTGGTGCTGAAATCCAATCACCTAGAAGACACCACAGCAGTGAAGGCTCTTTTAAAGCATGTCCAGATGCTTCTCTGCCATATTGCCCAGTCCTCTCATATGAAAGCCATGGACTACCCAGGGATCCTACCCACAACTGACTAACCTGACTCCTCAAGGTGGCAGGAATGTGGGTCAGAGTGGTGAGTCAGAATGGTAGAGGTACAAAACCAAAAAATCTTGTTTAGAACTGGTAGAGAAAGAGGAGAAATTTGTATTTGCTAGAGCCGTCATCTCTTTGAGAATAGGATATATGGCCACTGCCAACCATCAGTACTAAATGGGGAATAAACCCATTTGGGAAAATATTTTTGAGCTCACCATTTGACATATGCAATCTGCTTCATCCCATTTTGAAACAATCAAAGTGGGGGCCACCACTACACCTTTCGCTAGGGAAATCCATTGTTTAAATACATCCTGTGAAATAGTTCCTTGCTTGTAACTGACTGGAATATTTCACACACACACACACACACACGTTCTAAACCCCTCAGCAAGGGAGGAAAACCTCTTGCCATTCACCATCCATAATTTTGTATTTCTCTACCAAGTTCCCTCCATAACTCAGCTATTTATTTTATTTTTACTTTTTCTCATATGGGAGTTTCTCCAGTCTCTGGATAATTTTGGATTACTCTCTTCCATACCTCCCACAAGCTTACAAAAACAATCTTGAGGAACAGCAACCAGAGCTCAGAGCTGAGCTGTATTGACATAATTATTTTCAGTTTCATTCCTAATTATCCCCAACATGAAATTTGTTCTTATATTTAATTGTCCATCACAAGATCCTTTGTTTGAGAACTCACCACTAACTCAGGTCTCATCATTGCATACAGTTAGAAACTCCCCCATCCCAAGATTAACACTTACATTGAAAACCATTTTCCATTTTAATAACAATTTCTCCAATTTCAGATGAGACTTTTGAAGGTAATGTGTTATCACCTTGAACCACATTGTTCCCCTAGTTCAAGGATACCTAGTGAGGCATCAATGTGTCTGAAGAAATCTCACTTGTCATCTGCCAAGCTCCACACCCCACCTGACTTTGGACATTTTTTTTTTTAATGCAAAGCTGTCATGTTCTACAAAATCAAAATGCAAACTTCCAGCATAATCTTTATTTCTAAAAATACCTCTGGGCTCCCAATGGGCCCTACATGCTTTTTCAGAAAATAAAAATGATGGGCAGATTAATATTTTTGTTCAGAAATGTCCTCACCTGCCCCCCAAACAGTAAGTGGTAGGTAGGTTTAACTTTATGAGAGAAGGGACTGTGGATCTGGCAGGAAGCATTCTGGGAAATCTGATTCTGTCATCCATGGGACATTTTATGAATAGGCAAAATCCCTCCCTCCCAGCAGCTATCTTACAAAAAACCCAAAAACATTTCTCAGAATTCCAAATTCCAGTCCATTTGGTGACACTGGCTCTAGATCATTTACGACATTTATAAGCATCAACCCCAATACTAGAGTCCTGGAGGACGCCATTGTTTATAATCTCCCCTGTTCAGGAAGTAACTATATGTTTAAATTATTCAGAATTCAGACAATTAGAACATATTCATTATTCTTGAAATTTTAGCTGATAGGGCTTTAATAAGATCCTTAAGTGCAGAAAACGTATCAATTATTTCTGCTCACTTACCCTTCCTTTATTTAACGTTTCTTGTGCTTCTAATTTATAAACAAGAAAGTCTAAAATACAAAAATGAAAAGAGGAAGAATGAATGATCTTGAGGAACATATACATAAATAAAACCCCAGAACCAGCTATTCTCTCTGGAGGCAATTCTAGCTCAAACTTCCTTTCACTGTCAGGATTTTACACAGTAATTCAGCCATACACGATTTCTCTGCATTCAATTACCATACCCTTGAGTGGTATATGTGAACTGATGAATATGTAAACTGACTCCACTTAGAAGCCTGTGGCTCAGTGCCCCCCAAATTATGGCACTTGGCGCCAATTAAAATCAATGCAACTTCAGTCATGACTAAAATAGATAACTACTGGATTTAAATGCAACTCATGCAAATTCTTGAGGTTTGAAGTGAGTGCATCAGATATTCAGGTACAGATACTGTGGTGGTGTAAATGCAGTAATCCATTCACAAAAACATGTAATGCTAGTTATCCTTATGCGTAAAGAAACTGACTTTCAGGTTAGCTTTACTGAGAGATGAAGTTCCTCAGCCTCTGGAAAAGGGCTCAGATGACTAACTAAACCCTATGCCAGACCTGTAGTTCAACCTGCACATAATTTTTCCATACGTACCTAGTCTTCAAACACCAGACTGTTCAGTCTAAATTGGATTTCTAACATATCTATTGTCATTTCTGGCAGAAAAGAATCACAAGAAATTCAGCCAGGCTGAATGGTTGGCTCTATCCTGTTGAATGAAATAGGTCTCCGTTTGCAGAGCAACTGTTCTAGACAGAATGAGTTTTATCCACTAGATGGTAGTAAGAAACCATAAAAGAACCGGCTCTTATCTGAACAACCATGAAATCTTACCCAACCACCACCACCAAGAGCGTTCAAACTCCTGCCATTTTTTTTAAAGGGCAGTTTCATTCCATGCCAACTTTAAAAGAGAGTATCACCCTAAATTGCTATTCAGGGTTCTTGCCCTGCTAACACAACAGGCAGCATTTCTTCCTAGATAAAATCTTTTGAAATTCAACTGAAATGTAAAGTATTACCTTCTTTTGCTTTCTTATGTTCAAGCCTTTCTTTCTGTAAAGATTTTTCTAATCTTGATCGATGTTCATACACAACTGAAAAAGGGAGAAAAATTGCAGGGAAATAAGTAGTTGTTCAACAGGTGACAGAAAAAAGAAATATGTATTTTAGGGATGGTAAGAGTGAAGATTCTCAGCAGGCATCAAGCACTTGGCCAATGTTATCTGGGCTCAGAAGCTAACTTGGATAGGCCAACCACACTGTATTCCTGTGGCCACTGGCAATCAAGCTCGACTCAAAGGCATTTTTACCTTTAAGAGCAATGAATATAAAGAGCCAAGAGAAAAGAACTTAACATTTTGAAAAAGGGTGTGTGAGGGAACACACAGTTAAACCTTTAGGTATCAAGGAAGATGCACACACCAAGCAAAATATTCAATATATTCAAGTCGGTACTTGAACAGGCGATGGTAGATTACATCCACAAAGCCAAAATGATTCAGCCTGACATTCAAATCTGCACTGATTGTGTTCAAATCTGCAGATAGTGGATATATAATGACATTCTGTCCTCTAGCAATGGCACCAATTGTATTTGTTTGTTTGGTGTATGGAGAATATTTCAAATGTGAAGGTTCTGAGCCTGAAACATCCCCTCCAAACAACTGATTTGAACTTCAAATATTTCAAATTCCAATGTTTTGACACCCCTATTGTTCATGTATGTGTGTGCATGCACACATATACATACAGAGGTCCCTGTAAAGAACATAATGACAAAAGGCACTTCCATATATGTTTAGAGTTGCTCAGTACAACTTGGAACCCTGGACAGCTGTGGTTTAAAATTCAGAGCATTTTGCATACTTCTTAGTTTTGCATTAAAATTTACTACATATGTTCTGAGTGTAAGTTATGGTATTATAGGCATGCTTTATGCAGTAATTGTAATAGCACCTTCATCACTACTGGGCAGAGGTGCCCATAGGCTCTACTGTGCATGTAATGTCATGATACATGTTAAAAAAAGCGATGTCACTATGGTGCAATGCCACTGCTCCTGGGATGTGCGTACCAGAGTGATTGACACATCACCTCAAAACTTACTGCATGTTGTTCAATTTCAGCTTAGTGTGATATATGAACCCAGCCAGTGCAGTTTATACATCATGGTTCACGGCCCAGTGTTATCTGGAAATCAGGCCACAATAGCTTGTTCGACAAACTATGCTTAAAGCAAACCACAGCTTAGCAGAATTTATTTATTTATTTATCAAATTTATGTTTGAACCTGTCCAAAATGTGATCATAGACTAGCTTAGCCTTCACAACTACTGATCTGGACTGGCAAATATGCTCAGTCGCACTGGCTGCCAGTTCATTTCCAAGCTTTTCATTTCCATTGCAAAGTCTTGGTAGGTAAAGGTAAAGGTTTCCCTTGACATGAAGTCCAGTCGTGTCCGACTCTAGGGGGCGGTGCTCATCTCCGTCTCAAAGCCAAAGAGCCAGAGTTTGTCCGTAGACACTTCCAAGGTCATGTGGCCAGCATGACTACACGGAACGCCGTTACCTGCCCGCCGAAGCGGTACCTATTAATCTACTCACATTTGCATGTTTTCGAACTGCTAGGTTGGCAGGAGTCTTGGTACAGGGCTTTAAAGTCCCAGATGACTGAATAAACTGGGTGAATGCATCCTCCTATTGTTCTCTTACTGGCAGGCCTTGGTCTGGGGCACTGTAAATGAAGTGAGGTGGATGTCTGCAAGGGAGAAGGTTTTAGATGTAGAAAGCCAGACAGGGAAGCCTACCTGGCACCCCACCACCACCAATGTTTTCTCACAACCATTTTTGTACTTAGTTTTCAAGTTCCTGAGTTATAGTGGTTTATTTAGAAGATTGTGAGGGTTGAAAACTGAGCCTAGATCAAGGATCCTAGATTGGAAAAAGCAGAAGTTTGCAAAACATTTTGAATTTGAAATATCCTGCTTTGAGAGCAAAACAGTTGTTTCAGTTGTGAAATGGGCTGTTTTTGAGACTTCTGAAACTTGTTTGGCCTCCAAATGCTTGAAATCATCCATTTTGCTTTTGAAACACCATCTTGCATTCAGTCCAGCTGTTCTGAGCTTAAAATAAGACAGACTGAGCCCAAACAGAGTGTTTTAAATTGAAATGGTTTTAATTTGAAACATTCTGTACATTCCTAGAGAAAACTGAAAGTGTTCTCTGGACTGGCCCCTTGTTATGGTCTTATGCTTTGTTCTGTTGCAAGCCCAGATGACCCTACTTGCTTCAGTTCTTCCAGATGATTTCAATGAAATTTAAGTACACTGCAGGTAGTACAAAATAACTGGAGGAACAGCATATTAACTACTGTCTTTGTGAAAACTATTAATTCTCCTTGCAGAGGTCTAAATCCATAAATCATTCTTACTAAAGAGATAATAGCTAAAATGACTGGAGGCTGCCATGCTTCTACGACTCTATTTCTGTATGTAAATTAGTATAATTCTGTACCATTACAGAGTCAAAACAATTCATGCAGCTCAAAGTTCTGAACTTCCAGCTAAAGACTCCTCAGTGCAACATGGAAATTTTCAACTACATCATGGAAAAAAAGTCATCTTGATCAAAAATTATTAACAGCAGAAACGTAAGTATGCTTATTCAAAAGGACAAATGTTATCAGAGTTTCATGTGGTACTTATAAAGGGACCCTGAATGAACAAATAATACCAAAGCTTGGTGCCTGTTTCATGTATGTTACATACTAACTTTTTGGTACTGGGGTGTTCCAATTAATTGCTGAGTTAAAGTCAATTCAATTAAAGGGATGACTAGGGCCAGGTGCTTCAGTATTTCATTAAACAATCAGGGCTGACTTGGGCTAGCCCTGCCCTACATAAATCTCACAGACTTTGACCCCCTTCATCACAGTGAAGTTCTCGCCGTGCAGCTTTTTAGAGTAACATCATGTCCTGCTCAAAGAAAATACTTGAAAGCCCCTGCATGCAAGTCATTGATGCCTATCAGTCTGAAAAACCAGTACAAAACCATTTCTGGAACTCTGGGCCTTCAACAACCCAGTTAGAGAACAGCAATGGAGATTATTCAGAACAATAGTGAATCTTCCTAGGAGTTCCTACCCTGTCAAAATCATTACAAAAGCACAGCATAAAACCATCCAGGAAATCACAAAGAATATCTAGGATCTGCAGGGCTCTCTTATCTTGGCTAAAATCAATGTTCATGATGCCATCATCAGAAAGCTACTAGGTAAAAATATCATTCATGGAGAGTAAGAAGGCAGAAGCCACTGCTCACTAGAAGAATACTGATGTTCATCTTAACTTTTCCAAAAGTCTACTGAATTATCTTCCATACATCTGGAAGAATAATTTATATACAGATGAGTCAAGACTGCAAATTTTGAGCTCTACAGGTAGTCCTCGACTTACGACCACAATTGGGACTGGAACTTTCATTGCTAAGCGAGGTGGTTGTTAAGTGAGTCACGCCCAATTTTACGACCTTTTTGGCCATGGTTGTTAAGCAAATCCAGCTTCCCCCATTGACTTTGCTTGTCAGAAGCTGGCTGGGCAGGTTGCAAATGTCGGTCACATGACCTCGGAACACTGTAACTGTCATAAGTGCAAGCTGGTTGCCAAGTGCCTGAATTCTGATCATGTGACTGCAGGATGCAGCGATGGTCCTAAGTGTGAGGACCGGTCAAAAGTCACTTTTTTCAGTGCTTCTGTAACTTCAATTGGTTGCTAAACAAATGGTCATAAGTTGAGGACTACCTGTACAGGTGTTATGTGTACTGGAACCCAAGCACTGAATTGCACAATAAAAACCTTGTACCAACTGTCAAGTGTGGAGATGGTAGTGTTTGTTTGTTTGTTTATTTGTTTATTTGATTTCTATAGCATGGTTTAGGGATGCCTTGCTTGCTCAGGACCAGAATAACTTGCTATTATTGAAGCAAGCATAAATTCTGCTTTGTATCAAAGAATTCTATAGGAAAATATCAGGCTATCTATCTATCAGCTGAAGTGCAAGTGGATGATGTATCTGTCATGAGTAAGGATGGCGAGCAGGGGGCTCCCATCCAGGCTGTAAAGCGCATGCGTAGTACTGAGGAATTAGGTAGCCATTCAAAGAGACACAGATCGGGCCCGCCTTAGCCTTTGGGGTTTATCTGTCTGGGTTTTTCCCATGCTTCTTCAGTTTGTTAGGATTTTCTGTTATGTAGCAGTAATAAAACACTAGAGACCTATTCCTTGTCTCAGCGTGGTTCCTGGCTGTTAGGACAGTATCAAGACAATAATCCCAAATCTACAAGCAAGTCTAAGCAGAGTAAATGAAGAATATATTATATATATAGAACAGTCAAATCAAGTCCAGACCTAAATGTCATAGAAATGTTGTAACAGGATCTGAAATGAGCAGTTCATGTTAGAAAACCTTCAAATGTTACTGCTCTGAAGCAGTCTGCCATTGAAAAAAGGGCCAAAACTTCTACAGTGTTCTGAGATACAGTTCATCAGTTACAGGAAATCTTCAGTTAAAGTTGCTGCAGTTGAATATGGTGCAACTAGTTACTGTGCTTTCAAACTGGCACATTACATGTTGGATAAACATGTGCTTTGTTTATTTCATCAACCAATTTTGGTGTCGTTTGTTCGCTTAGATTCTATTTATATATGCATAGTACTCACATGAAGCTTTAATAACATTCAGTGAAAAATTCAGAAAGGGGCAAATATTTTTTTCCACAGACCTTTACATCCCCCTCTGTTCACTCCGTGTTTATCTTCCAGGCAAATTTGTATACTGTAAGCCCCCAGCTTAAATTAAGCGTAAACTATAACAAAGTTGTACTGCATCAAGGAAGACATTGGTATGTGGATTCTGTCTTTCTATATTTTATGGAAGTCTACAAAATCTCTAACTTGCCTATAATGAGCTAAGCCTCTTAGAATGTTTCTAAAGTTTTCACACAGCTGTACCTTATTATCATATTTTTGATTTTCATTGTTCTGGAGAATCCAATAGACAAGTGTTACTGGAGTATGAAAAGCTTGTTCCTTAACAGTGATCTATCAAAAGTCCCTTCTAACTCCCCCTGCCTAACAAACTAATGATTTATTCTAAAACAATATTTATCTGAGTACAGCACTGCACACACTAAATACAAAATTGCTGCATTAACCTCTTTGCATGTACAGCTCATTATATCGCTGCTGCCTTAACAGAGTGCTGGAGACCGAATCTCAGAAATACTAAATTTTGTTTTCTTTTTTTCTTTTTAAGATAAGTCCTGAAACCCTAATGAAACACTGGTTTTTGCTAGATAATGAACAGTTCTAAATTCAGTGTTAGGTAGTTGTGTCTGGCTGTTTGTGTGCATGCACAAAAAAAAAACCAAAAAAAAAAACCAGGCCAGCTATGAAAGCAGAATCTCTGTTCCCCCAAAATTTTCCACTTGGCAAAAGGAGCTCCTGAAAACCAAGAGCTTATTCATCCCTTTCACATTCTCCTTTCTCCCTGCCACAAGGGTTGGCCAAGTTGTTTAGTCGAAAGGGCGCTATTAAAAAAACTTGCATGCTGTAGATTCATGTAATTGTGTTGCCATTTGAACGTCAGATATCAAACTACATTGGATAGATTTAATTTACTGTTCCATATAAACTTAACAAAGTGACATTCAAACTGATATGGCTGGAAGAATCTAAATAAAGATGAGGAAAATTCAAGGAGATAAGGTCTATTGGCCAGGAAGGCCTGATTCAGATCCTGCAGGGAATAAACAAGGGGTCTCTTCAAAAGGAAGCACTATGGCTGTTTGGTGGAACACACGTCTTGCATGCAGAAAATCTAAGATTAAGTCCCCAACATCTTGAGGTAGGGATAGAAAATTACTGAACCAATGGCCTGACTCTTAAGAACAGTCCTGCTGGATCAGGGCAAGAGCCATCTTAACCCAGCATTTTGTTTCTTTCTCAAGGTGGCTTCTGGGAGACTTGTAAGCAGGACATGGAGACATATCTCCCTTCTACCACTGCTCCCCTTAAACTGGAATTTGGAGCCATGCTGCCTACAGCTCAGAGGCAACATAGGTCTTTAAGACTAAGACCTGTCCACCATGAATTTAGCTAATCTCTCTTTAAAGCAATCCTAGTTCCTGGCCATCAGCGTGTCTTGTGCTTATGAAATCCACAGGTTTATAATTCAGTGTATGAAGCAGGGGTGGGGTTTTGTGTGTGTGTGTGTGTGTGTGTGTGTGTATCAAAACTCCGTCCCTGCTTGTCAGCTTTCCAAGGAAAACAGGCTGGCAAACACTGAACACAAATATGATCTAATAAGATGTATCATTACCAATGACCCTGAAGTGAACAAGGTAGCCCTGATTAAGCCCTCATCCACTGCTTTCAAGAAAATGGAGTCCAATTATGTTTCGCTGAATTATTCCAAGGTGCAAGGTTTCTTGGAGACTGTAGTGTTGGATGAACATCCTTGGAGAGATAAAATAGGATTATAGGTTGACTACCCCTTAACAAGCTTATTTTAAAAATCTAGATCTATATAGTGTAGGTTGGCAGTCTGTTCTGGAACACATCTTTCTCGGTGAGACACGAAAACTGGTTTTCTAAAATGTTGGTAGCCTACTTTCTCTGAAGACTGTGTAATGTAATAATGAATCCTCCTCCTCTGCTGCTGCTATTCTTTCTTGGCTCAGCCTTCTTTCCAAAAGATTATTGACAAAGAAGAAACCTCAAGAAAGATGTGGTTACCACTATCTAAAAACTGTTAGATCCACTTCCTTAATGCAAGCTTTATTGCAAGAAGATAAAAGGGGAGGCAAAAAAAAAAAAAGAACCCTTGCAGAGCAACTTATGACCAAGAGCGGTTAGTGTTATCAATTTGTTCCCTTGGTGATGAGTGTTAATGACATTCAGGACGAACATTGGTTCCCATCTGTTCCCATTTTGGAACAGATAAAAAGCAAAGAAAACCAAGAACCTAGATTGGCTGACATAATACTGCTGTCCTTTAAATCTATCTATCTATCTATCTATCTATCTATCTATCTATCTATCTATCTATCTATCTTTGATTCAAATCTTAGCATGAAGTGTTTTTGTGAAATAAATCACAATACAAAAGACAGGTGAAAACATCAAGGAGGGGTCTCCCAGCTGAAGGTTTCACTTTTCAATTTAACTGAAAGGTTTAGAATACTGAAAAGCGTAAGTTTGTCTGGTCTTCTGAGGCCCAGAATGCAAGATTAAGAGGGCAAAGTCTAGCACTGGAGAGTGGTACCTCTCCCATCACAGGGTGGAGCTTGGTGGGCAATTGTTCATCCTTCCCAAATGAAAGAAGCTTTTTGCCCCAGAAAACTGAGAATTTATATTAAATACTTTTAGTGATGTTTTTGAGCTTTACTATGGAAGTGGAAGGATACTTAAAGACTTGTTTTTTATTCCACTACTTTCCATTACTCTGAAGCATTACTCTGGCAGCGTGCACTTCCCAAAGAACAATGGGAAGAGTTTCTTCATGAACCCCACCACCACCACCACCACCCTGGATTTAACTGAAGCATGGAAATCTAGCGTGGTTATAGGTTGCTGGAGAGATAGACAGGACATTCATAATTCGCACCATGGGTACTTTTTCATTAAACCAAGGATAAGAACACCACAATCTGTCCAGGAGAATTTCAGCAAAGTTTTTTTTTTTCCTTTGAAACAGATGTCAAAAGAAAAGGCCAATACATGGAGAATTTTTCATGGACATGCCAATGTATTTGGATACTTAATGACTATAATTAGTAAATCACTGGCAGTTGCCTACAAAGAACTCCAAGCGCTAATACTTAGTTTGTCAATTGGTCCCTTCCAGAAGTTGAGCTGTTAAAAATCAGGTGCAGAAATATTAACATAGTCTTTAAAAAGGGGAAAATAAGACACTTCTGTGCTCTTATATTTTAATCTCCTTTTATTTATACATATACCAGCTGTAATTTTTATAGATTTCCAAGCCATTACAATACTACTCTAAAAGGATGCTGCAAAATAAAACCATCCCAAAAGGAATTAGTAATATTAGCTAATGTCTGCGAAAAGCTAATTCATATGTACGTATGAACGTATGTATGTTTCAAAGAGTGGCTAAAACATTGCAGTGTTGGGTCCTGGTGTACTGAATTAGGAGGCAATTCCTCAGACCAATGTCAGAAAGGCCTTTTGCATCAACACGTGGAGGTAGGCTGAAAAACACTGCATGGAGAGCAGGATCTTCTCTAAAGATCACAAAATCACACGTAGAGCCTGGGGGTACAAGAAGCAGTTTGCTTATCTAACTTGAGGTTTTATGCCTAGCCACATTCCTCATAGCAGCCCTCCAGAGATAAGAAAATCCTACTTCTAGCAGCTTTTTATGTGTGCTTCTGTGACCAGGGCTACCAAATCTGAGCTGCAAACATCCAGGCCACCAGAGATGGCAAAGTGAGATTGTTTGCTTCTGATATAACCTACACAGTATGCAGATGCAGCCAAAAGTATTGGTATCCTCCCACTTCTCAAAGAATCTCAATTTTGCCCTGAAATACTTTGAAACTGACGCAAGTAAATGTCATCCACCATTCTTTATCCCACTGTCCATAGAGCAGACACTTTGCTTTTGATGTCTGACTTAACATATTCTTGTAAACAATAAAACAAATGAAAATGGCATTCCTGTGCTATAAGAGACATCAGGGAGTAATCTTACCCATTTGCTCTGTTGGAATTGAGTGTATTATGATTAGTCACACCTGTTGTGGCAGCTAGAGCTTATTGCACAGTCCATAAATAATTACCTCTCTCTTCGGCATGGTTCGGGTCTTCTGTGAGGGATAATGTTGCACTCATCACAGAATCATAGAATCAGTAGGAAAATATCACCTTAGTCCAATGCTCTGTAAAGTGCAGGAAAACCATTTCAGCCATCCATGAAAGATGACTGCCCAGAAACTTCTTAAACATTTCCAGAGCTGGAGAACCCACACCTTCCACAGGTAGATAGTTCCACTGTCGTACAGGTCTTGCTGTCAAGAGGTTTCACCTTATATTTAAGTCATCAGGTACAAGTTCCAGAATATGGTTCTTTTCTGAGGGGTATCTTAAGTCCCAAAGGCAAGAAACAGTGGAAGCTGGACTCTCCACATCAACTACACAGCCTTCTCTGCATCGCACATCTCTTCAGGCCTGGCCTTGTCAGCAGTTTCATTCCATGCTGCTCAGAAAGAGTCACAGAATGATATCATAGACAAACTGTATTAATGCTCATTTATGTTTTAACTCTTGTTAGCCCCCTTGAGTACTTGCTTAAGCAAAAACATAAGATGTAAATTGAAGAAAATAAAATAAATAAGTTACTCCTGTCGCATTACTATTGCTAAGCATACATAGCTTTTTAAAATGTATTTATGATGTTAAAGTATTTTCTGCATATCACTGATAGTATTGTATATTTCAAACTATAGGTCAGGCTTCCACAATCAAGTCCACTGCAGACAGACTATTATTCCCATGATACATGAGTAAAGATGTAATCGCATACATCTGAAGGACACTGAATTAGGAAAAGCTGCATTAATTTGTGTACAAATACACAATAGACAAAAGAATTTGTCTAATACAATACAAAAGGTCATTTTAATATCGGAGACCAACAGATGCAACAAATACATATTGAAAAACATTGAGGGAAAACCACAGTATAATTTTAGCATGCTGATTCACAAAATAAAAACTTTCATTATAAGGGTTTCTGTTTTCAGAGACTGAGATTTAAAAACAATCTGCAGCTTTCCTTCAGTCTTATTTTTAGGTAGATGTAAACTCCAGTCTGTCACTAGCTAACCGGTTTTTATTTGAAAGATGGTGTGGTAACTGTCTAGACCTTTCATGCTATCATATTTATTTTAGCTACTTTGGGCAGGCATTTTTTTTAATTCTTCCTCAAGACTAAGGAGTAATTCCTATTTAAAAAAGTGTAGCATGCTCAGCTAACATTCCAGTACTTCCAAAATTACATCAGTATCCATTTCACAAAAGAACAACTGGTAAAGCCAGACTGGAAAAAACATAGATAACTATTTATAGAGGGGCTTTTTTTATCACAATCTTGCATGAAACTATATATGCTTAACAGCTATTATCTTAATTCCACTGAAGTCCACAAAAATCAGGCATCCCATCATACCTTTTAGTTCTTCTCTAATAACAGAGTCACTCTTTGAGTAAGATGAGCGGTGACTAAATTTGAAATACAAATAAATATAAAATATAAATAATAATGTACTTACTTCTTAGGAAGATATAAAGAAGAAGAAATATTATTTATGTCACTGTAACTTTTGTAGGCAAGACATGCTCTATAATTAGAAGAGGTATACAAAAGACAAATTTTGAGAGGTGAGAATGCCACCGAAAACAGTTTCAAGGCAAGTTGTTAAAAATAGTTATACGTATTTCAGAGACAGTGGAATGGAAGACATTCTACCTATAGAGAGCATACTGGCCAGTGACTGTGGGAATAACCAATACGCATCCTGTCCCTATTTCCAGATGAGTTTATTATGTACTTAAATCTTCCTCTTTTAAAAAAATAAATAACAAAACTCGAAGTAACACATTGTAGAAAGGCAGATGGATTTTGGAAGGATGTACAAAGAGCCAATACTAACAGCTGAAACAGCAATCAATCAACCATACCAACTGTGCAAATTGCCAAACTTTGGGAGGCTGGACACACACCATCAGTGAAAAATCCAATACCGGGCAGTTTATATGAATATTATTTCTTTCTTTCATGATACTTGTTTATTTCTGCCTTTCTATTCTGACTGTTAGCTTGGACCATTTCAAACTTCAAAAGATAGTTTGAAGCTGCAGGATCTGCAGGGGAGATTTAAAAAATCAAGATGGTGGTCATAACCATGCAACTGACAACCCACGCCTTTTGTACATGCATTGCATGCATGTAGAAAGGGGCAGGGCTTCAATTGCACAGTTACAACCACCCCCTTGACTGTTTTTAAAACCCCTCCCCCCCTTGTGAACATCCCTGGCGTGAAGAATGCCACATTTTAAAAAGTAAGTATTTGTCAATTGTCACATTTTAAAGAAGAAGGAATCTCTGAGTTGGGGCCATATCCAGATCCCAAGAATCCAGACATGGAGAACATCCCCAAGCCATACCCTTTTCTTTAGGGTGTACCTGAACAAGACTATGCTCTGTGCTTGTTCTTTCGTTTTTTGTCAGTCTCCTTACTGGCACGTCTATTATTCTTGAAGAAATAACAGAGTTGGGCTGAGTTCACCGACTATGTTAAACCATCACATAGTAGGTTTGTTTTCTATTATCATGATGTGTGATCCCAACTACTGTCATTCATAAAATGGCATATTGTTATTCTGAGCTGAACACAATGGTCATTTTAACCAACCACGATCAAAACCATTCATGATTTAGCACTTTGAGTGAACTCAGCCACAGAAATGCTAACTAGGAAGCAGCCCTACAAATATAGAACAGCCAGCCATGAACAGTAGTCCCTGAAGCTTCTAAAAATAAACCTGCATGTTGGTACAGACATAACCACTCATTATTTTCGTTTGAATCCAAACTAAAAAAGAATCTAATTCATTGTAACCCAAGTCTTCTCAATGGTAGATAATATTCCTCTCCAACTGAGCTTTCCACCGGTATAGCAGAATGCACCCATGGTTTTTGTTCTGTCATCCAGAACAGACATCTGTGCTTAAAACATTCCTGCTGTCTCCTCTCCCTGCTCCACAGTCCTCATTATCCTCAACTTATTAATGTAAACAAAACAGACAAAGAGCAATGACCAAGCAAAAAGGAAACAGAGAGAATTGCCAAAGGACTATACATTTGTACCTGAAAATCTAACTTTATAAACTGGGAAGAAGTTCACTTCTGAATCCTGATATGGAAGAGAAGCAGGACTAGTTCATAATTCATCACCTGATGATTGCAACATCACCTGATAATTTGCAAATGAAAGACACATGCGTCTTTGGAGTATGGACTTTTCTCAACAGAATGTCAAAGACAGAATTCCTGAATCGGATCACAAGTCATTGAATAATCTCAAACGGCGTTGGCTTGTGGGTGAATCAAAGATTCATCCACTCCAAAAGAAGAAACGTAACAATAAATACAAATGTGTATATCTTTTCCCTACCTTACACACATTGCAGCATAGTTGGAAAAAAGACTCTCTACCCTTCCCTGAATTTGAGCCTCCTGTTTGTCTGAACAGAGGATTCAGCAGAGTATGGATGAGACTTTATGTAATGTATTAAGATTAAATATTAACAAATGATGTTGTGAATGCCTACTCAAATAAATTGCTCTATGATCCATGGTCTGTTTCTCTCTTGACTGACTACTACAGTGCAATGACCTTGTGTGTTTGCTTATTTTGATATGAAAATACCACTGTTTGCTCCAGATTAAAATAGCCACTTGCCAAAGTTGCTCCTGATTTTTTTCTGTAACAAGAAAACGATCAGGAGAAAGGACTGGTTCTTTTCCAGATTGCCAAGAACAAATTGGTAGAAGCAAGCAGATACATTGAATTTTAACCTTGTACAGGGACAGGATGTTCATACTCAGCAACTGCTCTCCAAATACATTTGACAAATATGCCAAGCTGCCAGAGTGGTCCATCTGCCACACTGACAGTTTCTATCCAAACTATCTGTTTTGCCACTTAGGGATTGGCTTGTACAGGTCTGCACATTTTCAATACTACTAGCATGTTTCAACTTGGGATGACAAATAGATAATAGATTATTATTCGCTAATACTACCATGCACAAATGTGCATATACTGTACATATGCTTGAACAAGGGGCAACAGCTCAAAGAAAGAGCATATAATGTATCTTCTATGCTCCCAGATATAATTTCAGCATAATTAAAACTCAATCAGAGGGCAAAAGATTCTCCCTATGATCTCAGTAAGCCCCTGCCTGTCAAAGTATAGCAAGCTTTAGACGTGCTCGATATACTGTACATTGTTATTTGACAGAATATGAAGATTCATCAACCAGAGACGGGGGCAAAAGATACAGAACACGCTTCAAAGAACATCCTGAGCCTAAGGTTTGTTTCAGCATAAAAACTGAGCTGAACTCACAGTCCTTTCAAGCAGAAATCTGCTTCTGGTTTTGCCAACTTTTTATTAGCAATAATCTAGTGAGTGAAAAAAAAGTCATTCTGTTGTTCATACAAGCCTTCACCCATCAATGGTGAGCAATCATATCAGGGGCTAATTTCTATTTATTACCTGATTGTATAAACCACCTCCTTCAAAAGAAAAATTCCATCCATGCCTACCGAAAAGAAATCTCAGTGAGCTTAAGGTAACTTATTACTCCCAAGGAAGTATTATGGAACTGCAGCTTCAGTCATCTAGCAAATAATGTTTTCAAAACATAAAGCAATGTATGTCCAGAATTTGGTAAAAATCAGCTTTCAGGTATGAATTTTAGCATTTTTCATACACTCAGAGACATACCAGTGTCTTTTGACAGTTGCTAAACCACCCAAAAGGTAAGTAATATACCTATTTAACTGGATCAATTCTAAGCATTCCACACAAGATGAAGTATCCAATGGATAGTCCAGCATGTGTAGCAAAAATCGAGTCAAAGCTTTGAATCCATAGATGAATGCTAACTACGGCTGATGAATGCTATAGCCAGCATTATCGTACGTACACACTTTTAAGCATGTGAATAACCTTGGATCACTCTGATTATGAATCACAAAATACCAGACTCTGTTCAAAGTTTACTTGTTTATGAATTCATTTAGAAAGTAGAGAAGTTTTGTGAACATTTAATATTCCAAATAGAGATGTAGTCATCACCTTATTTCCCATCATTTTTCCACGTATTCGTTCTTTGTTTTCTTCCATCCCATATCATTGTGATTTGTTTCTTCTTAGAAATCCACAACTAAAAATGGAAATATTTTGGTACCATTTTTTAAAGCCAAGAATGACACCTTCACTAAATTCAAAGAAGTACAATATCCAAGGGATAACTATATTCCAGATTACATTAGTCTTTGATTAGTTAAGATCTGCAACAAATTCTTCAGACTTCCCTATTTCCATACTTTTACTGATCTGTCCCTTGTTATCCTATCCGAGATAGACAGATGGACAATTTGGCAACCTCTTCAGGCATCATTGTATGATTTCATGCTACAGTGAAGACATCCACCCACCAAAAGAATTCACCCAAAATCTTTAAGATTTTGATGATCTCATCTTGGAGACTGACCACAATAGCATACAAAATTCTTGTACTATTCTTGTCTGAAATAAAAGTTCATCTAAGAATGCCAAAATCTCTTAACATGATTATCTCATGGAATCCAGTAATTTTTAAATTATGTTTATTTAATTCTAAGGCCTTGCAGATGTGATGTAGGAATGTTGCAGGTGCCATACTGCCACTCTGCACAATCAAGTTGTCAGAACTAGGTCAGAAAACATCATTCTTATGGAGCATATATATTTCGGCTCTGTTACATAAAAAAATTGAAAACACTCTTGAAAAATCTCTTTTTAACTGGACTGCAATAGAAACTGATATAACAATTTTCAAAACCTTTAGTAACTAAATATAAATTTATTGAGATTCTATATGCAAAGTTTTTTGGAAAAACAGCTCTATGCCATATAAGCAAAGCTGAGAATTACTATAATTAATAGAGATATGGCTCTATCAATTAATGCCTTGACATTATTAACTATGTTATGACCTCCAAAAATGTATTTCCAATATTCATCTCCAACACAATTTACTTTCACAAGATGGGATATCAATGTTTATATCCATTATGTCATTACTCAATGGAAATTCCAATATAAATGTTGTTATGCTCTCAGATTCCACTTCCCACCATTGCTTCATGGAACATTAATTCTCATAAACACATTGGAGATGAACAATCTTTCATTCCAGCATCATGCCATTAGCCAACAAGCAAAATTGATCACTAGAACCATATTTTTTCCAGCAGATTGACTTGACTTAAATACTTCAGGAAATCTGGATCAAATTCTATTTCAAAATGCCTCCTTTTAAATGGTTAAATATCTGAAGGCACACAATTTTTAAAACATGTATTCATTTCATTAATTGGAACTCAGAGTCCCTCCTTTGGGGGGGGGAGATGGGCAGTGATAAAATTTGATAAATAACTAATCTCATAAATTCTAAAGTAATGATGCAATACTATGCATATAAAAATGTATGCATGTATGCATGTTTATTCAGATGTCTGATTCAGTTTAACGTGCCTTATTTTCAGGCAGGTATGTATAATGGAATGTAAGATTGGAACCTGGAATGTAAGATCTATGAGCCAGGGCAAATTGGATGTGGTTATTGGTGAGATGTCAAGATTAAAGATAGACATTTTCAGCGTCAGTGAACTGAAATGGACTGGAATGGGCCACTTCACATCAAATGACCACCAGATCTACTACTGTGGACAAGAGGACCACAGAAGAAATGGAGTAGCCTTCATAATTAATAGTAAAGTGGCTAAAGCAGTGCTCGGATACAATCCAAAAAACGATAGAATGATCTCAATTCGAATTCAGGGCAAGCCATCTAACATCACAGTGATCCAAATATACACCCCAACCACAGATGCTGAAGAAGCTGAAGTAGATCAGTTCTATGAGGATCTGCAACACCTACTGGACAACACGCCTAAAAGAGATGTTATTTTCATCACAGAAGACTGGAATGCTAAGGCGGGCAGTCAAATGACACCTCGAATTACAGGTAAGCATGGCCTGGGAGAACAAAACGAAGCAGGACATAGGCTGATAGAATTTTGCCAAGACAATTCACTCTGCATAACAAACACTCCCTTCCAACAACCTAAGAGACGGCTTTATACATGGACTTCACTAGATGGACAACACCGAAATCAGACTGACTACCTCCTTTGCAGCCAAACGAACTTCTTATTGCACAATTTAGGATCAGACTAAAGAGATTAGGGAAGACCCACAGATCAGCTAGATATGAGCTCACTAATATTCCTAAGGAATATGCAGTGGAGGTGAAGAATAGATTTAAGGGACTGGACTTAGTAGGTAGGGTCCCGGAAGAACTATTGACAGAAGTCCGCAACATTGTTCAAGAGGCGGCAACAAACTACATCCCAAAGAAAGAGAAAACCAAGAAGGCAAAATGGCTGTCTGCTGAGACACTAGAAGTAGCCCAAGAAAGAAGGAAAGCAAAAGGCAACAGTGATAGGGGGAGATATGCCCAATTAAATGCAAAATTCCAAAGGTTAGCCAGAAGAGATAAGGAATTAGTTTTAAACATGGAAGTGGAAGAAGACAATAGAATAGGAAGGACAAGAGACCTCTTCCAGAAAATTAGAAACATCGGGAGTAAATTCCAGGCAAAAATTGGTATGATCAAAAACAAAGATGGCAAGGACCTAACAGAAGAAGAAGAGATCAAGAAAAGGTGGCAAGAATATACAGAAGACCTGTATAGGAAGGATAACAATATTGGGGATAGCTTTGACGGTGTGGTCAGTGAGCTAGAGCCAGACATCCTGAAGAGTGAGGTTGACTGAGCCTTAAGAAGCATTGCTAATAACAAGGCAGCAGGAGACGATGGCATCCCAGCTGAACTGTTCAAAATCTTGCAAGATGATGCTGTCAAGGTAATGCATGCTATATGCCAGCAAATTTGGAAAACACAGGAATGGCCATCAGACTGGAAAAAATCAGCTTATATCCCCATACCAAAAAAGGGAAACACTAAAGAATGTTCAAACTATCGAACAGTGGCACTCATTTCACATGCCAGTAAGGTAATGCTCAAAATCCTGCAAGGTAGACTTCAGCAATTCATGGAGCGAGAATTGCCAGATGCACAAGCTGGGTTTAGAAAAGGCAGAGGAACTAGAGACCAAATTGCCAATATCCGCTGGATAATGGAAAAAGCCAGGGAGTTTCAGAAAAACATCTATTTCTGTTTTATTGACTATTCTAAAGCCTTTGACTGTGTGGACCATAACAAATTGTGGCAAGTTCTTAGTGGTATGGGGATACCAAGTTATCTTGTCTGCCTCCTGAAGAATCTGTATAACGACCAGGTAGCGACAGTAAGAACAGACCATGGAACAACGGACTGGTTTAAGATTGGGAAAGGAGTACGGCAGGGCTGTATACTCTCACCCTACCTATTCAACTTGTATGCAGAACACATCATGCGACATGCTGGGCTTGAGGAATCCAAGGCTGGAGTTAAAATCGCTGGAAGAAACATTAACAATCTCAGATATGCAGATGATACCACAATATATGAGCAATATATCTCCAAATATTTTTGGGACGACAACTCCCAATAACCCTTTCTTTTAACCATGTTGGCCAGGATAGATGGGAACTAGAGTTTGACAACATCTGAATATATTATTAATCCCTAGCACAAAAGATTATATAAATGTTAGTAACGCACACCCTGATCTTCACTGAGTAGGTCTACTGCAATGGACTCTACATGGGGCTACCTTTGGAGATAATCTGGAAGCTGGTGCAATATGTGGCAGCTAGATTATTGCTAGGCTAATACCTCCAGGGAAAAAAAAGACGTATATTAAAGTTGCTTCAATGGGCTATTACTTTTAAAGCCTTATACGGTGCAGCACTGGGCAAAATCAGGCAAAATCTTGCCAAACTCAAATTGCTGATCTGGTCCAGTCATCTAGAGAAGGCCTGCTAAGAGTCCCCCCTCCTTGTGAGGTATACAGGCTGTGGACAATGTGACAGGCTTTCTCCACAGTAGCTCACCTCCCCCTTGTCAACAGTCTGGAAACAGGTCAATTGGTCTATTTCAGTGAGCCCCAGCTGACTGACTGAAAACATTTCTTTCTGGTTTTTGATTGGGATTTTATTGTTAAGTTTTTCTTTTTTTCGTTTTTGTTATGGTATGCTACCCAAAGTCCTTTGGATTTGGGGCAAGTTACAAGTGCTATCAAGAAATAAAATTATAAATTTAAATTGTAAGCCACCCCATGTAATTCTGAAGTCAGGCAGCCTCCAAACCAGATGGATGGATGGATGATAGGAAAGCCACCAAGCTCAATGTTGCCCATGAAGTCACTCAGAAGCTAGTTACTCCCATATCCAGTGCCTGTCCAGGATCACCACAACAATAAAACAAAGAAGGAAGGGATGGTTATTAAACACCCATTAGTCTCTCAAGTTATTTAAAGCCCCCCTGCTTTTGGGCACATCTCTAACCTTAGTTTCAGGGAACCAAGTCTCCTTTAAAACAGTCCAACTCTAATCAAAATGCTACTTCTATAACCTTTTCCAATATTTGGAAAGCAGCCTCTAGAGCACCCATAGAGACTGGATTCAGAAAACATGCTAAAACCAGGTGTGGTTTAATTGTAGTTATTGAATTAATTACAGTTGGGTGAATTTCCATAACATACTAAACCACAGCTCATTATTCACAAACCACAACAGCTAGGATCACACAGGTTAATCCAAAGTTAAATAGACACATTCTGACTGAACAAAATGGATGAAGTAAGAAACAAAGTGATCTGTTTCCCACATTGGTTGATTGTTGATTTTGGCCTAATAAGAATTTAATATTCAATTTCTTCTGAGGATCCTCTTGAACTGCAAGGTGTTTCTGCAAATTTTGGCTTCTGCGTTTTTTTTATGGCAGACTAGTTCCAAGATCACTAACTTTTGTATTTATTATCCAGAAAGTTCAGAAGTACATTTCATAGGAAGACAGTGAATATTCAGTTCATTAATGTGATTCCAGAAACAAATTGATCAAATCTTTGAATTATCAAAGCTGTTTCTACCAAATCCATTCAGATGAGTTCAGGCAGTTCTATGTATGGGCACTAACAGTGTTTTCTGAATCAGTTCAGTAATACAGTATCAAGAAAGATGTTGTCCTCTGTCAATTAATGCACTGGCATCATCTAATTATAACAGTTATTCAGTAGATGACTAGCCAGTCCTGGCTGATCAGAGAAGCTAAGTAGGGTTGGCCCTAGATAGTACTTGGACAGGAGATCATTTATGAATTCTGGTGCTGTTGGCTAGAGTATAAAGTTTAAAAAAATCCAGAAGAAAGCAGCTGCAAACTATTTCTACTGTGTGGCCAGGAAAACTGCATGAGTACAGTCATTAGAAGTCAAGCTCAACTTGACAGCATCTTTTATCTTTTTAAAAAACTATGTTAGCTAATTAGTGCTGATCAAGGGCAATTCTTACACAATACAGAGATAATTTAAGGACTTATCTGTTGCAAGATGTGACAGTGATCAAGATGATTGTAAAGGAGAACCTGGGT